>NC_090925.1:1095415961-1096033999 GCF_040938575.1 Ambystoma mexicanum | reverse complement strand
GCCTCTCTAAGAATAGTGAGCAAGACACCATTAGCATCCTGGGTTACCGCTTTGATAACGCAGGGTGCCAAAAAAAAAAAAAAAAGGATTTTCATTCATTGACCGGGTCGCCTTGCACGTCGCGTTCAATGAATGAAAATCCTTTACAAAGATGTATTCCATGGAAAGCGAAGGTGGGGATCTGTACGGAGCCCCTCTGCCCTTTCTATGGCAACCTGCCAGAGGAAAGGGAAAGGAACATATGCAGGGGTGCCACAGCCAAAATAAGGATGCAGGGAGGAGGAACAAAAAACACGGGGACAGAGGATGGGAGGAAGATTGCGGGGCAGAGCCATCTGTCAGGTGGCTTGTACTGCTGGCTTGTACTGTTGGTACAATAGCACGAAGCAGAACAACAGGGGACTGTTTTACAAAAACATAGAACAAAACTACTCGGCCTGACAGTCTTTCAGAGAGTGAAAGAGCTGTGACCTTGATGAAGGAGAGGGGGGGGGGGGAAGAGACAGACAAAACTATCGTACTCGGCCTGACGGCTTTTCAGAGAGTGCAAGAGCTGTGAGATAGATGAGGGAGGGGAAGGGAGGGGAAGAGACCAACCAGAAGGAGAGATAGAGAAGGTTCAGGCAAAACATATCTCATTCTGAAATTGCCAATAGCACTAGAAAGCAGCACAATTTGGAGGCTGCATAATTGGTAGGCACCCCTAATTTTGAAATTGTTAAAAAGCACTAGAAAGCTGCACAATAGGGAGAATGCATATTTGGTAGGCACGACTAATTTTGAAAATGCTAAAAAGCACAAGAAAACAGCACAATATGGAGAATGCATATTTGGTATGGAAACCTAATTTTGAAATTGCCTAAAAACAAAAGAAAGCAGCACAATATGGAGGGTGCGTAGTTGGTAGGGACACCTAGTTTCAAAAAGGGCTAATGGACTAGAAAAAAGACTGTTTATTGGGAACTGTGTTTTTTGTAATGTTTTATGTTTTACTGTTGATTTTATTAATGCTGCTCGAGTGAAGTAAAAAAAGAAGAGAGTATAATCCTTTGCCTCTGTGTCTTTAATAGAATCTTGACTTTCTATAACGCTAGTATGGAAAATCAGTATTATTGGATTATTATTTTTTTTTTTAAACTGTACTCGTATGACAGTAGGTTGGGCTGACATGTTAGCTCGGGACAATCTGTTTCTCTTGGAAACAAGAAAATGCAGCGCAACACAGGTTTGCATCCCGGTCCCATGCTTAGAGACTGGTCTCCGGTATTAAGCACATTATAAAAGATTAACTAGGTTGCATTATCTTAAATGCAGATATGGGTGTATTCTTCATCACCTGCCTTTCTTTTCATCTGAACAGATGCATTGTCCAGCCATTGCATTTTTCATACAAGTTTATACAAGTCCATTAAGTTAATAATCTGTCAAAACAAAATCCTGATTGATGATGGAGTCATGGGGGTGGGCAGGGCTGCATCTTAAAACTTTTTTTGGTGAAAGTGATAAAATGTGCTAGTTCATCTCACCACTTGCATAAATTAAACCTCTGTCCTACACTCACATGACCTGAAGAGAGAAAGTGGCACGGTCCCTTCCCCCTCCCCCTACCCACGTACAAACTATGGCTAATGACGTCACAAAGACCGATGAGGTTGTACTGCAGTCCATGGCCCCAGATGCCAAGGTACACCATGACCATGCTCCACCTGCGAAACCAGGCCGCACCTCACCCAAACCACGGGGTAGGAACCAAGACGGAGCTGGGACTGATCATATGGACCAGCTTCACTAAACGTTCAAAACCCGGAGTTTGTCCTGGCCTCCTTCAGCAGAGGATTTCTAATCCTCTTCCTAATGTAATTGACAATCTTGGCAAGGGGCTCTGACTCTGCCGACTTAGGATGGATGTGAGAGTCCGGGTCAAACACTTCGCACAGCTCCTCTTCCTCCCTTTTTCTTTTCTTTTTCTTGACAACCTTCCGATTTATTGGAGGGCTTGGGATGATATCTCTTGCTCCTCAGAGGTTTCCTTTGAAGCTTCGTCCCAATCCCTATTGTCCAGTTTCTCTAAAGTGGACTCCTCATCTGTGTAATATCTTCCCTTCCTCCGCAAGACCTAATTTTATGCTCACCACGTTTCTTTCTTCGTGGTGATCCCCGGGGGAGTCTGGCTCTTGCAAGCCTTATGGGCTTGCTTTCTTCCCCCTTTCCCCGTATGACATCTGTCTAAGGCCTCTCCTCTTGGGGCTTCTATCCATTTGGAGAATGTGATCAGATTATCCACCAAGCTCCTTCCTTGGAATAAGAGTCTGAAGCCTGCACTAAGTACTCTTTGTTCTGCCTGCCCCTTGTTGGGCTCTGCCCACGTCCTACTAGTATGGGGCTCATGCAATTTTTGTGATGTCATTTTTATGGGTAATCCACATGTAGTAGACCTCATTTTGGAACCCTCACATGTTCCCAAAAGCAAAACCATGTAATGTTTGTCAAGCGCAAGTGCACAACCCAGCTAACAGGCGTACAGAACATTCACCAATTGACAATACCTCATTGCTCCCCTAAAGCAGTACATCACAATTGACATGGGCCCTCATTACGACCCTGGCGGAATACGAAAAACGATGGCGGAAATGTAATACCGCCATCGAATACCGCCCGTTGCGATTATGACCCGTCACCGTAAAGTACGATGCGATTAGTGACACCGTAATGAACGGCAACGCTAACTGCACCAAGTACGCGCACGCGCCGTGCAAAACCGCAATATCCGCCATGGCGCAACGGTACGCGAATGCTGACCCCAGCGGACATACACCTAACGCCATCAAGCATGGCGGAAAGTACCATTCCGCCATGGCGAGAACTACGGCATCGCGAACCAACCGTAATGGCCCTACTGAGTGCCTGTACTCCACTCCCTGGCCACATTGCACAACTTCTCGTAGGTGCAATGCAGTCACACCATGCAACCAGTGAAATGTACAAGTCACCCATGCATGCCAACGAACAAATGCATGCAGGGGCCCCAAGTGCCCTGTGAGTGGCCATCCCCAATTGGCAACACACCATTGCCGTACTGATGCAGCACAGGCATCTGAAGGTGCAAGTACATCAAAATGAACTGAAAATTCCATGACACAAAACAACAACAGTCCCCCATCGCTTGCCACCAGTGTAAACCAACAGTCAAAGCAGTAACCTGAGGGAGACTGCACCAGCCCAGTACACATGGCAGTAGTCAAACCAACCATCAGCATAAGCACGTACCACACAACTGTACCCAGAAGCCGGAACCCAATGCAGAACACCTCACAATACATCGCGCCACAAATCGGAATATGCCACATTACTAGCAAAGAATAACGCTACACGGTTAATATCTGAATATAAATTTAATGCACATCAAAATCACCAAGCCCATACAGCCATTTGAGCATAAACTCACAAATGATCAGCATTACTGTGGGCTGCATCCGCAATAAATGACCAGCTACCCCATGTGTGACGCCCTGTACCTCCATGGCACACAGGGGCTACATCCACGTCCAAAAAGGCAACATGGAAGCGCCTAGGACCGCAGGCCCGTCCCATGAAGTAGGCACTAGTCCAGCTGGAAGCTAGGTATGCTGCACCTAGCCACTAGTACTGCGTAAGGGCATGTGGGCCATTGGCGATCGTCCCATAAGATCGTAATGGTGCTCCACTGATTAACTCGAAGCTGCAGGTGTCGACTGTAGAAGCCATCTGCAGGAGTGGCGTACAGATGGCAGCGGCAGAAGGGGAGGAGATACCTGTCACCCAAATGAAAAAAAATATAGAATGGGCATCCGAACTTCATATGTATCACTCACTACATGCAATACACCAAACCTACAACCATATGCATGCTAGCCCACTCATAAGGATCAATTGCACCCAAAAATCACTTGCGAATCATTACGACACAAATCGAGGTGAATACACTATTTCAAACGAGTGTCTGTGTGCATGCGCCTGTCAGAACAGGATCCATCAGATGGGATCATCAACGTGCATAGACACAAGTGATTGAAGGCGCGTCGAGACAGGGAGGGTTCAACAAGGGCAGACAGATGATGGTCCCACTATGGCAGCCTTGCATCACATAGCGCAGGGGAATGGGATACATTCCAAATAGCCATGTACATGGCCGACTCCCAATTAAATCATCTTCCCATGCATCCATTCATCATTCCCTCATCCCGTTATGAAAACGCCTGAATATTCACTCACATGACATTCGAAATGTCCATTGAGTCTGTGCGTAATGCAGCCTTCAAAATCCACTGTGCTCCTGCCCGGATTCCTTGTGTAGTGAAGTCACATGTATTTGGGAACGTCCTGCCTTATCGTCCACTACGCTATAGCGCATCCCATTCAAATCATATCAATCATTGCATTCCCGTCATGGGCCCTGTCCCAAGGACATTCAACAATAGAATGTTACATTTCCAGTCAGACCTGTGGGCGTCTCCACGCCGCTAGTCCAAAACCGAAAGCGCTGTCCTTCGAATTCCTAATTTGCAACATCACGTTGAAAAGGCATCTGTGAACGCTTGTATTCACAAATACATCTATGCAGTGCGGCTGTGTGTGAAAATGGTAACTGCCCTCAATCACTGATGGGACTCCCCGCCGTCGGTGAACCTCGGTACAGTGCTGCATGAGGGTCCACCGTTGATCGAGCACTACATTCCACTGACCCCTCACAAGTCTGCTCGCGAATGCAAATATCGTATGTGCAACAATGGGACCATAGCAGAATTAACATATAAACCAATATTCCACAGCCTACGGGATTAAGAACATGAATGCAAATGCAAGATGTCATGCGTCGAATTGCAGCGTCGTGTGGGGAACGTGCTCGCACGAAAGGCATTGCAGCTGACACAGGTGGAATGAATCACCACAGGTGAAGGCCATACAGCCTGAAAACACATAAATTGCATACCCAAACCCCTCCCACAACCACACCCACTCCAGAATGCTACCGGCAGGACTAGCGATGTTGGGCCTGGGGGACCTGATTGCACTGCAAGTACTCCAACTTCAAGAAGAAGACGAACGCCAACGACTGCAACAACCGGCCGCACAGAGGAGACGCAGGAGGAGGAGGAGGAGGGCAAGGCATGGCCAGCAAGCCCCACCAGCACAGCCACTACCACCACGCAGGCAGCCCGCAATCCCACGCCTCCGAGCTAATCCGTTCAACCTCACAGCTGAGCAGATCCACACCCTCTACCGTTTGGACCGGGACACCATAACCGCCATTGTCGACATGACACACGCTGACCTTGTCAGCATGATAGATAGCCCAACCGCCATCCCACCCCTACTGAAGGTGGTGTCTGTACTCCACTTCCTGGCCACAGGCACCTACCAGCACACAGTCGGACAGTTGCATGGCATTTCACAGCCACTATTCTCACGGACACTATTCCAAGTCCTTGATGCCCTCCTGAAGCACTCAGACGACTACATCTCTTTACCACGCTCAGAGCAGGAGCTTACAAACACAAAAGGGGGATTCCATGCACTTGGCGGTATACCGGGTTGCATTGGTGCCATCGACTGCACCCATGTGGAATTGGTTGTCCCACATGCCATGGAGGCCCAGTACCGCAACCGGAAACAATATCATTCTATCAATGTACAAATGGTGTGTGACTCCAACAGGATCTTTACACATTGTTCTGCCCGATTTCCAGGATCAACACATGATTCGATGGTCTTGCGGAACTCTAGAATACCACGCTACATGGAGCGACACGCAGGGCGCCGATCCTGGCTACTCGGTGAGTCTCATTTAATGCATGAGTATGTGGGGTAGGTGATGCGTGAATGACCTGGCAGGAAGGGGGGGGGTGCGTACGTAGCAATGACATTCCACAAACATCCTTTCTTGTCCACATACAGGTGATTGCGGGTATCCACTGAAGAGATGGCTCCTCACACCAATCCGGAACCCACAGGACCAGCATGAGGAGGACTACAACCATGCCCACTCACGTACCCGTGTGGTCATAGAACAGGCATTCGGCCTACTGAAGGCTTGTTTCCGCTGCCTCAGCAGGTCTGGCGGGGCACTCCTGTACCGCCATGAGAAGGTGGCAAAGATGGTCTTGGCATGTGTCATGCTACACAACATGTGCGTACGTAGGAATGTGGCCATGCCCCCCGACGCAGAACTGCTAGCACCTGAAGATGGTCATGATGAGGGTGGGGATGTGGCAGCACCTCAAGGGGTCCGCGAGGCACAGGAGGCCCGTGAATTACGTGAGAATCTCATTGATGCATGCTTCTAGCACTAACGCCTGGTGGCTGTTACATGGACACGGGACTTGTGGCACTGTGTGTGTCGGGAACATGCACAATGTGGCCTGTACACCAGGATAGGCCTCGTACACAGAGATCAATGTCCACACATCTCATTGGATGAATATGAAGAATTGTATTGCAGATGTGAAATGACATTACACACCCAATCGACCCGCCACCCAAAGTAGCACAACACACCCCCTCCACCCTCCTACCCCCCCACGAACACCAGTGTCCAGTGATGGTCATTGTCATTGGTCAGACGCTATTGCAAGCCCCCTCTCCGGGTATCAGGGGCACCCCTGCCTGTGGAGCGCAGGTTCCTCCCAGATCTGCGTTGGGGGCTGCCCTGGACGGAACTTGCAACGGATGATGTCTCTGCCTGCTCACGTCCATGCATGTCCCTAAGGGTTTGTGAGAGCTCAGTGAGCACACGGCGCACAGCGGCAAGTTCACCACATACGTCTTTGGACGTCGCATGCAGTTCCCCCCTCAGGCTCTCGGTGCTTCTCTCCATTTGTCCCCTCAGGCTCTCTGTACTTCTCTCTATTTGTGCCCTTAGTGTCTCTGTACTACGCTCCATTTCTGCCCTAAGTGTCTCAGTAGATGTTTCAATGGCTGCCTTAGAACCCCCACATTCATCAGCATGCTCCTTGAGGAGCGTGGCCATTTGCTGCTGTTGCACTATCATCTGCTCAAGGGACTGTTGCCTCTGCTGGGCCATGCCCATTTGCGGTGGTGTCACAGAGGGGCTGGACGCCTCATGTTGCCTTGCAACAGGCCTTGTTGGGGTTGGCCAGTCGTCGTCTTGTGGGTGCCCCTGCGTGGTGTCCTCATGGTGTACGGGATGAAACATACAGGGGGATTGGGACCGGTCATGGATGGATCCTACATCTACAGCACCGTTTTCTGTGTCGGAGCATGCTGGCATGAAAGCTGTTTCACCTATGGTGCTGCTGCCACCAGAAGCAGTGCCTTCTGTGGCATCCATTGGGGGGACCTGTGGTGCTGCTGTTGTGGACATGCTGGCTGCTGGGGTGCCTGTTGATGTCCCCTCCAGTGTGCTGCCACTCGATTCGTGCTGCTGACGTGTCTTGATCCGTGCAGCTGAGGTGGAGGGTCTTTGGCCGTTGGTCTTGGCCCTCTTTGCAGGTGTGCTGGTAGGGGTGTCCTGAAGCTCGTCGTTGGAATCTGACCCTGTGGTGGAGTAAAGGAGGGCGAGCGTTATTCATGGGTTGTGGTAATTGTAATGGCAATTGTATCACATGCATTGGGGTGGTACCTGGGGGTGAATTGGGTCAGGGCCTTGGAGGTGGTCTCATTTTTTTGTGCATTGGGGATGCAGTTATTTGGCAGTCTGCAGTTAGGGTGTGCATGCTGCACATGTAGAGTGTGTTTTTTGGATTTGTAAATATTAATTTATTTGATCTGACTTTTAAGGGGCGCTGTCATGGCAATGTATGTGGACGTTCTCCTGGACATGTGTTTCTAGTGCACTATGGGGACACATGGTACTGCACATGGTTGGTAATTGTGGATTTGGCATAGTTTCATTTGGGCCACCTACCTGATTCTTCTGATGTCTGCACTCCTTTCTCCATCCCTCCGACTCCCTCTATGCTCTCCATTCCAATGGTGGAGACACAGATTTCTTCCCAGGGGGTCAACTTGATGGGTGATTCCGATCCTCCACCGGTAGCTGTGGCAATGTTCCGGTTGGCAGAGAGTATGCTCCGGACGCGTATCCGTAGGTCGTCCCATCGCTTTCTGCATTGCTGTGGGTTGCGGGGTGCGGTCCCCACCGCACTTACCCGCTGTGCCACCAGCGCCCATATGGCCTTCTTGTTCGCAAGTGCCGTCCTGGTAATTTGCGTCGAGAAGACGACGGCAGCGTTCTCCTGGAGGGTCTCTGTGAGCACGGTGAGTTCCTCGTGGGAGAAGTGGACCTGCCGCTTGCGGTCGCACGCTTTTTTAGCAACTTTTCCCATATTTATTTTTTTAACTGGGGTGGATAACGGGTTGGGATGTGTCTCAGGGTCGGATTTTTAATGGTTGTGTTGGGATTCTGCTTTTATAGGTGTACGGCGTGCTGTTTCCCGTTCCGGCCCCATGTTTTTACTTCCGTTTCCGTATATTTACGGTCACCGTATTTTGCGCTGACCGCTCATTACGGTGACCGCTAATATGGGTGGCGGAATTGCACCTAGGGCGACGTACGACGGCGGTAAGGGGCGTTTTGGGGTCATTTCCGCCATCGCGGACTTTGCACTTCCGCCATGGCGTAATGCTCGTGCCCGATGGGTCAGAATTAGCCGCACTTTCCTCCATCGTGCAGTGGCGGAAACGCTATTTACGCTATGGCGGTCATGTCAGTTGATTTCCGCAAGGGTCGTAATGAGGGCCATGGTGAGGTACACCTGTCCTCTCACCACCCCAAACTCAATATAGGATACATGCCAGTGAGAATGTTGTCACAGAGCCACCCAAACTCTAACGCGTGATGTATAATACAGATCATGAATAGTGCATGAGGCACTAGATGCTCCAGAATGCTAAAACAGAAGGCAAACCAATTAAATAAAATGCCATCAGTATGTATCTCACCCGTCAAACACCAGTGGGTGGTGCTGACATTATAAAAATGTCAGTATTGTCGTACAAAGGTGCAGCCAAAGAATACATCACACCATCCCACATAATCAACTCACCCACGCAGTGTGAAAGCAACATTTTGTGTAGTGATCTATGTAGTCACTATATAATGTACATACATTGACACATTGCCAATCTTGCGTCCAATGTCTCCCAATAGAGCAGCTTCAAAGAGTGGCCATAGGAAAGTACAGTCTGAGAAAACAATGCTGACTAGGGGCATGGAGGTATCATGCTCACAATACTCTGCCGAAAAAACAACCTGACTTTGTACATCAGTTTGCCAATTGCTGTGCGATGATTGCATCTCTTCCCTTTAGTCCCAACAGAGGAGAACTGCAATTACCAGTAAGGCCCATTAACTACTCAAACCCTGGCCACCACCAATGCAGTCACTTAGCATGCGGGTGATCACCACCACAAGGCCTGCAGCTGGCTCTGGTGGGATCACCGTCACATCATCATCCAGTCCGCTGTAACAAGCACTGCACCCCCGACTGTCTCTGCCCTCCTTCAGAGTGCAGAAGGCAAACAATGCCATAAGGACAACCCCTGAGAAGTCTATTCCATGCCATGTTGTCTCGATGCAGCCAATCCACTTTGAAGACCCATTTCCAGAGTTAAAACAAGCACCCAGTTTGAGATAGACATCAGAGGTACGATGGGCTTCCAATAGGCTTCTCACTGGAGTACAAGAGTGAGTAGTGGCAAAAATGCCTACTGAGCCCCCACACTTCTACTAACCAACAGTGATCCCAATCTAAGCAGTAAAACAGGCACAGCTATGAGATATACCTCCTTAACCTGTTGTGGTTGCATGGGCCGAGGAAAGCTATGCTCTCAGAAAGGGTGTGAATGTGATCCAGTAGCAATACAAACAGCAATAGTACAACAGTTCCAAAATAAAAGGTTAACCAAAGATCTATAAAAATATATACTTAAATTACACAAATACATTGTACACTAAACTTTCAAAAACACTACAAAAAACCCACCCCTATAAAGAAAGTCAGAAAATTGCAAAATGGAATGATGCAAGCACTCTGGATAAAACATGTTAGAAAGTCAAGGAGTTCAAAAAAGATAAGCTTTAAAGGAAAATGGTGCCCCTAAAGGTGGAACAGGGGGCACGGTCCTATCCAACTACCTGATTCCAAGTTTAGGCAGTTTGGAGGTATCAGTGCCAAGTGTTGAGGTGCTGCAGATGCGGGTTGGACCAGGTTCGTGTGTAGCAAGTCTTATTGGTCCAAGCAGCAAGCAGGTGTTGAGGAGGTGCGGACCGGTAACTCAGAGCAGTTTGAAGGTAGCATTCAAGCTATGCAGTTTGGAGGGCACACCAGAGTCGGTTCGAAGGTTGAGACAGTTTAAGGTATTTGGTAATCGTTGGTTAAGATTGATGGGGGATTCCCCAGCGGTTCGACTCAATGTATGGTGATGTTATAAAGCTGAGATCCTGATTGTTCGATGTGGGATTTGATGAGGCGGTTTGAGACATTGGTAACCACTGGTTTATTTATTTATTTGGATTGTGCCATAGCCCACTGGCATCAGGGCACAGACAAGACACAACGCAAAAAACAGGACACAAATTAAATGAATGACCAACAATAAAGGTTGGAATACATTATTCAAATGAACAGGTTTTCAAGAGTATCCAGAATGAGAGCTGGTTCCTTTCCTGACACAAATAAATAGGCAAAGAGTTCAAGGCATTAGCTGCCTGTACTGGAAATGACTGTCCATTTCCATTCACATTCCATGCGTTGGGACAGGAGAGCTGGCTGGTATTACTTTAGAGCAGTTCTCTCTTTGGCTCGTGTTTAATTAGGTTTTCCTTAAGATAAGGCAAAACAGTGCCATAAAGACATTTGTGTGTTAGGGTAATCAACATGAATTGTATTATAGAAGCCACAACTTTTAGTTTGTGAATACCACCTTTGCCAGCACCAACCAGAAGGGCATTACAATAGTCAAGACTCAGGAAAATAGTAGCTTGAGCAAAGGTTTAGCAGTTTTTATCAGAGACAAAAGGTTTCATCTGTCTCAGAAATATCTGTTGATACTGTGAATGTTTAGCAATGTTATTAATGTGTGAATCAGTACCAAGAGTGTATTCAAGATAGATTTTAAGTGTGTTTACTCTGTTTACAATAGGACTTATTGCTGTCATGAATAACACAACTTTTAAACCCTGAATCAAGTTGTGCACTTGCCTGAGTTGATCCAACTATCATAGGGTCAGTTTTAGAACTTTTCAGACACATCCAATGCTTGGATATCCAATGTTTAATAGAATTATATTTCACAGTTAGTCTCTCTGAGTCTATGGTGTAATCATCATTCGACTCTAGCAGCAACTGGGTTCCATCAGCATAATTTGTGAACTGCACTCCCATTTGAGTAAGTAAATCACAAAGCAGTTTGATGTAGACATTAAAGAGTGCAGGTGACAAACATGCGCTCTCGGGGACTCCACAAAACAGCAGACCTGGGTCCAAAGTAACATCACCCCACTGCAACGTGGGTCTCCAACAGTCTTAAAAGGATCAGATGCATTTAACAGTGTTCTATGAACATTCCCCTGTTAATGATAGCGCCATTGGGAGGCATTCATGATCTAGAAGATTGGACGCAACAGATATATGTAACAGCACCAATAGCCCAGTCTTACCCCTATCCATGATATCCAACATGTGAGTCTGCAGATCTAATAAGGCAATGTCAGGGCCATGGTTAGGGCAAAAGTCTGATTGTCTCCAGTGAAAAATAGAAGAAAGGTCCAGACCCTCTTGAAATTGCATAGTAGCTATTTTATCAATGAACTAAACATCTGTAATTGGAATTAGTTTCCCAGCCTTTCTGTAATTTAAATCTGATTTTTAGGAGAGGTATAATCATGACCTCTTGTGTGGAATCTGGAACAATGTTGTATGGAAAGGTGGAATTCACAAACCCTGTAAGAAACGGAGCAAAGATTTGTATGTACCCTAAAAAAAGCTTTGAAGGAATAGTGTAATCAGAGCAGGTAGCAGGGTGCATCTCCCCAAGTGCCTTTTCCATATCAGCCATAGTAATAGCTTTGAAAGTAAACTTTGATTGAGTAGAGGTTGCCTTGAGTTCCACTGATATGTGCTGTACGGCCTTGGACAAATTATTCTAATATTCATATGAGCTGTACTGATTTTGTTTGCAAATGCTTGCTGGGTTCTAATACAATCTTCCTTGATAGGACTGAACAATTTAGGTTGAACTTTAGGTTTCTCCAATTTTATTAGAAACTCAAAATATGTTGTACTATTATTATTGGCTTTAGTAATTTCCTCATTTAGAAGATGTGTCTTCTTCTCATAAATTGCCATCCTATACATTTTTCCTGGATTTTCCATGCTGTTTTATTAATATCTGTTTTAGCTTTAAGCCAAGTATTTTCAGCTTGCATTTTCTTCTTTTTGAGATCATCTAATGCGGGTATGAACCAGCTGCTGTGGCATAATCCATCCCTTACAATGTTAAACTTCCTAGGGGTTATGAGGTCCAGCATTTGGGTAATGCATGTTTGAAATTATGCTGGAAGGGTACACAGAGTATCCAAGTCCATAAGAGTATTAATACAGTCAACCAAATCATCTGTTTCAACTTTTCAGGAACTAAAAGAGAGATGATCAGACCAGACACATGGCTTGGTGTTAGTAATATCTATATTGATATTTCGTGAGGCCAACCAATCCAGGATATTTCCTTTGATATGGGTAGGCTCATTAATATGACCAAGGAACTCGATATTTCTCAGAGTTTGATCCAGAATTATTGGTTCCTTATCAGTGGTATCTCCATGCCACCGATTCAGATCATGGAGCAGCAAAGCCGAGCAATTTGGTTTGTTTAATGGAGCCAACAACTGAATTATAACATCATTAAAATCAGGCATGTCAACCATAGGACAATAAAGAAGAATAGAATTAACACAGCAGTTACAGCTCGGAGTGAATTTAAGATGGATAACTTCACAGCCCTCACAAACGCAGGATGTTTAAAAAAAACAGAATTTATTTTTGTTGCTATGATGGCAACACCCCTTCTCAATTTCCATGCTCATGATTCCTAGCAAAGAAAGCGTAACCCGAGTAGAGAGCCAAGTCAATTCTTGGCCCCTGGAATCATTAAGCTAGGTTTCTGTTCATCATAGCAAATCGATTTAACTATCATTAGTCCCCGGCGAGGGTCGACCAGAATGTAAAAAGCATTCTGTTTGGCCCTCACCGGGGCATTACCGGGCAGGCAATCCCTTGCACGCATGTACGTGCCTGCGTTTGTTCCCGGCGGGGGCGTGGCAGCCCATTAGCCAATGAGGAGGCTAAAAACAGGGCAATCCTTGCTCTGAGCCTCCCCAAGGCTGGAGGCTGCCTTTGTCCCCATGCAGGGGACTCAGGTCTTTTTTTTTCTCCACTCACCTCCCCTGAAAATTATCCCCTCTCACCCTCCTAACCCCACTTACCTTATTTTTTCTTTTTTTTCTCGGGAGAAAACGGGCTGGGAACAATTCTGGTCCCAGGGCGTCTGCTCCCGATGGCCGCCATGGAAAGGGAAAAGGGACTACTTTTTCCCTTTCCCGGTGGCCATTTTATCTGAAACTTTATTTTTTTTGTGTTCCGAAAAGCGGAACAGAAACAAAATTCTATTAGTACCGGGCCGGGATACTAATGGCAATAAGCCCCTCGACGGTGGGCCAATACTGACTACGGTAATACCCCCGGGGTCTTGTTACACTACGCTCGGCCCTGTAACTTTGGGCCCCAGGCTCATTACCTGGGACAGTATTGGCCCGCAGTCTCTGGGCATATTGCCACAATAATGTAATCCTGAACATCAATTGCATGTTTACTCAATGCCCAGGTGTTCAGGAGAGAGGCTTTAATGGTTCTGCCCTGAGTAGGACATGTTTCTTTACAGGGACACCTTGGACAGGTGGCCTGATTGATATAAGATATAGAGGGAGCACTACTAAACATGTCATTGGAGATTGTGTCAATAAAGACATCAGAACCTATGGCCGCCATCCAATACACTTATCAGATCCCTATTTTGACCATCATGACAAGTAGAATAAAAGCAGGAATTAACAACAATAACCAGATCCATGCCATGAGACCTGAATCTGAGCAGAAGTTTTCAATAAATAAAATATCCTCAATGACTGCTTTAGTGACATAACGCTGAAGTATGTCACTAAGCAAATCAATAAGGGCCACAGACTCGGGAAAGGCATCAAGATTATCAGTGTAAACATTGCTAGAGTTAACAATGCTGTCAGTAGGTGACAGTAATGCAGCAGTCGGTAAGGAGCTGAGTATAGCAGATTCAGTTTGACAGATGATGCCAGAGCCATCTAACTGGGTAACAACAATTACCATTGGTACTTCCGAACAGTTTAGCCTTAGATCTATGTGCTTAAAATTAACAGATTTCCTGACAATAGCCTCACAAGCAGCTTTTTCTGCTACTAGCAGCAAGCTGATGGTGGTGTGATTGCCCATAGTGACGGAGAGAGAGGTACGATTATAGAAAAAGACAGCACGTTAGAGCAAAAACACAGGAAGCCAGCCCTGTCTCAAGGAGCCGTCTACATCTCTCCAAAGAAAAACACTGAGCGGACAGAGTAGCCACTCTTTCATTTCATCCAGCTCAATCAAGAGATCCCACACCACACCACAAAATCAAACGAGGATCTCAGCCGTTGATCTCTACCATCACAAACACGCCAAGAGTACACTAGATCCTCCACCTCCAGTGCCTCAACCAGTGATGGCCTCACACAATTTTACTCTGGTGGCACAACGGGAATCATTGGAGGAAAAGACCGTGGAACGGGACACAAATGAATAGTGAGCATGAAGACACACATAGCATGCTGCTTCTGACACTTCACGACCAGCATTAGATCCGTCAGTTGCCACTAACCTCAATGGGTTTGGGTCGATGCATGGCGAGATGCTTACAATGGTTCGAGTCGATGTACAGGTTTCAACTGGTGGTGCGAGCTGAACATGTGACTCGCTCTGCTTGACACGATACAGCAGGGAGCCAGTTCAAAAGTGCAGCAGCAGCAGTTTGAAGGTCAAGTGCGTGCAAAAAGCAGCACTCGCAGGTGCAGTTGAATCAAAGGGTGTCGAACATGGGACGAAGAAGGCACAAAGTGGTTTGACTGTGAAACAATGATCCTGAGTATTCTTATTCACAGGAAGCTCTGAGTCACATCCAGGGGCCCAGGGACAAGATAAGTCCTTGTTCACATTCTCCCAACATGGGGGATGCTGGAAGACAGCTGCAGCAGTCCCTCATCTGTATTACGATCCTGGGTACTGGAGTAGCTGCAAGAGAAAGAGGTATTGCTCAAGAAGCAAGTCACCTCTGGGAGGTGGAAGGGAGAAGAGCTTGCCTCTCCCTTAGAGTACTCAATCTTCACAACAATGGCTGGTGGTTTTGAAGAGGACCTATCCACCAAAATAAGTAGACATGAATGCCTTCTTGAGGACTTGATAGTCCACAAATGATTTAAAGAATGGATGTGAAAACTCCCTCTATTTTAGGCAAAAGGACAGATTTCTTATCACAAATGTTGGGTGCTGCATATGAATTCACACATATATTTATTCTTGGCTATTTGTTTGGATGATGTGTCTCTAAAAGAAGCAGAGGAACACTGGCAATCATCTTGTATGGGAGGCATGGCCTGAGACAGAGGTTTACTGCTGAGATACATGCTGGCACTGTGAGGTGGGGATCAGAAATTGGGGTCTTCTCAACCACTGTTGTCCTCAGAGATAGGACAGGCTCTGGACATCTCACTAGGCCTCCCACATCCTCCTGAAATGTGCTCTTACCCCGGTTCCCATGGGGATTGTTGGGGGGGGGGCGGCATAGAGATTCTCTGTTTACCAAGTCTTCTATCACATAGCTGCTGTGTTTCCCTGGCCTCAGCATTTCCCCTGCCCCTTCCCCCTTAGAGATGAATGTCACAGTACTCAGGATGAACATGTATTTGGTAGATAACAGATGTTTCTTTAGGTCCAATTGTCCAGTATAAATGGCTTCACCTCTGGAATCACTGTTCATTGTCAGAGTACCAAAACGTCTCCAGTCTAGGCTCTAGTATGCATATCTATTCCTTATCTTATCCATGGAGTCCCAGATGATCAGCTAAACCTTCTGAGCCTGTAGCAATTCACCCTTTACAACATCATAATTTCTTCGTTTGATGCCATGTTCAGTGAAGTCTGCAGCATATGTCGTGGCATTACGTAACATTAAGTATCATCCGAGTTAACATTTCTTAACTTTAGTCTTGCTTTACAGAAGCCATAATCATGATTCTTCATGATTCGATTTCAGATTTGATGTGAGAATTATGTGCCCTGCATTCAGAATAGGTTCTCTAGATCAGTTCTGTTTCTCAATCTGACTACAGTTATTTGTTATTGTTGTTCCTGTCCTTAGGCCTTGTGTGGGAGCAAGGGGCCAATGGGCCCCTCTCTGCCAACACTTCTCAGAACAAAACTCGGACCAAGTGCCTCCAGTGGTGGGTACGCCCCTCGCCCTTATGCGATGTTAACTTTGGGTTACATTTGCGTAGATGGGACCACTGAGCAGGACACAGGGCATCTATTTTTGTACCCCCTTTCGACTCCATCTTGGTGACCAGGCCTCACTGCGATAGTACAAAATGTCTCTCTCCCTTTCCCCGCCGCAGCAGCTCGGAGCACATGGCCCCCACCCTCGTTCCCACTCTGACTGGAAAACTCTGCAGCTCCATTCTCACTCTGAAGCCGGAGATGCATGCAACAAATAATAAATGTAACACATCTCTTTTGCTCTGAGATCACTGTCCTGCATGTGAACCAACATGAGCCAAGCACATAGCTCGTCCATCTCCACAAAAGTGTCCTTGCCCTCTTACCCTCGCCAGTTAAAACTTATTGCCATTCTAACCCTGTGTCCCTGCAAAATATTCCTTTCATGTGCCAGACCGCTGACCATGCTATGAAGCCCACCAAACAGACCCCCAACTAACATTAGACCCCTGTTGCAGTATATCGTGCCTAATACTAACAAATGCCACATACCTCAGATTCTTGTGAGACTAACTCCACAGTTCAATGAGAGTATTATAGTGGTCAAGACCCGTAAACCTGTGATCTGTATAACCCAAATGTTACAGATGATGTAGATACCTGTGTTTGTGATTTGTATAGTGACATGATAAACTACTGAGTGTCTTTTTGATCAACCATTATTTAGTGCATGCATTATTTAGAATGCATTTTCTTAGCTTAGACAGTGACCACCGTATTTCACAGCAACCTGACCTTCACCCATCCGGAGCACAGATGTCTGACGTCAATCCTCCAACCAACCGAACAACCAACCCGGAGGAAGAGATGATGCCCACACCTAAGACACCACCCTGACTGACCAATCCGGGTCCAACGTAGCATCATATCTTAGACATGTGCTTATATCATATGGTGTAACCTTGATGTGGTCAGAGCGTTCTCAGAGATCTAGATAAACATTTCCTTGAACTCTCGCAGCCTGCTCTTTGTGCCTTATTCCCTGACCAGGGAATGTCTGTTTTATTCATTTTACACGTGTAAATCAGGGAGAGCACAAACAGCCTCTTCATGAGTTGGGCAGTAGCCCTTAAATGCGGTGGTAATGCTACCTCATTTTTTTTGCTGGAGGTAAAAATGTCCCTTACCAGCCATTTTCACTGCTTTTACAGCTGACACAATTACCACTGGCAGTAATAGCACCCCCAACACCATTGGCTCCAACAGACCCAATGGGGAATGGGAACTTACCATTGTACCGCAACTAGTGATCCGGTGCTAATAGTGCCGGACCAAGTAGAGGTAATGCTATATCGCCAGACTACTAATGAGGCCCTAATTCTCTTCTGGTTGTTAGGCAGCCCATTCATTCTCAAAGCTTCTGAACACTCTCTGAACAATCTCAACGGTTTATCTGTACCTAGTTCCACCTGTGATTTCCAGCCAATTCAAATGACCCACTTCATTGCACCCACTTCTTTGTGAACTCAGGCCTGCCAGTCTACCTCCACTCTGTCGGTTGTAGTGTCTTCATTGATTGATGAAGGCGCCTCATCCATTTAGGGAATTCGATCACATTGGCAGCCTTCACACCGCCTACCTCTATTGACTCATTTGGACCTCTAACCGGGACGGCTGACATAGCCTCCTGCCTGGCAGTGTGAGGCTTTACCGGTTCGAGCCTGGCCTACTTCCCTGCATTGTCATCCCCTTGTCGTCACTATCCCACCCATCTACCATGCCTACTCGGATCCCAAAAGGGGATGATTTTAAGTACCCCCACATCTATCCTGTTATTTTATATCCTAATTTTGCTTCAAAGATATTGGGCCTCATTACGAGGTTGGAGGTAGCCATGGCGCTATTAGCGCCATGGCTGCCTCCAAACTCGTTCCGACTCCGCCCTGGTGAATGGAGAAATTACCTGTGCATTCCAAGGTTGGCGGGACCGGTAATTCCCCATTCACCAGGGCCATTCCCCATTCCCATTTGAGCCCCCATAGGACTCAATAGTAATGGGGAGGGCGCTAATAACGGTACCGCAAATTGCGGTACCGTTATTAGCTCTAGAGTCCCTTTGCGGGTCCCGTCCTTAGCACCTGAAAAAAACAGACATTAAGGAAGGACCCGCAGAGGGAACTCGTAGTAGGGCGGTAAGGGATTACCGGCACCGGTGCCCTTACTGGTGCCAGTAATCCCTTACCGCCCACCTCGTAATGAGGACCATTGACTGATCAGGACATCACCTGTTGAGCTACTTTGTAACTTGCCTAACTTGTAGCCATCCATATTATTTGCCACTTTGTCTACCATTGCACACAGTTTCCAGCGTATAATGCACCCTGCAAATTACCACTGAATATTTAGCTTGCATGTTCGCGTCCTTCATGACATGACACGGAATCTAGTGCCTAATAGGCCTCTAACTTACCTGTAACCTACTGATCTGTCCTCTGCGTACATGTAGTCCTGATGTAGCACCCTGTACCATGAGGCATGGCTTTGCCAGACTGTGCACCTTCCCGATTTTGTCCGGTGTTGCTGTACACCTGAATTACTCCCATGAAACATAAGGCATGGCTTTGCCAGCCTGTGCACCTTCTTGATTTTGTCCTGTGTTGCTGTACACATGAATTAGCCCCCATATCATGAGACGTGGCTTTGCCAGACTCTGCACCTACCTGATTTTGTCCTGTGTTGCTGTACACCTGAAATAGTCCACGCACCATGAGGCGTGGCTTTGTCAGACTCTGCACCTACCTGATTTTGTCCTGTGTTGCTGTACACCTGAAATAGCCCACGCACCAAGAGGCGTGGCTTTGCTAGACTCTGCACCTACCTGATTTTGTCCTGTGCTGCTGTACACCTGAAATAGCTCCATGCACCATGAGGCGTGGTTTTGCCGGAATCTTCACCTAGCTGATTTTGTCCTGCGTTGCTGTACACCTGAAGTAGCCCCCGGTACCATGAGGCGTGGCTTTGCCAGTTTATGGTTTTCAAGAACCTTAACATATGTATGAATTGTCCTGTACCTTGATAACTAGCGCCTTGATGTCTGAGGGTTTGGTGCGCTGCTATGAATGCAATATTTTTTGTTTTAAAAAAAGGGTGATTAGACCTGTTTTGACGTGCCACACGTCATACGTGCCGGCACATATATGTTGTTGCACAAGCATGCTGCCCAACAAAAGGTGATGTTTGACCATTTCTTCTGTCACATAGATGCCCACCCCATCTTGCCTTTTGATTCGGCCTGAGAGAATACGTTCAGCCAAACTTTAAATCACCCACCTTTTCTTTGTTTTTGGCATTTGACAAACTTTCAGCACTTTTAAGAGGTTTGAGTTTGTAAAGTTCATGTAAACATCATTGCTTGCTAAGGATGATGAAACATCCTGTAAACAGTGGTTTCAAATGATCAGTGTGGTGCAAATAGGACTTATGTTATTTATTGTATAGGAAGGCAGCAGGATGTTATTCTGTATGTATGTGGTAATATGGATTTTAAGATGTTTTAATCTTTTAGGTTATACGTTGTAGAGAATAAGAATGCGATCTTAATATGATGACATTTAATAGCAATTGTTTTAATAGTCGTATGAACTAATGAATGTATAATACTTAGTGTAAAATTGTATATACACTAAACCACATTAAAATAAATAAATACATACAAAAAAGATCAGAATACTGTCTTCCAGCATACGTTAACCCTTAACTGCCAGGCTATTATGCAAGTCTATGCAAAAATTACGAGCATACTCGTCCTTGGCACTCAAGGAAACACAGGGTCGACTTCAGAGCTAGTAGCAGCAGTGGCAGCTTGGTTGTATATGGAAAGTAAAAGTAACTCCTTCACTTCATACAGTTCACATCTTTAACATCGTATAAAAACACAAGACAACCATGAGCTCACAACAATGGTATCCATGGAGGCAATGCTAGAAGGAGGAAAGGCTAGGCACGCTTGGCATGTGAGTCACTCTGCACTATTCAGGCAGGCATCCTATTAAATAGCTAATTTAGTTCATTCATCTGCTGCTAAGAATTCTGTGTGATCTATATTGTGTAATCTTATTTAGATTAAAGAGTGACCTAATGCACAAATGCAGAGATGTATGTGAAACCTGGGGTCAAAAGGGCACATCCTGATGAGCCCCCACCCAACCCCCCACTTAGACTTTCATCCTTTCAGTCATTGATAATATGGGTACCATTGAGTTGGCCAATACTAACGCGTTTTATTGACAGCCCTATTAAGATGCAATCTTGTAGCAGTACGTTTTATTGAAAAGTACGTTATTATTTGCTTATTCTAAATGACTGTCAATATTGAAATCTACTACTACTCATTGTCATACTATTTGACAACAGATCTATGTAATTATTGCAACGGCCGAAATTAAAACTTTTTTTTAACCCTTTACACCACATATATATGAAGGGGGAGACCGCCCAAATCCCCGCATATTAATGTTATATTCTATACCCCCCCACATATATATGTGGTGTAAGGTGGGGTAAAAAAAAAAAGTCGACATTTTCGGCCGTCGCAATTGTCAGGTCGACATTTGGTACGATTCCTTTGACAACTATCTGCCTCTGTGCTGGCCGAAACTGTTGCAGTCAATTTTCCCTCGGATAATTTAGAAACATTTGACTCCAATTCATTTACCAAAATTGTTCACAATACTATACACATTTTTCTGGGCACTTTATGCCCGCTTACACCTTTGACACATACATGTAATCCACCGAGCCCTTAGATTTGTGTGTTAAGTATGTTATTAGTTGCATTTACCTCTTGAAATACCACACCGCAGAGTTGAATGAGCTATCTTATAAGAATAACTTCACAGATGCACAGCACTGTAGCGACTCTTGATAAATTCGCAGGCAGTTTCACTCTCACCCATCCCTTTCCCACATCCATTTCTCCCTTTCAGCTTCCTTGGCGCGGTTTTGAATAATTCTTTATACCATGTTATAATAAGAATCCACCCATGCCACCCTAAATTTCCCCAACGTCGCCTAGTATGTATGCCTCTGAAAGAGGATGTGGGCAGATTTTGGTTTTAGGAAATGTATCACCACCGCCAAACAGGTGCACTTGCTGGTGCTTCCTGTGAGTCAGTATGTTTCTGATATAATTTCCCGGATGTTCACCCAGAGCGGGCTTCTACGGTGTGTAAGTACAAAGAGAGAAGCTGGGATTCAATATTGGAGAATGCAGGTTTCTCCCATATCACAGGTGAGTGCTTAAACTATGAGCTATCCAACCCACCTGTCATATATGAGAGTGCTTCTCATGTATTCCCTAACAACGCCTTACAATTTAAACATCCTTTTGACCCTGTATCTGTAATACACAGTGTGCCGTAAAATTACTAAATACTAAAATTGTATCACTTCAGTTCCACCCCAAAACCTCCCCCACCCAGCCTAAAGTACATAGGACCGAGGGTCACTGCGTGACCTTGTTCTTTACAAGCTCTTTATGAATTCAACTTCCTAATGCATTATTGTGTCCTTGCACTAATGAGCTGTTCCATTAGGGGCAATGTCCTAAGAGGGACTGTGTGCTTTAAGCATAATCACAAGGTGCCACGATATATGTTGGTGGCCTGGCAAAACATGGCAACAGACTGAATTTTACCAAATGCTTTAGTGTATCCGAGCATCATTTTGGGTTTGTATGTCACATGAAAATTCAGAAACACAAACTGTATGAAGTATGGTAAATCCAGGGTTGCCATTTTGGTGAATCGTCATTAAGAAGTCAAAAGAAAACAAACAACGTATTTCCAAAAAGTTTATTAATGAGTGATCAGCTGGCAGGATGTTTGTATAATCTCCTAATCTTGATGGGGAATGGCATGGCAACTTCAGTACACATACATGTAAGACAGTGTTTGGTGCAACCGCTCTCTTGTTTACTATATCTTTTTTGCACTTATTTGTTATGTTAAAGGTTCTTATACCGGTCACTGTTGCCACGTGTGTGGTTTCTTGGCATCCTGGCGGATCCGTAAAGCAAAGGGGAAGGTGGGTTTGGTTAGCAGGAGTGAGAAAGAGCAAGAGAGCTGTGATGTGCTGTTGGCAGCTTCAGTTCGGTTTACACCGTTCGCTGAGCGTGGGTGTGTTTTTAAGTTGGTAGCTGCCATGTGCTGTTGGATGAGGCTATGTGTGGTTTGTTTCGTTGTTGAGGTGTAGTGAAGTGCATGCAGTCTGTTGTGTTGTAGAGGTCTGGTTGTGTTTAGTTCAGGGTTTGAGAGGTGTATGCATAAAGAAGAATTTTTTAGTAGGGTTGGTTAGTGGCAGTGTCCTATCCTACCCCCCCTTTTTAATTTACAGTGGTACATATCCCTCCCCATTGCACAATCTGGTGTGTTACAATCACTGCTCTTATGTTGTGTGCAGAGGTGTGGGTTCTCCATAGGGCTATTTAGTGGAGGTACCTTTCTTCCCACAGTGCTTAGACTATGAGCTGCCCATATCCCTTCCCTATCGTATGATATGTTGTGAAACAGTTCTTCCCCACAGCTTCCTCCAGGGGGATGTGGTCCCCATGCCCTGTGGTCAATCATTATGAGTTCTAGACATCTCTCTCTTTCTCTATTTTCCTGTTCTGCCCCCCAACAGAGGACCTGTTAGGTTGGACCCCTTTATCTCACCTGTTTCCTCTGTGACCCTCTATAGGGAATGGTGCATCTTGGCCTTCCTCCCATTCAGATGCCTCTCTTTCCCTGTACTCCACTCTTTTGCGGTCTGCTCCCCAGTCCTTCTCCATTTGTGCTCATTTTCATGGTGATTTTATGTTGTTAATGTGTCCCCTTTGTAATTGAAGAGCCAGATGTTTTGTACATTTGTGATGTTCCTTAATAGTTTGTTTTTCTCTGGGGACGAAGTTCCAAAGTTTTACAGCTAAGCAAGTGAATGCTGATCTGCCAAGTTTTTTCCTTGTGCATGGTTTCGGCTCAAGGCAGATGTCATCGCTGGATCTGAGTGTTCTAGCCGGCTGGTAGATGATGATTTTCTTTAGTATGAAGCCTGCTCCTAGGCCATGGATTGCTCTGTGTGTTATGCACATTGTTTTGAAAGTGATTCGTTTTTTGACTGGGAACCACTGTAGCATCCTTAGTGCTGGAGTGATGTGGTCCCTTCGTGAGAGTTTGAGGAGAAGTCTGACAGCTGCATTCTGTATACGATTCAGTTTCTTCAGCAAATAGTCTGGCATTCCGAGGTATAAGCTGCTAGCATATTCTATCCAGACATAACGAGGAAGATGATAGCCAGTGTTTTGTTTGTGAAGGAGAGGAATGGTAGAATCTTTTTGATTGTGTGTAGAAGGAAGAAGCATTTCTTGACTATCGCATTTATGTGTGGTTCAGGCTTAGCATGTTGTCCATTAGGATTCCCAGGTTTTTTGTTACTTTTGATGGCGTGGGTGCTGTTCCCAGTTCTGTGGGCCACTGGATGTACTGGGTGCTTCCTTGGATGTTGGATATAATCATGATTTCCGTCTTGTCCCGGTTCCTTTTGAGGTTGTCATGGTCCATCCATTGGTAGAGTTCCTTGAGACAGTCTTTTAGCATTGCGCTCTCCTGTGTTACCTCGCTGGTATTTTAAACAATTGGGTATTGTCTCTGTAGTTGTAGCAAGTGAAGGCATATCTTTTGATGAAGTTGATTAGTGGTGTCATATAGATGTGGAAGAAGAGTGGGGATAATGAGGATCCTTGTGGTACTCCACAGGTGGTGTCCCCCGTTGTAGATTTGAAAGATTTTATCCATACTGTTTCTGTTCTTGCATCCAGGGAAGATTTAATCCACAGCAGCGCTGTGTCGGTGATCCCTATTTCTTCCAGTTTATTGATGTGGATGCTATGGCTAACTACGTCAAGTGCTGCAGAGAGGTCGAGGAGTATCAGTGCCGAGTTTGTGCTGGAGTCTGCCTTGCTCCTTTGCAACTTGTGCCTGGTTCAATAGTTGGTATTTTTCTACATGTTACACTTATTGCTTGTATTACCTTACCAGAATACTGTCTCAGTTGTTTCCTTATCACATTGTGCCCATGTGGACACTTTGGGCCTCATAATCAGTTTGGGGGTACCATTAAAAAGAGTGGGAAATACTGTTACCACCACATTTGGGTGGTAACAGAATTACTGCAGTTTTTACACACTGCCAAATTCCCAATTTGACCTTGAGGTGGAGGATTTACCTCCAGCATCTTGCTGGGTGGCATGGCGAGTCGAGCGAGAGGATGTTTCTATCTTAAATCCTGCTCGAACCCAGGATGTGAATTGCTAGCGAGAGTTGGCAGGAACCTGGACTCGGAAAAGGTCTTTGTGGTATCTAACTTTCAAGTTTTGAATGAGAAACTTTTCGAGGCGATCGGGTGGACCTATAAACCAAGTCTGGGCACCCCATACATACACCTAAAAAAATCCTTTGGGAAAAAGTTTGACAGATCGGATTGGAGCAAAAACTACACCCACCTGGCCAAACTAAAGGGATATGAGGAAGTGTCCCATGTGGTGCATCACTATTGCAAAACCCAACTCTACTTGCTGCTTTGCCCGGATCCCTCGCTAAGGACCTTTATCCTTAAACTCCACACAAATCAGCTCCCATTACGTACAAGAACAGGATCATGACTGGGGCTAGCAGTGGAGGATAGATTTTGCAGCATCTGCTCCCTTACTGATCAATACGAAACAGTCAGACCTGTGCTTAACCAGTCTGTAAAACTGGGTTTTACATATGTGACAAATTTTGGGAGCCATGTCCATAGGTATGAGACAATCCCCACTGACTCCTTTTTGGATAGGTGTTTGAATACTGATTCTCTCACCTTACAAATTGCACTCTTGCCATTATGGGGATGTGTCCAGCCCTATTTGACCTAGAAGGGAGCACACTCATTGATTGCACTAGGTTGTTTGATAATCACCTAGCAGGAATATAGCTAGATAACATCAGGTTATATCTGGTGTGACTGCGGTTTCAAGCTACACTTATAAAAGAGAGTCAAGCACATGCATGTGATCAAAATAAACATTATGAGGCTTCTCCCTCACTTTAAGTTTAAAGGGTACGAGAAGACTAATGTCGGAATCTAAAGTCGGAAACCTATATTTTTATTGTTTTATGATGCATAAATTGAATGAAGGTTGTCTGATTGTTGTTATAATTGTAACACCCTACTGTGCAATTACTCCCTATTGATGATGACTGCTTGACTGCACCTCAGCTATATCACATATATCTCTAGGTGGATACAAGGACACTCAGTGAGAAGGAAGGTTGTGGTGAGAAACGACTGGGAAGGTATCCCTGAGGCTAAACATAAGTATAAATGAACAAATAAATAAAGCCATGATCACAATCAACATAACTGAAAGTAGTCACATAGATGGCTTATGATCAGATGAATGTACACCCTATGAGTAGTTGCAGCCGGTTGTATTTCGAATCAACGTTCTGTCAGACCACATACCTCACTCACGCCAGGGATACTGAGTCTCCTTTCCAGTTGTTAGGCGCAGTGGCCAGACTCGCATTAGATGATACCCCTTCCATGGACATTGACCCTCCTCAGCACATAGTGGGTTCCTTGGTTTCCGGGATTCCCGTAGAATATCAACAATACCAGGACGTCTTTGATAAGGGTTGTGCAGCTACATTGCCCCTCACAGGCCCTATGACTGCCCGATCGATCTGGTGCCAAATGCAGAAATACCCAAGGGTAGAATATACTCATTGACAACCACAGAAGAACAGGTACTTAAAGAATACATACAAAACGCCCTGAGTGTAGGTCACATTTGCCATTCCATCTCTCCAGCCCCATTTTCTTTGTCCCAAAATGCTAGGGGGACCTAGGTCCCTGCATCGATTACCGGTGCTTGAATGCCATTACAATCAAGAATCGATACCCTATTCCTCTCATCGGCCCCCTACTAGATTGGTTAATCCATGCATCAGTGTACACCAAGTTGGACCTCAGATGGGCATGCAATCTGGTTAGAGTACGCCAGGGAGATGAGTGGAAAACGGCCTTTTGTACATGTTATGGGTTGTTTTAATACTTGGCCAAGCCATTCGGCTTATGTAATGCACATGCAACATTTCAACGGTTTATGGACGACATATTCAGTGACATCCTTGATGCCTTCGTGGTCATCTACTTAGACGACATATTGATAAGCTCTGCTACCATGCAAAAACACGTGGGACATGTACGTGAGGTTCTTTCACGCCTTTGTTCACATTCCCTTTATGCTAAGCCAGAGAAATGTCTGTTCCATGCCGATAGTGTGGATTTCTTGGGTTTTCAAATTTCTCCCGGGGGCCTGTCCATGAATGAGTCCAAGGTCTGTGCTGTGTTGGACTGGCCTATACCTAGGTCCATCAAGGCATTACAGTCATTTCTTGGTTTTGCCAACTTTTATAGGCGTTTTATATCCGTTTTCTCTTACATCACGGCACCACTCACTGCCCTCACCAGCCCGCATGTACCTTTTCTATGGACCAATACACATCAGGAAGCCGTCGACAGACTGAAGGCTTCCTTCACTTCAGCTCCAATCTTCAGCTTCCGAATCCGGATCTACCATTTATATATTGGAGATGTTATGTCCCAAAAATGCCCCACCATGGGCTGCTTACATCCCATCGCTTTTCATTCTCGCAAATTCACTCCGTCCGAGTTTCATTACACAGTTACTGAAAAGGAGCTCCTAGCTAACAAAGAAGCCTTCAGCGTCTGGAGGCACTATATTTTAGGGGCTATTGACCAGGTCATTGTCTATACTGATCATAGGAATCTACAAGATCTTGCTATCATGAAGTGCGTGAACAGCAGACAATTTTGATGCCACCTGTTTTTTGCGGCATACAATTTTGCCATCAAGCACAGACCTGGTGCAACGCATCGGAAAACTGATGCCTGGTCCTGCTCTCCTGGGGGTGTTTCCCTCCCGATATTCCCTGACACAGTACTACAGAAGAAACATGTAGTGTGTGTATGTGCCCCGCCTCTCGACCTCCTGCACACTATTCGTCAGAGGGTCAAATCACGTGCCGACCAACTAACCGACTGGGGGTTGACTCTCCATGTCGGTCTTCCGTATTACCAGGATAAGTTGTTCTTACCGTCTCCAGACTCACGCAATCTGGCTCTTGAATGGTCCCATGACGCCCCTGTCAACGGCCACCCGGGTGAAAGGCGCACTCTTTGTTTACTACAGAGATGGCGTTGGTGGCCTAATATGAGGAAAGATGTTAATTCCTATGTCAACACCTGTTCTATTTGTGCCCAGTGCAAATATAGGAAAGGGCGACCACTTGGGTTACTCCAACCACTGTCCGTGCCACCTAGACCATGGCACACCCTTACCATGGATTTTATCACGGATCCACCCAGAGTCAAGGGGTATGATGCCGTGTGGGTGGTTGTTGACTACTTCACCAAAATGGCCCATTTTGCCCCATGTTCTGGTCTCCCCATAGCCCCCAAACTAGCTGAAATGTTCTTTAGGGAGGTGTTCTGCTTCTTTGGTTTGCCTACAGTCCTCATCTCGGATCGTGGTACACAATTCACATCTAAATTTTGGAAAACACTCACCAACCTACTGGGCATCGACGTCTGTTTCTCCTCTTCCTATCACCCTGAAACGGACGGACAGACTGAGAGAGTGAATCAGGTCATGGAACAATATTTACGGTGTCTTTCCCACCAAAATCAGCAATCCAGGTACTAGATGATACACCTGACCGAATTTGCCTACAATAATGTCCCGCATTCTTCCCTAGGCACCTTTCCTTTCTTTTCCATTTATGGACAACATCCCCGAACATTGCCGATCCCTGATCTCTCAGGCCTTACTGTCCCTGCTGCTACGGCTTGTGCCCGAGACTTGTCCCTGATTCACTCACGTACACTTACACACCTTCTCGAAGCACAGGAAAGCATGAGGGTTGTGGCCAATAAGAAACACTCCCCGGCCCCGTCATATGCCCCAGGGGACAGGGTATGGCTCTCCACTAGACATCTGCACTTACCTGGTTCTTGTAAGCTTCTGCCTCATTTTTTGGGTCCATACAAGGTGACACGCGTTGTGAATCCAGTGGCTTTTCGTTTGTCCATTCCCTCCTCTTGGCGCATACATCCAGTTTTCCACGCCTCTCTGTTGAAGCCATGTCTCCCCGCCTCAAGGCTAACTACTCCTCCATCCCCGGTTGCACTGAACGGTGCTGAGGAATATGAGGTTAGTCCCATCTTGGGTTCGCGTATCTCCAGGTGTCGTCTGTATTACTTGGTAGACTGGTTGGGTTTTGGCCCCGAGGAAATGTCCTGGGAACTCGCCTCTGATGTCCATGCTCCTCGACTGGTATCCCGATTTCATTGTGATTACCCTTCCTGCCCACGTGGTTGTGGGTCCTTGGGGGGGATTCTGTCATGCATACACGGTCGTATGCACACTCCTGAGCTCACCCAAGGATGACCCACTTACCAACATAGGGTTGCGGTTCCCGCTGCTGGGAGGGATTGGGGAAGCCATCGGAGAGAGCATCACGGGAGGAGCCACCGTCTCTATCATAGGTTGCGACTCCCTTGACGTGTGCATGTGCTGAGGAGTAGGGCTGCTTCTGGTGGACGGCGCCTGCAGCACTCAGCCTTGCGAAGCACCCGGGCAGCCACCACGTCCCCGACAGCAGCGCTGGCTGCCATTGGTATGCAGCTTTCGGAAGCGGTCAGCTGTTCCACAAGACACAGCTTTACGCAGCGCCCATCAACCGCCACGCCCTCAACGGAAACGTTACCTCCAATTGGCCACAGCAATCAACAATAAGCGTGGCTCCAAGCAATCGCAACATTCACGTGACACGCCACACATTCTATGGGCTCACATGACCTGCCTCACAGCATAAAAAAAACGCCAATCAATCAGACGGTGCTTCTCAGCTGTTCGCTGACGGCGTTTGGAGTTTGTTCCTTGTTCACGTTGATCTACTTTGTCTTCGACCCTCGGATTTTGACTTAAGGACTTCTTTTGCCTCCACCTTGGTACCGTGCATGGACTTTTTGGATCTCCTGGTTATTTGACCTCGGACTGCTTTGGGACAGTTACTGGTACTCCCTTTGCTCAGTTGAAACTGGAACTCCTTGCCTTGCATCCTAGTACTCCTCGATCATCTCTCCAGTCATCTGGTCCTCAGGTGCATCCAGTGTGGCAAGCCTACCTCATTCCTCCTCTCCCTTGGCTCCCCTGCTCTCTGCCCACTGAGGGAACATGTATTAACCCATCATGTCCTGCATTCCATGGTAGGTGACATTATTTCTATAGATACAAAACCTCTCATTGCCTTGCCTGTTCATCTAACCTACCCTTTTCCCTTAAAGCAGCCATCTGGACCACCTGGGTATCCTGTTCCTACCACCTGTGGCCCTAATCCTCAAACAGCAAGTGTTTACTGTCTTGCTGTTGGTTGCTTAGGGGCGGAGGAATTCTTGTTCCTCGCGATCTTCGAGTCTTGACACTGGGAGAGTGGAGGGACCATAATACAAGGGTGATGTGAACACCATAAGGAGACCCGGTGGCCACTCGTGCTGCTAAATTTTGAAGCAGTTGCCGCCGATGAATAAGAAAGAGAGGCTGGGCCAGAAAGAGAGCGATACAATAGTCAATACAACTCAGCAGTAAAGAGGTCACCACCCGCGCTTTTAAGTGAACTGGAAGGAAGCCAAGTACTCTAAGGAGAATCCTCAGATTTGAATGGTCAGTCTGGCAAATGTGACTGATCTGGAAAAGGATGCAGAGATCTTAACGCCCAGATTTTTAACCACTGAAACTGGAAAAGGAGGAATCCCTAACGCAGGAGAACAAAAGGAGGAGGTCCAAAGGGAAGAAGCAGATTCAGCAGAGGCAGGGCCAAATACCTTGACCTCTGTCTTGTCTCCACCAAGCTTAATCCAGTTGGTCTGCATCCAACAACCCACATCCCCCAATCACTCCCAGAAGCATGCTGCCACCTAAGACATAGACAGGTTCAGTCAAAAAATAATCTCTGTGTTTTCAGCATGCAAGTAACAACTGAGGCCATGGGAGTGGAGGAGGTGGACCAATGCTGTATAAAAACATTGACTAGTATAGGGACCCCTCAAGAGAGAGAACCTGACACAGAGCAGAAGGAGGGAAGGGAGAGAGAGATTGAGACCTGTCTTTGGGAATTAGTCAAACCAAGCTAGCACTGATCCAGATATCCCTGCCAGTACCAGACGCCAGTACCAGATGGTGCAATAGGAGGGAGTGGTAAATCGTGTCAAAAGCCACTGATAGATCCAACAAAATAAGTGCTCCCACCCCTCCCTGATCCATCAGCCGGGACAAATCATCCATAGCTGACACCAACACAATTTCTCTGCCTCTATGCTGGCCGAAAACCTGACTGATAAGGATCAAAGTAATCCATAGTTTTCAGAAAGGAGCTAAAAATAGTGGAGATCAGAGACAAAAGGGGTTTTGTGAGCACTCGAGGGAGTGAAATTCGGGGGACGTTGGTTGGCATAGTGGGGTCAAGTGCAGGTTTCTTCAAAAGAGGGATGGCAGGTGCTGATTTCAGACCAGTTGGAATAATGGCACAAGCACAGAAGGCATTCACAGCTTGAGTCACCCACATAGCAATTGGTGGCGTCATCTCCTTCAATATCCAAAGAGGGATGGGATGAAGGGGGATGCCGATTTCAGGCCATTTGCGACAGATAATATTGCCACCGGAGTAAAAGCTGGGAATGATGACCAGGAATGATAAGTAACCTACTGTGTAACCAAAGTGGCACAATCCCTACTAGAACATTAGGACTGAATGGTATTTCATATGTCTTCAATCTTGGTGATAGAGAAATCCAATAGGGAATTACAACACATTTGAGATGGGGATGGTCCCACAGTATGTGTAGTTTTTGAGGAAAGCAACCTAACCTCAAAAACAAGTTCCTTGGAGTGATTTAACACAGTTTCGACCTTGTGGGTGTAGAAGGTGCATTTGACTGAAAAGATAGATTGATTATATTGTTTAGTAAGTATAGCTAGCACCACCTTGTTGCCCTGTTCATAGGTAGAGTGCCATTTGCACTCTGCGTGTCTCCTTTTGAGTTGAATTGCAATGAGGTTATCAGTGAACCATGCCTCATAGGTTGCATACGAGATCTACTCATTTTCAGAGGAGCACAAGTATCAGGCGCTGATCTAAATGCTTGATATAGCATGGAAATGTTGGCTTGAGAGGAGTAAGAACATTTATCATGCACAAAGAAGGTGATAGAGTCAGAGGTGACTTTGAGCCAATTGCATTTTAGGACCATATGAACTTGAGGCACCACCCGCACGTATTGTAGCAGTGTATGAAATGGCACTACTAAGTGTGTCAGACCATGCAATTTAAAAGATTGAGGCAGTTAACATAAGTGAGTCAATTGAAAAAATGAGATCCAAAATATTCCCTATCTGGTTGGTGGGTTGAGCAGCATGTTGCTTCAGCCCCAAAACCATCATGCACTCAATGAATTGTGTGTTAACGGGAGAAATTGGGGTGTTAAACTTAGTATTGAAATCACTCAAAAAAATCAGGTCACAGTAATTACTGTACACATAACCTGCCAAATCAGTAAACTGGTCAAAAACCTTTGAGTTATTGTCAGTGGGGCGATAAACTTAAGTATGTGTACATTACGTGTGACTGACACCATAGAACAAAGAGGGACTCCATTTTACTATTATGGAGTAGTGGTATCGTCAAAAATAAAAGATTAGATGTAATGGTAACTGGAGCCCCTCCACCTGGATAGATCGAGCTATGATCAAGATGTAGAATGTCATAGCTGTTAGGTAGGGCGGAAACCAGCGCCGGGACAGGGGAATCTCGGAACCATGTCTCAGTCAGTCCGAAGATGTTAAAATCACGATTTCATAGTAGATCAAAACATGAAGTTGCATGAGGACTTAGTCTAAACCAGCAAACGAGTCTGCTGACACATAAATGGCCCGCAGGAAAATCAGCTGACCCACAAGGCCGTGAGGCGCAATAGGAAGAGAAAAGTTACTGCCATTGGCGGAAGGTAGATAAGTAAAATAGTAAAAATGTACTAAGCACCTAAATGTAGCTTTAAACCAGGGTATTTGAGGAAAGGGAAACACAATAAAGCACAACAGAAAGAACACAGAGTAAATAAGAAACACCAGTAAAATACCGCTTCTTAATTGAGCTTCTCAAAGTTAAAATGAATAGCCCTCTGTCTTAGTCTAATGGATTTTTAAGTGCTATTGTGGAGGTTCAGTGATACACCAAGTCTGTCAAAACAGTTTCTTAAACATTGTTAAGTGGTGGTTAGTGGACTTGCTATGGTTTCAAGGATCTGGAGAACCAAGTGTCACAAACTTGTCATGTGAGGCTAGTTTTTGATGTTCTTTCCCACTAAAAGGTAGGGTGGTTCCCCTTAGTCTCGTGTAAGCCTTTGTAAAATTCCTCCTCACTGCTCTTCTGAGTCAAACCCAATTCAGTATCTGGAATTCAGCTCGCAGGCAAGATCTTGCAGAATTTGTCTGACTTCTAAAACAAGACTAGAACTTTCATGTGATTTTGGTGGGAAGGGTTTGACTTTTATGGGCAATCTTGAACCTACAGTCTCCGAGGATTTTCAGAGACTATCAAAGGATCACCTCACTTTCTAAACTTCTCATTTAGATAAGGACTGGTGGACGTCGGTAGTGTGTTTTTTTTACCTGAGTTTAGGCTTTGCTAGTGCTTGCTAAAACGAAGTGTTCCCTATTTAATTGTGTGCATTTATTAGCCCCCTTCACTGTCTTCCCTTTTTCATTAATTCTTAATTTTCCTCCTAAACAGATTAAAGATCACCCAAAAATGTTTTTCCTGTCCTTTGCTTTATTCCCTTTCTACTTTGTGTTAACCCAAAACGTATACAAACCAAACAGGTCTTCCACCACCTTTAATTGTCTGCTCCAAGAAGGCTTTAAAATCGACAAATAGCCCCCTTTATATCTATAATCCCATCTGTCTGTATGTTTGTCCTAATAGGAATTATTTGACTTTTTTTCCATTTGTTTCCTTACTTTACTGAAAAAAGTTCCCTTTTGTAATCATGCTTGTTTGTGAAATCTAACAACCTTTCAATTTGTGAGTGAACAGAGTATTCCCCTTCTGCTTTAGTCGTCCTCCTTTGTGTGTCCTACAACCCTTTACAATTGTCTGTGTTAGTCTTACGCTAATCCATTTGTTTGCCCTAATCAGTTGAGTTTCTTCTTATTATCACGTTTCAGTTGTGACCCTATTGTGGTTGAGGGAGAAAATCATGCTGCCATTCACCAACAGCAATAGCAGGTGTTGCAGTTGGTTGGAAAGTTATTGGAAGATCTCTCAAGAAAAGGAATTAGGTAGGGCTGACATAGCACAGTTTGCCACTCACAGCGGAAAAGGTGAAGGAGAATGAGTAGGGCAGACCCATCACAGGGAGCAGGACTGCGTGTCAGAGGGGGTTTAATGCACTGGCCAGCTATGACAGAGGGAGGCCTTTATTGTCATAACGATGCAGGAGGAATATTTAGTTAGCTGTGAATATACTACAGTACTTCCTGGTGCAAACCTTATGAGTGGACTGGAGTTGCAATATATGTGGCTGTGGGCAGAGAGAGGATGCTACAGAGAATTGGGGCGCCATTAGAGATGAACGAGGACATAATGAATGTATTAATGCTTCAGGAGATCAAAGAGCCAAAGGGGCAGCAGGCAGAGGTAGACCCCTGGCAGAAGACTCAAGAGGTGGAAGAAATTGAAGGCTCTACAACTCTGCCTGACTTTGCATTGGGGGCAAGACAATTACAGACAGGACATGTCACATTTCTGTTGGGGACTTGGGTCATTGACACCAATGACAGTACCCACTTCATAATGGGCCTAGGAGTACCTTTGTTTGTCAAATGGGAACAATGTGAGAAGGTGGAATACTTTGAGAAATTCAACCAATGAATGAGGCCAACCAAGTAGGGCAGCAATTGGACGTTGTGTGCATGTGGAACAATGGAAAGACACAAGCACATTAACAGTGGTATTTTTCAGCCTGCAAAGCAAAGCAGTCAACTCTCACTGTCCTTTTTTCCACAGCACCATTCATCTTAGTGCACCAGAATGAGGCATTGTCTGCCTGATTGGGCAAACAAGCAGCTTGTTGACGTGAGCATTGTGGATGTGCCACTATTTCTTTAGCTGAAGTAGGACTAACTAATGGGGCATGCAAGCAGTACTGCCTGTATTAACACACGACCAACAGTTGGAGGAGCTGGATCCCACGACAGTGGCGGATGCTGGAACAGGCAAAAGATGCAGCCCCATTCTGTCTTCACTATGTTCACTGTCATAATCAGAAACAGTTGAGGCATGCTCTGCCATAGCTTATTATTTTGTAAAAAATAAATTGATAACCGAGACAGGTACTGGACATTTGAAAAAAAGGACATAAACTTGAATAAATTCAATGGGCCAAATTTCACTTGATCCAATGGTTGGTCTATTGGAACACAACATTATATTGCTTTTATCGCTATTATACTATGTGCCTTAATCAGAAATCCAACCCATTGTATACGTCCTGTGTCTACATATTTGCAGTATTCATTAACATCATGCATCATTGTTGATTCATGTGTGTTATCAATGGTGGACACTTAAGGACACTGCAACAAGCTGCAGAATCCACTATTGATATTAACTGGGCTAAATAAAGAATAAGCTTAAATTGTAACAAACCAAGACACTGTGAGGAGATAATCACAATACCATCGGCCTATTCACGGGTTAGGAGGTAATTTGTCAGTAAATACACTGAATTACCACCAGACTCGATTACTGTTATCACCACTTGGTGGTAGGGCGATGTAATTCCCATTTTTAGAGTCCATAGGACTCCATGGTGGATTTTGATAGAATTACCGCTGCAGCTGAATCTTAATGGGATATGAAATTAGATAATGTTGCCTGAGGATATCTGACTGACTGACTCAAGTCGAGAAACTATCTTGGAAGACATTGAATTTAACCATCACATGTGCTCCAGTGCTGGGCTTTAAACTTGAGTGTTCATGCCTGGTGATGTTGCATGGCATGTTGCAGTGAGAAAACCTTGGGATGTTTGTAACTCATATATAATGGGAGAACCTAAAACATTGTTATGTTTGTGGCACACGTTTAATGGGGAGGACCACAAAATGACCATGTTTGCACTTGTTGTTTATGACGGAGACCCCAAATGGTGATGTTTGCTTCTGCAGTTTGTAAGAGAGGATCTTAAAAATGGTTATGTCTGGGGCTCTCGTTTAGCAGCCAGAATATGAAACAAAATTCATGCCTGCAGCTCTTACAGAGAAAAACACGGCATATCTTTATTTAATATTAGCTACAACGGGATCTATGTGATAACTGTGCCACCCGTAATTCCACTGACGAAAATGGTGACTGCAATTACGGTGCAGCACAGTGATCAGATAGATCACTTCTGCCCGACTGCCTCGGGCAGCATTCCCTAAAACCACAACCCCCGCACCACGTTCCTTTACTGTGGCGCACTCCTGTGTGCGGCGCTGGCATCCTTGCACACTTGTGGCGGCGTCAGCTCCTCCCACTTAGTTGGAGCAGTGCTGACGCTGCAGGGTCCTTTTATTTCTTTTTTTTTAAACTTATCCCTGCTTACCACAATGGTAAGAGGGGGACAACCCTTAACCCCTGCAACCTGTGCTCTGCTTGGGCACAGTAATGGGGGACGGGATTTTTGTACCGCGCTCCGGCACAATTGTAATAATGTCGCCACAATGGTGGCACCAATATGGTACAATTCCGCTACAACGCACAGGGGCCCAGAGGGTGAAAAGACATCCAACATATTTCACCTCTCAAGAGGTTTTGTCAAGAGTCTGCAGCTCTTCTTTTACAGGTAGAATGCAAAACATTGTTATGTTCGAGGCTCTCATCTAACAGTTTAACATTGAGAAGTTGAAATATTTAGTTGTGGTTCTGAGGTTAGTCACGCCCTATTCATGACACACTCAGATAAAGGCATTAAATCAATGTTCTACCTACAAACATTACTAAGAATATTTATTTGCAAATTATATTTTGTTTAATCAAAAGCTTCACAACTACTGTTTTGCTGTATCATCCATTACATTTTGGCACACTTGCAAATGCTTTAGGTATCTCCACCTGTTAAACACGTGTATGCTATTTTGCAGACATCTAGCAGGCCGATTCATGGAATAATTAGCGCGGCGCAAGTGGCCAAAAACGTGCGATTCGCAGTGGAATAGCGAAAATCGCAGTGCAAGTGCGAAAATTGCACGAAAAGCAGCGCACATCGATTCATGGAAGGCCGTGCGCGAGAAAACCATCGGATGTGCGCTAAAAAAGTGCGTGGCGCACGTTGGCGCACAGGCCATCTAACGGCGTGCGCCAGGTCACAGCGAAAATCGCACAGGCCACAGCGAAAATCGCACATAGCGCAGCGCACACAACAAAAGTAGGCGGAACACGGGGCGTAACACTCGGAATGGGGAACAACTTGCCAAAATGTGGGCGTCACGGGGGAAGTACAGGGTGCAAGTGCGCGGAATGCCCACACGCTCGCCTACAACCTGTATTCATGGAATCGAATAGGGCAAAAAAGCGCACGGTCAAACCAGTGCACAGGCACAAACACGACCGCCACAAGAAAGCAGGCGGTAGCGTCTCTGCGCCTGTAATAAATGTGCGCCAAAAGGTGCGCCAACAAACAGCACCTATATACAGCCATGATGAATGTCCTATACTGTGGCCCTCCAGGACAAATGACGTGCAAAGGGGTACCCACAAACACGGACACCCGCTGACTGAAAAATAATGTGTGCGTGTATTCCTGGGTGCGGGGGAAGTCTCACACGTGATTTGGCAGGGTACGTGGATTTCAGGGGTGCGTGGGAAGTTCCACACGCGATTTGGCCGGGTACGTGCACGGGAATTTCCACAGGCGATTTGTCTGGGTACGTGGATCTCAGGGGTGCGCGGGAAGTCTCACACGCGATTTGGCAGGGTACGTGGATTTCAGGGGTGTGCGGGAAGTCTCACACGCGATTTGGCAGGGTACGTGGATTTCAGGGGGGCGCGGGAAGTACCACACGCGATTTGGCCGGGTACGTGCGCGGGAATTTCCACACGCGACTTGGCTGGGTACGTGGATCTCAGGGGTGCGCGGGAAGTCCCACACGCGATTTGGCAGGGTACGTGCGCGTGAATTTCCACACGCGATTGTGCTGGGTACGTGTATGACAGGGGTACGCAGGAAATTCTACACGCGATTTGGCTGTGTGCTCCCAGGTATTCCCTGTACACCCTCCACGGCCCCTGCAGGCACCCGCTCATGTCACCCAGCACCCCCACCCCCCAGCATCCAGGGGCACCCTCCACCAGGCCCCCACTCATGGCCCCCTGCACCCCCACCCCCCAGAAATGCAGGGGCACCCTCCACCAGGCCCCCACTCATGTCTCCCACCACCCCCACCACCCAGCAGTGCAGGGGCAGCCTCCACCAGGCCCCCACTCATGTCTCCCACCACCCCCACCCCCCAGCAGTGCAGGGGCACCCTCCACCATGCCCCCATCCATGACTCCCACCACCCCCACCCCCCACCCACCATGCGCAGCCTCCGCCAGGCCCCCACTCATGTCTCCCATCACCCCCACCCCCCAGCATCCAGGGGCACCCTCCACCAGGCCCCCACTCATGTCTCCCACCACCCCCACCCCCCAGCAGTGCAGGGGCAGCCTCCACCAGGCCCCCACTCATGTCTCCCACCACCCCCACCCCCCAGCAGTGCAGGGCCACCCTCCACCAGGCCCCCACCCATGTCTCCCACCACCCCCACCCCCCACCCACCATGGGCAGCCTCCGCCAGGCCCCCACTCATGTCTCCCACCACCCCCACCCCCCAGCATCCAGGGGCACCCTCCACCAGGCACCCACTCATGTCTCCCACCAATCCCACCCCCCCAGCAGTGTGGGGCACCCTCCATCAGGCCCCCACTCATGTCCAACTCATGTCTCCCACCACCCCCACCCCCCAGCCACCAGGGGCAGCCTCCACCAGGCCCCCACCCATGTATCCCACCACCCCCACCCCCCACCCACCATGGGCAGCCTCCACCAGGCCCCCACTCATGTCTCCCACCACCCCCACCCCCCCAGCAGTGTGAGGCAGCCTCCACCAGGCCCCCACTCATGTCTCCCACCACCCCCACCCCCCCAGCATCCAGGGGCACCCTCCACCAGGCCCCCACTCATGTCCAACTCATGTCTCCCACCACCCCCACCCCCCAGCATCCAGGGGCACCCTCCACCAGGCCCCCACTCATGTCTCCCACCCACCCCCACCCCCCCAGCAGTGTGGGGCAGCCTCCACCAGGCTCCCACCCATGTCTACCACCATCCCCACCCCCCAGCCACCATGGGCAGCCCCCACCAGGCCCCCACTCATGTCCAACTCATGTCTTCCACCACCCCCACCCCCCAGCAGTGCAGGGGCAGCCTCCACCAGGCCCCCACTCATGTCTCCCACCATCCCCACCCCCCAGCAGTGCAGGGGCAGCCTCCACCAGGCCCCCACTCATGTCTCCCACCACCCCCACCCCCCAGCAGTGCAGGGGCACCCTCCACCAGGCCCCCACCCATGTCTCCCACCACCCCCACCCCCCACCCATCATGGGCAGCCTCCGCCAGGCCCCCACTCATGTCTCCCACCACCCCCACCCCCCAGCATCCAGGGGCACCCTCCACCAGGCCCCCACTCATGTCTCCCACCACCCCCACCCCCCAGCAGTGTGGGGCACCCTCCACCAGGCCCCCACCCATGTCTCCCACCACCCCCACCCCCCACCCACCATGGGCAGCCTCCGCCAGGCCCCCACTCATGTCTCCCACCACCCCCACCCCCCAGCATCCAGGGGCACCCTCCACCAGGCACCCACTCATGTCTCCCACCACCCCCAACCCCCCAGCAGTGTGGGGCACACTCCACCAGGCCCCCACTCATGTCCAACTCATGTCTCCCACCACCCCCACCCCCGAGCCACCAGGGGCAGCCTCCACCAGGCCCCCACCCATGTCTCCCACCACCCCCACCCCCCACCCACCATGGGCAGCCTCCACCAGGCCCCCACTCATGTCTCCCACCACCCCCACCCCCCCAGCAGTGTGGGGCACCCTCCACCAGGCCCCCACTCATGTCTCCCACCACCCCCACCCCCCAGCATCCAGGGGCACCCTCCACCAGGCCCCCACTCATGTCCAACTCATGTCTCCCACCACCCCCACCCCCAGAAGTGCAGGGGCACCCTCCACCAGGCCCCCACTCATGTCCCCCTGCACCCCCACCCCACAGCAGTGCAGGGGCACCCTCCACCAGGCCCCCACTCATGTCTCCCACCACCCCCACCCCCCCAGCAGTGTGGGGCACGCTCCACCAGGCCCCACTCTTGTCTCCCACCACCCCCACCCCCCAGCATCCAGGGGCACCCTCCACCAGGCCCCCACTCATGTCTCCCACCACCCCCACCCCCCAGCAGTGCAGGGGCAGCCTCCACCAGACCCCCACTCATGTCTCCCACCACCCCCACCCCCCAGCATCCAGGGGCAGCCTCCACCAGGCCCCCACTCATGTCTCCCACCCACCCCCACCCCCCCAGCAGTGTGGGGCAGCCTCCACCAGGCTCCCACCCATGTCTACCACCATCCCCACCCCCCAGCCACCATGGGCAGCCCCCACCAGGCCCCCACTCATGTCCAACTCATGTCTTCCACCACCCCCACCCCCCAGCAGTGCAGGGGCAGCCTCCACCAGGCCCCCACTCATGTCTCCCACCCCCCTACCCCCCCAGCAGTGTGGGGCACCCTCCACCTGGCCCCCACCCATGTCTCCCACCACCCCCACCCCCCCAGCAGTGTGGGGCACCCTCCACCAGGCCCCCACTCATGTCTCCCACCACCCCCACCCCCCAGCATCCAGGGGCAGCCTCCACCAGGCCCCCACTCATGTCTCCCACCACCCCCACCCCCCAGCAGTGCAGGGGCAGCCTCCACCAGGCCCCCACTCATGTCCAACTCATGTCTCCCACCACCCCCACCCCCCAGCAGTGCAGGGGCACCCTCCACCTGGCCCCCACTCATGTCTCCCACCACCCCCACCCCCCAGCATCCAGGGGCACCCTCCACCAGGCCCCCACTCATGTCCAACCCATGTCTCCCACCACCCCCACCCCCCAGCATCCAGGGGCACCCTCCACCAGGCCCTCACTCATGTCTCCCACCACCCCCACCCCCCAGCAGTGCAGGGGCAGCCTCCACCAGGCCCCCACTCATGTCTCCCACCACCCCACCCCCCAGCAGTGCAGGGGCAGCCTCCACCAGGCCCCCACTAATGTCTCCCACCACCCCACCCCCCAGCAGTGCAGGGGCACCCTCCACCAGGCCCCCACCCATGTCTTCCACCACCCCCACCCCCCACCTACCATGGGCAGCCTCCGCCAGGCCCCCACTCATTTCTCCCACCACCCCCACCCCCCAGCATCCAGGGGCACCCTCCACCAGGCCCCCACTCATGTCTCCCACCACCCCCACCCCCCCAGCATTGTGGGGCACCCTCCACCAGGCCCCCACTCATGTCCAACTCATGTCTCCCACCACCCCCACCCCCCAGCCACCAGGGGCAGCCTCCACCAGGCACCCACCCATGTCTCCCACCACCCCCACCCCCCACCCACCATGGGCAGCCTCCACCAGGCCCCCACTCATGTCTCCCACCACCCCCACCCCCCAGCAGTGTGGGGCACCCTCCACCAGGCCCCCACTCATGTCCAACTCATGTCTTCCACCACCCCCACCCCCCAGCAGTGCAGGGGCAGCCTCCACCAGGCCCCCACTCATGTCTCCCACCACCCCACCCCCCAGCAGTGCAGGGGCAGCCTCCACCAGGCCCCCACTCATGTCTCCCACCACCCCACCCCCAGCAGTGCAGGGGCACCCTCCACCAGGCCCCCACCCATGTCTCCCACCACCCCCACCCCCCACCCACCATGGGCAGCCTCCGCCAGGCCCCCACTCATGTCTCCCACCACCCCCACCCCCCAGCAGTGCAGGGGCACCCTCCACCAGGCCCCCACTCATGTCTCCCACCACCCCCACCCCCCCAGCAGTGTGGGGCACCCTCCACCAGGCCCCCACTCAAGTCTCCCACCACCCCCACCCCCCCAGCATCCAGGGGCACCCTCCACCAGGCCCCCACTCATGTCCAACTCATGTCTCCCACCACCCCCACCCCCCAGCATCCAGGGGCACCCTCCACCAGGCCCCCACTCATGTCTCCCACCCACCCCCACCCCCCAGCAGTGTGGGGCAGCCTCCACCAGGCTCCCACCCATGTCTACCACCATCCCCACCCCCCAGCCACCATGGGCAGCCCCCACCAGGCCCCCACTCATGTCCAACTCATGTCTTCCACCACCCCCACCCCCCAGCAGTGCAGGGGCAGCCTCCACCAGGCCCCCACTCATGTCTCCCACCACCCCCACCCCGCAGCAGTGCAGGGGCAGCCTCCACCAGGCCCCCACTCATTTCTCCCACCACCCCCACCCCCCAGCATCCAGGGGCACCCTCCACCAGGCCCCCACTCATGTCTCCCACCACCCCCACCCCCCCAGCAGTGTGGGGCACCCTCCACCAGGCCCCCACTCATGTCCAACTCATGTCTCCCACCACCCCCACCCCCCAGCCACCAGGGGCAGCCTCCACCAGGCACCCACCCATGTCTCCCACCACCCCCACCCCCCACCCACCATGGGCAGCCTCCACCAGGCCCCCACTCATGTCTCCCACCTCCCCCACCCCCCAGCAGTGTGGGGCACCCTCCACCAGGCCCCCACTCATGTCCAACTCATGTCTTCCACCACCCCCACCCCCCAGCAGTGCAGGGGCAGCCTCCACCAGGCCCCCACTCATGTCTCCCACCACCCCACCCCCCAGCAGTGCAGGGGCACCCTCCACCAGGCCCCCACCAATGTCTCCCACCACCCCCACCCCCCACCCACCATGGGCAGCCTCCGCCAGGCCCCCACTCATGTCTCCCACCACCCCCACCCCCCCAGCAGTGCAGGGGCACCCTCCACCAGGCCCCCACTCATGTCTCCCACCCCCCCCCCACCCCCCCAGCAGTGTGGGGCACCCTCCACCAGGCCCCCACTCATGTCTCCCACCACCCCCACCCCCCCAGCATCCAGGGGCACCCTCCACCAGGCCCCCACTCATGTCCAACTCATGTCTCCCACCACCCCCACCCCCCAGCATCCAGGGGCACCCTCCACCAGGCCCCCACTCATGTCTCCCACCCACCCCCACCCCCCCAGCAGTGTGGGGCAGCCTCCACCAGGCTCCCACCCATGTCTACCACCATCCCCACCCCCCAGCCACCATGGGCAGCCCCCACCAGGCCCCCACTCATGTCCAACTCATGTCTTCCACCACCCCCACCCCCCAGCAGTGCAGGGGCAGCCTCCACCAGGGCCCCACTCATGTCTCCCACCACCCCCACCCCGCAGCAGTGCAGGGGCAGCCTCCACCAGGCCCCCACTCATGTCTCCCACCACCCCCACCCCCCCAGCAGTGTGGGGCACCCTCCACCTGGCCCCCACTCATGTCTCCCACCACCCCCACCCCCCCAGCAGTGTGGGGCACCCTCCACCAGGCCCCCACTCATGTCTCCCACCACCCCCACCCCCCAGCATCCAGGGGCAGCCTCCACCAGGCCCCCACTCATGTCTCCCACCACCCCCACCCCCCAGCAGTGCAGGGGCACCCTCCACCAGGCCCCCACCCATGTCTCCCACCACCCCCACCCCCCAGCATCCAGGGGCACCCTCCACCAGGCCCCCACTCATGTCTCCCACCACCCCCACCCCCCAGCAGTGCAGGGGCAGCCTCCACCAGGCCCCCACTCATGTCTCCCACCACCCCCACCCCCCAGCAGTGCAGGGGCACCCTCCACCAGGCCCCCACTCATGTCTCCCACCACCCTCACCCCCCCAGCAGTGTGGGGCACCCTCCACCAGGCCCCCACTCATGTCTCCCACCACCCCCACCCCCCCAGCATCCAGGGGCACCCTCCACCAGGCCCCCACTTATGTCCAACTCATGTCTCCCACTACCCCCACCCCCCAGCATCCAGGGGCACCCTCCACCAGGCCCCCACTCATGTCTCCCACCACCCCCACCCCCACCCACCATGGGCAGCCCCCACCAGGCCCACACTCATGTCTCCCACCACCCCCACCCCCCAGCATCCAGGGGCAGCCTCCACCAGGCCCCCACTCATGTCTCCCACCACCCCCACACCCCAGCAGTGCAGGGGCACCCTCCACCAGGCCCCCATTCATGTCCCCCTGCACCCAGGTCCTCACAATCCCCAATCATGTGCGTTATGGTCAGCCTCCACAGCCAAATGCCCCTACCAAGTAACCCATTCACCCACATGGAAATGGAAATTACATGTTACACCCCCATTGTTCATAAAGCAAATGAACCCATGTCCGTCACACACAATGGTTGCAATTGAATGGGAAAACACCCAACATGACATGCATGAAACCAATGAGATGATACCACACAGTGAAGTATGAAAACAAAAATTTGTATTAAAAAAAATTGAATGCAAATGAAATGAAACAAACTACAATGGCAATGAAAAAAAGATAAGCTGCATGTCCGTCCAAAAAAATAAAAAATACAAATCCAAATCCAAAAAAATGTTGTCCAAAGTCACATTAAATATAAAATCAATCAGAGAGAGAAACATAAATGCAAAGACCATTGCTCCATAGTGAATAAATAAAAAAAAAAATAATCAAACAATCCAATGAAGAACTATGTACAAAACATCCAAGGGTCCATGAGCCCAACTGAACAAAGGAAACCTACAAAAAACCCTAACTAAAATGCAACTATATACAAAAAGTGGATCAGTGTCCGTCGACTCCAAATCATAAGAAGAAACAAAGGAAACCTAAAACTAAAGAACTATATACAAAGGCGGCGGGCAAGTCCAGCGGCTCACTCCGTGGTGTTCCGGGCCAGGGCATCATCAAACTCCTCGTCTATGTCGCGGAGGCGGTCCTGTTCCATGGCCCCGAGGGTCCGCAGGGACGACGCCATCTGCTCCTCCAACCCCCTGCGGATTGCCTCGAGGCACTCGGCCCGCCTCAGGCCCCTCCGCATGGAGTTCTCTGCCCTGACCATCGTGAGCCGCACCTCTTCCGCCCGCCGCCGCTCCGCACCTATCTGCTGGCCCAACCGCAGCCACACGGAAGACACTTCCTGTCCTGGGTCCTCCTGCCCTCCGGCCGATGCCTGCCCCTCCGATGTTGATGGCCCCGAGCCATGATGCCTCCCACGTTGACTCTGCTGCTGCCTCTGACGCAACTGCCTCTGCCAGCACGACGGCATCCAGGCTGATGGAATCCACCGACGCCGTCGTGCACGTGCCCTGCCTGATGATGCCGGCATATCCTCCATCTGCTGGGGTACAGTTGCTGTGGTGTCCACCCCTGCTGAACCTCCGACTCCCGACTGTGGCAGGGATGGGATCCCCACCGAGCTGGCTGCATTGGTCAGGGCAGGTCCACAGGGGGCCCTGGTGGCATCTGGGCCGGAAGACGGCAAGGAGAACGACCGGCGTATAGCCTCCACAGAGGAGGAGAGGGCCGCCAGATTGGCCGACACATGCAGGAAACCCCCGAACATGGAAGATCCCAATTGGGCCACGTCGGCACGGTGCTCTTCGTGATGACGTGCGTGCTCCTCCCGGGAAGCACGCACGTCATCACGAATTGCACCCGCGCGCATCGCGACCCCAATCAGGACTTTCTCCATACGGACACGGGTCCCCTCGTCCGCAGGTGGAGGGGAGTCAGGTGACATGGACATCCCCTCTACCTGCGGACGAGCCTGGGACGGGGCATCCCTGCTGGTGCATGGTGGTGCACTCACAGGATCAGGGACAGCGACATGCACAGGCCCCTCCACGGTGACCTGTGCTGCCTCCTGCCCCTGCCCCTGGACTGCACCACTTGCACCAGCAGGGATGCCCCCACCAGGCCCCATGTGTGCCTCAGTGGCGGCCTCCTCCTCCTCTGTGGAAACCACCAACCTGGATGGCTCCTCACCGTCTTCCGCCATTGGAAGCCCCTGTGGGGGCTCACCCACCCCTTCCGCTGCAGCCGTGGGGGCATCCCCGCCGCCTTGCTCCACAGTGCCGTCTCCGCCCTCTTCTTCACTAGCCGCTGCGTAGAGGGAGACATAGAACACAAGCATCAGGGTACTGTTCAATGGTCCCCTAGACAGGAAGCAATAGCAGATGAGTACCACTGTCAAAGTACACTTCCATCATATCCCTCCACAACACATGGGTCAGTCCAGGCAAAACACACACAGTAACAGGCATGGTGCATGCCATGGACATTTCCATACATGTCCAATGGACTCTTGAAACATACAATGATATGGAACTCACATGCATCATGGGTCATGCCTATCACATGCACACAGTACACCTCAGTCACATCCATCTGGCCTCATACACCCCAAACACAGCGGATACAAGGATAACTAGGCTGCATCAGTGAATCTGTGCATTGTCACACACATGTGTCATGCATCCATGGCATTCACAAGTCACAGACACGCAGGTCAGGCATACAGACATGGCTACCATATATGTACCTGGCATCAGCACCCATCCCTCATCCCTACCCAAGTCCAGGAACAGAGACTGGCATGCCCTCATGTGTAAAATCTGCATCGGGCTCCCCATGTCGCATTTAAACACATGCAACAACCATGTGGTTCACACATCACTGGTCGCACATGCATTACCATGATGTCCCTGCACACATACATGCATACATGGCCTATGTCACGCATACAGGCAAGTATCAGACAACCAGCACACCGCAACATGCCCTGTCTCACACAGCAATGCTTGGCCACTTACGGCTGAACTCCAGACGTGTCTCCCTCTCAAGGATCTGGGCGTGGAGCGCTGGGCGTACGCGTTCCAGGACCCTCATCTGGATGGAACTCATGAGGCCCCGGGCCACCTCCGCGAGGCGCCGGGCCTTCACGAGGGTCCTGGACCTCAAGTCCTCCTAGCGCTTCTTGATCTTCTGGACGTCGCGGGTTGCCACCCCCTCCGCGTTGATGGCAACCACACAGTCGGCCCAGATCCTCTCCCGTCCTTCCTTGCTGGCGCAGGACGATCCAAAGAGGGCATCATACTGCCCCAGGACATGCTCCACCAGGACACCAACTTCGGTGGCAGTGAAGCTGGTGCCCCTCTGCCCCTCTGGCCTGGGGTTGCCACTGGTGCCAGATGTGAAAGTGCCTGACATGGCAACCCCAGAGGCAGGAGTGGGTGGGCAACTGGGTCCTGGGGCTGGGCTGTGGAGCGATGTTATCCCAGTCGGGAGTCTTCAGTTCCAGCAGGGGTGGACACAGCAACTGGACCCCTGCAGATGGCTGATGTGCAGGCACCAAATGGCAGGGCACGGTGGCAGCAGGCAGGCAGGCAGGCAGGCAACAGCAGCAGATGGCACGTGGGAGGCTGCTCGGGGCACTGGGGGGCAGTAATTCGGCCTTCTGGGCAGGAGCGTGGTCTTCCGTGTGTTTTCGCGTGGCCAGCTTGATACGGAGTGATTTGGCACGTGAAAATCCTGCACGTCAGCGTGAAATTCTATTGGACCAAAGGCCCTCAGCGCGTAAGCGCGTCTGTGACGTGACCCGCACGGGTGTTTCCCTCATAGCACGTGATGACGGAGCATACGTGGAAAGACTGCACGTCAGAGTGTCATCGCGTGTAATTGGACAAAAGTGCGTGTACACGCGATTGGCCTATGTACGTGTATTTCAGGGGTGCGCGGGCACTTACACACGCGAGTACATCAGCGCACGTGTATTCCGGGGTGAGCGGGAATTTCCACACGCTATTGGCCTGGGTACTGGATTTCAGGGGTGCGTGGGAAGTTTCACACGCGAGTACATCAGCGCACGTGTATTCCGGGGTGCGCGGGAATTTCAACACGCTATTGGCCTGGGTACTGGATTTCAGGGGTGCGCAGGAAGTTTCACACGCGAGTACATCAGCGCATGTGTATTCCGGGGTGCGCAGGAATTTCCACACGCTATTGGCCTGGGTACTGGATTTCAGGGGTGCGCAGGAAGTTTCACACGCGAGTACATCAGCGCATGTGTATTCCGGGGTGCGCGGGAAGTTTCACACGCTCGCCTACAACATGCGCAAAGAAACACGTACGCCAGTAGGAAGCAGGCATACGTCGACCCGCGACGCATAAATTTGCGCGCAAAAAAAAAAAAGCTCAGACGCCAGGATGAATATACCGTTCCTAGCAGCAGTGGCCGTGGACTACCAGAGGAGGAGGAGGAGGATAGTCAGGGCCAGAATATTCACACCCAGAACCAGCCTTTTCGGGATGCCTGATGACCAGGTGTATGGGAGGTACAGGTTTCCACCACACATAATACTGGACCTGGTGAGTGAGTGGGAGGATGACCTCACATCACCCACCCTGTGCTCCCAAGCACTCAGCCCCCTGGAGAAGGTCCTCAATGTACTGCACTTCTTAGCCACTGGATCATTTCAGCGGACAAGTGCCATAGTGGGTGGGGTGTCACAGGCCACGCAGTCACGTTGCCTACACCAGGTCTTGAACATCATCACTGCACGCCCATCAGTCCGCAGGCACATATACCTGCCCAGAACACAGGCAGAAAGGCATGCTGCCGCCCTGGATTTTTACGGTGTGGCACGATTCCCCAAAGTGCTAGGTGCCATCGACTGCACCCATGTGGCTCTACGTCCCCCCAGGGCATCTGAGCACATCTATAGGAACCGCAAGCACTGGCATTCCATCAACGTGCAGGTAGTATGTAATGCCAAGTGAATCATCACCTCAGTATATGCCAACTATCACGGGTCCACCCACGACAGCTTCATTTACCGAATGTCCACCCTAAGCCCGGACCTAGAAGCTGGGCGGCATGGCGATACATGGCTGCTTGGTGAGTATGAATGCCACTGCACATGCATGCATGTCAGATACTGAGCAAGGTCACAACCCCACCAATGATACCAATCACCACCTCCACAGGGGACAGTGCCTACCCTCTCAGCCCCCACATGATGACGCCAATTCGGAACCCCACCACGCCACCCGAGGTAAGATATAACACAGCCCACATTGCAACCCGGGGCATAGTGGAGCGCACATTCGGAGTGCTTAAGTCACGCTTTCGCTCCCTTGACCGTTCTGGCGGGCAGCTGTTACACGCTCCCCCAGTAGTGTGCAGGATCCTAGTGGCAGCATGTGTCCTGCACAACGTTGCAACACGCCGGGGCCTGCCTGTGGACATGGTGGTGCCCCCACATCCCCAACCACATGCACGCCCGCTGCGCATGGGAGGGGAAAGGGCACGGGGGGAGGCAGCCCGTACACAGCTAGTGGCTAATTACTTCACATAGAAATCACACCCCTGTGGAGTGCACACTGCCCTGGCACATACCATCTGACAATCAATGATGACTCAACCTGACACTGATCCTGAATGTCTGGAGAATCAACCGTCAAAACCATATCAGCCTGAGATTGTTCACCTGGAAGTGTTACAATGTGTGCATCCCTACCTACACAGACACCACCAATGCAGTTTCGTGAAAAAACACATTCATGCAGCTAAAATCAACACCCACTTGCAAAATGCAACATGAGGACAGTGCCATGTCACCCAACCCATCCCCAGCACCGCCACACGACACACCGTGCCATGTCATGCTATGTGCAGGTAAACAAAGTAATCCCCACAACATGACACAAGTGTCACAATGTACAGTGTCCCTAATTGAAACTCGCGACACCTGAAATGCTCACAGTAATGCAGGACCAACAACACACTTGAGCAGGTATTTCGCAAAAACACTTATCATCTACTGACCCTCAAAACTACCATTAACATGAAATTACGAATGTAAGGAATTAGAAGTCTCACCACCTGGAAATGCCTGCACTCCCACTACTTCCAACTGTATGGTGTTGCCGCCATGTAGAGTAGTAGGTGCACTGCTGCCAACATGGACCCCATAACCAATGTAGAGGGCCTTGTGTAGACATGAGGAAAGGACCTGCAAATTAGGAGGTAGACACGGATGATGAGTTACACATCAATGCAACATGCAGTGTACAACACAACAGCAATATGCACTAGGAATGTATACACAGTATTGACTAGACTGCCCACACATGTAGTGGGAGACCAATGTCACCATGTACGTCAATGTCACTTGGGCACACCCTTTGCAAGCCCATGGAAACGGGAAGCAGGAGGGGTGTGTGTGACATAAACCCAAGCATCTGACCCAAATACATGACAAGCCTGCATGTGCCCAGCCACAATGCAGCGTATGCCCACGTGAGCCACACAAGGCAACACATTGGGCCTCATTACGACCCAGGCGGTAAGTTACCGCCTGGGCCGTGACTTTACCACCATGGAGTAAACTACGTTTACGCCATGGTGGTTGGCGGACTTACCGCCCCATTCCGACCTTGGCGGGGCGGTAAGTCCCCAATCCCCATTTACCCTTCCCCATTCCCATTTTTGCCCCATAGGGCATAATGGGAGTGGGGAAGGCGTTAATTACGCCACCGTAAATTACGGTGGCGTAATTAACACCAAGGTCCCTTAGCGCCATGGATTTTAACACCTGCTAAAAGCAGGTCCGAGGACAGGGTGCACACCAAAACCCACCTGTGTGGATCTTGCGAAAAAAAAACACCTCCATAGGCTCGTGGCCCACACGGATACCCTATTGTGGGAGTATCACTGCTGTCGCTATTATCACCCTGTGCAGCTGCATCCGGAGGTGGTTGCACTATGGGAGGCAGCCCACGCAAGGCCCTAGTCTGTTCCTCCATGGCTGCAAGCATGCGGGTGTGGTAGGTCTCGTTCTGGAGGATGAGTGTGCGGAGGTCCCCATGCAACAACTCACGGGATGCCCGGACCTCCGCCCTAGTTGCCTGCATCTCAGCTGAGAGCCTACGGGTGAGACGCTCCAGCTGCTGTTCTGTCCTTCGGTTTGTTGAAGCCTCAAGCTCAACAAGAGTCGTCCTGAGGTGAAGGAGTTCCAGCCTCAGGGCTTCCCTGTGGCCCTGGGACTCTATGGAGATGGCTTCCTGCAGAGTCGCCAGTGCCGCCCGCCTGTCCCTGTTGGACGCCAACATGTCCTCCTTGTGTGACTGGCAGATGGAGTCGGTTGCCTGCTGTAGTCGCTCCATCAGCTTTTCGGGGGGGACAATGGAAGTGGCCACCCATTCCATGGCCTGAGCCATCATCTCTGATGATGCTGCCTGTTGGGTTGCCATACCGTAAATGGATTGCTCCCATGCGGTATCGCCAGGTGGCGTACGGCCACCACATCGGCGGGCACCACACTTGTCTGGGGCAAGGCGAACTGCGCCTTGCTGTGCCGGCACTGCCTGAGGCTGCAGGACTGCATTCCCCCTCTGATCTGCTGGCCCAGGAACAGGATCAGATGTCGCGGAGTGTGACCCTGCATCCGTAACCACCAAAGGCGTAGCTGCCAACACTGACATCCACATTGAGGGTTCTGACCCTGGTGCAGGTGGGTGGGACAGAACAGAATCCCTCCCAGGAACACTCACCTGCGACGGCACTTAGGTCTCATCATCCGAATCAACACCTGAGTACAGCTCGGGGGAGGTGCAGCCAGAGACACCCCTTGAGAGCACGACCTGCAGCAGTTGTGGGTTCTCACTCACCACCACACCACGTCCCTCACTGGTGGTTGGTCGGCCCTCGGACCCCTCCTGGGTCTGCACCATCTCCACAACCCCAGCAGTATCAGGTGCGTATTCCCCTGCAAAGACATAAAAGCAAACAAATGGAAACAGGCATTAGCACCATGGCACACAATGAGGGCTGAGAAGCAACAGAACCAGTACTTGATTGACACATGTCCCACATGACTAAAACCCTCCCATGCATGCACCCTCACTGCGTATGAAGGGGAGGCAAATGGCACACATTGATGACACCAAGATGGAAGATGAACACATTTGCTGCATGCTGCCTAGCAGTGGCATCACACATTGGCCTGTGATTGCCAGGTGAAATACACATGCCATCACACAGATGGCATGTACCATTGCTATTGAGTGAAGATGGAGAGGAGGGCAGCACTTATTCATTCAGTCCGGTTCCCTCATGTAATAGCTTTTCTAATTCAAACCGGTCTGATTTTTCACCTGGAGCTGCCAGTCCAAAATGGTCCGATTGCACAGGGACATGTCTAAACAAATGATATCCAGGTAACAAAGTCACTCCACTTTACCATAGCCATGTCAGACATGTGACTAGAGGACTGAGAAATGCCTAGTAAAAGTGGTGGAATGCAAACAATCTGCCTGAATGAACAGTGAAAAATAAGCAACAATGTTGGTGCAAGGTGACACTTCAAGGGCAACTGGCGTGCTGTTGGGCTATATGTCTACTGTTGGCAGAAGGGATACTGCTATGGCCAAATGCTGCTGCGCAGAATGTATTGCATGAAGCACATGGGTGACCCAAATGACTCAGGCGTACACACCCTCACCTGGCACACAAACAGAAGCCCTCACACACACACCATGCACATGGATGACACACACATGCATGTGCACTCACCGGACAATGCCTCATAATCAGGCAGATCTCCCACGCCTTGTATCTGTTCCTCCGTGACGCATTGGCTGTGCGCCTCATGATTCCAAGGGCACTTACGATATCCGCAACGGTCTGCCAGTGTGCCTGGCGTTGTGCAGGTGTGGTCTTGGATCCTGCAACAATGACCATCTCGTTATCATGTGCGGACACATACTCGACAAGTGCATTCAGTTCGGCATCCGTGAAGCTGGGCTTCCTCGACGGGCCGGACTGTGTAGCCGTGTCTGGGGCATCAGCCTGTGCCGGACAAGCACTCTTCCTCTTCCGCTTGGAAGGTGGTGGTGATCCTGAGTGTCCTACGCCGCTCTGGACACTAGGGGCAGGAGCCCTGGTGGACTCTGTATCAGGAGTGTGGGATTGCACACTCAGCATGGGAGTTGGTGCAGGCATTGGCTCAAGTGTAATGGTGTCAGGGGGAATGTCAGCAGGATGGACTAGGACCGACACTGTCCTGGCTGGGTGTGTGAGAGCTGGGGTGGATGGAGCCGCAGCTGCCCCTGCAGCCTCTCCACCCTGCCTACTTGGGGCAGCAGATGACCTTGCTGCCCCTGATCCACGTGGCCTGATGACATCAACGTGCACCGGCGCACGTGTCATAGGCCTGCTGACCTGGAAGTTAGCCATGGAGTCAGCCAGGTCTGGTGCCACAATGGGCTGGTCCAACAAGGGCTGAGCATGGATGGTGTCAGCCACATCAGCCTCAACCGGGGGGGGGGATTATGGGTGCCCTTGACTGGTCCTCCACACATGGGGGGACAGGGTCACCCTGCAAGTAACGACCACGTCCCCTACCGGATCCACCACGGCCACCACTTGTGGCTCGTCCACCTTTGCCACCCTTACGGATTCCTCACCTCCCAACCATGGCACTGATGTTAATGAGCGTATGGGAGTGGCTGTAAACTATTGTCCTGGGCAATTGGGGGTCAAAGGGGTTGGGTACCAGATGGTAATTGTACCCTAGTGCTCTAGCAAGGCTGAATGTGACACCTGGGGAAAGATGACGGGTCACGCAACGCACAGGAAGCCCAAAAAAGGGAGATGACGTGCACGCAACCCCTCCTAGACCACGTGTGCGGAAAAAAAAACCTGCACTACGCTGTGGCACCCAGTAACACAAGAATGAACGTATGCATGTCACACGCAGCCTAGAATGACCTCTGAAGGGGTAGGCTACACACGGGGCAAGCACAGATGTTAGATACGTGCGTGACTCACCGTCTGCCAGGAAAAAGAGCGTGAAAAAGAAGTGCGTTTGGTTGGCAACACCCCGCCAAAAGAAGATTTGTACGCTGTCTGAGGAGACAGGACAACAGTAGAAGGGAACACTGTTTGAGGGAACAGGCCCAGGAAAACCAGAAAAAGAGAAAAAAGAGAAAAAGCTGTCAGAGGTAACAGGGAGTACGAACTTGAAACGCTGTGAAGTAAATCGCGTGTGAAATGACAAGAAGTACAGAATTCACCCACTCGCTCTCCACGAAAAGCACGTACAAGGAAATGGTGTTCTACACGTACCTTTTATGCAGGCCCACACGTCCAGCGTCACTTACGCGGCGTGTACGCGCTAGGGCCATTTCCACCAATTACACGCTTTCTCACTTCTGCGTGTAGGGCCATTTCCACCAATTACACGCTTTGTCACTGCCGCGTGTATGCGCTAAGGCCATTTCCACCAATTACACGCTTTGTCACTTCTGCGTGTAGGGCCATTTCCACCAATTACAAGCTTTGTCACTGCCGCGTGTACGCGCTAAGGCCATTTCCACCAATTGCACGCTTTGTCACTTCTGCGTGTAGGGCCATTTCCACCAATTACACGCTTTGTCACTTCTGCATGTACGCGCTAAGGCCATTTCCACCAATTACACGCTTTGACACTCGGACGTGTCTTTCATTTTTTTAACACGCAACATTTCCAACGTGTGCCCTATTCAACGTGCATGTGACTTCAAAGACGCGCATACGCTGGTGACGCGTTTACGCGCTAAGGGCCTTTCCTCGAATTACACGCAGACGTGTTTGATTTTCACATGCAAAATCACTCCGTATCAAGCTGGCCACGCGTTCACACACGGAAGACCACGCTCCTGCCCAGAAGGCCAAATTACTGCCCCCCAGAGCCCTGAGCACGCTCCCACCTGCCATCTGCTGCTGCCTGACTGCCTGCTGCCCACGTGCCCTGCCATTTGCTGCCTGCACATCAGCCAGGGGTGCTGTTGCTGTGACCACCCCTGCTGGAACCGAAGACTCCCGACTGCTTTTCCATCGCCCCACAGCCCAGCCCCAGGACCCAGTTGCCCACCCACTCCTGCCTCTGGGGTTGCCATGTTGGGCACTGCAACATCTGGCACCAGTGGCAACCCCCGGCCAAGGAGGCAGAGGGGCACCAGCTTCACTGCCACCGAAGTTGGTGTCCTGGTGGAACATGTCCTGGGGCAGTATGATGCCCTCTTCGGAAGGTTGCGCGCCGACAAGGAAGGACGGACTCGGATCTGGATGGACATCGTGACTGCCATCAACGCGGAGGAGGTGGCAGTCCGCGACGTGTCAGGAAGCGCTGGGAGGACTTCAGGTCCAGGACCGTCAACAAGGCCCGGCGCCTCCTGAAGGCAGCGGATGCTAAGGGGCGCCGGGGCCACTTGTCGGAAGATCAGATGAGGGTCCTGGAACGCATATCCCCAGCGCTCCACATCCAGGTCCTTGAGAGAAGAGTCGAGCGGTAAGTGTACATGCATACTGATTGTAAGCTGTGCGTGTGGTGGTGTGCCAGGAGTGTGCAGGTTGAACATGTATTTTTATGTGGCCAAGTAGGGGGGGGTGTACAGGGCCGTGAGGGTGACACATGCGAGGGGTCTCATGTGTGACACATGGATGGTGCTTGTGTGTGTGGGCTTGCATGGCACAGGATGTGGAGGAATGATTGTCAGGTGTGACATGGATGTTGATCAAAACACTGCGACAGTTGGCGGAGGTGTACACATGCATGCAAGTTTGGTGTTGTGTGTGCATGTGTAGTGTACTCCCTATGTTGCATGTGATGTGTGGATGACTTTTGGCTGCTCATGCTGTTGTATGTGAATGGATGGTGCTGGCTGTTGCAATATGGCTGTGGTATGGCTCATGTGTGCAAGTTGAAATGACATGTGTGTTGGGGATTGTGATGCCATGTCTGAGGTTTACCAATGCCACTCATGTATAACTGTCATGTGTGTATGAGTCCATTTTACAGTGCCCTGATGCCTGTGTTTTCTTTCTCCCTGCCTGCAGCGTCAACTGATGAAGAGGGCGGAGAAGGAGCTGTGGAGCACAGCGGCAGGGGTCGCACCACCAGCCGGAGACGCAAGGCCCGGCTCCCCTCCCGTGTTGTCATCTCGTCGGGGAGTGAGGAGTCCGGTGCCGCGTCCCAGGCCGCAGCTGCCGGGGGGAGGTCCAAGAGGCGGAGGTTGGAGTTGGACTTCTCGGCAGCAGAAGGGGCAGCTGGGACCCCACAGGGCCCAATGGAGGAAGATGGCACGGAGTCATCCAGGTTGGGGGGGGGTTTGGTGGAGGAGGAGGCCGTGCAAGCGACAGTGGCGGGGTCTTGAGGTGGGGATTCCACTGGTGCTAGTGGTGCAGTGGCGGATCAGGGACAGGAGGCAGCACAGGCCGCTGCGGAGGTGCCTGTGTGCAATCCTGTCCCTGCTCCTGTCACTGCATCATCTTGCACCAGCGGGGATGCCTACCTCCAGACCCGTTCTCAGGGAGAGGATTGGCTTACAACACCTGGCCTTCCTCTCCCTGCGGATGTGGCTATCCTGCACCAGGTTGAGCGTGTCCAGGGTGGGGTGGCGTTGCGTCAACGGGCCATGCGAGCTGACCTGCAGTCTTTTCATGATGAGTCTGCATGTCTTCTCGCATGGCTCGTTGACCGCGTTGACCCACTGGGACAGCTCACCAGGGCTGGATTCCTCCGTTTCCTAGACCTTGTTCCGACCCCCTTCTCCACAGAACCCCCTATGCCCCAGTCATCCTCCATGCCATCTTCCCACCCATGTGTCACCTGGGTGCCCTGTGGAGCTGCCTCCGACCGTGCGGCCAGGCTGGTGGACAACAGATCCCTCCCACAGTCGGGAGTCGGACGTCCAGTAGGGGTGGCCACATCAACGACTGCACCCCAGCTGGAGGAGGATGTGTAGGCACCATCGGACAGGGCACATGGACAGCAGCAGCGGCAGCAGCAGGAGGCTGTAGGTGGGAGCCACGATAGCTCGGGGCCTTCAACATCGGAGGGGCAGGCATCGGCCAGAGGGCAGGAGGACCCTGGACGGGAAGTGTCTTCCGTGTGGCAGCGGTTGGGCCACGCCATAGATGCGGAGCGGCGGCAGGCGAAAGAGGCGCGGCTCACGATGGTCAGGGCGGAGAACTCCATGCGGAGGGCCCTGAGGGGGGCCGAGTGCCTCGAGGCAATCCGCAGGGAGTTGGAGGTGAACATGTCGGCGTCCCTGCGGACCCTCGGGGCCATGGAACAGGACCGCCTCCGGGACATAGACGAGGAGTTCGATGATGCCCTGGCCCGGAACACCACTAAGTTAGCCACTGGACTGGCCCGCCGCCATTGTATATAGTTATTTAGTGATAGGTTTCCTTTGTAGTTTATTTTTATTTGGAGTCGACGGACACTGCTCCACCTTTTGTATATAGTTCCATTTTAGATAGGCTTTTTGGTAGGTTTCATTTCTTCTCTTGGGATGATGGACCCTGAATACTTTGTACATAGTTGTACTTTGGATTTGGATATTTTTTTTACTATGAATATTTTTTCCCATGCAGCAATGGTTTTCTATTTCTTTTTTCCCTTCATTTCCTTTTCATGGACTTGAACTTTGGAAGATATTTTTTTGGATTATCATTTATTGATTTTATTTTGAAAAGGGACAGCCGGCTTAATTTTGTTATTTTTTTACTTGTGTATTTTGGTTAATTTTGATTGCCATTGCTGTTGTTTTTAATACATTATTCGGACTTTTTCATTCTTCAATGTGTGGTTTCATCTCATTGTTTTCATGCATGTCATGATATGGGTTTTCAGGTTCACTTGCAACCATTGTGTGTGTGTGAGACACATGTGTTGATTTACATTGTTTCCATTGGAGTAGTATCATGGGCACATGTAATACTTGGTTGTGTCTTTGGGCTGTGGTGGCTGGCCATGAGGCACATGCTTGAGGATTGTCAGGGCCTGTGGGCAGGGGGCATGAGTGGGGGCCTGGTGGAGGCTGCCCCTGGATGCTGGGGGGTGGGGGTGGTGGGAGACATGAGTGGGGGCCTGGTGGAGGCTGCCCCTGCACTGCTGGGGGGTGGGGGTGATAGGGGACATGAGTGGGTGCCTGGTGGAGGGTGCCCCTGCACTGCTGGGGGGTAGGGGTGCAGGGGGACATGAGTGGGTGCCTGGTGGAGGGTGCCCCTGGATGCTGGGGAGTGGGGGTGGTGGGAGACATGAGTGGGGGCCTGGTGGAGGCTGCCCCTGCACTGCTGGGGGGTGGGGGTGGTGGGAGACATGAGTGGGGGCCTGGTGGAGGCTGCCCCTGGTGGCTGGGGGGTGGGGGTGGTGGGAGACATGAGTGGGGGCCTGGTGGAGGGTGCCCCTGCACTGCTGGGGGGTGGGGGTGCAGGGGGACATGAGTGGGGGCCTGGTGGAGGCTGCCCCTGCACTGCTGGGGGGTGGGGGTGGTGGTAGACATGGGTGGGGGCCTGGTGGAGGGTGCCCCACAGTGCTGGGGGGTGGGGGTGGTGGGAGACATGAGTGGGGGCCTGGTGGAGGCTGCCCCTGGTGGCTGGGGGGTGGGGGTGGTGGGAGACATGAGTGGGGCCCTGGTGGAGGGTGCCCCTGGATGCTGGGGGGTGGGGGTGGTGGGAGACATGAGTGGGGGCCTGGTGGAGGGTGCCCCTGCACTGCTGGGGGGTGGGGGTGGTGGGAGACATGAGTTGGACATGAGTGGGGCCCTGGTGGTGCTGCCCCTGCACTGCTGGGGGGTGGGGGTGCAGGGGGACATGAGTGGGTGCCTGGTGGAGGGTGCCCCTGCACTGCTGGGGGGTGGGGGTGCAGGGGGACATGAGTGGGGGCCTGGTGGAGGGTGCCCCTGCACTGCTGCGGGGTGGGGGTGCAGGGGGACATGAGTGGGTGCCTGGTGGAGGGTGCCCCTGGATGCTGGGGGGTGGGGGTGGTGGGAGACATGAGTGGGGGCCTGGTGGAGGCTGCCCCTGCACTGCTGGGGGTTGGGGGTGGTGGGAGACATGAGTGGGGGCCTGGTGGAGGGTGCCCCTGGATGCTGGGGGGTGGGGGTGGTGGGAGACATGAGTGGGGGCCTGGTGGAGGGTGCCCCTGCACTGCTGGGGGGTGGGGGTGGTGGAAGACATTAGTTGGACATGAGTGGGGGCCTGGTGGAGGCTGCCCCTGGTGGCTGGGGGGTGGGGGTGGTGGGAGACATGAGTTGGACATGAGTGGGGGCCTGGTGGAGGCTGCCCCTGGTGGCTGGGGGGTGGGGGTGGTGGGACACATGAGTGGGGGCCTGGTGGAGGGTGCCCCTGCACTGCTGGGGGGTGGGGGTGCAGGGGGACATGAGTGGGGGCCTGGTGAAGGCTGCCCCTGCATTGCTGGGGGGTGGGGGTGGTGGTAGACATGGGTGGGGGCCTGGTGGAGGGTGCCCCACAGTGCTGGGGGGTGGGGGTGGTGGGAGACATGAGTGGGGGCCTGGTGGAGGCTGCCCCTGGTGGCTGGGGGGTGGGGGTGGTGGGAGACATGAGTGGGGGCCTCGTGGAGGCTGCCCCTGGTGGCTGGGGGGTGGGGGTGGTGGGAGACATGAGTGGGGGCCTGGTGGAGGGTGCCCCTGCACTGCTGGGGGGTGGGGGTGCAGGGGGACATGAGTGGGGGCCTGGTGAAGGCTGCCCCTGCACTGCTGGGGGGTGGGGGTGGTGGTAGACATGGGTGTGGGCCTGGTGGAGGGTGCCCCTGGTGGCTGGGGGGTGGGGGTGGTGGGAGACATGAGTGGGGGCCTTTTGGAGGGTGCCCCTGCACTGCTGGGGGGTGGGGGCGCAGGGGGACATGAGTGGGGGCCTGGTGGAGAGTGCCCCCGCACTGCTGGGGGGTGGGGGTGCAGGGGGTCATGAGTGGGTGCCTGGTGGAGGGTGCCCCTGGATGCTGGGGGGTGGGGGTGGTGGGAGACATGAGTTGGACATGAGTGGGGCCCTGGTGGTGCTGCCCCTGCACTGCTGGGGGGTGGGGGTGCAGGGGGACATGAGTGGGTGCCTGGTGGAGTGTGCCCCTGGATGCTGGGGGGTGGGGGCGGTGGAAGACATGAGTGGGGGCCTGGCGGAGGCTGCCCATGGTGGGTGGGGGGTGGGGGTGGTGGGAGACATGAGTGGGGGCCTGGTGGAGGGTGCCCCTGCACTGCTGGGGGGTGGGGGTGGTGGGAGACATGAGTTGGACATGAGTGGGGCCCTGGTGGTGCTGCCCCTGCACTGCTGGGGGGTGGGGGTGCAGGGGGACATGAGTGGGTGCCTGGTGGAGTGTGCCCCTGGATGCTGGGGGGTGGGGGCGGTGGGAGACATGAGTGGGGGCCTGGTGGAGGCTGCCCCTGGATGCTGGGGGGTGGGGGTGGTGGGAGACATGAGTGGGGGCCTGGTGGAGGCTGCCCCTGGTGGCTGGGGGGTGGGGGTGGTGGGAGACATGAGTGGGGGCCTGGTGGAGGGTGCCCCTGCACTGCTGGGGGGTGGGGGTGCAGGGGGACATGAGTGGGGGTCTGGTGGAGGGTGCCCCTGCACTGCTGGGGGGTGGGGGTGGTGGAAGACATGAGTTGAACATGAGTGGGGGCCTGGTGGGGGCTGCCCATGGTGGCTGGGGGTGGGGATGGTGGTAGACATGGGTGGGAGCCTGGTGGAGGCTACCCCACACTGCTGGGGGGGTGGGGGTGGGTGGGAGACATGAGTGGGGGCCTGATGGAGGCTGCCCCTGGTGGCTGGGGGGTGGGGGTGGTGGGAGACATGAGTGGGGCTCTGGTGGAGGGTGCCCCTGGATGCTGGGGGGTGGGGGTGGTGGGAGACATGAGTGGGGGCCTGGTGGAGGGTGCCCCTGCACTGCTGGGGGGTGGGGGTGGTGGGAGACATGAGTTGGACATGAGTGGGGCCCTGGTGGTGCTGCCCCTGCACTGCTGGGGGTGGGGGTGCAAGGGGACATGAGTGGGTGCCTGGTGGAGGGTGCCCCTGGATGCTGGGGGGTGGGGGTGGTGGGAGACATGAGTGGGGGCCTGGTGGAGGCTGCCCCTGGATGCTGGGGGGTGGGGGTGGTGGGAGACATGAGTTGGGGCCTGGTCGAGGCTGCCCCTGCATTGCTGGGGGGTGGGGGTGGTGGGAGACATGAGTGGGGGCCTGGTGGATGGTGCCCCTGGATGCTGGGGGGTGGGGGTGGTGGGAGACATGAGTGGGGGCCTGGTGGAGGGTGCCCCTGCACTGCTGGAGGGTGGGGGTGGTGGAAGACATGAGTTGGACATGAGTGGGGGCCTGGTGGGGGCTGTCCATGGTGGCTGGGGGGTGGGGATGGTGGTAGACATGGGTGGGAGCCTGGTGGAGGCTGCCCCACACTGCTGGGGGGGTGGGGGTGGGTGGGAGACATGAGTGGGGGCCTGGTGGAGGCTGCCCCTGGTGGCTGGGGGGTGGGGGTGGTGGGATACATGAGTGGGGCCCTGGTGGAGGGTGCCCCTGGATGCTGGGGGGTGGGGGTGGTGGGAGACATGAGTGGGGGCCTGGTGGAGGGTGCCCCTGCACTGCTGGGGGGTGGGGGTGGTGGTAGACATGGGTGGGGGCCTGGTGGAGGGTGCCCCACAGTGCTGGGGGGTGGGGGTGGTGGGAGACATGAGTGGGGGCCTGGTGGAGGCTGCCCCTAGTGGCTGGGGGGTGGGGGTGGTGGGAGACATGAGTGGGGGCCTGGTGGAGGCTGCCCCTGGTGGCTGGGGGGTGGGGGTGGTGGGAGACATGAGTGGGGGCCTGGTGGAGGGTGCCCCTGCACTGCTGGGGGGTGGGGGTGCAGGGGGACATGAGTGGGGGCCTGGTGCAGGCTGCCCCTGCACTGCTGGGGGGTGGGGGTGGTGGTAGACATGGGTGGGGGCCTGGTGGAGGGTGCCCCTGGTGGCTGGGGGGTGGGGGTGGTGGGAGACATGAGTGGTGGCCTGATGGAGGGTGCCCCTGCACTGCTGGGGGGGTGGGGGTGCAGGGGGACATGAGTGGGGGCCTGGTGGAGGGTGCCCCTGCACTGCTGGGGGGTGGGGGTGCAGGTGGACATGAGTGGGTGCCTGGTGGAGGGTGCCCCTGGATGCTGGGGGGTGGGGGTGGTGGGAGACATGAGTGGGGGCCTGGCGGAGGCTGCCCATGGTGGGTGGGGGGTGGGGGTGGTGGGAGACATGAGTGGGGGCCTGGTGGAGGGTGCCCCTGCACTGCTGGGGGTGGGGGTGGTGGGAGACATGAGTTGGACATGAGTGGGGCCCTGGTGGTGCTGCCCCTGCACTGCTGGGGGGTGGGGTGCAGGGGGACATGAGTGGGGGCCTGGTGGAGGGTGCCCCTGCAATGCTGGGGGGTGTGGGTGCAGGGGGACATGAGTGGGTGCCTGGTGGAGGGTGCCCCTGGATGCTGGGGGGTGGGGGTGGTGGGAGACATGAGTGGGGGCCTGGTGGAGGCTGCCCCTGGATGCTGGGGGCTGGGGGTGGTGGGAGATATGATTGGGGGCCTGGTGGAGGCTGCCCCTGGTGGCTGGGGGGTGGGGGTGGTGGGAGACATGAGTGGGGGCCTGGTGGAGGCTCCCCCTGCACTGCTGGGGGGTGGGGGTGGTGGGAGACATGAGTGGGGGCCTGGTGGAGGGTGCCCCACAGTGCTGGGGGGTGGGGGTGGTGGGAGACATGAGTGGGGGCCTGGTGGAGGCTGCCCCTGGTGGCTGGGGGGTGGGGGTGGTGGGAGACATGAGTGGGGGCCTGGTGGAGGGTTCCCCTGCACTGCTGGGGGGGGTTCAGGGGGACATGAGTGGGGGCCTGGTGGAGGGTGCCCCTGCACTGCTGGGGGGTGGGGGTGCAGGGGGACATGAGTGGGTGCCTGGTGGAGGGTGCCCCTGGATGCTGGGGGGTCGGGGTGGTGGGAGACATGAGTGGGGGCCTGGTGGAGGCTGCCCCTGGATGCTGGGGGGTGGGGGTGGTGGGAGACATGAGTGGGAGCCTGGTGGAGGCTGCCCCTGGTGGCTGGGGGGTGGGGGTGGTGGGTGACATGAGTGGGGGCCTGGTGGAGGCTGCCCCTGCACTGCTGGGGGGTGGGGGTGGTGGGAGACATGAGTGGGGGCCTGGTGGAGGGTGCCCCTGGATGCCGGGGGGTGGGGGTGGTGGGAGACATGAGTGGGGGCCTGGTGGAGGCTGCCCCTGGTGGCTGGGGGGTGGGGGTGGTGGGAGACATGAGTGGGGGCCTGGTGGAGGGTGCCCCTGCACTGCTGGGGGGGGTGCAGGGGGACATGAGTGGGGGCCTGGTGGAGGGTGCCCCTGCACTGCTGGGGGGTGTGGGTGCAGGGGGACATGAGTGGGTGCCTGGTGGAGGGTGCCCCTGGATGCTGGGGGGTGGGGGTGGTGGGAGACATGAGTGGGGGCCTGGTGGAGGCTGCCCCTGGATGCTGGGGGGTGGTGGGAGACATGAGTGGGGGCCTGGTGGAGGCTGCCCCTGGTGGCTGGGGGGTGGGTGTGGTGGGAGACTTGAGTGGGGGCCTGGTGGAGGCTGCCCCTGCACTGCTGGGGGGTGGGGGTGGTGGTAGACATGGGTGGGGGCCTGGTGGAGGGTGCCCCACAGTGCTGGGGGGTGGGGGTGGGGGGAGACATGAGTGGGGGCCTGGTGGAGGCTGCCCCTGGTGGCTGGGGGGTGGGGGTGGTGGGAGACATGGGTGGGAGCCTGGTGGAGGCTGCCCCACACTGCTGGGGGGGTGGGGGTGGTGGGAGACATGAGTGGGGGCCTGGTGGAGGGTGCCCCTGGATGCTGGGGGGTGGGGGTGGTGGGAGACATGAGTGGGGGCCTGGTGGAGGCTGCCCCTGCACTGCTGGGCGGTGGGGGTGGTGGGAGACATGAGTGGGGGCCTGGTGGAGGCTGCCCCTGCACTGCTGGGGGGTGGGGGTGATAGGGGACATGAGTGGGGGCCTGGTGGAGGCTGCCCCTGGTGGCTGGAGGGTGGGGGTGATAGGGGACATGAGTGGGGGCCTGGTGGAGGGTGCCCCATGACTGCTGGGGGGTGGGGGTGCAAGGGGACATGAGTGGGGGCCTGGTTCAGGCTGCCCCATGACTGCTGGGGGGTGGGGGTGCAAGGGGACATGAGTGGGGGCCTGGTGGAGGGTGGCCCACAGTGCTGGGGGGTGGGGGTGCTGGGGGACATGAGCAGGTGTGCAGGGTAGTCCCCTGTTTTGTGGGCTGCCTGCAGGGGCCGTGGAGGGTGTACAGGGAACACCTGTGAGGACCCACCCAGCCTAATCGCGTGTGTAACTTCCCGCGCACCCCTGTAATACACGTACCGAGCCAAATCGCGTGTGATAATTCCCGCGCACCCCTGTAATACACGTACCTGGCCAAATCGCGTGTGATAATTCCTGCGCACCCCTGTAATACACGTACCCGGCCAAATCGCGTGTAAAACTTCCTGCGTACCCCTGTAATACACGTACCCAGCCAAATTGCGTGTGATAATTCCCGCGTACCCCTGTAATACACATACCCTGGCTAATCGCGTGTAAAACTTCACACGTACACCTGTAATACACATACCCTGGCCAATCGCGTGTAAAACTTCCTGCGCACCCCTGTAATACTCGTACCCTGGCTAATCGCGTGTAAAACTTCCCGCGTACCCCTGATATAAACGTTACCCGCTTTGCGTTCCTTGTTTGGCAGCCCTGTAAACTGGTCCAGGGTTAGCGCAGCCCTTTGCGATGATTTAGCGATTTTGATGGCTTTTCCTTGCGCGAGGGCGTTCTTGGGGGCGTTACTGGCGCTGCTGCAGGGTCGCTGCCATACTCTGCGCCACGGCTGGTTTGGGAGCCTAAAATCCATGAATACGCTGTGCGCGGAAATCGGTTTTAGCGCACGCGCCTGGCGCAGACAATCGCACGCGGACACTCTGCGCCAGCCGCTTGCGACACTTTTCTGCGAAATTCTATGAATTACCCTGCTAGTATTTTGTGTTATCACAAATCCTCTCAGCTAGTATTTTGTTTCATCCATCACATAATGTTGACACATTTATTACACCAAATTAATTAGTCATACTGCCTCCAAAAATCATGTCACATTTTTTTCACAATAGTATTTTGCCTCAACCATCACAAAAAGTTGTCACACTCATTTACATACACTGAATGCATCTCCTGCCGCCAAACATATCAAAACATTTTATTTCACAGCTAGTTTTTTATCACACCAGCAATTGTTGCCATATTATTGTGACTACTCTATCACACACAGATGGCACACTCATTAACATCTACTGAATAATGACTTGCCACCAAACTAGTCGAAGAATGATTATTTACAGCTATTATTTTCTCTCATCTCAAACCTTTCTAATTACTATTATCTATTGCCAGTCTCAAAAAGTTGGCACATTCAGTTACAGCTAGTGAATGTAATTCCCTGCCCCCTAATAGTTAGCCAAATATTTATTTGCAACACGTGTTTTGCTATATCAATCACAAAAAGTGGTCTTACACAGTGAATGCATCTCCTGTTCAAAACAACAGTCAGATGTGTTCTTTACAACTAGCATGTTGCATCATCACTCACAAAACATTTGCACACTAACAGCCACTTACTGTATCTCGTGACTCCAAAAAGCTTTTTCACAGGCATTATTGTGTCTCATAGCAAAACTTGAAAATGGAATTTAATCTCATTTATTACAAACATTTGGCACACATATTTACATACATTGAATGCATATCCTACATTCAACAAATATAACACATTTTTTGTAACTAGTATTTTGTATCATCATAAATCCGTGCAACCTTGGCCATCACAACATGTTGCCATATTGAATTACTTTTAGTGAATATAATGTGCTGACCCACTCACATCCTGATCTGCTGCTGCCAAAGAATTGTAAGGATTTTTGTCAAAGCTATTGTTGTCTTATCACAAATCATCCCATCTATAATTTCTGTCATATTTATCACAAAATGATGACACACGCTTTACCGCCAATTAATGTGTCTCATGTCTCTAAACAATTACTTGTATTTAGTCTCATAAAAAACCTTTGCAAACAGTATTTTTTCTCATCCATCCAAATAAATGCAAATCAATACGTAAAAATAAATAAGTACATTTGACACATAAAGTTATAACATTGACTTAAACCATCTGAATCTATATTCTACCTCTAAACAATCTTAAGCCATTGTATTTGCAAATAGAACTGTGTCTAATTGCAATTTTTGGCAAATACGACGGTTCCATGTCATTTCTTTGTGGGATGTTTTTTTGCAGGGTTTTTTTTTACCGTGAATTTAATGAAAAAAAACAGTTGAATTTTGTTTCACTTTATTTTGGGGGATTTCCCCTCCCCTTTCAGTTTTTAGTTATTCCCAAACACCCACATCCTATATATATAATTTTCTAACCCCCATCAAAAAAATTCAATGTTTTTTTTTTTGTTAAAATATTTGCAGTAAAAAAAACCTGCGAAAAAACGTCCCACAATGAAAGGACGTTGTACCACTACTACGTAACATCATCCATCCAAATCACTTTACACACTTAGATACAGCCACTGGAAATAATATGCTGCTATTAAACAATTCTAAGTATTGTTCTACATAACTGGTCATGTGCTTTCTTTGCCATAGAACGTTACCACACCTAATAGCAAAACATATATCTTGAACCTACAAGGAATTCCTTAAAAAACTCTTCACAGCAAGTATTTTGGTTCATGAAAAATCTTTCTAACTGATTTGTTTTCATGTAAAGCCATTGGCCCTCAATAGGACCCTGGCGTTAAGGGGTTAACGGCGCCGTAAAAGGTGTCGGCGCCGTTAAACCCTTAACGCCTTACTACGAGGTTGCTTTGCAGGACCCGACCTTAATGGCTGGTCTAGACCCGCTGTTAAAGTAGGGGCCCACAAAGGGACTCTCGAGGTAAGTACGGTACCGCAATTTGCGGTACCGTACTTACCGCCTTCCCCATGCCCATTATGCTCTATGGGGCAAAAATGGGAAGGGGAAGGGCCATGGTGGCATGGGGAATTACTGCCCCGCCAACCTTGGAATGGGGTGGTAATTCCCCATTCCGCCTTGGCGAACTCCGGCATCGACCATGGTGCCAATAGCAAAATGGTTTTCCGCCGGAGTCCTAATCAGGGCCATTGAAGATATTCCCTGCCTCCTAATGTTTCAAAACAATTTCTTTGCAGCTCATACATAGTCTCATCACAAATTTTCAGAACACAATATTAGATCAGTCAGAGACATTTGTATCTCTTGCCTCTAAATAATTCTAGTAATTTGTATTTGAATCTATTGTTTTATTTCCTCATAATTCTTTGCACCTAATATTTTCTCTACTGTGTCACAAAAATGGCTCCCTCAGCGATAGCCAGTAATTGTCACATCACAATTTGTGCAACTCATATATTGTGATATCTACCACAAAAAGTTGGCACACACAGTTACAATCACATAATGTATTGTCCTACCCCAAACAATTCTTTGATTGTCTCCTAAAAACAAGGGTTTTATCTGCTCACACAATGATGTTCATTTAGTTACAGCCACTGAATGAGATCGCCTGCCTTCCAGCCATAATTTCTGGGATTTTCTCTTTACCCCTAGTCACAAAGAGGAAATGTTGCACATGCGTTGTTTGTTACACCAAGGGATTGCTGTGATTCTTTCTTCCCTAGTAGTCATGAAATAATGCCCTATGCTATTTCAATTGTATACCTCTATCTCAACTAAATATTTTAATGTCTAGCCCTCTCGCAACTAAAATCGTATTTAATGTTCTCAATTTCCCACAACATAATCTTAATTTAATTGTCCAACTCCCCTCAAATAAATATTTAACCTCTCCTTCAATTAAATACATGTTTTATTCTATAACTCTACAATAACTAAATCTTCCTGCCACTCTTTCAGATAAATCCAATTTCAAATGATCTAACTTTCAATCATTTAATCAATGTCAATGTAAAACCTCACTCTTGCCAGTTCTAGCAAAATCCTACCTCTTCCTCTGCCTACCACACTATTTAAAAACTTCCAGTGTGTGCATGTCTTATTTATAGCATTTTATCCAAAACGTGCCCAAATCACTCTTTGTGTTCCCTGAAGTATGTTCTGGGAGGATTGGCTCAGCTAGTTCACCCAAACCATTGGGAATGTGGGATTTTCTCTGGCTCAATTATAGATGGGAAGCATCACCCCTGGCACATCGCCACGTCCCAGTATTGGATGCCTTCAGTTGCTCACCATGAATTATTTATTGGACATAAACTCGATAGTTGGACGATTGAAAGATTTGGAGGTTTGCACTGTCAGTCGGTCATAAAGATAATGGCCCTCATTCCGAGTTTGGAGGTAATCATGCCGCTATTTGCACCATGACTGCCTCCAATACCGGTACCGAGTCCGCCCTGGTTCAATGGGGACTTAACGGTCTATTCCGACCTTTGCAGTACCGGTAAGTCCCCATTGAAAAAGCCATTCCCCGTTCCCATTTCAGCCCCCATAGGGCTCAATGGGAAGGGGGAAGGCACTAATAACGGTACCACAGATTGCTGTACCGTTATTAGCTCTGAAATCCCTTAACGGGCCCATCCATAACGCCTGGTAAAACCAGGTGTTAAGGAAGGGACCCGCTAAGGGACCTCGGAATAGGGCGCAAAGGGATCACCAGCACCGATGTTCTTAACGGTGCCCGGTATCCCTTTGCACCCAACTCGCAATGAGGGCCAAGGTATTTGTGCCCATTCAGCCTCTTTTTCCTGCCTCAGAAAGTATATAGCCAGTTATGCAAATGCTTTAGAATACACATTGTAACATATCTTTAAAAGCATAGTCATTGTGCACATGTGATCAAATAGCCATTGTAGAATAATTTGCAAAATTCGCCTCTTCACAATTGCTGAAAATATATGACCTAAAAATGGTGGTATGTATGCAGTGGCTTTGCACAAGCATGGAAAGATATAGCGCAACATTCCCTTCACCTTATCCTATCCTCGTAATGTAGCCTGTGCATATCATGGAACTGAACAGTAGTGCAAAGCTGTGCTGCACAACCCCTTAGAATACATTTGTGTAGCATGCACTCCCTACACTTTTGTATTACAGACTCCCAGCACCCCTCCCAGCACCCACATGCTGAAAGTGAACTTCAGTGACAGGTGGGCTTGTCACTGTGAAATGTCGTAACAAATAAAAAAGCATTTCTATCCTTGTTTGAAGGATGCACATACACGAGAGCGAGCAATGGTTCACACGGCTGCTCTCCCAGTTCAAAAACAATACATTACAGGTTTAGGAATTAAACTTTCATGCATTGGACCTTCCCCTACAACCAGTCAACACAGGCCGAAGGCAAGGTCTTTGATTTCTGCACTTTTCAAAGTGCACCCCATTTATGGACTAGAGATGCGCATTGAAAAACACGCAAAAATGCCTCGTGTATGTGCAAATGTGAACATTGGGCAAAAATGTGCAACTGAATGTGCAAGTCTAAGGTCCACACATGCACATGTAGAGACGTGATGAGATGCTCTAACACACCAAAATTCACACGGAGACGTGATGAGATGCTCTAACACACCATAAACATGTTTTTGAGAATCTGTGCCCATAATGGTAAAGAAATTAAGGTTGGGTTGTGTTACAGTGGGTGGTGAAATTGGTAGATTAAATGGGCTTGGCTGTGCCTACTTATGATACACGTATTTGCACAGTAGATGTGTAGTAAACCAAATGTTGATCTGTTTGTGTGTGTCCCTGAAATCTGCACAGAAATAGTACAATTGGGATCTAAATGCCCTGCACTTTTAATTTAAAAAGAAAGTTTGGAACTGGTTCCAGAAAATAATCACACGTCTGGAACTCGAATCCTTTTGCAATAAAGGGATTTAAGGTTGTAACAACCACAATGTTTGTGGGAAGCAAATTTGGGAGAGGTGTGTTCTTTTATTCTGAATTGCGTTTTCCTGCCAGATGATATGTAATTTGTTACCGATGGCACGAGGCGACCTGTGAAGAATCAAAAATCAGTGTCTTCATTCAGATGATGTTGTTTGGTGGTTGTTATCTAGTTGTGCTACATGTTTAGTTGTCACTTTGTGAATACCCTCTCCCTTTTGTTTTGTGCACAATGAAAGTCAAATGCAAATGGGCTATTTTAAATTGAATTGGCCATGTGGCCTGTGTGTGGCCATATCACGCGTGTGATGCCCTTCCAGTTCCCAACAAAGCTGAGCTACTCAGAAGCCTTGTTTGCTCTGAATCGGAAATTAAACAGATCTGACACTTAAGGGATTTGTTCATTTCCAGCAAGTGCATTGGAGGGCATTTGAAAATACACCTGTCCTTGGTAGATAAAACACGGGCCCACTATCATCATTGACATACATGTGCGGCTATAGGTCTACTGGCAGCGCTTTCATCGATCGACTGCTGGTAGCAACATTTGTGACTAGTCTTTTGCAGTTTACAGAGAAAATCCCACGAGGTTTTTGGAGCTGTGTGTTTTTCAGGAAATCTCCCAGTCCATTCAGTATGTGCTGTATTTTTTGCAAGGGTGCAGAAAGGGAGGCAGTTTAAGGTCACTTTAAGCTGTTAGTTTCAGATATTTGGACCTAGGATGGGTGTACCCGCTGGAATCAGGTTGGAGCCTAATTAACCAATGGGGGTTTGATTTGGCTGAAACTTTCCAATCCATTTGACGATGAATAGAACAATTATGCATACAGCAACAATACAAACAATGAATGTAACCATATTTTACATGTATACAATGTTATACCTTTGGACATTGAAAAACTGATTTTAAAATCATAACATAATATTATGGATTGTACCAAATACTGAATTAAACCCAATACCCTATGTATACAATTCACATCACCACCTGACAGGCACTGAAGCAGAACGTCCACAAAGTCAAAAACATACTTTCAAAACTTAGTAAGTAAAAATAACCTTTCCTTTGTAATGCAAACATTCACTATGTAATTTGATTTAATGTTTTAAAACAAATGTCATAACTAAATGTAAACATGATATACTTTAATGGAAATGGCAAGCACACTTGAATGGCTAAATCTGTACTTCTCAAATGGAGATATAAGTGATGAACAATGTAGTAATGGTAGATAGATGCATACATTGCCCAAAACAATATCATTGTGAAATGTAGGCACACATTATCAAAATGTATCTATTAGAATTATAATGTAGAACCAGAAGAAGAACACAATAATCATGAGAAACAGAGACTGGAGAACAGTGAAAAAAGATTAGATAACATTGAAAATCAAATGAACCCATTATGTGTACAGATGATAAATCAAATCAAATTACACAACTATCCACACATGTTAAACATCATGTTATACAACATATTGATTTCCACTGCCCTACCTGTACCTGTGACCCTGTCCCTCATCAATCACCCAAATAATTCCAAGAAACTTCTAGTGATTAACGTTTTGATGAGATTGCTATACCTAATTCATCCAATCATGAAAATATACCACCTCCAAATTCCTCTACTTTTGTTTCCCACACTGATTCTCCATCCCTAACTTAAAGTACATCAATGTAAATATTCTGTAAATATTTTTCTTTTTTTTTTCAAACAGCAATTATAAGTATGTGCACTATATAGAGGTTCATGTCCGCAACATCACACTATAGTGATGTCACATGGGTGTCTGACATTAGTGTAGTAGCCACCAAATTTGTGGCACCATAAACACACTTTTAATTACTATGCAAATGATATGACATTGTTGTGGATTTAGTAAGGTGCTCGAGTGACACAACACCCTGTGTAAAGTTTGCGATCAACTGACATGTCCGTAACTTTGTGACGCAGTTTTAATTAGTTTGCAAACATCATTGCTCGGTCATTGACTGAGTAGGGTGCCCGAGTGATGTCGCACCCTGCACCGGTGTTCGTGATCAACGGACATGTCCGTAACTTTGTGGCACAGATGTAATTTGTTCCTGAAAGTCAGTGTACAGTCGTGAACATTGCATCGCATACACATGACATCACAGGGGTCTCAGACACCTGGAAATATCATCACGTGATCGCGCCCACGAGGCATAATGTTGTTTTCGCGATCAACTGCTAGTAACATTCTTCACAACTTTTGATGGCCTTTTAAGACTCTGAGGTCCATGGAAAGTAGGAAAGACCGCGGACAGATCCTCCAAAGGTCCCACCATTTTTTATACTCATACTCAATCTGGCAAAGGGTAGGAGGAGAGCCACATAGTGGGAGCTAGAAAATCCCTAACTGGAGCTCGAAAATGGCATATGTCATGGCCATCCTTCTCACTCAGGGGCCACCACCACCACCTGGAGGACTTGGGCAGGTGAACTGGGGCACTGCAGCAGATGAGCTTCGGAGGAAGAGGAAGGTGAAGACATAGTGGAAGGAGTACCTACTATGTCAGATGATCTGAAGCAGTAATGGGTGTGGAGGTTTTTTGCAAGCATGCAAGGAGTGCCAAAGGCTCAGGCTGCTTGTCTGCAATGTACTGCGTGTGGAGCCTACTGCCATGAGGAAGGCAATTTCCTTCACACCATTTAGACGTACCTCTACTACTGCGGCCTCATTATCCACTACTGCCACCACTCATTCCACCTCAGTGGGGAAGAGGATTCCTAATGCTGCCCCACAGGCCATAAAGGAGGCTGTTATCCCATACCTTTCAAGGTCAACAGTCTTATGTGTGTACTTTGACACACTTATCGGCAGGGAGAGCAATTCCACAGCACCTTTGAGGCTGCTGTAAAGGTGCATGAAAAGGATTGCCCTTACCTTAGTTTTTGTAAAGCATATTCCCTTGTCCACCTGTCCCTCCGTTTTGGTGGTTGGTGCCCCTTCCCTCAATCTCCCTACGTCCTTATCTCAATCTGCTCCCGAAAAGAAAAATAAATCTAAACAAAAACGTTCCATGGGGAACCACCTTTAAAAGTTTAAAAATGGAATTAAAAAATGGTTTCGTCTTGTAGACTTCATTTGCTTTATATTAGTGCATAAAGTAGGTAGATTCTATCTGAATCTCCAATATTTTCATCAACATTAAACTCTATCCCTATGCGAATACTGGAGCATTTGTGTGGCAGAGAAGAACAAAAGGTGACAGAAATAATTTCTGGTCCATCTCTTTTCTCTGCCATGCAAAGAATGAAACATACAGTATAAAGTGATTGGAAGGTGTTTCAGCAATAATCAAGGTTTTTACACCTCCCATTCACATTATACCAGAAAACAGCATGATTTCCTATGCTTTTCTTCATTCTTGAAGTCCGCGGACAGGGAATATATCCACAGACTACACAATCAAAAAAAGGGTTTCAACTTCACTTTACTGATTTTTACTGTAATGATGGCTGTTAAAAGAGACATGTTTGTTCATTTAAGACTCTAATCTTAATATATATATGTACAATATGCACTAATAAATGTTTTAATTGCATACTCTGTTTCTTTTTCATTTCCTTTTTACATTTTTTAAAATAATTTTTATTATCACAACATAATATTTTAATCTCACAACTATAATAATACAATACATTGTCAGCCATACATATAATTTCAAATTTCCCATACTTTTGACATCACATATATACAATTCTTGGTTATTCTGTCTTATAAGTAGCTTAACAAATTTATGCATTTTCCAAATGTATCTCTCATACCTGTTTTGGAAAAGTCACTACATATCCAAGGAGGTTTCAAGTCCGGTGAAGATGCTAAGTCATTCATCATTTGACCCCCATCTTATCCTACTCCTGCCCACTCATCTGTGTTTCTTCTCTTCCATAGAATCTCTACTTCTTTTAATGCCCATTTTTGAACATCTATTGCGACAACAGTGGACCCTTGAAGGATTTCCAGGTGATCGCTGAGCTCCTCGTAGGCGGTATTAACATAAATTGCTCAATCCCTCTTTGCATTTTTCACTTGCAGCCTCCCGGGATCAATACCACAAACACAAAGATTGTGTAAATGTCAATGAACAAAGCAAACTGTTTCACTGCATTCCTAATGTTAGAAGAAAAAAGGCATTTCCAACAGTTCATCTTTTCTAAAAATGTTCACTGCATCATGTCATATGTTCTCATTTTCAAAAGAAGCCATTCCTACATCTCACAACAATGCACTTGCAGCTTTATTGACATTCCACCTAGCTTTTTCTATTTGTGGACAAAACAAGTATGATCTTTTCCACATTGGTCTTAGAGTAATTCATGAATAAAAGAAACATTGTTTGTGGAAAAATGCCCTTTAGCCTAGTAAACATATCTTTCATGGCAAACTGCAAATATACACCAGTTACATGCACTAAACTATTACCTCCACAATGTACTATAACCATTTCTGGATGTATGAAATTTACCATATCTTAATAGTTCATTCCAATTCATTCCATTGACCTCATGCCAAACCACCTCGAATGTTTCTGATCCAAGATATTAGACATCCCAAGCTGCTCTGCATGTATCTGCACTCAACTAATCCACAAATCTTCTATAATCCAAACCATTTTCTTGTTCAGGTCCATGCTCTCAACAATTCAACCAAGATATGAAGCATTTCCTACCCTTCCTCCTCTGCAGTTCAACTCCTTCTCCACAAAGACGAAGCCTCTTTGGGTGACCCTCCCGACGTGCGCAGACATCCGCAATGTCTGCAGACTCTGTAACCTTCTATCCCCGCTATAGGGCCTGGATGGCATGTGCGGTACATCCAAGACCAGTCTCGGACATCCGTGGATGTCATTGCACTGGGCAACCGTTCTTCCCTTTTTATATTTTACTTGATAGCACTCCCTCATTGGCTAGATTCAAATACTCAAGCACCCATCCACCAATCACATCCAAACATTCTAAATCTAACCATGTCCCCTTAGTTGAATGGTTCAGAAGTATCTTTCAACTCTGAGAATGCATTTTCACTGTGATTCAGAGCCTCCCGGTCACAAACGGCTGTGCAAACCTTTACAGATTTGTATTTGCAGTTTCAAGAAAATCCACATTCCACAATCTACATCTAAGAAATACTAAGAATCTAAGAAATACTAAATGTACGCATTCATTTTCAAAAGTAATTTTTATTTCAATTTTTTTATAATATAACTTTGACAAATAATGTCCTGTGCTGCAAAAAATAACTCACTGCAACACCTGTCCAAATAGCTAAGTAGTGATATTTAAACACTATTTCTCCATACATAGTCACTTGTGTGTGCTACTACTTCGATCACTCAATGTCGTAGTTTCCACTGCAACACCCACCCCAATAGCTCATTACTTCTTTTAAAAGTACTTCTGCTTCCTTTCTAAATTCCATCTCCTACTACTTATACCAAGCAACAGTTCAATTTTAGTGCCCTAATTATCAGCCGGAAACTACAACACATAGTGTCACCTTCTTTTCCACAAGCATTAGCAATGCTAACAGTTTGTACTTTTCTGTTCACATACAAAAGGCACTTTTCAATCACTGCCATAGTAGTATTAACTAGCACGTCATGGTAACATGTGGAAAAGGGTGCAAGTACATGCCTGTTTCTTAGTAGTTCCTAGCAAATGGCAAGTCCTGATGCAGAAGCTAAAACCATTTACAGTACCAATTACAGCACCAATGTAATCATTATCCTTCAGGAAAGGCCTTTAAGAAAGAATGCCAAACCCTTCACAAGCATCTATCATGTAATGATTCATTAAACCTAACCCAAAGACTCCCATGAGAAGGAGTTTTCACTGGGCTTTGGCAAGAACTGTATGAGAATACATATAATGATTAGCATCACCATACAAAGACAATAGGCCTCATTACGAGTCTGGCGGTAGGCATGCCAGAAAAAACGGCAGGCTGCTGCTGGACCCGCAGTGATTTACCGGCTCTGGAGTTGCTGGAATTACCAGGGCATTACAGCCCCAGTGTTCCGGTTATTCCGGAGACAGCATTCTGTAAATCCCCATTCCCATGGGTTCCATGGGAATGGGGACCATGGAAACACCATGACTGTAAATGACACCACCTGCCTGCAGAACTCGTAGTTTGCCAGTCCGGAGACAACAGTGGCAGCGGGTTTGCCGCCACCATTGTTTCCGGACCGGCAGGGTCATAATGAGGCCCAATGTTGGGCAAATAACAAAGCAACACATAAAACCTAAGTGTCCCTCCTCACATACCATTTCACCCTACGTGTACTCTAATGAAATACCTTTGGCTTATAGGTGGCTCTGCCCAAACTAAAAGTAACCTTCCTTCTGTCAAAACTAAAACCACCCCTTCCTAGGCCTTTGTGTTATACATCCTTCCGGTAAACATGATTCACTAAAGCAACATCTGTGCTACTTTATGTACTGTTTTTTTATTACTTCTGCTTCATGATAAAGGCAATGCCCTTTCACGTATACAAGTGCAAAATTATCACCTGTACCAACTACCTTTCTTTTACATTTACAGAAAAAATAACATTACCAAATAAACTTACAGAAGAAAGAAAACTCCTCTGTCTCTACAAAGTAAGAATATTACTGTGCCATGTATGCAACAACTATTGAAATGACATAGCAATACTGTGTATTTTCCTAAACTATCCCTTCATAGTATAGTCTATTCCGTTATACACTACTGCATTCCATTCCACCAATCACACTCTTTTCCATTAAAGCAAAACATTTGTACTTGTTGAATAACACAACCACTCCATTATTCTATAACACCACCACCCTGCAACACATACCACTACAAATACTTTATCACACAATCCCCCTCACATGCACATACCTTTTCCTTTTCAGCCACAATCTATCTCTTGTCCAACACCCCACACTTCTACACCCTCTCACTCTACCAACCTTTTCTACTATGCCTATCAAATATACATCTCTCTACCTGATGTTACTTCCACAACAACCTTCTTCCTCATCCCAGTACCCCACATTATTCCACATCTTCATGCATACACCACACTCTCTCATGTACCTTCTATAACAATAATTCATTCATTTCTGTATTTCCCCTTCCTCATACCATTACTGAAATTACATTATTTTGCATTATCCCCACATCCCCATACCTCGTAACACTACACCACACATCTACAATCTCATACATTCCTCTTCCATATCAAATTATGCAATTGTAATCTATATTATTACTCCAACACCCCTCTTCCTCATCCCAGTACCCAAGATGTACATATATAGTCATATTTACAACACTGTACCTCATATAACCTAACAGACACCCATGCATTCCATCTACCACTTGCCCCTGCCTCAAACCATAAGTAAAATCATAATATTTTGCATAATCCTCACATCCCTCTTCCTCATACCACTACACCAGAAGAGGCCTACAAACTCTTCCTCTAGAAATGTTACTCCATGCCTCCCATATCTGCACCTTCTCTTCCACATGCAACTAACAAACTTCAATCCATATTATTACTCAAGCACCTCTCTTCTTCATCCCACTAACCAGCATTTACACTCACAACACTCTTCCTCATGTCACTTAAGTAACACCAATGAATTCCTTTCTTCATTTTCCCACTTCCTCATACCATTACTGAAATCACATTATTTTGCATAATCCTCAAATCCCTTTTCCTCATACCACTACACTATACATCCCACTATCTATACATTCCTTTTCCACACCATACTACACAACTCTAGTATGTATTATTAACCCAACACCTATCTTCCTCATTCTAGTACCAAATATTAATGTACATCATTATACATACATCACTCTTCCTCGTCCCTGTACAATTAACACCCACAGAACCAATCCACAACATTACATTAAACATACACACTTTCTTTTTTCTAACAGATAGAAAACAATACCTACTAAAACTCAGCTAAGTAGAAAGTAAAGAAAAGATTGAGCAGATGAAAAGAAAGGAAAATCGTATATTTTCCCTCCACTAAAACAATTTATAGAAAGTGTACACACAAGAAAGCAAGTAACTGTGCTCTTGAAAAGTGCAACAGTCACTACAAACAAAACTTTTTGACGTCCTTCAAAAAAGAAAAGTAATCAAACATGTACTGCAGAAATCACAGCTCAAAGTGAACCTCAAACTATAACTAGCAATGTCGAAGCGGCCACAATAAAACATTCAAAAAAATCAATTTTACCAAATATTCCAGCGCAAAGTTTTTAGCAATCTCATAAAACAATCTGAAAAGTCCTGTTTCTGCAATTAAAACTACCAGTGAAAACATATCATTGAAGTTCCGATTGACAGCACATTCAAACTGAAAGAAAATGCTTTGTATTACTTTTAAACAGAATGAAACCACTACCTAAATTAATTTAAAAAACTCCCAAAACAACTTCTAAACACATGCAACATCAAAATAGATACATTTTCCAACTTCTGTGCAGGTGAATGGTTTCACATTAGTAGCTCAAAACCATATTTCAATGAAGAAGCATATTACCAACAACAAACAAATCCAATTGCCATAATTACAAATGGAAGAGGCAATGAAATACTAGCAGACAACATTATGGCAAAAGAAAGTTTAATAGAACAATCTTCTCCTACAAACTTTCAGCCAAGTTTTCCTTATGTCATTACAAGTCATCCAGTGTACAAATGGACGTGCAGTTCAATATGCAATGTGTGCCAACAGTTATTCACATGTTTACGAAAATTCCCCAATCACTATGTTAAAATAAAAAGCAAAAGTAGAATCAACATTTTACAAACCATGGACTCCTGACCAGTGCACATCCACACTGGACTAAGAGGACATTCACTATCCTGCAATTCAGGAACTGCTTGTAAAAGCACCTTTCATCATGGTAAATAAAATGTTAGCAACGCACCATTCTACAATGCAAAGTCTTGTCCATAGATTGTATAATGCTAAACATCCCACTCTAGAAATACAAAAACTGAATGCCAATCTCCTAAATGGAACAGCCGAAGAACTCATCAGACAAATAGAACACATACAGAGTAAATATTTTGGAACTGACCTAGACTTAGAAAACACATTTAGAAATCACAGTGGTTCCAAATAGCTAACAGCAGAACATAAATACAATATAACTGATCAATTAATAGTTTGTAAACTCTGCGATGCTAAGCTTGATAATAACTTTATTCCATTACACGCTATCAATATACCTTGGAAGTATTCCCACTTCCAAAATCTCTCCAATAATTAATCTACATGAGAGTATCATAATTCAAAGAGTACACTCATTCCAAGCTATGTCTCCAACCCAAATTGCCTCCATCAGAATTACTCAAAGGCATGAGTGGCAAAGTAGTAAACTAACCATTAGAACTTAATGAAAATGTAGAGACACTAGTAGTAGGAGATTGATTACAACAAACTTGTACTGGTTAATGGAGTGCCAACAAAAAACAAAGGAATTTAGCAGCACATAGTTGAGTCAAAGAAGTCCTAGAATATCTTAAACAAAACAAATAATACTACAAAGATATAAACATAAAAGAAAACTTCAAAAACTCCCAATTACATGCCGATGCACCACAAAATGACAATTTAAACATGTTGATCCTAACACTACGGTCATCATTTTAGACCAGTATACAATTCACCCACTACATTCAAGAGACAACATGGAAGAGGCATTAGAAACATAACAAATGTGTCAAGCCAAAGGGTCTCCAATGAGCATAAGGGAACATTTTTTAGAAGCACGCTGTTTTCCACTACTCACAATGAAAGACCCATACAAATCAGTGCATCAGACTATTGCTCTCTATGAATGTATTCAGAAGATCCAAGATACTGGCAAAATGTAGAATATATTTTTCACCTCTTGTTTGAAAGCGAATTAGCAACTCTATATTACAGAGTTGACACACATTAAACACAGGCACCCATTTCCTAAACATGTCCTAAACATGTCAGATACTCAACTCCTTCAAAAGATAAAAGACAAAGATGAAGTGTTGCAGTGAAGTATTACAAATCATTTGGCAAATATGGGTAGCGTGAATGCATCATGAAGCAAGACACAGGGCCTCATTACACGGAAGGCGGTGAGCCATGGCGCTATTAGCGCCATGGCTCATGCCGGTAAAATACCGGCACCGCCTTGGCGGAAAGGGGATTTACCGCCCCATTCCAAGGTTGGTGGGGCGGTAAATCCCCCTTCCGCCATTGCCCTTCCCCATTCCCATTTCTGCCCCATAGGGCTCTATGGGAATGGGGAAGGCGCTAATTACGGCACCGCAATTTTGCGGTGCCGTAATTAGCTCCGAGGTCCCTTAGCGGGTTGGTTTTTAACGCCTGCAAAAAGCAGGCGTTAAAGCACCAACCCGCTAAGGGACCTCGTAGTAAGGCGGTAATGGTTAACGGTCACCGTTACCATTAACGGTGGCCGTTATCCATTACCGCCTTCCGTGTAATGAGGCCCACAGACAACAGATGTAAAGTTCAAACAGACTTACTTTATTAAACTTAACTGTCCGGTTGGATGAAGGCGTAACCTGCCTTAAGTTAAGGTGGGGATTTCACTACCTAAAGAAACTAAGGAAAGTCTGAGTCAAAGAGTTCAACTTAAAAGTTTGTTTGTGTCCAAAAAATATACTTGCCCTCACAACTAAAGCTAAGCAATTTGTTGAGATGCAAGCAATAAATAAATAGTGTTTCAAACAAAGTTCTGAGCTTCTTCCAGCTCCTGGCTTACTCTTCAGATCCCCTTTCAAATTCAAACCATTCCACAAAACTCTCAGGGTTCCCATGCCCACGTTTAAGACAGTTGCACAGAGTGTTGGAGTCTCCTTCCCCAAGTTCAAGACAGATTGTTCACAGTTCAAACAAAACAGTTCCCAAAGGATTTGGGTCCTCCCCAAACCTTCTTATCAAGGTTTATTTATCTGTTTCACCAATGCACATCTGCTACAACACAAGTCTTTCCATATTTTCATTGACTTGCTCCTTCTAGAAATTCACACTTTTAATTTCTCCTTTCACTTGCTTTTCATGCAGGGCACTCGGTCTAGGCGCAGTTGACCGACCATTACAGGTCAAAAAACCAATAACCCTTCCTTGGCTGTTGCTCTGTAACAATGATCCCATGCAAGGGTTACCTCTGTCTAGATGAAGTTTACAGACAAAATGGTCCACCTATCACCAGTCACGCAACCAATACCCCTCCTCATCAACTTTTGCAACCATTGTGCACTGCTTTTTCTTGACAGTGAAAAGTACTTTTATCCTTTTCCAACCCTTTATCCTGGTTAGCTTGTTCACCATTCACTTCATTATGCTGTGGAAATTCTTTGGCCCTTGCCAATACAGGTTTTCATTCAACCTCTAGTTCCTTGACCACTTGAATTGTGTCAATACATGTTTCTCTTCTCATACCCTTCTTGCGATATTACTTGCTTTGCCTACACATGTATTTTGATCAACTTGCCCTGTGGTATTTGTCACTTGCACCATGTTGCTTTTGTTTCATTTCAAACATTCAATCTAATTTGCTTCATCTCTGTGACATTCAGAAATGCTTATTTCAATCATACTTTCATATTGCTTTGATTCTGTATGGAATTCAGCAATGCTTTCAGTTCATTGAGTATTCTCAAGGTTATCTGGTTCACCCTTGAAACTATCTTAACTACTTTTCAAGATTATAAGTACTTGCTTCGCCATTCAAAAGTACTTAACTTTCTTTTCACAATGTTCGACATTCAAGAACAGCTTATTGACAGTTTTCGGAGCGCCCCGGTCTGAGTGGTTCCCATCCGCACTCACCGGCTTCAGATGGTAACTCCCGTTAGATCCATTCCCTTCTCTCCTGTGCCTTTCCCACTTTGACAGTATCCGCTCCTCTCTCGCAGAGGTCGGGAGAGAGTGCTGCTCACTTCTTTGGTGCCACACAGCTCCTGCTTGCACCTGACAGTGGGTGAAAAGGACTGCCTGACTTTCTCTGAGTGTGCCTCAGTGTCTCTGTCTTTGCCTGACACAGGTTCCTGCACTCGTGTGTCCCACTCCTCTCCCTCTGGCTGTCCAGCTTCCAGCTCCAGCCGGCTTCACAATCCAGCCTTATGTGCAACCTCTTCCACCTGAAAAGCCTCATTTAGCAAGCCTCTTCCTTGTCTCAGTACTAGAGTGGTGAAATTACCTACAAGTGTTCATCACTCTGAGTCTTATCTTACTTGTTCAAGTACCATAGTGTGCTGAATGTTGGAAAATGTTGAAAAAGTTGTTACAAGAGCCCATAAAGGCCAGGGGGGGCCTTAGGCTGGTTTTCAATATGGAAAGGGGGATACCATGTCTCGCCTGTGGATATCTGCTTCCCAAATCCCCAGGACCCTCCACCGAGGTGATCCTCCCTCGCTTCTCCAACCACAGGGTCAGGACCCAAAAGTGATGGCCTTTCCCTGGCCACCTGAGAAGAGGATCCAAGGGGAGTAGGTGTGAGGATACCCTCAGGTTTCTGGTAGTGTTACACAATAATACTGATTACAATGTTATGTTGATGTACATTGTATGTTAGGGAATCTAGGCCCACTAACATGGTTTGTTACTTTAAATTGTGCATAATACGCATGGGATGACTTGCATGACTTTCTATAAATTGCAAACCAAAACAAAGAAGGAATAGACATACAAATTACAGGAGATCTCTGTCCTCTTGATCCTGCCAATGACTACAAGATACTTTGACCATCCTTTCATTGCCATGTTACACTTCATCTGTAATAAAAACTGTCCTCTGCTCTGAGATGTAGAACACTCCTTTTGGAGAAAAGAATATCAACCCAGAGGAGTCCAACACATCCACATGAGTTTGTGGATAAACAAGCTCCCAAATCTGGCCATGAAAGCGATGACACTTTTTTACAATGTATTCAATGCTACGTTACCTGTGAAATTCCTTCAGAAGACATACATAATGACCTACGGACATAAAATGTACGTTTCCAAAGATATATTTGTCGCACACAGTCCCGAAGTCGATACAAAAACAAAAGGAAACACTTCACCAAATGTCACTGAATTCCCTAGACCAAGTTTGTGCCGAAGTTTAATTAAATAGTTTAATGTCTTTAGTTAAGCAGTGTCAAAGGCAAATCTCCCAAAACACATTCAGCATTAAAAGAGATGAGGCATCCAAGTACATCAATAATTACAATCCTATCATTGCCCTCATGTGTAATGCTAATACACACATTCAATACGTTGCAACCAATTCAACTGCTGTTGCAAGGTATATCACAGTTCACCTCACCAAAGTTGAGAAGACTGAGCTAAAAGACCTTTGGGGTGACATATCATCTGACAAAACCTTTCACAAAAACTGTAAAGCTTTGTTATCAAAATTCTGTCACATAGAGAATGTGGGTCCGACAAAGCTGCAGATTGTTTAACAGGTACAGACTTACATGGGAACTCTGACAACATTCGCAGGCTCAACCTTGGTCCATCTTGATCCCGAAAAAGAGTACCTTAATCCTATCAAGAAATTGAATCGATAGCCACAAACAATGCCAACAGCTCAGACATTTAAAAAATGCAATACCTACAAAAATAATGTTATGGCAAATGAGATAACTGGCAAATATTCAGTGTTAAATTGTGAATGACGCCTAGCAAGATTTTCAAAACCAAACCTATTTAACGATGTAAAGTTATCATTTATATCTACAGACCACAGAGAATTTCATTACATGGCCCTACTACAACTATTCAAACCTTTGATAAAAGAGGAAGAATTGTTAGGTGACCATGAAATATTTGAAACTGCATTCAAGGCAAATGAAAGCAGTATAGCAAATGAAAATGTTAAAAAGTACAAAGAAATGTTGTACAATGAACTCCAGCAATAAGAAGAAATAGAAACAGTCTATATATTACACAGACCGCAGTAGCGGCCGTGTAGTTATGGTTAAATTGCTAAATCCATAGGAAGAGCACTTTTTCGGCAGCGTATAACTTTGCTCCCCCTGGACCAATCCTCACCTCCTTTGCAAAGAAAGTATATGGCCCGCTCTGAATTTTCTTGCAAAGTTCGGTGAGGTTTCGTCAAGGGTGGGCAAAGTTACGGGGTGGTTCCAAGTTTTTTTCTTCCCATAAACTGAATGGAGAACAACTTTGCTCATGCCTGCAGCTGAAACCACTGGACGGATTTTCACCAAATGTGTGGCCAGAGTGGCGGCTTGGTCTCGAAAGCGTGCTTTTATATATTTGGTGGAAATCCATCCATTAGTTTTTTTTTTTAAATGACCAAAAAATAGGTCCAAAAGAAATTTGTGATACCTGGGTTCGCTCCACAGACACATTTCCCTGTTCGCTCCGCGGACAGATTACCGATTGGCTAATGGGTCTATGTCATGTCCGCGGACAATCAACGTGTTTGCTGATTGGTTGGAGTGAAGCGTGAGGTGCGTAACATTTTCCCGATGCGCCTGCCATGTTGGATTCACGGATATCTGCGGACAGATCGGCATGGATACAGCAGAAATGTAATTTTGAGGAGTGTGTTGGTGTGGAAGTGTGGCTGGAGAGGCTGGGGAAGTGTGAGATGGGTCAATTGCTGTATTTGTTTAGGTAGAAAAAGGGTGTCATGAGATCGCGTTTGTCCGCGGTCCCCGTTGTTGTCCGCGGACATACTAAACACTGGTCACACTACAGGGTATTTTACCATGCTTGATGTATTGGTTTTGGGTAGTTCGTGGAGTATTGGGTGAAGAGGGTATGTATTGAAGAGTATGTGCATTGGTTGCAATTATTGTTTTAGGACGTTCATTGAAGTGGATAAGTCTTGAGGTGGTTATATTATGTTTTTGAGTTGTGGTTAGTGGGCATGTGTTTTCTTGCATGGGTGTGTTATGCTGCAATGGTTTTGGCCAGGTCCTATGGTCTTGGGTGCAAGCCGAAGGTTTTCTTGCAAGTGATACTTGTCCATGCGTGAATCCATTCAGCTTGCAGTTGTTTTTGGTATCATCTGCATTTTAACGCAAAAGCATTACCATTACATATTCACTATGTGGCTGTATTTGTAAGGTGGAACGATTATCGGAATTGCAAGTAGTACATAAGTTGCTGAAATTAAATGGATTCACAGTTAGGTATGGATACATATGCAAAGCGTTCATTAGGGACTTGTTCCTGTGCCACATGGCTGCAGAGAGTGCATGTATGTTTCCACATTTATGAAATCTGGAAGATTTCATTTATAGGTATGTTTTTGTTTTCCAGTACTTGAAGTAAGTACATTAGAAATGTGTGTGGATATTCTTGTGCGTTTATAGTGAATAAGACCATTCCAGCACAGTAGTCCAATTCCTGCCTTATTCCTGAAACATTGTAAGTGTTGTCAGGATTGTTGGTTGCATTTCTGTGAAGGACTAACATTTGGAAACATAATTGGTCTGTCCCGTTTAAGTAAATGTTTTCAAAAATTGGTGGCAATTGGAATAGAACATTGATTGCTACATTTGCATAGCAATTTACACCAGTTGTATTGGAAAATTTGAATGGACCAGACAGTTCTGAGTCTAATTCATTTGTTCGAAGTGCGTGTTTTTTCTTTGAAGAGGTAGTTGGTTTTATTTTTGCAGTAGATCCTTCTTTGGTTGTGGTAATTGATGAAGTATTAGCTTCTTTTAATTTCATTGGAGTTATTGCTATGAGATCCTGTATAATTTGAGTTTGAACTAGTTTTCTTTTACAAACTTTCGCTTTTTGAGGAACAGGATAGGGTTTGAGATGGGGCAGATCGAATGCACATAGTCTATTCTCTTCTACAATGCAAGGAATATCAGCATTTACTTGCATCGAAGTTGACTAGAAATAGTCCTTCAAGTGTACGTAGGCATGATAGTGCTACACAGCTCATGCCTTCTTTAAACACTGTGCTGCCAATATCTATCAATGTTTGATCTAGTGTAAGACCTTGTGATTTATGAATGCTGACTGTGTATGCTAGAGATAGAGAAAATTGTTCTCTGTGCACATACATGTCTTTGAAAAGAAGGAATCGGGCTGATGAGCAACCTATCCTTTTATCAAAGTGAATATTGACAAACGGAATGTTATTGTCACGTGGGTATGTTTGAAAGGCAACAACTGTACCAAGTGCTCCATTAACTAGTCCATGCTCCACATCAAGGTTACGTTTCAGTATTACTCTACAGTGTAAAGATAATTTTAATACTTTCTCTAAGCCCGTTGTGTTGGAGATAGGTTCACCTTTAACTGGTGTTAATTGAAGAAGATCTCCGAAAACAATAATGTGTTTTCCTCCAAAGAGTCTGTTTTGAGGAACTCTTGTAATCTGAGGTGAATCAAAGCCAATATTATGTTGGAGACCATGCTCATCTCATCTATCAGCAGCATTTTCATTTGTTTCAAAACTCTGTGTAGTTCCATTGCAGCTTCTGGTGAAAGTTTGTAGTAGTATAATTTGTTTTGATGTTCTACTGGAAGGAGTAGTAATCGGTGTAAAGTGACACCGCCTATGTTGTAGGCAGCTAAACCTGTGGGGGCAGTTACAACAGCTGACAGTTTGCTGCTTGTCAATTGTTGGAGGAAATTGCTGATGATTTTTATTAAGAATTTTTTTCCTGAACCAGCTTCACCACTCACATATAGCAGTATAGGTTTGTAGTCTTAAAAGATAGTCTTAGAAGTTTTAGTTTTCGTGCTGCATACCATGTTCAATTTATTTAGTTATTTCTAGGAAAATGCTACGCTGTTCATTGTTTAATTGTGCACATGGTGTTTTCTACTTCAGTCATGGTTAATTCAGCCTCATTTTCTATGAGTGGCTGTCCAAGTGGTTCTTGGCTTCCTGTTAGAGAAGGTTGATTAATGTCAGGAGTGTCTATATTTAGTTGTGCCTGGAGTTCTTCTTCTTGTTGCTGCTCATTGTCTAACATTGCTTTACTGCGTAAAGTTTATATCTTTCATAGCTGTTTCATTTGCTTTGAAAGCATGTTCCTAGGAGACATAGGTATCTAATACATCTTCTTTTCTCCATGGTTTAATAAGTTGTAGTAGGGGGACATATAATACAGTTATTTATGTTGAGGAGTTATTAATGATCATTTCATATGATTAATTAGGCTATGTTTTGTAAGTTTCACTAGGCTGGTTTCACAATTTATGAATCTGTATCTACCTTTCTTCTCATCTGGTTGATTGTGAAGTTTTGGGCTACGTGGTATAAACACATGGTTTCCAAAGCGGTTTGGGTAGTATGTGTCTAGTAAATTGTTTTTCAATATTTCTTGGCTGTTGGGATCATTTTTGGCTATTGTTTCTATGTGATTTGAGAACTCTTTTTCTAGATTTAGCACGACCAAGGCTTAGCCATACTATGTTTTCAGATTTTCCATACAAGGCAGTGCCGCTTAAATGGTCTGTGGCTTCAAAGCAGCCACATTCTCTTTGGGAGAGCATTTTTATGCCTAAGCTGTACAATTTCTGTGACAGTGTTTTGCCAGATGATATGCCATCCCAGAGATCCTGAAGCTCTGTTTTCTCTTCTTTGGTTAAGTAGGCTGTGACATACCGTGCAACTGCAGTGGAATTGTCTGCAATGTATTGCACATCTATTTACATTCCATAGGAGGGCAATGATTGCATTGTAATCGTTGATGTACTTTGATCCTTCTGTTCATTTTATGCAGTATGCATTCTTCTGTGATTTACCTTTGACACTATGGGCCCCATTACACGGATGGATGGAGAACCATGGTGCTATTAGCGCCATGGTTTATGCCGGTAAAATACCGGCACCGCCTTGGCGGACAGGGGAATTACCGCCCCATTCCAAGGTTGGCGGGGCGGTAATTCCCCCTTCCACAATTGCCCTTCCCCATTTTTGGCCCATAGGGCTCAATGGGAATGGGGAAGGCGCTAATTACGGTACCGCAAATTGCGGTACCGTTATTAGCTCCCTGGGTCCCTTTGCGGGTTGGTTTTTAACGCCTGCAAAAAGCAGGCGTTAAATCCCCCAACCCGCAAAGGGACCTCGTAGTAAGGTGGTAAGGATTTACCGGTACCGGTATTTTACCGGTACCGGTAAATCCTTACCGCCATCGGTGTAATGAGGACCTATGTCTAACTGAAGACATGACGTTGTTCACTTGTGCTGTTGTTGAAATTGGTCTAGGGAAACCAAAGCAGCATTTGGTATAGTATTTCCCTTTGTTTTTATATTTGCGCCGATAATACTTGCCACACTTGTGGCTTTGTAATTGTAAAATTTGTGCATGTAGGTCACTATGTTTAGTTTGTGAAGGGACTTTACAAGTGACATATTTCTGAATAAACTCCAAAACAGTGGCATCACTGTCCTGACCAAATTTAGGAGCATCTTTAATCCACTAAAGCATGTGGATGTGTGTTGCTGCTCTGGCTTGGTTTTCTTTTCTCCAAAAGAAGTGTCACACTTCTCCGAGGGGAGGAACTGTTTTTATTACAAATGAAGTGTAGCATGGTCATAAAGCGATGATGGATATATCTTGATACGTTTACAGGATCTAGAGAGCAGAGTTCTCCTTGTGTTTTTATATCTATATTTGTTTTGTTTTTGTTTTCTATGCGCAGGAAATCTTCCCATGCATACTCTTCACAACTTAATGTCACAAACCATGTGGGTGGGCCAAGGTTTGTTATCATACAGTGTACTTCTGTGTGTTGTTGCAACCAGTATTCTTTTGTACCGGGCAAATTAGATAAAAGATTTGTAATGCTTGACAATAAAAGTTCATCTTTTTCTTGCACTTTTTGTAGTAATTGCGTATCAGACATATTTATTAAAAATTGGTACCTGATTTCAATGTGTGTGCAACTCCGTAGCCTAGAGTTACTAGTTCACTTTTAAACAGAAGGTGGAATATGTAGTCCACGTTTTGTCTGAATCTAGGGTCTTCAGAATACATTCATAACGAGCGGTATTCTGATGCTGTTATTTGTGTGGATCTTTCATCGTAACTTCCTCCTTTTCCAGTAGGAAAGAGTAGAGGAAAATCTCATGCTTCTACACTTTTTTTCCATATGCTGATTGGAGATCCTTTGGCTTTCTGCATTTGGTAATTTTCCAGTACATCATCTATGATGTCTTTAGAGTGCAATGGGTGAATTGTACAATGGTCTAAAATATTGGATTCTGTAGTAGGATCTAGAAGTTGAAAGTGGCTAGTTCCTGACGAGTCGTGAATTATTTTGGTAGTTTCCCTCAGGTTTTCTTCAATGTCTATTTCTTTGTAGTATTCATTGTTGTCTTTTAGAAAATGCAGGGCTTCTCTAACTTTATGTAAGTCCACTAGTTGCTGCCAAATTATTTTGGGCCTCATTACACGGTAGGCGGTAACCGCCATGGTTGCCGCCGGTATTTTACCGTGTCCGCCTTGGTGGATGGCGGAATTACCGCCCTACTCCAAGGTGAGCGGGGGCGGTAATTCCCCATTCACCAAGACACTTCCCCATTCCCATTTTTGCCCCATAGGGCATAATGGAAATGTGGAAGGCACTAATTACGGTCAGGTCCCGCAAAGGGAACTCGTAGTAAGGCGGTAAGGGTTTACCGGTACTGGTGCCCTTACCAGTACCGGTAAACCCTTACCGCCTACCGTGTATTGAGGCCCTTTGTCTTTTTTAGGTACGCCATTCATGAGGATAATCAAACAATGATCTATTGGACTTTGCACTACCAGAGTGAGTATATTTTCTTTGAGATCTAATGGCAAAAAAACTACTTTGCTACAAATGCCTTTCAGTAATTCAGAGGGAGGTAGTTTTGCTGTTTTTGGTTGAAGGCATATTATTGCTTGAAATGGGTGCACTGTTTGAATTATAATGCTCTCATACAAGTTAAGTTGTTGCAGTGGTTTTGGTAGTGGGAATATTTCCAAGTTGTTAGTGATAGCACATGAAGGTATTTGGTTTTTGTCAAGTTTTGCAGTGCAGTATCTGCAAAGTAGTGAGTGGTTAGTAATTTTGTATTTGTTTTCTGCTATAAGATAGAGAGCTAATTGGAACCACTTGGAATCTTCATTTGTCTTCTATGTTGTGCATTATGTCTACAGTGTTTGTGCTATGTTTATAAAAAGTCCTGCAGCAACACACACACACATGGTGGGGTACGTCGGCAGATGTGCTTTTAAACTTTAGTGTTTCTTTTTTGTATGTGTGTAGTAGAAAGTTGCCATCTGTAAAGGTGTTGCTACTCTGTTCTAAAGAAATTGAATTTTGTAAGTGGGTTTCACTTGCAAAATATTTTCTCTGGATATGCTCTATTTCTTTGAGTAGTTCTTTGGCAGTACAAAGTAGAAGAATGTTATTTAAACTGGCCAGTGCTAAAGCAGGACTTTCGCCATGGTCCAGTTTATGAACAAGATTTCGTACAGTTGAATGGTGTGTTCCTATCATTTTGATATGGTGGAACTTGCTTTTCAAAGTAGGTCCAGAAATACAGGATAATGAATGTCCTTGCAGTCCTGTGTATTTTTGCACTTGACAGGAGTCCATAGTTTGTAATAGTTTTATTTTTAATTTGTCTTTGCCTTTCACATACTGATTGAGGAACTGGCGTAAAGATGTGAAAGATGTTTTGCCTGTGTTACACATTGATGTACAATGCCATTTGTAGACTGGATGTATTGGTTCAGTGGAATGGAGAGTTGATGCTACGTTTGCTGGAGATATTTTTGTGAGCAGTATTTCTTGTTCCATGCTGGTATTATTAACTTTGCAATACCCTCGTCCACTGCTACGTATGGCAATTGGGTTTGTTTGCTTTTGTTTGTATGTTTTTTCATTGAAATATGGTTCTGTGCTACTGGTGTGACTCCACTCACCTGCACAGTTGTTTGTAAATATATCTTTGTTGATATTCCATTTGTTGGGAAGTCCTTGTTGTAGTTTAGTACTTAGTTTTGTTAGTGGTTTCATTATGTTTAAAACTAATATAAATAATTTCCTTTTGAGAAGTATTGCACTGTCTATGAGTGCCTCCAGGATTAGTGTTCTGTGGTAGGTTTTAAGGGTTGAACATGATGTCTCCCCTGTTTTTATAAGGTTCTGAAGGACTCTGTGGCAGAACAATTTTGTAAAATATTTTTTTTTGGTATCGATATTTGTGGCTACGTTAAGATTTATAGGTGCTGTGTTAGCACTAGTGGTAGCTGTAGTCTTTTTAATAACTTTCTGTTTAGTTTTACATTTTGAAAGAGGAGGCAAAGTTTCTTTACTGCAAGCTGCTTTAGTTTCGCTTAGTGACTGTATTAGCTTTTTGTTTGAATTTTGTGTATAAAATCTGCTAGAGGTGGATGCTGATTTTGTACAGTTTTATTTTGATTTACTCTATTTCTGCATTGCTTTCTACATAGTTGCTTTTTGGTAGGCATTCTTTGGTGTCTGCTGGAGAAAAAAAGAAAGTGTATGTTGGGACGTTGTGCAATATATGTGTTCACTGTGCATGAGTGTCTGAGTATGATGGTAGGCATGCATGTAGAGGGGTGTGATTGTTGAATGGGCTGTTACTTCAGGTTGGGAAGGCTATTCTCATATTTGTGTGTTACTATACTGGTGTTCAGGTGACTATACAAAGTGTGCACCTGCTGAGGTGTAATCAGTAATACTGAATCTAATGCTGATGTGGAAAGGGAAAAAGGGCTGCCCCTGTGTTGCGGGGTCCGCGGACACTGTGGCTGTTCACGGACAGGGCGTGCCACATCCAGGGTTTCTCATCATATCTAGCATGGAAAGGGGACTGTGGAGATTAGCCAATCAGGTGTTGAAGTTGTTCTTTGTAGGAAGAGAGGCGTGTGTGTAGTGAAGATGGCAGAGGTGAAGAAAGTGAGGCTGTTGGTAGTTGGAGATTTATTTGTGAATGGTTTAGTGTGGTTTGTTATCTCTGAACATATGGCTGCCAGTTTTGGTTTTGAAGGAGTGAAATTTTTGTGGTCAACTGTGCCTGTTTCCAAAATGAAGGCAGTGTTTGGATTTGTAAGAGTTTTTCCATGTGGAGCAGTCCAGATGTAGTGGTACTGCATTGGGGTGCTGTCCATTTGGGATACGTCAGTGCTCCTCATTGGTTGAGGGCTCTTGAAAACTTGATTCAGGCAGTGAAGGTGGTTCTTCCAAATGCCAAGATGATTTTTTCTGAAATGTTTCCTAGGGTAATATGGGACAATTGTAATGTATTCTGTCCCCAGAAAAATGGTGCAAGGTGTTTGGTTAACAAAGGCATGTCTGTTTTCTTGTTTAGAGCAGGGATGTTGTCTTGTAATAATTACAATATTGATTTTGTTAATGGGGATTATTTCAAAGCAGATGTCATTTCTTTATCCATATTGGGAAATGCTATGTTATTTCAAAATATAAGGAATGCTTTACAGAGGATAATGTGAAGACATCAGGAAAAACATAAGTGGGAAAAAAATTACAAAATGAAAGGTGTTTTTTTAGAAGCACTTATAAAACAATAAAAAAGGCTCTTTTCAGAGCCACTATCAAAGGGGAAGTAGAGTATATTATTTAAATTTTCATTCCCCACTCTCAGATTTCACGATTTGTCCGTGGACACCGTGGCTGTCCGCGGATCGCACGTGTTACATATGGGGATTTTGAGGCTGAGAGGCATGCACATGCGACTGTGCAGGCCAAGGGATTGGTCAATAAGGTTTACTGGGTGTGGTGTGTAAGGAGAGACATTGGCAGAAAGTCTGTGTCCTGAGGGGAGAGCAGATAGCTCTGGCTGTGTCTTTCAGAAGGCCGATTGTCTGGATTTTGGGTGACTCGTTGATACATAGGTTGGAGGTCCATGGAGAGCGCTGTGGAGTGGCTGCACATCTTGGATTCACGCATGTGAATATGCACTGGCATGGAGTGCTTGGAATGAAGTGGTTAGATTTGATTCCTCGTTGTGCCTCTTTGATGACACTCTGTCATTCGGACATTATTATTATTAATCGTGGAGGGAACAGTTTAGGACATGACTCTGGAATCTCCTTGTAGTTTGCAATGAAAGAAGGACCTGGGAAAGTCATGGACGTGTTTCCAAACTCCCGAGTAATTTTTTTTTGTATTGCGCACAGTCAAATGTGGCTGCGTTCTTCTTCATTTGGTGTACTAATGGAGAAAGTGAAGCACAATGTCAACAAGGCTGTTTGCGCTTTTTTGAGAGATATTGGTATGTCCTTTTTTCACAATGAAAATATTATGTTTCGCAGCAAACACATTTTTCCCAGAGATGGAGTCCATCTTACTGATGCTGGAATCAGATTTTTCTGTGAAATATACAAAATGCATTGCAACCTTTTTGGAAGTATAGCAATCCTTTTTCCAATAGGTGTTGACCACTTGAACTTTTTGAAACACAAAAAAACACAGCAAAAAGGCTCTTTTCATAGCCACCACTTCCTCCCGGAGCAGAGTGCAATGGATTTGATAGTGCAGTACCACAAACATTTCAATGTCCGTGGACTGTCCGCAGACTTCTAAAAATTCAAGGCCCCGCAGAATTTCATTGGCACTTCTATTTTTAAACTGTGAAAGGTGGCTCTGAAAAGAGCCATTTATTTGTTGTTTTGTATTTCTTTTGGTGTTTTTTACCAAGATACACAAGGAAAGGAAGGGTAAGTAAGGGGTACAAACCACGGGGATTAGAAAGGGCAGGTGGATAGAGGAAGCTGTTGGGTGGGCATTAATTAGGTAGGTGGCAGACATTCTCATGCTCCTGTAAAGCATGAAAAAGAAAGGGAGTGTCGCTATGCCAAAAAAAAAAGGGGGAGAGAGCTAAAATGGGGGTCATTTAAATCCTGGATCTCCCCTGAATAGCTCTATATACGAGCAATAAATGCTAGGTTCAATTATTGGAAAGAAGAAAAATATATATAAATACTTTTAATGCAATGTACAATCGTGAGACATTTTTCACATAACAGACATTTTTTAAATATATATAGTGTAATGTGCTCCTGGACCGTAGCCTCGAAAGCACTTCAAAGTGTCACCCCCTGCAGAGTACTGTGTGTCAGTACATACACAATACAGTGATCCTGAAAAGGTAAGGGTCTACTGCGTCGCGTATGGCCTGCGAAGCTGGTTCAGGGATGTGCTGCCCCACAGGAGTGTCTTTTGTGGTGGCAGGAGCAGAAACAGAGGATGTTGAGGAGGAACTTAACCTACTATTTTGATTGAAGGGGACGACCCTCCGAATCGTTGCATGGAAGTGGTCCAGTGACTGTAGAAACTTGGTTTGCCACGACTGAACAGAATGTTGCACTCAGTGCAGCACACCTAGTGTGCACGTGCCTTTCGGTACCCCTCCAATGGTGGCAAACAGCCTCCGTACCCAAGACTCACAGTGGCTGGCAGTAGTAGGGACTTCCATTACCTCAATCTTGTCATCCTCTTCATCACGCTCTACTTTTCCATGCCTGTACCCCTCTCCAGACCCTTGGGAAGGTGGTAGTGGTGGTGGGGGTGAGGTGGTGCTGAAGCCGAGGCAGCTGCAGAAGTTGAATCCATGGTTGCCATCTGGGATGTAACACAGGACAGCACACTTGTGTATAGGTGTGTTATAAATGCTATCCTATCATATGACAGCAGGTAGAGGTATTTCTTCTCCAAATGTGCCACAGCACAAACACAGTACAGGAGGCAGAGGTCAGCAGCCAATCCAATATTGGATATCAGAAATATGAGCAAAGCTCTCTCTGCAAGCCAAAAATAAAATGAGGAGCAGCTCTAGGGTGTGGCCTTTATAGGGGTGCTGTAGAGCACTTGGGGGTGCAGACTCTGTCCGCGGTCAAGAGCATACGCTCAGCGTGGGTGCAGTCACATGATGATGTTGCGGACACATTTACGAATGCAACGGCTGTCCGTAGGTCACATATTGCACGGAATCGGTTGTATGCATGGGCACGGGTGTTCTATGGACATAGTTTGGGTCCCTGAACTAATTAAAAGTGTGACATACATGCAGCGGAAAGTTAGAGACATGCGCAATATTCGTAGAACCCTGAGGGTGGGATGTTCATGCGCACAAGTGTCCGCCAGACAAGGGTGGGAGTCCCTTAATGAATTAAAGGTGCATCACAACTTTGCAGACATGCGGACAAGTTAGGTGTTCAATGGACACCTCCATTTTGATTGCGGACAATACTAACAGGCAGAGTGTCCTTAGGACACCCCCAGTTTGGTTAATTGTGGACAGGCGTGTCAATCTGGAAAAGTGAATACCCTTCATTTGAATGATAGACGTATCTTGATAGCCGAAGGCCAACTGTCTTATGCACAGAATTATAGAAATACAGACTGCTATGCTTGACGAACAAGCAGCCATTTTAAAGGTAGCAAGAATCGCCATTTTGCTTGTTAACCATTGCTCATTGCTTTTGTCTAAAACTGCTTTGCAGCTTGCAATTCTTGCAAATTCTGCTTACTCTGCTCAACTGTTAACATTGTTGTCTGAATATGAAAGGGCAAGGTCGCGGGACTGAGGTGTTTGTTGAAACTCCTCATGAGTAGCCCAGAAAGGAATGCCCATGCTCCCTCTCTGTAGCCTTGAGGGAGAGCTGCAGGGCATATAATCATTTCACAGCTGCCAGCCAGTCTCGTTCTGTGGTAGAATATGTTAGAATAAAGCAGCTAAAGGCTTGAATAATGCTCTTCTTACGGCCCCCCTCACAAAACCCTTTAGAGCGTGTCAGCTCCCAGGACACAAATAGCACCTCAAAGATAGCAAAGCTTGGAATGTGGCTCTTCCCCCGTGTGCAGCTTGCTTCCAAGAACAGAAGCACCGTGTTCTGTTCAACAACTAGAAGATGCCTACGCACTTTCTAAATTACACATTGTTACTAGAATAGACATCGAAAGTGTCATAATTGTCATACTCGTCGGAAATGTCCATCATCATCCCAAGTTCAAAGAAACTTAATAAAAGGTGGGTGTTAAACATGACATAGCTGATTGTATGATATGCATTTTGTATATATGTAACTGATGTACGTAATTCGCTCTCTTGCGTCCCTCGAGGTCTAGAGAATTACACGTCGCGGGGCATGAGACCACAGTTGGCCAATTGGGACTATTTTGCTTGCAATAAACCCTAGCATTGGGAATTTGAACCTGGTGTCTGGCACTTCCTTTTGTGTATGGTTATTGCCTTGTTTCCATATCGCGAGGGACCCCTAAGGGCCCCTTTCAAGATGGCGCCCGAATAGGGACCCTCCCCCACTTGCCCCTTCGTAGACGTTGTAACAGAGTAAAGGCGGAAGAACGGCGAGGACGGGACGATCGAGCCGGGATCAAGAGGTGTACGGGGCGCCCTGTAGAAGTGAGGAGAGATTCCTTCGCAGATCTGCACACATCTGATCCCTGATCGATGTACCGGGCCAGAGGGCAAAGGAGGCGAGGGTCCCAAAACGAGGCAGAGGCCAGAGAAGCGCAGACACGACGTTGGGAGAGGTTGCGTCAGGACAGGCGACTTGTTTTATCAGGTGAGTCCTTCCCCGATTCAAACGAAAAACCTGATTTTTGGTAGAGTGTTGATTTTGCAAATTCAAATGTCCAGGTTAAGGTTAGTTAACCAAAGGGAAGGTTAAAAACATGCCTGGAGTACTGTCCACTTTAGCGGGGCTTTTCTGTCTACGGTAGACAGTCCTTGGAAAATGGCCAAAGTGCACTGCCTGGGGGAACGCCGGCTTATGACATGTATGCAAAATATGGTGTGGGCGCAATAATGTTTTGTGAAATTTGGCATAGGCAAACTGCAAAGCAGCAGGACCATCAGTGGCCGATTAATGGTAGCTTTGAGATTGCGAGGATAGATAACCTAGAAAGGGTGTTGATAAGAAAAAAAGCGCGACCCGCAGCTTTTGAGACTATCAAAGATTGGAGGAGGGAAGCAATGCTCCGACTTAGGAGTAGAGAGAAGCATGCGCGTAGGAACAAATCGAAGCTTGAGGTAACAGAAGAAAAAGAGGAGGAGGAGTGGACGGCAAGTCTAAGACGGGAAGGGAGACGTGAGCAAATGAACATAGAAGGAATATACCCGCAGCAGGAACTACACATAGCAGACAAATTAATGGAACATTTGCTAACCCATACGGGTCGAGGCCCAAAACCAGGATCGAAACCAAACACGCCAGTAGTGACTGTGCAGGCCCAACCAGTAGCTCTCATACCCCCTCCCAAAAGCCCAAGCACTTCCCCTCACGCAAGCATTAACCCACGCCCCAACCACAGCTCAAGCCCTCCCACAAGCGCAGACCGCAGACGCACAATTTCCCAGCACCCAGGAAGGCCCTTCACAGATGCCACCTGTGTCACTTTTCCCATCCGCACCTCCCGCTCCAGAAACAGATTCAGCACCATCCGCCCCTCCCAAAGTCTAAATTGAGACCGGGGAGGCGAGAGGCGGGGCTGAAGCAACAGGATTTGGATGGGTAACTCGCAGCGCGATCAGCAAAGAAAGAAAGATTGAATTACAGCAAGAGGCAGAAATGTACATAGAAGGAAATGATGGGACGGCAGCATTGGCCTCATTATATGGGTACCGAAGAAGCAACGAGAAACAGGTAGTGTTGGAATGCATGGGGGAATTTTTGGTGGGAGAATGGAAAAAGATACTTGGGAATTTACCGCCACAACGAGTGTTAGATTTGAATAAGTTAGCACGCAGTGAGCAAAGAGATGAGGATGTAAGAAAACATGTGTACAAACTCATTGAACTGAAAAATGAAATGGAAGATAGATATGCTGAAATGTTTGCTACACCTGAATATAGTCAGGAGTGTATCAAGAAAGGTACGAAGGAGGCGTCGAGGTTGTATATGCAAAAATCGTGGCCGACAGTTTTTCCAAGTGGTGCAAAGCATTTGCCGGCACTGGGACAAATAGGTGATAAACAAAGATTGCAGGCATGCATGGGGGAAACAATGCGATGGAAGTCAAACAAAAGAACGTCATTGAAGGAAATAAGTGAGATATGTAATGGGTACCCATTGGAGATGAGAAAAGAAGCGATGCAAACGATATTAGGAGTGTTACTGCAGCAGGTAATTGGATACAATAGAGGTAGAGGAAATGCACAAGGCAGGGGAAATTTGAATAATATGCACGCGGTGTCATTGGGATTAAATCAATGTGCGTACTGTAAAGAGGAAGGAATCCGGCGAGCGCAATGCCCGCACCTACAGAATAGAGGTGGGTTTGGCCACAGAAGGCCTCATAGAGGACATCAGGGGTCAAATGGCCCAAGCAGAAATAGCATGCAGCAGCAACAGGGATATACCAATGGAGGTAATCAAAACCAATCCTATGGTCAAAACCAAGCTCAACAGAACCAGGCATTGAACCAAAGTGTCCGAACCAAAATCAGGGTGGGCAGGGCCAACAGAGAAATGATCAGAGTGGAGGACACAGAGGGGGAAATGGGAATATTTTTGATACACAGCCAAACACGTATTATAGCAGCAGTGGTGACTACACATCGGACGATGTGTTATTTTCGCAATAGGACAGCCCACGGCATGGGTCGGAACCAGTGTCTATTCCCGTGAATCAGAGAGGACCCTACGTAGAAATGAGAGTCGGGAATACGGAGCACCGTTTCCTTGTAGATACAGGGGCACAGAGGTGTTCGATAGAACACCACTTGGTTCCGGAGAGCCCACTGTCGGGGCAAAAGAATGGTTCTGTAGGGTTCGCAGGTACACCAGTAATTAACCCCGTGTCAAAAGATGTCCCAATTAGAATAGGACCATTTAGGGAACAGTGTCCATTTCTTCTGACAGAAAATTGTGGGGAGAACTTGCTAGGATTAAATTTGTTGAGAAAATTGGGGGCAGTTTTACATTGTACGGCAGATGGGGTGTTCCTCACGATTTGGCCTCACGATGCACCAGTGACAGAATTTATATCAAAAGCGTTACCAGAAGAGCTAAGTAGAGTACCAACCTGTCTGTGGGTAATGCATGATAACGATGTAGGATGCTTGAAAATAGAGCCAGGAAAAATAACTTTGAAAGAAGGTGTTACATTACCACGAATTCCCCAGTATAAAATTTCTGTTGAAGGTGAGAAGGGATTAAAGAGTATTGTTACTGACCTGGCGAGATTGGGGGTGGTTGAAGAAATTGCAGGTAGCACGTGCAACAGCCCGATTCTTCCAGTTTACAAGAAAGGAGGCAATGAAGTACCATATCATTTCATAATTGATCTGCGTGCATTGAACAAAGTGGTAGACTCACAATTCCCTTTGGTCCCAGATGTCACAACAATACTGACAATGATACCGGCCACTGCAGAATGCTTTAGTGTAGTTGATTTGAAAAACGCGTTCTTTAGCATTCCAGTGGATAAAAGCAGTAGATATCTGTTCGCGTTCACTCTAGGAGGTCGATCATTCACATTCACACGCATTCCACAAGGATACACAGAAAGCCCGAGAATTTACAGCAGGGCACTAAAAGAACAGTTAGATATGCTAGAACCACCAACAGGTTGCGCACTCTTGCAGTACATAGATGACTTGCTACTAGCTGCTGACACAAAAGAGATCTGCAAAGGAAGTACTGTATTACTATTGACACAACTAGCGACCCATGGACACAAGGAGGCGCGTTTGAAGAAATTCCAGTATAATCAAAAGGAGGTGTCTTATTTGGGTTACCTACTTTCGAAAGAAGGGAGAAGATTAACACCAGAACGCATAGAAAGTATTTCTAGTATGCCTATTCCAAAAACTCAAAAAGGAGTGAGAGCTGTAATAGGCATGGCCTCTTATTGTCGGCAGTGGATCAGTAATTTTGCGTTGATTGTGAAGCCAATGATAAAATTAACTAAAAAGGATGCAGTGATGCCTTTACAGTGGGATGAGGAATGTCAGAAAGCGTTTGAGCAATTGAAAGCTGCATAGTGTGCTGTGCCTGTTTTAAGCACTCCTAACTATAAAAAGATCTTTAGACCATTTGTGAGTGAGAGTGAAGGATGCGCATTGGCGGTTTTGTCACAGGAACAAGGTGGAAGAAATAGGCCGTGCAGCTATTATTCTTCCGCGTTGGACCCTGTAGCGCACGCACTACCACGATGTTTGCGATCTTTTGCAGCGGCTGCTGCGTCAGTGAAACAAACGGAAGGAATGGTATTGGGGCATACTTTAATTCTGATGGTGCCACATGTTATAGACGTTCTATTAAACAGAACACAGACGCAACACCTCACGTCTGCTAGACTAACAAGATATGAGCTCATCTTGTTTGCACCCCACATCCAAATTATGAGGTGTAGCGCATTGAATCCTGCAGAGTTAATGCCACTGCCCATAGCAGAAATTGGTGACAACGAATCACCACCCCATGATTGTTTAATGGTCACTGAAGAAGAAACAAAGGGAAGAGTTAACTTGAGCGACATCCCACAGAAAGAGCCAGATGGGGAGTTGTTTTGTGACGGCTCTTGTTTTAAATTACCTGATGGCACATCAACGGCCGCATATGCAATTACTACTCTAGAAAGGGTTGTGGAAAGCAGAAGAATCCCCTACAATTCGGCACAAGCCGCAGAAATTATAGCCTTGACTAGAGATTGTGAACTCTCTGAGAATTTGAACGTGAATATTTATACTGACAGCCAGTACGCCTTTGGCGTAGTTCATAACTTTGGCCGACTCTGGGCTGAGAGGGGTTTCTTGACATCACATGTGCCAGGATCCAGCATGGCCCTTTGATTGTACGATTGTTGTCTGCACTCACGTTTCCAAAGCGCTTAGCTATAGTAAAATGCGAGGCGCATAAAAAAGTAACATGTAAAGTGGGAGAGGAAAACACATTTGCAGACAGGATTGCGAAACAAACAGCCACTGATTTGGGAAATAAAATGATGACAGTACAGACAGAGGAAGTACCTTGTATGATAGAGAATGGAGTTGCCACAGTCAAAGAAATGCAGGCTGAGGCCACGACCGAAGAGATTCAGGGGTGGGCTGAGGGCTCTGCTGAGTTAGATTTGGAAGGATGTTGGGTGGACAAAGAGATCAAGAACTGGATGTTGCTAAATTGTTACGTAACCGCAATGGTTACAATGGCGCATAGCCCTACCCACATTTGCGCGAAGAAGATGGTACAGCATTTATCCACAGTATGGAAAAATGAGCACATAAAAAAGAATGCAGAAAGGCTAGTGCAGAATTGTATTACGTGCCTGCAACACAATGTAGGGAAGGGAACCGTGACTCCTGTAGGTAGTTTTGGCCCACCCTCCATGCCATTCAAGGTGATCCATTTTGATTTCATAGAAATGGAAAGGTGCCAGAACTACAAATATGTGTTAGTGGTGATTTGTGTATTTAGAAAGTGGGTGGAGGCATATCCTTTAAAAGACTGCACTGCCATGTCAATGGCAAAAGTAATGTTGAAAGAGTATTTCTCCCAGTTCGGGCTGCCCTGTGTCCTGTGGTCAGATAACGGCCCACACTTTGTGGGCGCAGTAGTACTACAGATCTGTGCAGGTCTACAGATAGAGAAATGATTCCACAGTTCCAGGCATCCCAGTTCTGCCGGGCTTGTTGAGAGACATAACGGTATCTTAAAATCAAAGATAGCTAAAATCTGTGCTGGGAGCAAGTTGAGTTGGGTGGATGCATTACCCCTAGCGCTATTGTGCATGCGCATGTCTGTGCAGGTTAAAACTGGGCTCTCCCCCTATGAAATTATAATGGGGAGACCAGCAAATGTATGGTGCGCACTGCAGCCCAGAAGATTATGTGAGGTCGAGCATCCTGTGTTAAGCACGTACTGTGGCCTTTTAATGCAGAAGTTGTGTTTGATTCATGAGCAGGTGCAGGAAGCGTTACCAGTGCGATACACCGGACCGGGGCACTCGCTGGAGCCTGGAAGCTGGGTCCTGTTTAAGAACTTTGTGCGGAAGACAGCATTAGCACCCAGGTGGCGCGGCCCCTACCAAGTACTTTTGGCGACGCAAACGGCCATTCGAGTGGACGGTCGCAAGGCATGGATCCATGCGACACATGCCAAAAGATTCCCAGGACTGCTGACAACTTTCGACGACCAGAGAAAGGAAACGATCTCAGAAACGAAATAAACTGTTGCCAGTCCACTGCCACAGCATCAGCCTGAGCGAGAAGTGAAAGTTGAAACAAAGCCTAAGCGAGAAGTGAAACTCGAAACAGAGCCCGATGAGGCTGCCAGAAAGGGGAAAGGGTGAAAAGTGTCCCAACGTTGCTCAGCAGAAACAACATCACTGCCGAGTGACACAAACTCTGCATTGCAAACACCAGCAGAAACAACAAGTGTATCCCTTTGGCGCCCACCAGTTCCTGCAAACGCACCAAAGCCAAAGAAAGAAACTACATCATTGCGACGGTGCTCATCGCTACCCATAATTGTGCCGCAGGATGACACTTAGCCTGATACTGGAAGTGCAACGGCACTATTCACGGATCATACAATACCAGGAGTGAAACGGTATAATTTGCAGCCTCGACAGGCAAAGTGATCCACAGATCTTTGGTGCTTTTCTTTTGCCTTTGGTTCCACTCACGGACGGAGTAGGAGCCAGGGGCGTAGAGGAGAGAAGTGTGAGAGTTGTGCAAGTCGGACAATTCAAGACTCACGGCTCCTCGGTGCACTTATAATAAAGTACATGTGTCAGGAGCCAGAACAGGACAAGCTGGACGCACTTAAGTGCTAAGGCTGATAGAGTACATGTGCCCTAAGCCAGAGCAGGACAAGCTGGATGCACATAGTACTCTATCAATAAGGAATTGTTCAGAAATCGTCTGAGCAGTGGGAGAAAGAACAACTAATCTTGCTCGGAGTGGATAAGTGATCTAGGCTGTGAAATGGTTGGCAGAATTGAACTGTGACATTTCGTTGAACTTTTCTGGCATTAAGAAACGAGAGACATTTGCGACGAACTTTGCCAGCAAGAAGAAGGACGATGAAGAACAAATCAAGACCAGTTTCAGCCTTCTCCTGCATCCCTGCTGAAAAGATGATAGTTTTAGAGACTGTAAATTTAGGGAAAAAGCATGGTAAAAGGAATAAGGTACTGATTTGGACATTGGTCCTGTGTTTCTTAAGTATGGTAGTACCAACAATAACAGCTATTACACTATGGTTCCTGGAGTCGCGCACCCATTAGAAACACTTTTGCCAAAAGCAGCTACTGAAAGCCTGGTTCATGTAATCACTGGTACTTTGTCCCCAATGGAAGAAAGACATAGAGAAGGATATGTCAACAATACATTGTTGCTCATCATGAACATGACCCATGTGGTTTTAAAGAAAAAAGATTGCTGGGTTTGTGCCCATTTACCACAGCACGGTGGGAAAGGGATAGGCTGGTATGTACAACCTTTATCATTGGTTTATTCATGTGAAGTATCGTTGATTGAAATGTTCTTTGGGAAATGGAACAAGAGTAATACGCGTCAGCTAGATGAGACCAATATGAATGAATTTGAGCAAGTGATCATGAGACCTGTGGGTTGTTCCATATTCCACAAAGCTCGCGTGTTTTCACCAGATCCCATGAGTAAAAATACACGAAAGACAACAAGACTAGATAGATTACATAGGCAGAATAGACGGACTCCGCCAACAGAAGAAACATCAGTAATGACATTTTGAATGAGGGATGAATGGAATAAAGATGCTGTGCCCCCTGCCTATGCAGTGGATCACAGCCCCAAAACTGCTCCCCTATGTTTAAAGAAAAAAGGTTCCTATAAAGTAGGAACTTTTAGCAGCTGCCTGAACACAGTGGTTTTAAAGCACGAAATAGAACCCGTGTACGTAGGGGACCCTGTTTACTTTATATGTGGGGCAAAAGCATATCCATGGTTACCTAGGAACTGGGGAGGTACATGCTACCTAGGTCTACTGTTTCCAGGAGTGTTCCTCTTGGAGACAGCAGAAGTAGCCAGACAAACAAAAGGTAGAACTCAAAGGAGTAGTGAAGATGGAATGATAGCAATAGATATAGCCAAATCGTTTATACCATTCTTGACCCAAATAGAAAATTCCTATAATATAAGAAAACGGTCTAGAATATTAAAAAATACAATAGATTCAACAACGGATATTTTATTGAATATGACGTTAGAAGAGAAAGGAATAAGACTAATGGCACTACAAAACAGGATGGCTCTCGATATAATATTAGTTGATCGTGGGGGAGTTTTCAAACTCGTAAAAACTGCATGCTGTGTGTTTATAGATGATTACTCCCCTACGGTATTTAAAGCAATCCGGAAATGACATGTCCTAAATTCCACACTCTCTACTGAAGAAGGGGGTTGGGGGATGGGATCCTGGTTGTGGGGACTATTGCGGTCCTGGGGATGGAAGCTAATTTCGATACTAATGGTGGTACTTGGTATATTCATAACATGTTGCTGTTGCATACAATGCCTACCAATAGTTTGCACTGAGACAACTGAGGGATATACTAAGGGATGTATGCACATGGTGTCGAGAGGAAAACAAACGCATGGCCGAAATAACAGAGACACTGATGAAACAAAAACAGTAAAACAATTCATGGCTATAGACATTAATGATGAAGATGATGCTCATGATAGCATGAAAGGTTCATACATAGATACCCCAGACTTATCCTCATCAGAGGTGGATACAATGAATGAATAAGACGTTTGGCATACGGCCAACAGGAGGGTTTGTCAATCTGGAAAAGTGAATACCCTTCATTTGAATGATAGACGTATCTTGATAGCCGAAGGCCAACTGTCTTATGCACAGAATTATCGAAATACAGACTGCTATGCTTGACGAACAAGCGGCTATTTTAAACGTAGCAAGAATCGCCATTTTGCTTGTTAACCATTGCTCATTGCTTTCTGTCTAAAACTGCTTTGCAGCTTGCAATTCTTGCGAATTCTGCTTACTCTGCTCAACTGTTAACATTGTTGTCTGAATATGAAAGGGCAAGGTCGCATGACTGAGGAGTTCGTTGAAACTCCTCATGAGTAGCCCAGAAAGGAATGCCCATGCTTCCTCTCTGTAGCCTTGAGGGAGAGCTGCAGGGCATTTAATCATTTCACAGCTGCCAGCCAGTCTCGTACTGTGGTAGAATATGTTAGAATAAAGCAGCTAAAGGCTTGAATTATGCTCTTCTTACGGCCCCCTTCACAAAACCCTTTAGAGCGTGTCGGCTCCCAGGACACTAATAGCACCTCAAAGATAGCAAACCTTGGAATGTGGCTCTTCCCCCGTGTGCAGCTTGCTTCCAAGAACAGAAGCACCGTGTTCTGTTCAACAACTAGAAGATGCCTACGCACTTTCTAAATTACACATTGTTACTAGAATAGACATCGAAAGTGTCATAATTGTCATACTCGTTGGAAATGTCCATCATCATCCCGAGTTCAAAGAAACTTAATAAAAGGGGGTGTTAAACATGACATAGCTGATTGTATGATATGCATTTTGTATACATGTAACTGATGTACGTAATTCGCTCTCTTGCGTCCCTCGAGGTCTAGAGAATTACACGTCGCGGGGCGTGAGACCACAGTTGGCCAATTGGGACTATTTTGCTTGCAATAAACCCTAGCATTGGGAATTTGAACCACGTGTCTGGCACATCCTTTCGTGTATGGTTATTGCCTTGCTTCCATATCGCGAGGGGCCCCTAAGGTCCCCTTTCAGGCAGACAGGTTATGTGTCCTGCGGACACCTCCATTTTGATTGCGGAATGTACGGAAAGGCATGGGGTAATTCATAGAAATCAGTGCACGAGTGGTGCATGCGGCTGGTGCACAGAGGGAGCGTGTGCTAGTCTGTGCCACCCGCGTGCGCCAAAACCCATTTCAGCGCACAGCGTATTCATGGATACTTACATCAATTAACCAGCCATGGCGCAGAGTGTCGCAGCGACCCTGCAGCAGCGCCAGTTACGCCCCCCAACCCCGCCCCGTGTGCCAAAAACATCGCACAAATCCCCTACATGGCACAAAGGCCAGTGGACCAGCATACAGCACCCAAAACACGAAAACGCATGTAAAACTCCCCGTGCACCCCTTGGAATATGCGTACCCCGCTCGTGCTACTGAAGACGCATGTAAAACTCCCTGCGCACCCCTCGGAATATGTGTACCCCGCTCGCGCTAGCAAAAACACATGTAAAACTCCCGGTGCACCCCTCAGAATACGCGTACCCCGCTCACGCTACTGAAAACGCGTGTAAAACTCACTGCGCACCCCTTGGAATACGCGTACCCCGCTCGCGCTAGCAAAAATGCAGATAAAACTCCCTGCATACCCCACTCGTGCCAGCAAAAACGCATGTAAAACTCCCTGCGCACCCCTCGGAATACACGTACCCCGCTGCATCATGTAAAATGTATGGAAAAAGTCCCGCCTGTGATGTGGGCTGACTGTGGGACATGGGGAGGGTGGATGGGCTGCCTGCGGGGCATGGGGAGGGTGGATGAGCTGCCTGCGGGGCATGGGGAGGGTGGATCGGCTACCTGCGTGTATTCTGGGGGTGCGCAGGGAGTTTTACAAGCGTTTTCGATGGCACGAGCGGTGTACACATATTACGAGGGGTGCGTGGGGAGTTTTACATGCATTTTGGCAGTGTGTGCCCTCCCAGGTGTGCCCCCCCTCCCCAGACCCCACAGCAAGCCCACACCACAGTGGACCACCCCACACCCCTAGCCATGTCCCGCAGGCAGCCCACCACACCATACCATGCCCTGCAGGCAGGCCACATGGCACCATGCACTTGCGGGCCCCGACTCATGTCCTCCACCCCGCCCCCAGTGACGGGCACCTACCAGCAGGCCCCGACACATGTCCTCCACTCCACCCCCAGTGACGGGCACCTTCCAGCAGGCCCCGGCACATGGCCCACCAAACCACATGTCCTAACAAAACATACCCATGAAAGTATGTACAAGTCCGGAACTATATACAATGGAAGTCCAAATGGTCCATGATCCACAAACAAAAGGAAACCTACAAAAAAGTCCTATGAATAAAAAACTATATACAGAAAGTGGAGCAATGTCCATGAACTCCAAATAATAATATAAAACAAAGGAAACCTAACCCTAAAGAACTATGTACAAAGGCTGCGGGCAAGTCCTACGCTCACTTCTTGATGTTCCAGGCCAGGGCATCATCGAACTCCACATCGATGTTCCAGAGGCGGGCCTCTTCCCTGGCCTCGAGGTTGTGCAGGGATGTATCCATGGCCTCCTCCAACTCCCTGTGAGTTGCCTCAAGGCACTCAGCCCGCCTCAATACCCTGCGCATGGAGTTCTCTGCCCTGACCATAGTGAGCCGTGCCTTCTCCGCCCGCCACCTCTCCGTATCTATTTGCTGGAAGACACTCCCAGTCCGGGGTCCTCCTGCCCTTCGGCCGATGCCTGCCCCCGGGGGTGTTGATGGCCCCGAGCCATGAGGCCTCCCACGCTGAGCCTGCTGCTGCCTCCGATGCAACTGCCTCTGCCACCACGACGGCCTTTGGGCTGATGGAATCCACCGGCGCCGTTGTGCATGTGCCCTGCCCGATGATGCTGGCACATCCTCCATCTGCTGGGGTCCAGTGTGTGGGGTGACCATCCCTGCTGGACCTCCGACTCCCAACAGTGGCAGGGATGGGATCTCCACCAGGCTGGCTGTGTTGGTTGGGGCAGATCCACAGGGGTCCCTGGTGGCATCTGGGCCAGAAGATGGCACAGAGAATGACCAACGTATAGTGTGCACAGAGGAGAAGAGGGCCACAAACTGGCCGACACATGGAGGAAACCCCCGACCACGGTCCCTCCAAACTGGGCCACGTTGGCACACAGCTATTCATGATGACGTGCGTGGTTTCCCCTGGAAGCACGCACGTCATCACGAATATCACGTGTGCGCAATGTGACACCAATCAGGACAGACTCAATCTGGTCATGTGTCCCCACGTCCGCAGGAAGAGGAGTGCCAGATGATGTCGACCTCCCCCCTACCTGCGGATATGCCTGGGATGGGGCATCCCTGCTTGTACACGGTGATGCAGTCACAGTGTCAGGGGCAGAGACATGCACAGGCACCTCTGTGGCGACCTGTGCTGCCTCCTGCACATGCCCCTTGACAGCACCACTTGCATCAGTGGTACGACCCCCACCAGGCCCCATGTGCAGCTTAGTAGTGGCCTTCTCCTCCTCCGTACACACCATCAACCTGGATGGCTCTGCACTGTCTTCCACTGTTGCAACCCCCGTGGGGGCTCATCCGCCATTTCTGCTGCAGCCGTAGTGGCAGACGTGGCAACTGTCCCCTCACTCCCGGATGATGGAATGTCCTGGGAGGGTGACTGGGCCTTGCGTCGCTGGCCAGTGGAGGCATCCCTGCCACTTTCCTCCACCCTCTTCTTCACTCGCCTCTGTGCAAAGGGAGACATTGAACACAAGCATCAGGGTACTGAACAATAGTCCCCTAGACACAAAGCAATATCACATGAGTGGCACTGTCAAAAGTCACTTCCATCATGTCCCTCCACAACACATGGGTAAGTGCAGGCAATGCACATGCAGGAACAGGCATGTAACATGCAACAAACATTTGCATCCATGTCCATGGCGCCGTAGAAACATCCACTGGTGGGCTGAAACACACATGCATCATGGGACATTCTGATCACATGCACACACATTACCAGAGGGTCATGCATCTGGCCCTGTATTCCCCAAGACACAATGGATACAAGGATGACTAGGCTGTATCAGTGGATGAACACATCACAGACATGTGTCATGCATTCATGGTGTTTAGCAGTCACTTACACACTACTCAGACTCACGGACATGTACACCATGCATGTCCATGACCCCAGCACCCATCTCTCATACTCCAGACATGTCCAAGTACAGACACAGGCATGCATACACACGTACATTCATCATGCTGCTCCGCATGATGCATTGTGACACATAAACCATCCATGTGGGTCACGCCTGACTGCACTCACATGCAGCACCATTATGTCCCTGCACACACACATCCATACATGACCCATGTCACATATACAGCCATGTAGCAAACTACCACCACACTGCAACATGCACTGTTTTAAACTGGAATGCATGGGCACTTACCGCTCAACTACAGACGGGACAGCATCCTGAGGATCTGGTGGTGAAGCACTGGTCGAATGCGCTCCAGGACTCTCATCTGCTGGGTGGTAAGCTGGCCACGGTGACCCACTGCATCTGCTGCGTCTAATAGTTGCCGGGCCTTCTTGAGGGTCCTGGACTTGTAGCTCTCCCAGCGCTTCTGGACATGTTTGATGTCTCATGGTGCCACCCCCTCCACGTTGATGGCACCCACTATGTCAGTCCAGATCCTCCTCCGTCCTTCCTTGTCAGCGCGCAATGGTGTGAAGAGGGCATCATAATGCCCCAGGACTTGCTCCACCAGGATGCCAACTTCATTGGCAGTGAAGCTGGCAGCCCTCTGCCTCTCTGCTGGGAGGTTGCACTGGTGGTAGATGGTGTTGCGTCAGACATGGCAAACCCTGAGGCAGGTGTGGGTGGACAACTGGGTCCTGGGGCTGGGCTGTAGAGTGATGGAACACCAGTCAGGAGTCTTCTGTTCCAGCAGGGGTGGTCACAGCAACTGGACCCCTGCAGATGGCAGATGTGAAGGCACCAAATGGCAGGACACAATGGCAGAAGGCAGGCAGTCAGCAGCAGATGGCTCGTGGAAGGCTGCTCTGGGGGGCAGTAATTTGGGTGTCTTCTGTGTGTTGTCGCGTGGCCAGCTTTATACGGAGCGATTTGGCATGTGAAAAACAGCATGTTTGCGTGAATTCTGAGGAAAGGCCCTTAGTGAGTAAGCGCGTATGTGACATAACACGTGCAGGCGTTTCCTCAGCATAGATGCATCCGCACGTGCAAAAAAATCACGTCCGCGTGTGAATGCGTGTAATTTGAGGAAAGGACCTTTGCGTGTAAGTGATGTTACGCACGTGGGTGTTGCCTTCATCACAGGTTAAAGGTGAGCGTGGCCACAAAAGTGATGGGTGGAAGGTTTTGAATGAATCTGTACCAAAGGCGTTGCTCTGGGCAACCTTCCACACCACCGTTTTTTAGCCCATCTGCGCCATTGCAAAAGGGGTCCAGCCATATGCAAATCAGTCTGGTACTGTCACCAATGGTAGCAGCCCAGCCCGAACTGCTAGGCCAGGCCCCCTCTGCACAAAAACACAAGCAACCCCAGACATGTTTCGGCCTTGTTGGGCCTCCTCAGTGAGGTGCAGCTTGGTTCCCTATGGCGCAGCGAGCAAGGGACCCACGTCTGGTCATACCCTCTCTCACATAGTGAGACAAACTGTGACCACAAAAGTGATGGGTGGAAGGTTTTGAATGAATCTGTACCACTGGCGTTGCTCTGGGCAACCTAAAACACCACTGTTTTTTAGCCCGTCTGCGCCATTGCAAAAGGGGTCCAGGCATATGCAAATCAGTCTGGTACTGTCACCAATGGTAGCAGCCCAGCCCGAACTGCTAGGCCAGGTCCCCTCTGCACAGAAACACAAGCAACCCCAGACATGTTTCGGCATTGTTGGGCCTTCTCAATGAGGTGCGGCTTCGTTCCCTATGGCACAGCGAGCAAGGGACCCATGTCTGTGAATACCCTCTCTCACATAGTGAGACAACCTGTGACCACAAAAGTGATGGGTGGAAGGTTTTGAATGAATCTGTACCTCTGGCGTTGCTCTGGGCAACCTTCCACACCACCGTTTTTTAGCCCGTCTGCGCCATTGCAAAAGGGGTCCAGACATATGCAAATCAGACTGGTACTGTCACCAATGGTAGCAGCCCAGCCCGAACTGCTAGGCCAGGTCCTCTCTGCACGGAAACACAAGCAACCCCAGACATGTTTCGGCCTTTTTGGGCCTCCGCAGTGAGGTGCAGCTTGGTTCCCTATGGCGCAGCGAGCAAGGGACCCACGTCTGGGCATACCCTCTCTCACATAGTGAGACAAACTGTGACCACAAAAGTGATGGGTGGAAGGTTTTGAATGAATCTGTACCACTGGCGTTTCTCTGGGAAACCTTCCACACCACCGTTGTTTAGCCTGTATGCGCCATTGCAAAAGGGGTCCAGCCATATGCAAATCTGTCTGGTACTGTCACCAATGGTAGCAGCCCAGCCCGAACTGCTAGGCCAGGTCCCCTCTGCACAGAAACACAAGCAACCCCAGACATGTTTCGGCCTTGTTGGGCCTCCTCAGTAAGGTGCAGCTTGGTTCCCTATGGCGCAGCGAGCAAGGGACCCACGTCTGGCCATACCCTCTCTCACAAAGTGAGACAAACGGTGACCACAAAACTGAAGGGTGGAAGGTTTTGAATGAAACTGTACCACTGGCGTTGCTCTGGGCAACCTTCCACACCACCGTTTTTTAGCCCGTCTGCGCCATTGCATAAGGGGTCCAGCCATATGCAAATCAGTCTGGTACTGTCACCAATGGTAGCAGCCCAGTCCGTACTGCTAGGCCAAGTCCCCTCTGCACAGAAACACAAGCAACCCAGACATGTTTCGGCCTTGTTGGGCCTCCTCAGTGAGGTACAGCTTGGTTCCCTATGGCGCAGCGAGCAAGGGACCCACGTCTGGGCATACCCTCTCTCACATAGTGAGACAAACTATGACCACAAAACTGAAGGGTGGAAGGTTTTGAATGAAACTGTACCACTGGCGTTGCTCTGGGCAACCTTCCACACCACCGTTTTTTAGCCTGTATGCGCCATTGCAAAAGGGGTCCAGCCATATGCAAATCTGTCTGGTACTGTCACCAATGGTAGCAGCCCAGCCCGAACTGCTAGGCCAGGTCCCCTCTGCACGGAAACACAAGCAACCCCAGACATGTTTCGGCCTTGTTGGGCCTCCTCAGTAAGGTGCAGCTTGGTTCCCTATGGCGCAGCGAGCAAGGGACCCACGTCTGGGCATACCCTCTCTCACATAGTGAGAGAAACTGTGACCACAAAAGTGAAGAATGGAAGGTTTTGAATGAAACTGTACCACTGGCGTTGCTCTGGGCAACCTTCCACACCACTGTTTTTTAGCCCATCTGCGCCATTGCATAAGGGGTCCAGCCATATGCAAATCAGTCTGGTACTGTCACCAATGGTAGCAGCCCAGTCCGAACTGCTAGGCCAAGTCCCCTCTGCACAGAAACACAAGCAACCCAGACATGTTTCGGCCATGTTGGGCCTCCTCAGTGAAGTACAGCTTGGTTCCCTATGGCGCAGTGAGTAAGGGACCCACGTCTGGGGATACCCTCTCTCACATAGTGAGACAAACTGTGACCACAAAAGTTATGGGTGGGAGGTTTTGAATGAATCTGTACCACTGGCGTTGCTCTGGCCAACTTTCCACACCACTGTTTTTTAGCCCGTCTGCACCATTGCAAAAGGGGTCCAGCCATATGCAAATCAGTCTGGTACTGTCACCAATGGTAGCAGCCCAGCCCGAACTGCTAGGCCAGGCCCCCTCTGCACGGAAACACAAGCAACACCAGACATGTTTCGGCTTTGTTGGGCCTCCTCAGTGAGGTGCAACTTGGTTCCCTATGGCGCAGCGAGCAAGGGACCCACGTCTGGGCATACCCTCTCTCACATAGTGAGAGAAACTGTGACCACAAAAGTGAAGGGTGGAAGGTTTTGAATGAAACTGTACCACTGGCGTTGCTCTGGGCAACCTTCCACACCACTGTTTTTTAGCCCGTCTGCGCCATTGCATAAGGGGTCCAGCCATATGCAAATCAGTCTGGTACTGTCACCAATGGTAGCAGCCCAGTCCGAACTGCTAGGCCAAGTCCCCTCTGCACATAAACACAAGCAACCCAGACATGTTTCGGCCTTGTTGGGCCTCCTCAGTGAGGTACAGCTTGGTTCCCTATGGCGTAGTGAGTAAGGAACCCACGTCTGGGGATACCCTCTCTCACATAGTGAGACAAACTGTGACCACAAAAGTTATGGGTGGGAGGTTTTGAATGAATCTGTACCACTGGCGTTGCTCTGGCCAACTTTCCACACCACTGTTTTTTAGCCCGTCTGCGCCATTGCAAAAGGGGTCCAGCCATATGCAAATCATTCTGGTACTGTCACGAATGGTAGCAGTCCAGCCCAAACTGCTAGGCCAGGCCCCCTCTGCACGGAAACACAAGCAACCCCAGACATGTTTCGGCCTTGTTGGGCCTCCTCAGTGAGGTGCAGCTTGGTTCCCTATGGCGTAGCGAGCAAGGGACCCACGTCTGGGCATACCCTCTCTCACACAGTGAGACAAACTGTGACCACAAAAGTGATTGGTGGAAGGTTTTGAATGAAACTGTACCACTGGCGTTGCTCTGGGCAAATTTACACACCACCGTTTTTTAGCCTGTCTGCAACATTGCATAAGGGGTCCAGCCATATGCAAATCTGTCTGGTACTGTCATCAATTGTAGCAGCCCAGCCCGAACTGCTAGGCCAGGTCCCCTCTGCACGGAAACACAAGCATCCCCAGACATGTTTCGGAATTGTTGGGCCTCCTAAGTGAGGTGCAGCTTGGTTCCCTATGGCGCAGCGAGCAAGGGACCCACGTCTGGGCATACCCTCTCTCACATAGTGAGACAAACTGTGACCACAAAAGTGATGGGTGGAAGGTTTTGAATGAATCTGTACCACTGGCGTTGCTCTGTGCAACCTTCCACACCACCGTTTTTTAGCCCGTCTGCGCCATTGCTAAAGGGGTCCAGCCATATGCAAATCAGTCTGGTACTGTCACCAATGGTAGCAGCCCTGCCCGAACTGCTAGGCCAGGTCCCCTCCGCACGGAAACAAAAGCAACCCCAGACATGTTTTGGCCTTGTTGGGCCTCCTTAGTGAGGTGCAGCTTGGTTCCCCATGGCGCAGCAAGCAAGGGACCCATGTCTGGGCATACCCTCTCTAACAAAGTGAGACAAACTGTGACCACAAAAGTGATAGGTGGAAGGTTTTGAATGAATCTGTACCACTGGCATTGCTCTGGGCAACCTTCCATACCACCTTCTTTTAGCCCGTCTGCGCCATTGCAAAAGGGTTACACCCATATGCAAATCAGACTGGTACTGTCACCAATGTTAGCAGCCCAGCCCGAACTGCTAGGCCAGGTCCTCTCTGCACAGAAACACAAGCAACCCCAGACATGTTTCGGCCTTTTTGGGCCTCCGCAGTGAGGTGCAGCTTGGTTCCCTTTGGCGCAGTGAGCAAGGGACCCACGTCTGGGCATACCCTCTCTCACATAGTGAGACAAACTGTGACCACAAAAGTGATGGGTGGAAGGTTTTGAATGAATCTGTACCACTGGTGTTTCTCTGGGCAACCTTCCACACCACCGTTGTTTAGCCTGTATGCACCATTGCAAAAGGGGTCCAGCCATATGCAAATCTGTCTGGTACTGTCACCAATGGTAGCAGCCCAGCCAGAACTGCTAGGCCAGGTCCCCTCTGCACAGAAACACAAGCAACCCAGACATGTTTCAGCCTTGTTGGGCCTCCTCAGTGAGGTACAGCTTGGTTCCCTATGGCGCAGCGAGTAAGGGACCCACGTCTGGGGATACCCTCTTTCACATAGTGAGACAAACCGTGACCACAAAAGTTATGGGTGGGAGGTTTTGAATGAATCTGTACCACTGGCGTTGCTCTGGCCAACTTTCCAAAACACTGTTTTTTAGCCCGTCTGCGCCATTGCAAAAGGGGTCCAGCCATATGCAAATCAGTCTGGTACTGTCACCAATGGTAGCAGCCCAGCCCGAACTGCTAAGCCAGGTCCCCTCTGCACGGAAACACAAGCAACACCAGACATGTTTCGGCTTTGTTGGGCCTCCTCAGTGAGGTGCAACTTGGTTCCCTATGTCGCAGCGAGCAAGGGACCCACGTCTGAGCATACCCACTCTCACATAGTGAGACAAACTGTGACCACAAAAGTGATGGGTGGAAGTTTTTGAATGAATCTGTACCACTGGCGCTGCTCTGGGCAACCTTCCACACCACTGTGTTTTAGCACTTCTGCGCAATTGCAAAAGGGGTCCAGCCATGTGCAAATCAGTCTGGTACTGTCACCAATGGTAGCAGCCCAGCCCGAACTGCTAGGCCAGGTCCCCTCTGCACGGAAACACAAGCAACCCCAGACATGTTTCGGCCTTGTTGGGCCTCCTCAGTAAGGTGCAGCTTGGTTCCCTATGGCGTAGCGAGCAAGGGATCCATGTCTGGGCATACCCTCTCTCACATAGTGAGACAAACTGTGACCACAAAAGTGATGGGTGGAAGGTTTTGAATGAATCTGTACCACTGGCGTTGCTCTGGGCAACCTTCCACACCACCGTTTTTTAGCCCGTATGCGCCATTGCTAAAGGGGTCCAGCCATATGCAAATCAGTCTGGTACTGTCACCAATGGTAGCAGCCCTGCCCGAACTGCTAGGCCAGGTCCCCTCCGCACGGAAACACAAGCAACCCCAGACATTTTTTGGCCTTGTTGCGCCTCCTTAGTGAGGTGCAGCTTGGTTCCCTATGGCGCAGCAAGCAAGGGACCCATGTCTGGGCATACCCTCTCTCACAAAGTGAGACAAACTGTGACCACAAAAGTGATAGGTGGAAGGTTTTGAATGAATCTTTACCACTGGCATTGCTCTGGGCAACCTTCCATACCACCTTTTTTTAGCCCGTCTGCGCCATTGCAAATGGGGTCCAGCCATATGCAAATCAGTCTGGTACTGTCACCAGTGGTAGCAGCCCAGCCCGAACTGCTAGACCAGGTCCCCTCTGCACAGAAACACAAGCAACCCCAGACATGTTTCGGCCTTGTTGGGCCTCCTCAGTGAGGTGCAGCTTGGTTCCCTATGGCGCAGCGAGCAAGGGACCCACGTTTAGGTATACCCTCTCTCACAAAGTGAGACAAACTGTGACCACAAAAGTGATGGGTGTAAGGTTTTGAATGAATCTGGACCACTGGTGTTGCTCTGGGCAACCTTCCACACCACCGTTTTTTAGCCCGTCTGCGCCATTGCAAAAGGGTTACACCCATATGCAAATCAGACTGGTACTGTCACCAATGGTAGCAGCCCAGCCCGAACTGCTAGGCCAGGTCCTCTCTGCACAGAAACACAAGCAACCCCAGACATGTTTCGGCCTTTTTGGGCCTCCGCAGTGAGGTGCAGCTTGGTTCCCCATGGCGCAGCGAGCAAGTGACCCACGTCTGGGCATACCCTCTCTCACATAGTGAGACAAACTGTGAACACAAAAGTGATGGGTGGAAGGTTTTGAATGAATCTGTACCACTGGTGTTTCTCTGGGCAACCTTCCACACCACCGTTATTTAGCCTGTATGTGCCATTGCAAAAGGGGTCCAGCCATATGCAAATCTGTCTGGTACTGTCACCAATGGTAGCAGCCCAGCCCAAACTGTTAGGCCAGGTCCCCTCTGCACAGAAACACAAGCAACCCAGACATGTTTCAGCCTTGTTGGGCCTCCTCAGTGAGGTACACCTTGGTTCCCTATGGCGCAGCGAGTAAGGGACCCACGTCTGGGGATACCCTCTCTCACATAGTGAGACAAACTGTGACCACAAAAGTTATGGGTGGGAGGTTTTGAATGAATCTGTACCAAAGGCGTTGCTCTGGGCAACCTTCCACACCACCGTTTTTTAGCCCATCTGCGCCATTGCAAAAGGGGTCCAGCCATATGCAAATCTGTCTGGTACTGTCACCAATGGTAGCAGCCCAGCCCGAACTGCTAGGCCAGGTCCCCTCTGCACGGAAACACAAGCAACACCAGACATGTTTCGGCTTTGTTGGGCCTCCTCAGTGAGGTGCAACTTGGTTCCCTATGTCGCAGCGAGCAAGGGACCCACGTCTGAGCATACCCGGTCTCACATAGTGAGACAAACTGTGACCACAAAAGTGATGGGTGGAAGGTTTTGAATGAATCTGTACCACTGGCGCTGCTCTGGGCAACCTTCCACACCACTGTGTTTTAGCACTTCTGCGCCATTGCAAAAGGGGTCCAGCCATGTGCAAATCAGTCTGGTACTGTCACCAATGGTAGCAGCCCAGCCCGAACTGCTAGGCCAGGTCCCCTCTGCACGGAAACACAAGCAACCCCAGACATGTTTCGGCCTTGTTGGGCCTCCTCAGTAAGGTGCAGCTTGGTTCCCTATGGCGTAGCGAGCAAGGGATCCACGTCTGGGCATACCCTCTCTCACACAGTGAGACAAACTGTGACCACAAAAGTGATGGGTGGAAGGTTTTGAATGAAACTGTACCACTGGCGTTGCTCTGGGCAACCTTCTACACCACCGTTTTTTAGCCTGTCTGCACCATTGCAGAAGGGGTCCAGCCATATGCAAATCAGTCTGGTACTGTCACCAATTGTAGCAGCCCAGCCCGAACTGATAGGCCAGGTCCCGTCTGCACGGAAACACAAGCAACCCCAGGCATGTTTCGGCATTGTTGGGCCTCCTCAATGAGGTGCAACTTGGTTCCCTATGTCGCAGAGAGCAAGGGACCCATGTCTGGGCATACCCACTCTCACAAAGTGAGACAAACTGTGACCACAAAAGTGATAGGTGGAAGGTTTTGAATGAATCTGTACCACTGGCATTGCTCTGGGTAACCTTCCATACCACCTTTTTTTAGCCCGTCTGCGCCATTGCAAATGGGGTCCAGCCATATGCAAATCAGTCTGGTACTGTCACCAGTGGTAGCAGCCCAGCCCGAACTGCTAGACCAGGTCCCCTCTGCACAGAAACACAAGCAACCCCAGACATGTTTCGGCCTTGTTGGGCCTCCTCAGTGAGGTGCAGCTTGGTTCCCTATGGCACAGCGAGCAAGGGACCCACGTCTAGGTATACCCTCTCTCACAAAGTGAGACAAACTGTGACCACAAAAGTGATGGGTGGAAGGTTTTGAATGAATCTGGACCACTGGTATTGCTCTGGACAACCTTCCACACCACCGTTTTTTAGCCCGTCTGCGCCATTGCAAAAGGGTTGCACCCATATGCAAATCAGACTGGTACTGTCACCAATGGTAGCAGCCCAGCCCGAACTGCTAGGCCAGGTCCTCTCTGCACGGAAACACAAGCAACCCCAGACATGTTTCGGCCTTTTTGGGCCTCCGCAGTGAGGTGCAGCTTGGTTCCCTATGGCGCAGCGAGCAAGGGACCCACGTCTGGGCATACCCTCTCTCACATAGTGAGACAAACTGTGACCACAAAAGTGATGGGTGGAATGTTTTGAATGAATCTGTACCACTGGCGTTTCTCTGGGCAACCTTCCACACCACCGTTGTTTAGCCTGTATGCGCCATTGCAAAAGGGGTCCAACCATATGCAAATCTGTCTGGTACTGTCACCAATGGTAGCAGCCCAGCCCGAACTGCTAGGCCAGGTCCCCTCTGCACGGAAACACAAGCAACCCCAGACATGTTTCGGCCTTGTTGGGCCTCCTCAGTAAGGTGCAGCTTGGTTCCCTATGGCGCAGCGAGCAAGGGACCCACGTCTGGGCATACACTCTCTCACAAAGTGAGACAAACTGTGACCACAAAACTGAAGGGTGGAAGGTTTTGAATGAAACTGTACCACTGGCGTTGCTCTGGGCAACCTTCCACACCACCGTTTTTTAGCCCGTCTGCGCCATTGCATAAGGGGTCCAGCCATATGCAAATCAGTCTGGTACTGTCACCAATGGTAGCAGCCCAGTCCGAACTGCTAGGCCAAGTCCCCTCTGCACAGAAACACAAGCAACCCAGACATGTTTCGGCCTTGTTGGGCCTCCTCAGTGAGGTACAGCTTGGTTCCCTATGGCGCAGCGAGCAAGGGACCCACGTCTGGGCATACCCTCTCTCACAAAGTGAGACAAACTATGACCACAAAACTGAAGGGTGGAAGGTTTTGAATGAAACTGTACCACTGGCGTTGCTCTGGGCAACCTTCCACACCACCGTTTTTTAGCCCGTCTGCGCCATTGCATAAGGGGTCCAGACATATGCAAATCAGTCTGGTACTGTCACCAATGGTAGCAGCCCAGTCCGAACTGCTAGGCCAAGTCCCCTCTGCACAGAAACACAAGCAACCCAGACATGTTTCGGCCTTGTTGGGCCTCCTCAGTGAGGTGCAGCTTGGTTCCCTATGGCGCAGCGAGTAAGGGACCCACGTCTGGGGATACCCTCTCTCACATAGTGAGACAAACTGTGACCACAAAAGTTATGGGTGGGAGGTTTTGAATGAATCTGTACCACTGGCGTTGCTCTGGCCAACTTTCCACACCACTGTTTTTTAGCCTGTCTGCGCCATTGCAAAAGGGGTCCAGCCATATGCAAATCAGTCTGGTACTGTCACCAATGGTAGCAGCCCAGCCCGAACTGCTAGGCCAGGTCCCCTCTGCACGGAAACACAAGCAACACCAGACATGTTTCGGCTTTGTTGGGCCTCCTCAGTGAGGTGCAACTTGGTTCCCTATGTCGCAGAGAGCAAGGGACCCACGTCTGAGCATACCCACTCTCACATAGTGCGACAAACTGTGACCACAAAAGTGATGGGTGGAAGGTTTTGAATGAATCTGTACCACTGGCGCTGCTCTGGGCAACCTTCCACATCACTGTGTTTTCGCACTTCTGCGCCATTGCAAAAGGGGTCCAGCCATATGCAAATCAGTCTGGTACTGTCACCAATGGTAGCAGCCCTGCCCGAACTGCTAGGCCAGGTCCCCTGCGCACGGAAACACAAGCAACCCCAGACATGTTTTGGCCTTGTTGGGCCTCCTTAGTGAGGTGCAGCTTGGTTCCCTATGGCGCAGCAAGCAAGGGACCCATGTCTGGGCATACCCTCTCTCACAAAATTAGACAAACTGTGACCACAAAAGTGATAGGTGGAAGGTTTTGAATGAATCTGTACCACTGGCATTGCTCTGGGCAACCTTCCATACCACCTTTTTTTAGCCCGTCTGCGCCATTGCAAATGTGGTCCAGCCATATGCAAATCAGTCTGGTACTGTCACCAGTGGTAGCAGCCCAGCCCGAACTGCTAGACCAGGTCCCCTCTGCACAGAAACACAAGCAACCCCAGACATGTTTCGGCCTTGTTGGGCCTCCTCAGTGAGGTGCAGCTTGGTTCTCTATGGCGCAGCGAGCAAGGGACACACGTTTAGGTATACCCTCTCTCACAAAGTGAGACAAACTGTGACCACAAAAGTGATGGGTGTAAGGTTTTGAATGAATCTGGACCACTGGTGTTGCTCTGGGCAACCTTCCACACCACCGTTTTTTAGCCCATCTGCGCCATTGCAAAAGGGTTACACCCATATGCAAATCAGACTGGTACTGTCACCAATGGTAGCAGCCCAGCCAAAACTGCTAGGCCAGGTCCTCTCTGCACAGAAACACAAGCAACCCCAGACATGTTTCGGCCTTTTTGGGCCTCCGCAGTGAGGTGCAGCTTGGTTCCCTATGGCGCAGCGAGCAAGGGACCCACGTCTGGGCATACCCTCTCTCACATAGTGAGACAAACTGTGACCACAAAAGTGATGGGTGGAAGGTTTTGAATGAATCTGTACCACTGGTGTTTCTCTGGGCAACCTTCCACACCACCGTTGTTTAGCCTGTATGCGCCATTGCAAAAGGGGTCCAGCCATATGCAAATCTGTCTGGTACTGTCACCAATGGTAGCAGCCCAGCCCGAACTGCTAGGCCAGGTCCCCTCTGCACAGAAACACAAGCAACCCAGACATGTTTCAGCCTTGTTGGGCCTCCTCAGTGAGGTACAGCTTGGTTCCCTGTGGCGCAGCGAGTAAGGGACCCACGTCTGGGGATACCCTCTCTCACATAGTGAGACAAACTGTGACCACAAAAGTTATGGGTGGGAGGTTTTGAATGAATCTGTACCACTGGCGTTGCTCTGGCCAACTTTCCACACCACTGTTTTTTAGCACTTCTGCGCCATTGCAAAAGGGGTCCAGCCATGTGCAAATCAGTCTGGTACTGTCACCAATGGTAGCAGTCCAGCCCGAACTGCTAGGCCAGGTCCCCTCTGCACGGAAACACAAGCAACCCCAGACATGTTTCTGCCTTGTTGGGCCTCCTCAGTAAGGTGTAGCTTGGTTCCCTATGGCGCAGCGAGCAAGGGATCCACGTCTGGGCATACCCTCTCTCACACAGTGAGACAAACTGTGACCACAAAAGTGATGGGTGGAAGGTTTTGAATGAAACTGTACCACTGCCGTTGCTCTGGGCAACCTTCCACACCACCGTTTTTTAGCCTGTCTGCACCATTGCAGAAGGGGTCCAGCCATATGCAAATCAGTCAGGTACTGTCACCAATTGTAGCAGCCCAGCCCGAACTGCTAGGCCAGGTCCCCTCTGCACGGAAACACAAGCAACCCCAGACATGTTTCGGCATTGTTGGGCCTCCTCAATGAGGTGCAACTTGGTTCCCTATGTCGCAGAGAGCAAGGGACCCATGTCTGGGTATACCCTCTCTCACAAAGTGAGACAAACTGTGACCACAAAAGTGATGGGTGGAAGGTTTTGAATGAATCTGTACCACTGGCGTTGCTCTGGGCAATCTTCCACACCACCGTGTTTTAGCCCATCTGCGCCATTGCAAAAGGGGTCCAGTCATATGCAAATCAGTCTGGTACTGTCACCAGTGGTAGCAGCCCAGCCCGAACTGCTAGACCAGGTCCCCTCTGCACAGAAACACAAGCAACCCCAGACATGTTTCGGCCTTTTTGGGCCTCCGCAGTGAGGTGCAGCTTGGTTCCCTATGGCGCAGCGAGCAAGGGACCCACGTCTGGGCATACCCTCTCTCACATAGTGAGACAAACTGTGACCACAAAAGTGATGGGTGGAAGGTTTTGAATGAATCTGTACCACTGGTGTTTCTCTGGGCAACCTTCCACACCACCGTTGTTTAGCCTGTATGCGCCATTGCAAAAGGGGTCCAGCCATATGCAAATCTGTCTGGTACTGTCACCAATGGTAGCAGCCCAGCCTGAACTGCTAGGCCAGGTCCCCTCTGCACAGAAACACAAGCAACCCAGACATGTTTCAGCCTTGTTGGGCCTCCTCAGTGAGGTACAGCTTGGTTCCCTATGGCGCAGCGAGTAAGGGACCCACGTCTGGGGATACCCTCTCTCACATAGTGAGACAAACTGTGACCACAAAAGTTATGGGTGGGAGGTTTTGAATGAATCTGTACCATTGGCGTTGCTCTGGCCAACTTTCCACACCACTGTTTTTTAGCCCGTCTGCGCCATTGCAAAAGGGGTCCAGCCATATGCAAATCAGTCTGGTACTGTCACCAATGGTAGCAGCCCAGCCCGAACTGCTAGGCCAGGTCCCCTCTGCACGGAAACACAAGCAACACCAGACATGTTTCGGCTTTGTTGGGCCTCCTCAGTGAGGTGCAACTTGGTTCCCTATGTCGCAGCGAGCAAGGGACCCACGTCTGAGCATACCCACTCTCACATAGTGAGACAAACTGTGACCACAAAAGTGATGGGTGGAAGGTTTTGAATGAATCTGTACCACTGGCGCTGCTCTGGGCAACCTTCCACACCACTGTGTTTTAGCACTTCTGCGCCATTGCAAAAGGGGTCCAGCCATGTGCAAATCAGTCTGGTACTGTCACCAATGGTAGCAGCCCAGCCCGAACTGCTAGGCCAGGTCCCCTCTGCACGGAAACACAAGCACCCCCAGACATGTTTCGGCCTTGTTGGGCCTCCTCAGTAAGGTGCAGCTTGGTTCCCTATGCCGTAGAGAGCAAGGGATCCACGTCTGGGCATACCCTCTCTCACACAGTGAGACAAATTGTGACCACAAAAGTGATGGGTGGAAGGTTTTGAATGAAACTGTACCACTGGCGTTGCTCTGGGCAACCTTCCACACCACCGTTTTTTAGCCTGTCTGCACCATTGCAGAAGGGGTCCAGCCATATGCAAATCACTCTGGTACTGTCACCAATTGTAGCAGCCCAGCCCGAACTGCTAGGCCAGGTCCCGTCTGCACGGAAACACAAGCAACCCCAGACATGTTTCGGCATTGTTGGGCCTCCTCAATGAGGTGCAACTTGGTTCCCTATGTCGCAGAGAGCAAGGGACCCATGTCTGGGCATACCCTCTCTCACAAAGAGAGACAAACTGTGACCACAAAAGTGATGGGTGGAAGGTTTTGAATGAATCTGTACCACTGGCGTTGCTCTGGGCAATCTTCCACACCACTGTGTTTTAGCCCATCTGCGCCATTGCAAAAGGGGTCCAGTCATATGCAAATCAGTCTGATACTGTCACCAATGGTAGCAGCCCAGCCCGAACTGCTAGGCCAGGTCCCCTCTGCACGGAAACACAAGCAACCCCAGACATGTTTCAGCCTTGTTGGGCCTCCTAAGTGAGGTGCAGCTCGGTTCCCTATGGCGCAGCGAGCGAGGGACCCACGTCTGGGCATACCCTCTCTCACATAGTGAGACAAACTGTGACCACAAAAGTGATGGGTGGAAGGTTTTGAATGAATCTGTACCACTGGTGTTGCTCTGGGCAACCTTCCACACCACCGTTTTTTAGCCCATCTGCGCCATTGCAAAAGGGGTCCAGCCACATGCAAATCAGTCTGGTACTGTCACCAATGGTAGCAGCCCAGCCCGAACTGCTAAGCCAGGTCCCCTCTGCACGGAAAGGTGAGCGTGGGCCAGCAAAACACTGGACGTGCTGTTCGTGGAGACCGACGCATGTTTTTACTTTGCTGGAATCACACGCGATTACTTCACAGTGTCTGAAGTTCGTACCTCTTCTATTGGCGGGGTGTTGCCTACGCGAACAAGCGCGTGTGTTTTTGATTTTTTTTTTCACACAAGGCAGGCACTGAGTCACGTACGCTATTTTTCCCACTGTGGTTCCCCCTGTGCATCGCGTACCATTTCGAGGTCATAGTATCTCGCGTGTTCCATGCGTATGTGTTTTTTGTGTCCCTGGGAGCCATACTATACTGCTGGTCGGCACGTGAGCATGGAGAACAGGAAGGACGGGGTGTCCAGGGTGGCTACAGGGGGGCAAGAGGCAGGGGTGCCTCTCTGGGGCGAGATGCCCAGTCACATGCTGGTGCAGACATGCCACCACCCCCTGTGGCTCCTGGTGATGCAGCTGTTGCATCACAACATGGCGCCCATATCACCCAACAGAAATGTACATCTGCTGTTACGGGCCCCCGGTGATGGTAGCTGCAGGTGCAGCTGTGGGCACCACCACCCGGGCTCTGGGTCAGGCAGTGCATGCTGTATTGCGTGACAAGGACTCCCAGGATGATTTCCATCTTGTCCGGAGGTTGGGGTCACATGTGCCCACTGTAGCTATGACTGTGGCACACGTATCTGGGGCAGTTATGACATCTGCTGCCCCATGAAGCTGGGTGATGGTAACTGCACGTGCAGATGCTGCCAACACCGCCCTGGAAGTGAGTCAGACCCAAGCCAGGCCTTCTGTCCTCATACCAAAACGCACTGCCTTGGTCCAATCCACCAGCACCACTGCCCCCACTGATCAGGGCCACATTGCCCAATTAGGGTCAGTACCACCGGCCAAAAGGAGGAATCGTGCTCCTGCACAAGAGGCTGGGACCCCAGACATGGCTCTAGCCTCCGGCACATCAAGGAAGAAGCCTTTCTGCAAGCAGGAACTGGACTTCCTTGTGGACTACGTGTAGGAACACCAAAACGATATGCTTGTGGGCCCACAGTGCCATACAATGCATCACCAGCATTGGGTCCACTGGCAGCATGTTGCAGATGGTTTGACAGCCATGGGAGTCCAGGTTCCCATGGCTCAGGACTGCTACAAGCGTTGGAATGACCTCCGATGCAGTGCAAAGCAAAAGCGTGCCTCCAATTATTCCATGTCTCTGGTGACTGGTGGTGGGCCACCACCAGAGGAGGATGAACTCACTCAGCATGAGGCGATTGCTTCAGAGGTCATGCCGGAAGAACAAATCCATGGAGTGGGAGAGTGGATGGATTATGATACATCATCTGGTGAGTATTGATGCGACTCAATGACGTGTGTTTGGCATGTGTGTCCCTCCCAGCTACAACTTGGCTCCTTCCTTTCTTCAATCTCCCTCTCTACCTGTTGTGTTCACCAGGGGTCTGACCTCTCGGCCTGTCTATACAAACAGCACCTGGCAGCTCTCGCCTACTGCATTTTCATTTTCTGCTACCACTTCCAGTGTTATGCTTATAAGAACCAACTCATTTCCAGGCTGCCCTTGGGCAACTCTTCTCCCTCCTTTATTTCTGATAGCCTCATTACCATTTGCAATTTGTGTGCTGCAAACAATCTCTTTCTAAATTCCAGCAAGACTGACATCCTCCTCTTCGGTACACCTTTGCCATCTTTTCCCCTCACTCCCTGGCCAGCCACACTTGACCCTTCTCTTACCTCCACCTGCAAGGCCAACAACCTCAGGTCACTTTTGACTCAACACATTCCTTTTCCACACATGTTTCTGACGTATCTTCAGATAGATTAACTTCTTCACATCCTCAGGGGTACTGTGCCTTTCCTATCATTCAACTATATGCTCAATGTCTCTCATGCAATACATGTGTTGCCTTCGCATTTTGCACACATCCTTTGCTGCTTTTGGGATACCCTTGTATTGCTATGGCACTGGATGCATGTTGGGGTTTGAGTTGCCTTTGACATGGCTGTTTTATTATTTGGCTGTCAATGTTGTGAACTGTATGTGTGTGGTATGTGCTACTGACATGCGTGTCCTTGTTTTTTTTCTTTATTTTTGCAGGTGATGATGCACTGGCGGCAGAGGATGAAGATGTCATCCCAGACACGGTGGTCAGTACACATGACCAACTAGGCACCAGTGGTGGTCGTGGGGTGGCAGTCCACGAGAACCCACAGTTGCTCCAGGCCATTGTGTCCAGAACTGACTCGGAGTCAGGCTCTGATGTATCCTCTGACCACTACGTTGAGCTGGATCTGCATTATGATGTATTGTCGCTGGTAAGTGATCCTGTGTTGGATGATCTTCTGTCCGTGACACCTGCAGTAGGGGTCCAGGCAGGGTTGGAATCTCTGCCTGTGGTGGTTACGGGTGCACGGTCAGACTCAACACCAGTTGGCCATGTTCCTGGGGCATCAGGTCGATGGTGGGATGCAGTCCAGCAGCCACGGGCGGCACCAACCCAGCAAGGACCACGGCTCCTTAGGCCCAGCAGGTGTGGTGTCCTGCAACGCAGTGGCCGTATGCCACCGGGGTCAACTGAGTGGGAGCATTCCATGATTGCCATAGCACAGCAACAGGGGGGAGCACTTGAGATGATTGTTCAAGGTATGGAACGTGTGGCCGATTCCATCCTCCCATCTGTAAGGCAAATGGTGCTCCAGCAGTGGGCTACGCAGTCAACGTGCCGCTTACTCAGGCTGGGCATGGCGGCGTCTGACAGGGCGCGTCGTGCTGAAATGGTGGCTCTGTGTCAAGCACTTAATGCTCAAGCAGAGGCACACCGTGAGGCCCTGAGGGTGAAACATCAATCCCTCAGATCTACTCTGGCTGCACTCATTATGGATGAGAGTAGGTGGGCGGCAGAAGACAGGATGGTGCAGCTTGAAAGAACCATCTCAGCTGAACTCTATGCAAGCCGGGAGTCGCTCCATTTGTCATGTGAGGCCATGCAGGCAGAACTCCGTCTCACACGTCAGTCCTTGCAGGAGGAAGCACGTGTGCACATGAGGTAACGCATGCTGACCTCAGTCTCATTGCCAGCCCGGACCAAAGTGAAATGCACTGAGAGCAACTTTGTACTCAGTCACGGACTACCTGGAAAGTACTCCTACAGGACCACCTCCATGCGCCGCCACACCAAATCCAACCACTGCAACGCTCTCAGAAAGGTTGTTCCTTTCTTAGCAAGTAGTAGGCTGACTTCCTCCAAATCATGTTCCTCAACCAAGGTTTACCATTACAGAAACACCCCTCACATCTTGCTACCAACATAATACTCACAACTCCTTGCAGGTAGGCATTTTTCATTGCCATTATTTTCACATGTGATGTCATCAGTGATGTCATCAATGATATTTGTCATGTCATCTTTGATATCCTGGGTGTTAGTCTTAGCAGCGCACAGTGGTGGCGCGAGTTATGGTTGCTTAGCTGACATAAAAGAAAGGGGCTAAAGAAGTGATGGCGTCAGTGATGGCATCATTGACATGAGTGGTGGCATCTTTTATGTTCGGGGTGGTAGTTTTAGCAGTGGAGAGAGCTGATGGGAAAAATGGGTGATTAGCCTACCATAACTCCCGAATTTCAGGGGTTTTTAGATTTTACTTGTAATCATAACGTCCTTTTTTACAAAGTTTTTGTACAGAATGACATAGGTTTTTAATATGTATATAAGTATATTTGTGAAAGTGTGTTTGTGTGTTTGTGGTTGGCTCCAGCCCCATAACAGTTGGTGGGGTGAAAGTTTGGCCCAAAATCAGCATACCAGTCTGGGGTGTACTGGCGATAGTGAAATGTGACCAATCCCACCCATTCGCCCTGCGCAGGGCGGGGTCTGGCCCTGTGCTATCAGTATAGGCATTTCTGGATGCTGCAGATTCTGCGACAAGTTAGGAAACAAGGTCGGCATATCAGTCTGCTGTGTACTGGTGATAGTGAAATTTGACAAACCCCACCTATTCACCCTGCAGAGGGGTGGAGAGGGTCCGGCCCTGTGCTATTAGTATAGGTGTTTTCTGGAGATTGCCTGTTTTGTGATTTTTCAAATATAGGAAGTTATGACACAATATACCATACACAAGGGTATAGCAGACACCCACGCACATGTCAGCCCTGGACCTGTGCAACACTGAGTGGTACTGTTAGTACAAGATAAAATCACTACTGAATGGAGTCAATCATCTCTTGCTCTTGTATGTTAGTGGTAAAGCTGGTTCTTGCAAAACCTTCTTAATTAAAACAATAATAAAATGTGAATAAGACAGAGCAAACAACAACCTTTCTGCTGTTGTAACTGCACCCGCAGATCTAGCTGCTTACAGCATAGGAGCTGTAACTTTACTCCGACTACTCCTCCTCCCAGTGGAACACTAAAGCAAATGAGCATATTACAAATTGTCAGCAGTAGCTGTGACTGAAGTACGCAGAATTCTATGACAAATAAAAGTCCTCCTAGTAGATGAAGTAAGCATGGTTACCAACCTCATGCTTGCTTTTATTCATCTAAGAATGCTGTAAGTCCTAAAAACTTCATAACATGAACTCTTTGGAGGAAAATATTATTGTTTTTGGTGACCTCTTACAGTTAACACCAGACAAAGGCCAATCCATATTCAAAGCATTAGGATACAAATAATGCTGTAATACACTCGGCAGCATTGGCAATGTCAATCTGTGGTGTCTTCCACAAAACATGCATCAATCTGCAGATCTAACATATGCTCACATTTTAAAAAGCATTAGAACTGGTGTGCGTAATGAAGAGGCAAAATTATTCTTAAAAAGTAGACTAATGCATGAACTGTATGCACAAAACACATCTGTCCTTGATGTAATGGGACAATTAACTAAACAAAAAGACAACGTATGTGCCTAATGCCAACCCTTGCAAGCTGTAACCAATACAATGCAACAATGCTCAAAAAAAGGATGCAACCTATGGTCTTTGTCAGCTGCACAGAGAAACTAGAAGGACAAGGCATGACACGCCGTATGTGTCAACAAGCAACATCATGACAACATAGCTTAGAAAAATATATCTCAAGCATGCCTGGTTTGAAAAAAATACTAACTCTGGACCTAAACTGCAGAGTTATACTAAAACGTAACCTTGATGTACAAACCGGTTTAGTCAACGGAGCTATTGACACAGTTGTTGGCTTCCAAGCATATCCAAACACAAACAATATCCAGTTTGTCAACATCAGTTTTGACCAACTTGGAGACACTAATAAATCCCGTGCACAACAGTATGTTTCCTTCTTTTCAAAGACATGTATGTACGCAGAGAACGGTGCTCTCTGCCTCTTGCATATGCTGTTACTATTCACAAGCTACAAGGTCTAGCCCTTGACACACAAGTGTCGTAAATGGCAGCACAGTCTTTGTACACACACTGGTCTATTCTTAGTTAACATTGATGCAAACAATGTCAATGCTGACATTCTTTGCATCCTAGAATATAACAGGATGCGTACACTGTACACTCCACATCTGGATATGTACCCTATACCTCAAAAAAAGAAAACCTTTAAAATGACAAGTACTACAAACAAAACAAAATAGTAAAACTCCCCACAATCCCAGCAAGAAAAGAAAGAACAAATGCAGTTTCATCAAACCAAAGACAACATTCTCTGGCCCATTTAAATTCAGCAACACAACTGGAGTAACTCGTTCTGCAAATGTAGCAATCGGTCTTCTGTTCCAATTACCACCAATTGCAGACAATATTTACTTAAATGGCTCAGACCATTTGTGCTTACAAATGCTCATGCTACACAGAAATGTCACTAACAACCCTGAAACTATCCATAATGTCTCAGGAATAAGACAGGAATTGGACTAATGTGCAAGAATGGTTAAATTAATCCTAAACACACAGGGAGATCCTCAGGAATTCCAAATGAACTTACTACAATGACTACAAAAAAAACACATCTCTATGAATGAAATCCTACACATTTCATAAATGTGTAAACATACATTCACTCTCTGCAACCATGTTTCAAAGGAGCACATCCCTAATGAACGGTGTGTGTGTTTATATCGAATCATAATTCAATTCCAATTCATCAGCTTCTCCAAAATGCAAATCATGGCATTTCATGCTCTATTTGCAATTCTGACAATCGATCTAACATACACATATATTCACATGTCCAATATATAATATAATTCTCTTAAGGTACAACGCATATGGCACTGAAAATAACTGAAAACATACTAAATTTAGACACACCCAAGTATCTCTTTGCAAGAAAACCTTCACATGAATTTCCTATTAAGAAACCACACGCCATAAATGCAGAATACTGATCTCCTTGGATCATAACTCCATGCAAACTCTCTCCTTACTGGTATTCACATACCCTTGCCAATATCCTTGCTGCCTTGTCACCAAACAAGGCTCACAACAAAGGCCTCTGTCTTCTCCCTGTCCGCTTCAGGTATGCTCCCCGCCTCGTGATGTTTGCTATGTAGCCCCCATCCCCTCAGTCCCCCCCGTGCTGTTGCTGTGTTCACCCAGCCCCTTCTGTTTCCCTGTGATGTGGCTGCATGCCCCTATCCCCTCAGGGTTGTGTGCCCCACTCCCCCTCTAGTCCCCCATGATGCTACAATTTGACCCACCCCCAGGTCCCCTATGATGTCGCTGCGTGCCCCCAGACTCCTCTGGTCTGCTGTGATGTTACAGTGTGCCCCCCAGCCCATCTGTCCCCTCTGATGTCTCTATGTGCCTCAAACCCCCTCTAGTCCCCCATGATGGTGCTGTGTGCCCCCATCCCCCCTGGTCCCTGTGATGTCACTGTGTGCTCCCAGACCCTCTGGTCCCCCATGTTGTTACTGTGTGCTCTAGCCTCTCTGGTCCCCCGTGATGTCTCTGTGTTTCCAAGACACTCTGGTCCCCCTTATTGTCGCTGTGTGCCCCAGCCCCCCTGATCCCCAGTGATGTTTCTGTCTGCCCCCAACCCACTCTGGTTCCCTGTGTTGTCGCTGTGTACCCTCAGCCCTCTCTGGTCCCCCATAATGTTGCTGTGTGCCCCCCGGGCCACACTGATCCCTGTGATGTTGTTGTGTGCCCCCAGCCCACCTGGTCCTCCTTGATGTCGCTGTTGTGCCCGCTGCCCCCTCTGGTCCTGTAATGTTGCTGTGTGCCCCCAGGAGCCCCATTGTACCCTGTGATGTCGCAGTGTGCCCTCAGGCCCTCTGGTCTCCTGTGATGTACCAGTGTGCCCCCAGCCCCCTCTGGTCCCCGTGATTTCACTGCATACCCCCAACCCCTCTAGTACGCCCAATGCCTCTGGTCCTGTGATGTTGCTGTGTACCCCTCAGCCCATCTGGTCCATATGTTGTCTCTGTGTCCCTCGGCCCCTCTGGTCCTGCGATGTTGCTTTGTACCCCTCAGCCTCTCTGGTCCTCATGTTGTCACTCTGTGCCCCACTCCCCTCTGGTTCCTGTGATGTCGCTGTGTGCCCCCACCCTCTAGACCCCATGATATTGCTATATGCCCCTAGCCCCTCTGGTTCCCCTTGATGTCGCTGTGTGACCCATCTGGCCCCTGTGATATTGCTGTATGCCCTGCCCTTGGGACGCCCGTGATATTGCTGTGTGCCCCAGCCCCCTCTGGTTCTCGCTATGTGCCCCCAACCTTCTGGTCCCTGTGATGTCGCTGCATGCCACCCAGCCCCCTCTGGTTTCCCGTGATATTGCTGTGTTCCCCAACCCTCTCTGGTTCTGTGATGTTGCGGTGTGCCCCAACCCCCTCTAGTTCCCCGTAATGTTGCAGTGTGCCCTCCCTTCTGGCCCCTTCTGCCCCCCCTGCTTTCCTTGATCTCTTCTCTTCCGCCACCTGTTATATCTTTCTCCCTTTTCCTGTCCCATTAATTGCAGGAGTTGTCTTGATTCACGAAGGGTTCACCATCAATAATCTTTTCTCAATTCTTGGATATGACTTTTGGACACATTGACTCATGTTACTTCACCCCTCTACTCCCATGCTGGACCTCCCCTGGATCCCACACTCAGGTTGGCCCTGAATCTTGCTGTGTCTATTGTCACTGTGAATTCCTGCCTACGTTTTCTGTTCCCTTACAACATTATGTGCTCTACTGACCTCTTATACTTTATTTACTCTCCCATCTGCTTCTCAGCTCTTTCCACTGTTTTATTCTCTATTCGCCTCCTGTCTCCACTCCCTCCCCCTTTTCTATCCCTCCTCTCCCCTCCATTACTTTTTCCCTCCCTTACTTTTTCTCTGCACTTGCTCTATCGAAAGTGTCCCTGGACCTAGTAAGATGGTTAGAGTTGTTTGTCTCCTCCCATCCTTATAGAGGCTAGTGAAATGGTTGCTTGTTATGTTCGCTCCCTCCTTTCTCCTCCCCTCTCCCTCACATCGTGTGATTCTCCTGAGATGTCATCATGCTAGGTGCAGTAATTGCCTGTCTGTTCCCGTTTCCCTCCTGTCTGAATCTTGGCATTTGCACTGTCTGGGGTGTCGCTATGCCGAGTGTGATGGTTAATCTTCGCATTCTTGCTGTTCATGGCCTGTAGACATGTTTTTGTATTTTCCCTTGTTCCCTCCCCTGCCGTGGGGCACTTTGAAATGCATTGTATGTGGCCACTGTAGAAATAAACTATCATATCACTATGCTTACTCTCTACACCATCACACAATTAGAGTGCAGCTATACCCCTCGATCAATTCAGCCTAGCTGCTCACATACGAACACTATCCCATGAACATCTCATCATTCAAATAAAACGCAGCTATATTCCACGAAAATCCAGCATAGCTGCACACATAAGCGTCCCACAGGCCCTACGCAGCCACAACCCAGTCTTGGTGTCCTCCCGCCAGACTGCACACATTGAACCGATATCAATACCACACACCTAATGCTAAGACCATCAGGCAATTACACCAGCTGCATACTTAACTGGTGCACCCAAGCACCCTTCGACACCCTACTCTCTCAACTGACCTGGCCTATGGTCCTAGAGGGCATTTAACCTACCAGCTCTTTGAGGTAATACCAAAGATTTATAGTGCGCTATATAAATGCCAAATAACATAAAATAACATAACAGTAGGCATATATACCACATTAGTGCCACAACTACTTCAGGCCAAAATACTGCATATCTAAAAAAAAATAAGTGACTGGTTTGAATGTAACAACACTTCCATCACAGAGCGCCTATAGACTGTTTCTGGGTGCAAGCGATGCACCTTATAAATCAACATAGCATAATATAACATAACTCACACACATAGGTTACCAGCAAATCTAACAAATGCCTACTTAATATTACTTAAACCCAAATATAAGCATGGCACTTTACATTCACAATTACAATAATATTAAGTTAGAAAACGCCAATCTAACTACTTTAAACATATAAAAACACACACAACTAATATTAAGTTTTATAATATACTTAAAACATGCCATCACATTTATAATTACTTAATACTTCCAAACCACCACAATAATACTTTTACAGTACTATACAGTTGGAATACAGAAAAGGGTATCTAACTACTTCAAACACAAAAAAATCACAAAACTAAGATTCTTTAATTGCATTACACAGACACAACTATTTAATCACTTAACACACCCATTCTACCACTGTACTGCTTTCTACACATACAAAATCTCTCTCTTTCATAAATGTAATAGTCTAAAAAGAAAAAAAGGGCAAATTGACAACAATGTCCATTTCAGTAACAGTAAAGGTAGAACATGTAGAAAACGGGTTTCGTCAATCCACCTTGGATTTCTCCACAATGACCCAATGATTACAATGTGTTAATAGAACAACAGTGATTCACGCACAAGTGTTGTGCAAAACATAGTACATATAATGTATTACTGATGAGGGTATAAAAATGAATGTATGTATAAAAACTTTACTAATAATATCTTGCCTACTATATTCTATCACTAACTATATTTTCTTTTCTTTGCAAATAAGCAAAGATTATACCTTTTTACCATGTCTGACTAAGTGCGCTATTTTACCCATGACCAGCACCCACATTGATTGCCCCTTCAAATGCAAAGCACAAATATTACTATATCCATCCCCAATATCCAAATATTTAGTTTCACAATGTTCACATCCATTGCATCATTAATGTGACCATGGACAGTGTGCAGATTGTTGGGGGCATGGCCGACAATAGGGTTCTACCATATCACAAACAATATAGCCACTTCCATAGTCACACAAATATGGGTAATTATTATTAAAAATACACATAAATATTAGTCACACTCGCTGGTTTCATAACATAACTATAAAATCCAAATTAATCACTGTTGTAACATATCACAAAAAACCACCAAGTTATAAAATCCATGGTAATCACTGTTGTAACATATCACATACCACCTTCAAGTTTAAAAGAGGTCTGCAGAATCATGTCTGTGTCTGTAAAAATGCCCGCAGACTCGGCAACAACCCCACAGACATTTTTAACCAAAAAACAACACTTCTATTTTTCCATTTCTTTTCTCCCTTGCCCTATCCATACACTCTTTCATCCTCAAAGTACCACCAAATATATCATCCAAAGGCATTTGTAACATTGTGTCTGCGGAAGAAGGGAGTGGTTCGCAGATCCAATATGAAGGCCTTTTCAAAGGTTTTGACTAACCTCACTGGCTCAGAGGTGTCCACAGACGCCGAACAGGGAAGTGAGTCCACAGACCGGACAGAGATATCACACATTTTTTGGGACTTACTTTTTGGGCATTTTGAAAAAATGTACCAGATGGATTAACACCAAATTTGCAAAATCATGCTTTTGGTACTAGGCTGCTTCTCCTCATGCATTTCATGCAAATCAGTCCAGCGGTTTGGCCCGTAGACGCAAGCACATTATTTTTACATTCATGTCTATCAGAATTTCAAACATATTGGGACCCCCTTGTACCCTCCCTTGATGAAATCATACAAAACTTCAGAAAACAACTTTAAAAAGTGGCTGTATGCTTTGTTTTGCAAAGTTTCGGGATGGTTCGTCAAACAGTGCCAAAGTTATACCACCCAAAAACTGCTTTTCCTATGGGTTGAGCAACTTAACCATAACTACAGGGTTGCTATTGTAGACCCTGCAAAACATATTATAGGTTAGCAGTGGCCACTCTATAGTTAAGGTGATACATATGACTTGCAGTACAGATTTGGCTGATATTTTCAAAACAAAAACATTGTCACTGGCCCCCACAGACTGGACATTTTGTGAAAGATTTGTAAAAAAAGTGAAAAAGTTATTAAGAAAGTAAGACCAAAAATGCTGTTTTCGGCCTACTCCCATTCATTTTCCCATAGATAAAAAGCCACATTTTGGTAAAGTCAAAGTGCAAAAAACACTGGGCGGTTTGGACCAAACTTTCGCACAAAACCTTGGATTGGTTTCAGGGACAGGTTTGGCGTAAATCCATCCAGGAGTTTTTCAAATATCAACAGGAAAGGGGATGCCCTCTGCTCCCAAAAAAAAGCTCCCATGGTGCTTTGCAGGAGATAGTCTGATAGGTTTTTCATTAAGGAAAAGTTGCCATTTTTACCCAAAATCTATTAATTATAACTTGTTACTTGCTGCATGGATTTGGAGTACATTTTCCAAAAAAAAGGTTCTTCGAGGACCCCCCAAACAGTTTTTGAACATCTGCTGCATGCAAACCACTTTCAGATTTGGGTCAAATAAGAAACAACTTGGACACAAAGTGTTGACTTATTTTCTTTGACTGGTTTGGGGTACTGGGGTAGGTGCATCCAGTAGATTTTAAAATATTTATCATAGTAGTGGGTGCCCCCCTGCTCCCTTAAACCTTTAGATAAGCCTTTGTGATTTGCAGCAGAGAGGCTGAGAGCGGCTAATAGCTTTTGACTTTCTGGAAGCATTTCCAAATAAATAGGTTACTAAATAATATTGTTTTTAAGAAAACATAACCACACAGTTTTCAACCAAATCTGGAGAAAAAGTACAGAATTTGAACAGCTGTAGCACATAAGCCGCTTTACAGATTTCGACCAAAAAAGAAACAATTTGGGCACAAAGCATTGACTTAATTTCCTTGATTGGTTTGGGGTAAAAACATCAAGTAGTTTTTAAAATATTCAACAAGGTTCTGGGTGGAAGCTGCTCTTTAAAAACTTTATGTATATATATTCAAGGAAATAATTTTAGTTGCAGGAACGTTAAGGTGAGAATTTAATGCAACAAAACCCTAGAAATTCAGCTAAAGTCACCTTAACTTTGCGCCCCCTGTTGTGCAGACTATGACCACAATGATGACATCACAGATCGCATCACTGATGACATCACTAATTACATGACATCAGTAACTGGCATTAAGCATGGGCTTTAGCCATGGTCATTGTGCATGGCCAAATATATTTTAACACATGAACGGGTATTAGTCGTGGCCTTCAGTTATGGACAGTTGTCACAACCTTCAGCCATGTGCTCTGAACATTTGAAAATGCTAACAAGCTACAACCATAGATTTTGGCCTTTACCAGTAGATACAGCTTTCAACAGTGTCCACTTTATATTATAGACATTGAACAGGCACTAGCAATGGACTTTAGCACAATACTGGCCAGTGGCCACAATATTTAACTGTGCGCACTATATATTCTAACATATAAATGGGCCACTAGCCATGGCCTCTGACTTTCAGCAGTCTGTTCATTTTTTGCCCATGTCCAGTGTATATTTTAAAATAAAAAAATGCAATAAGCGAGGGCCTTTGCGCGTGCCCACTGTGTATTACAAAACACTAACTAGCCACTGGTTATGGCCTTTTTCGACTGGCCACACTGTATATTAAATACTCTAAGCAGCCACTAGCCATGGTCTTCAACATAATACTAGCCACCAGTGACAACAGCCTTTGGCTGTGCCGACTTTATATTCTGATATATTAATAGACACTGGCTATTGCCTTTAGCCATGGCCACTGACTACAGCTTTCAACGTTGCCTAGTGTATATTTTAAAACAGTGACAGTCTACTAGGCATGGCTTCTAACCATGCACATTGGTATTTCAGAACACTGACTGACCACTAGCTATGGCCTTTGGTGCTAACCACTGACCCCAGCCTTTGTCATGGCCAAGTCTATGGCCTAAATTGTTATTAAGGTAATCAAAATGTTCATGAGCGAACTTATAAATTATTTAATAATTCCATTATTGATTTAATATGCAATACAATCATTGTTGTCACGAGTGATGGCATCAGCGATGTAATTTGTAATGTCATCATTGTTCTCATACAACATATAATTAGTGATGTCATCAGTGATGTGATCTGTGATGTCATCATTGTGGTCAAAGTCTGCGAAACAGGGGGCACGAAGTTAAGGTGACTTTAGCTGAATTTCCAGGGTTTTGTTGCTTGACGTCTCTGCAACTAAAGTTTTTTCCTTGAATTTCAAGGGTATTGTTACATAGTATTGCTCACCTTAACTTCCCTGCAACAAAAATGTTTTCCTTGAATTTCAAGGGTTTTGTTATTCCACACAAAAAGTTGCATATTTTAAATATTATTAGTTGTAGCCGCAGCTATAGCATCAGCCAATGAATTGCAGGTTTTTACGTGCAAAGCTAACACGAGCAACGAGTGGAGTGCTTTTATTCACAGCTAAACTACTGCCCCTGTTAACAGTGTAACCACCGAAACAAACAAACATTTGGGAGATTTGAATTACTGAAATTGCATACAATAAATTAAAATCAATATTGTAATATATTTTTGCAGTCTGTGTTCTATTTTATCTATTTTTGTAACTTAAAAGGCGACCCTTGAAAGGGCCATTTCGGGGGACGGAAAGAGGGTGATGGAATAAGGGAGGAAAACACATAAGAATGAAACATCTAACAAAGGGAATTAAAATAAAAAGCAACATATATATATTTTATTTGATTTCATTTATTTTTTAGAAAAAAGGGGGGGAAACTGCCACTTAAAACAAGAAATAAGATGTACAGGTAATCACGTATTCAGCTATGTACTTCTACCATTCCTCAAATATAGCACATGCCTTAACTACCCATTCAAGACATCATCTACACATGACTTCCATCATGGAAAGATCTGGAGTTGGTAAAACAGGAGTCTGAGCAGTTGACACCACTGCTGAAGTTGATTATGCACAACCACAGCTCACAACTACATTAAAGATATAAGACCACATATAGGTCAAAAAAGACTGCAACCTAGTATGTGCCAGACCATCTTCTCCAATTTCCTATATGTATAATCCACATCATTCAAGAAGACTCACACCAAATGACTTATCATGATTAATGTACCCAAGCTTTCAGACAGAACATTTGAAGTCCCACGGCATAGAGCTTTGTTGCAGAATGTGCAAAGTACCTCCACTGCCTCTTTCATGGAACAGTGTTTATTAAATTTAAAGAAGCACCAACTCTCAGCAGTGCTATTCATGTGAGTTGCCTTCTTCCTCAGTGGCAATGAATTCAGAAACCAAATGATGATGTCATCACTGCTGGTACTCTCATGATCAGACAGGTTGGAATGTCCAATGGGAAAAGAATCTGTAAAACAATAAAAATGACAACATGAAAAAGACAATAGGCCTCATTAGGACCCTGCCGGTCCGGAAAAAAAGGGTGCCGGTAAGCTCAGGTGGCAGCCTTGTTTATTGGACCGGCATATTACATGTCTGCCTGCCGGAGCCGCTGCATCAGCCAATGAATTGCAGGATTTTACCTGCAAAGCTAACACGAGCAACGAGTGGAGCGCTTTTATCTGCAGCTAAACTACTGCCCTTTTTAACAGTGTATCAACGGAAACAAACAAACAATTGGGAGATTTGAATTACTGAAACGGCATACAATAAACTACAATAGATATTGTAATATATTTCTTGCAGTCTGTGTTCAATTTTATCTATTTTTGTAACTTAAGAGGCGACCCTTAAAAGGGCCATTTCGGGGGACGGAAAAAGGGTGATAGAATAGGGGATGAAAACACATAAGAATGAAATATCTAACAAAGGGAATTAAAATAAAAAGCAACACACATATATATATATATATATATAGATATATATATATTCAGTTTAAAAACTTTGTTAAAGGGACATTATGGTTAAGTCGCTCTACTAAAAACCTATGAAATTCAGTAAAAAAAACTTTGTTAAAGTGACCTTATGGCTCCAAGTAAAACTGAAATACCGAAAACCCCCTGAAATTCGCCAGTTATGGTAAGCTAAGCAACCATAACTCGCGCCACCACCGTGCACTGCTAAGACTAACACCCAGGACATCTGTTTGTATTTTGTCTGCAATAATGCAATTATGTAGTAAGTGGGTTTTATTAGCTACTTATGACATGTTTCACAGTACGCAGAACTCTAATAAGAAAGCAGTTATCATTTCACTATTCAACATGGCAAGATTATGAATATTGCACCTTCATCATGTATGCTGCACTGCCTATATTTGTGCATGAGTATCTTAGTATACTGGATAGAACTTCATAATAGAATGCTATTTATATCAATGCATTGCTTAATGCACTAATTAGCTGATGATATTTATTCCAATGATCCTTGACAATTTTTTGTCAAGATTATAATAAGAATCCCTTGTACAGAGTTTTCATAAAATGTAAATGCACATGTGATGTCATCAGTGATGTCAACCTTGACATTTGTGATGTCATCTTTGATGTCCTGGGTGTTAGTCTTAGCAGTGCACGGTAGTGGTGCGATTTATGGTTGCTTAGTGTAGTAATCAAGCTCTGGCTTGTGTTGAGCTCCAGCGCGTGTGTGTGAGCGCGTGAGCTGATGGCTGTGTGACTTGTGCAAGGTTAAGATTCCAGAGGAGACCGTTGACGGTGCTGAGGATTGCCGGGTGGGATGTCCAGTGTTTCTCCATCATAACATCTGCGTTTTGTATATGAACCGTGTAACTTACCAAGTAAACTTACTTTAACAACACGTTTGGCTTCGTTGGTACTTACTCATGCAGATTACTTCACTTAGCTTACCATAACTGGCGAATTTCAGGGTTTTTTTCGGTTTTACTTGGAACCATAAGGTCCCTTTAACAAAGTTTTTTTACTGAATTTCATGGGTTTTTAGTAGCACAACTTAACCATAAAATCCCTTTAACAAAGTTTTTTTACTGAATTTCATAGGTTTTTAGTAGCGCAACTTAACCATAATGTCCCTTTAACAAAGTTTTTTTTACTGAATATACATTTTCATAGTGTGAATTTGATAGATGTTTACTAGGATTCCCTTACTTTATATACATGTAACAGAGAACATACTGAACCCCCAGCTAGTGATTTTGATGTCCGCTGACTGTGCGTATGTCATCAACACTACCCAAACACTCAAGGGGTATCTTAAATGGTTCTATCATTCCATATAAACACTGCACAAGTTCAAAAAGCAGCACATAAACACATTGGGCCTCATTACGACCCAGGCGGTAAGTTACCGCCTGGGTCGTACCTTTACCACCATGGCGTAAACTAAGTTTACGCCATGGTGGTTGGCGGACTTACCGCCCCATTCCGAGGTTGGCGGGGCGGTAAGTCCCCAATCCCCATTTACCCTTCCCCATTCCTATTTTTGCCCCATGGGAGTGGGGAAGGCGTTAATTACGCCACCGTAAATTACGGTGGCGTAATTAACAACAAGGTCCCTTAGAGCCATGGATTTTAACACCTGCTAAAAGCAGGTGTTAAATCCTCCATGGCGCTAAGGGACCTCGGAATTAGGCGGTAAGGGTCGGCGCTGTTTACGCTGCCGTAAACCCCTTACCGCCTGGGTCGTAATGAGGCCCATTATATGTAATAATAAATAAACAGTGAAACCTATATATCTAACACTTCAACCATCCATTTGAAGACCATATGTAGTAAAATGGAATATACCAAAACAAAAAAAATATTCCTTCAACATAATTACCTCACAGAAACTGCAGATCTAGCAGCAACAGTAGATCTACTCAACAGTACAAATACAATTTACCAGAAACTAGTAAGTAAACTTCATGTTTCTTATATATGTGTAAACTTTTTGTATTAGGTACACTACAATTAATATATTTTTGTTTTTCACAAAGAAATGTGCAGTACTTTGCAATGGCTTGAGGAGAATTTTCCACGTGAGGGAATGTCTCAAGACAGTGATAATAATTGTAGACACTTCTCTATATAACCAAATTAAAAATCATTACTTTATGTGTACTTAACATATATATATTTATTTTTAACACACCATACACATACAAGCATTGAAAATAATACACCAAAATACACATTGGAAAAGGCTGCAACGGATGGAACAGAAAATGAACATGCTCAAGGAAAATTTCAGTGTTTTGAAACAGTTAGTGGAGGACCACATAAAAGAAAAAATTAAATACCATTGCCCCACATGTACCTGTTCCCCCTCACCATGTCCCAGTCAACTATCCCCAAACCCTCAACCCCAAGAAAAACGTTTTAATGAGACTTCCATCCCTTCATCCCCTCCCATCCATCCTCTCCAAACCCCTAATTCCCCTGCATTTGTTTCAGTTTCTGCTTCCCCCTCTCTTTCATAAATTGTGTATCTGTATATAATAAAAAAATATTATGTGTCTTTTAATTCAATCCTTTGTGTCTTCTTTTTTTTAAAAAGAAGTTAGAATGTCCGCCGACAGCGCGCCTGTCCGGGCTGTCCGTAATTAACAAAATGGGGATGTCGTAAGGATACTACACCTGTCCGTACCATTCGCAGCCAAGATGGAACTGTTCCTAGAACACACCCGGTGTCCGGGATGTCCGTAAATGAACACAATGGGGGTGTCCTAAGGACACTATACCTGTCCGTACCATTCGCAAACAAGATGGAACAGTTCTTAGAACACACCTGGTGTCCGAGATGTCCGTAAGTGAACAAAATGGAGGAATCCTAAGAACACTATACCTGTCCGAAACGTCCGCAGCCAAGTTGAAACTGTTCTTAGAACATGCGCGGTGTCCCGGATGTCAGTAGCCAATCAAAATGGAGGCATCCGACAGGACACTATACCTGTCTGTACAGTCTGCAGAACATCTACGCACATGCACACCACACCCGTAAATCCTGCGATCCTCCATCGCGCCTGTTCATAACTGTTTGTCTCACTTGTGTCGCATTTTTAATTTGTTGAAGGACCCGAACACTGTCTGTAGAACACCCGCACGCATGCGCACGATCGTTCCCATGCATTTGGTGTCCTGTGGACAACCGATCCCTTCACGGACGTGTTCGCGACATCATCATGTGACCGCACCCACCCTGAGCGTGTGTCCTAATTTGCAGACACTGTCTGGTTTCCCAACATTTTAAAAGAACTTATTCAGACAATCCAAATTATTTTACAGTAAAAATCACCATTGCACATGTCCCAGACAATGACCCTGGCTTTCAACATACTTTTTGTAACTTTTTGAACATTTTTGGGTGTTCGATCTGTTCGCGAAGCGCACCCCTCCACCCCCCTCCACCCCTATAAAAGGCCACACCCCAGAGCTGTTTATCATTGTACTTCTGGCTATTGCAGATTAACTTTTGCCACCTTTGCTGCTCTTGCTGAGATTATCTCATCAATCCTGATGGCATCCATGGCTGCAGTTGCTACATCTGCCTCAGCACCACCCCCAAAACCTCCACCACCACCACCTCCCCAAGGGCCTGCAGAGGGGAACACACGTGAGGATGTAGAGAACAAGGATGAAGAGGATGAAGAGAATGAGGTTGAGGAACTCCCTACTACCAGCACTCGCAGGGAGTCTTGGGTGTTACGGTTGTTTACCGTTCATGCTAACGTACCAAAAGTATATGCAAACAAGGTCACCTGCAACCAGTGCAAAATGGTGCTGAGTCGTGGGAGACGTGGTTCGTACAGCTTTGGTATGACATCCATGAAGCGACACCTAACGTCGTTCCACAGTGCGGACATTCGCAAGGTTGTACCTTGTGATAAACATAGTAGGTTGAGTTCCTCTACAGCATCCTCTGTTCCCGCCCCTCTCACCACAAGAGACACTCCTGTGGGAGAGCGCATCCTTCCAGCTGCTTCACAGGCCATTTGCAATGCTGTTGACCCTTACCTTTCAAGGGTCACAATATTGTGTATGTACTGCAACGCTGTACTCTGCAGGGGGGAGAGGCTTTGAAGTGCTTTCAAGACTACATTCACGGAGCACCAGAAGACCTGCTACCTACCTAAGTAAGGCCCACCCTACATCTTCCTCTCTCCACCTGCCCTTTCTTATCCCTGTGGTTGGTGTCCCTTCCTTACCCTCCTTTCCCCTCCTCTCCTAGTGTGTCATGTGTAAAAAACCCAAAAAAATAAAAACCAACAAAAATCCAGAAAATCAGCCTTTCAGAGTTTAAAAATAGACGTGGCAAATAAACAGTGCAGGGCTCTGTGCATTTTTTGGAAGTCCGCGGACAGTCCTAGGACATAAACATTTTTACAGTGCTGCCCTAGCAAAACCAATGCACTTTTCTCTGGTAGGAAGTGGTGGCTCTGAAAACAACCTTTTGGTGGTGTTTTTGTGTGTTTGAAAAACTTGAAATCGTCAACATCTACTGCAAAAAAGATGACTATAATTCCAAAAAAGGTTGCAATGCATTTTGCACATTTCTCAGAAAAATCTGATTGCCAGCATAAGTAAAATGGACTCCATCTCTGCGAAAAATGTATGTGCTACGAAACATAATAGTTTCATTGTGAAAAGAGGACATGCCAACATCTCTTAGAAAGCCACAAACAGCCTTATTGACATTGCGCCTCACTTTCTCCATTTGTGGACCAAATAAAGAAGAACGCAGCCACATTGGTCTTTGTGCAATACGAGAAAGAATTACTTGGGAATTTGGAAACATGTCCATGAACTTCTCAAGTCCTTCTTTCATTGCAAATTGCAAAGAAATTCCAGACTCATGTCCTAAACTGTTCCCTCCACAATGAATTATAATTATGTCTGGATGATACTCTGTCTCTAAAGTAGCACAGAGAGGTACCAAGTCCAGCCACTTCATTCCACGCACTCCATGCCAGTGCACTTGCACATGAGGAAATCCAAGATCTGCAGCTACTCCACAGCGTTCTGCTGCACCTCCAACCAATGTATCCATGAGTCTCCCAAAATCCAGATAATCTGTTTTCGGAAACAACCAGCCATAGCTATCTGTTTTTCTCTCAGGAAAAAGACCTTCTGACAAAATATCTCCTTACACAACACACCCAGTAAACTTTACTGACCAATCCGTACCTGTAATATGCGCTGTTCGCAGACTACAGCCATGTCCGTGGACATATCGAAAATCTGAGCATGGTGGATGCACATTTAAATAGTGTGCCCCATTTCCCTTTAAAGGTGGGCTCTGAAAAGAGCCATTTTTCTTTTTTGCAGATGCCTGACAGACACCTGTTATTTTGTATTTATTCTTTTTTTTCTTCTTACTTTACAACTAAAATCTTCATATAACCTTCTCCAAAGCAACCTTACATTCCAAAAAAGCATGGCATTTCCCATCAAAGATAAATAAATGCCATCTTCAAAATAAAGAGCATTACGTGAATCAATGTTCTCATTATTACAGAGAAACATAGCAGCTCTAAACATGAAAGCACACATGACTCAATTGATTGCACACCTAGCAATGTTTTGCTGAGGACAAAAACAGAACTATTGTCCGATATTGCCCTATTTTCGCATTTGGAAGGATGTTCATTACTGCTTGAACCAACTGTTCCAAATCTGCCAACAAAGTAGGGGCACTGACATAGCACAAATGGAAAGAACCATAGTGCAAAACTACCAAACTTTCAGAATTCCCTCTACATTGCAATCAGGCACAGCGCGCCACACCACCTCCACTCCTTTAACATCAACATTGTTTGCCACAAACCTGCATTGAGCATAGCGCAGTGAACCATGGACAAACATATCTCCGAGCACCAACACCTTGACTTTTTCCAACTCTGCCATCTTCACTACACACACTCTCTTCCTACACAAATCCACAATGCCAACATCTGATTGGCTGATCCCTACAGTCCCCTTTCCATACTAGATTTTCTGGAAAACCCGGGATGTAGTACACCCTACCCGCGGACAGCTGCGGTGTCCGCACGGCATGTAACTCTTAGCCAGCCCTTCTACCCTTTCCACATCACTCTCGGTGCCATTCCCTCATTGGATACAGCTAAGCAGTCTCACAACCATCCACGAATCACATCCAAGACCTCTACATCCAACTCCATCATCAGAGTTCCGCACCTCAAATGTACTGTTGATCACTCTGAGTACAAGTCTCATATCATTGAAAGCATCTACTACAAAAACTACTCTACAAGTCTCCAAGATTTCTACTTACTGCTGCATTCATATCCACATGCAAGAATACAAACTACAGGTATGCATATTTTATTCACAGTACATGTGCAAGTGTTATGAATCCATATGAACAGAGTAATGCCACTAAACCTGCATAGCCTATGCCAACCCTCCCGATTTAAGCGCGAGACACCCGATTTTTCATTGACAAATCACACCATTTTTTACTGTCTCCCGCATAACCTACACATACATGCCAACCCTCCCGATTTAGGCGCGAGACTCCTGATTTTTCATTGAAAAATCACACCATTTTTTACTGTCTCCCACCTAAATGAATGCTAATCCCAATGCAATCCTATGAAAAAAATAAATGTATCTGATTGTTGTGGTGAAATCTCCCTCTCAGGTGCTCCCGATTGTTGGCATATCTACCTATAAAATGAATTTATTGAAATGTTTCCCATCTACTATAAGGAACTGTGATTTCCAAACCTGTCTGCTATCTACAACTCACCTTAAAAAAACAAGTGAATTTCATGCACTTAAAATTCTACTCATTTGCAAAGTATGTTGAGCTAACAAATTGTAAATAAAATATAAAGGCTGCACATAGTCAAATGAAATGCATGCATACATTATGTTCAGATATCAAACAAGAATACTACCACAAAAACATACAAATCAACGTCTACATTAACATCAGTGCTATAAACACACAAAATTACTAACTTCTTTCTTTTGCAATTGCAGTGAGGACCACTCTCCTGAAAATCAGCAGCATCTGAACTACAAACAACATATCCGAAGAGACCTGCTCATTGCACAAAAAAAGAGTAAGTACAATACTACCTTAATATTCTTTTTGTTCCTCAAACACACTGTGTGGTTTATTCATGTAATTTGCGCACAAAAAAAACAGCGATTTCTGAACCATGCTGCCCACAAATCCCCATCTATTAAACAAAGATTAGCAGGCAGAATGGCATACAAATCCCTGTTGTTTTGGAACACAAATAACATACTCAACCCTTAGAATGTTAGTACTACAAAACAAAGAACTGTTTTAATGTTATACCATTAGATTTGATATTAATGCTTCTCCTCACCACTAGCTCACTTTCTACTCTCATCCGAACCGCAGTTTAGTAACACACAAATAGAAGAGTAGCCTTCCCAACTAATTTTAACTGCCCAATGCACAATCACACACCACCACATACATCTTTCCCATCATACTAAGACATACATGTACACAGCACACATACATTGCAGAACGCCCCAACTCATACCGTTTTTTTTCAACAGACCGCAAAGAATGCCTACCAAAAAGCAAGTCCATAGAAAGCAATGCAGAAATAGAGCAAATGAAAATAAAAGTGTCCAAAATAAGCATCCATCTCTACCAGAGTTTGTACAAAACATTCAAACAAAACAGCTAATACAGTCATTTAGCGAAACAAAACAAGCTTCCAGTATAGAAACTTTGCCTCCTCTATCAAAATGTAAAACAAAACAAAAGATGCTTTACAAGAATTCGGCTAACACTACTGCTAAAACTGCTCCTATAAATCTTGATAAACTAGCAAGTAACCATACCAAATAAAGTATTTGAGCAAAAATGTTCTGCCACAAAGTACTTCTGAATCTTATAAAAACAGGTGGCAAATCCTGCACAACCCCTCAAACCTACCATAGAAAATTAATCTTAGAAGCTTTAATAGACAGTGCAATCCTTCTTAAAGAATGTTATTCATTTTAGTGTTAAACAGAATGAAAGCACTAACAAAACTAAATACTAAATTACAAAAAAAACTTCTCAATAAACAGAATGTCAACAAAAATAATAAATATCTGTGGAGGTGAATGTAGTCACACCACGAGCACAGAACCATTTTTAATGAAGAAGAATACAAACAAATCCAAACAAACACAATTGCCATCCGTAGCAGTGGACAAGGTTATGAAAACATTAATAATGCCACAATGGAACAAGAAATACTGCTTACAAAAATATCCACAGAAAACTCAGAATTACCTCTCCATTCGACTGAACCAGAACGTCCTTTATACAAATGGCCATGCACGTCAATGTGTAACATTCCCAAACAATCTTTCAAATCTTTACACCAGTTCCTCAATCAGTATGTGAAAGGCAAAGACAAAATCAAAATGAAAGTGCTGCAAAATATGGATACCTGTCCAGTGCACAAATACACAGGACTACAAGGACATTCATTAGCCTGCATTTCAGGACCTATTTGCAAAAGCACCTTCCATCATATTCAAATGATATCAACACATCATTCAACTATAGGAAATCTAGTCTATAAACTGTACTATGCTAAAGGTCCTGCTTTAGCACTAGCCAATTTAAATAGCACTCTTCTAAATGGTACACCCAAAGACATACTCGAAGAAATCAACCATATCCAGAGAAAATATTTTGGATGTGAAAGCCACTTTTGCAAAATGCAATAGCTTGCCAACAGACTAGCAACAATTCTGCACATAGCAACCTTCTACTACACACATACAAAAAAGAAATACTAAAATTTAAAAGTACATCCGCTGATGTACCAAACCATGTGTGTGTGTGTTGCCTCAGAACTTTTTATAAATGTAACACAAAATCTATAGACATAACATACAAAATAGAAGACAATGAAGATTTCAAATGGTTTGAATTACCTCTTTACCTTGTATACCTTATAGCAGAAAACAAATACAAAATAAGTGACCCCTTAATACTTTGCAGTTACTGCACTACACAACTTGACAACAGGCAAACTCTTTCATGTGCTATCACAAATAACTTGGAATTATTCCCACTACCAAAACCCCTGCAACAACTCAATTTATACGAGAGCATCACAATTCAAACAGTGCACCCATTTCAAGCAATAATACGCCGTCACCCAAAAACAGCAAAATTACCTCCCTCTGAATTGGTGAAAGGCATTTGTGGCAAAGTAGTTTATTTACCATTAGATCTGAAGAAAAATGTGCACACTCTGGGAGTGCAACGTCCAATAGAGCAATCTTTAATTGTCTTAGTAAATGGTGTACCAACAAAAAAACAAAAATATTGGCAACAATTCGTAGACTTACATAAAGTTAATCAAGCCTTGCAATATCTAAAAGACAATGATGAATACTACAAAGAAATATATATTGAAGAAAACTTAAGGGAAACAACTGAAATAATTCAAGAGTCACCCAAAACTGGTCCATTTGAACTTCTAGATCCTGCTACAGTATCCAATATTTTATACCATTATACAATTCATTCATTAGACTCTAATGACACCATAGATGATACCCTAGAAATGTACCAAATGTGACAAACCAAAGGATCACCAATCAGCATATGGCAAAAAAGTATAGAAGCACTTGCTTTTCCTCTACTCTTTCCTACTGGCAAAGGAGGAAGGTACGATGATAGACCCACTCAGATAACAGCATCAGAATACCGTTTGTTACGAATGTATTCTGAAGATCCCAGATTTAGACAAAATGTGGAATACATATTCCACCTACTCTTTGAAAGTGAATTAGCAACTCTATGTTACGGAGTTGCACACATATTGAAATCAGGAACCCACTTTCAAAATGTCAGCTATGCAATTAGTACAAAAAGTGCAAGAAAAAGGTGAGGTTTTACAATCAAGCATTACACATCTGTTAGCAAACATATATGGTACAAATGAGTACTGGTTCTGATGTCACGGAGCTGTACGTTGTATAGTAAGAAACCTTGTCCCACCCACTTGGTTTGTTACATTAAGTTGTGCAGAATATGCATGGGAAGTTTTACATGATTTCCTACGCATATCAAACAAAAACAAAAAAAACATAGATATACTAACATCTGGAGATCTTTGTTCTCTAGATCCTGTTAAAGTTTCAAGATATTTCCATCACCATTTCATTGCTATGCTACACTTTATTTGTAATAAAACTGTTCCTCCGCTCGGAGAAGTGCAACACTTCTTATGGAGAAAAGAATACCAAGCCAGAAGAGCACCACATATCCACATGCCTTTATGGATTAAAGATGCTCCTAAATTTGGTCAAGACAGTGATTCCACTGTTTTGCAGTTTATCGAAAAATATGTCACTTGTGAAATTCGATCAAAAGCAACAAATAGTGATCTTCATGCACAAATTGTACAATTTCAAAGACACAAATGTGGCCAATATTGACATCGCAAATACAAAAACAAAGGGAAATACTACACCAAATTCCGCTTTGGTTTCCCTAGACCAGTTACAGAAACAGGTGATGTGAGCTACTTCATGTCTTCAGTTATACATAGTGTTAAAGGTAAATCACCTGAACACGTATTACATAAAAAGTACAGAAGAATCAAAATATATAAATGATTACGGTGTCCAGTTAATATGTCGAATCCATAATGTCGAATGACAAAAATGTCGAAAACAATGGGCCGAAATTTTGTTTTTCCAATATGTCATTTTTTAATTTATGTTTTTTTGCTTTTGTGCATTAGAAAAAGGGTTAAAAAAAGGGGAGGTTTGGGGGGAACCCTCCCATTTCGAACAGAAAATAAAAATAAAAAGACATTCGAAAAAAAACATTTCGGCCATTTTTTTTCCACATTTTTGCTTTCGACATTATGTAATTCGAAAATGTCACTATAAACCAATGATTACAATGCAATCATTGTCCTCTTATGGAATGCAAACATATATGTGCAGTACATTGCAGACAATTCCACTGCAGTTGCACGATATGTTACAGCCTACTTAACAAAAGCAGAAAAAATAGAGCTTCAAGACCTCTGGAATGACCTATCATCAGAGAAAACACTATCTCAGAAATTGTATTGCTTAGGCATAAAAATGCTCTCTAATAGAGAATGTGGCTGCTATGAAGCTGCAGATTGTTATACCGGTACTGCTTTGTATGGAACATATGAAAATATAGTATGGCTAAGTCTTGGTCCTGCTAAATCTAGAAAAAAAGTTCTCTAATCATATGAGGACATAGAAACATTAGCCAAAAATGCTCCCCACAGCCAAGACATTTTAAAAAACAATTTACTAGACACATACTACCCGAACAGGAGTACCACTTTGGAAACCATGTGTCTATATCACATAGCCCAAAACTTCACATACAAAAATAATATAAAACCCAATGAAAAAAAAGGTAGATATAGAGTGACAGATTGTGAAGGCAGCTTGATGAAACTTACCAAACAAAGCTTAATTAATCATATCAAATTGTCATTAAAAACTCCTTAACAGAAAGAACTATATTACATGTCCCTGCTCCAACTTTTTAAACCATGGAGAAAAGAAGAATAGATACTAGAAAACTATGACTCCTAAGAAGACGCTTTCAAAGCAAATGAAAGCACTATCACTGATATAAAATGTACGCAGTACAAAACAATGTTGCACAATGAACAGCAACACAAAGAAGAACTCCAGGCCCAACTAGATAAGGACACTCCCGACAGTAGTCAACCTTCAGTAACAGGAAGTCAAGAACCACTGGGACAGCCACTAATAGCAAATGAGGCAGAATTAGCTATGACAGAAGTAGAGAACACCATGTGTCACTATGAAGAAGATACAGAAGACTTAACTGTACTACAATCAAAACTGAACAAAGAGCAGCGCACCATTTTTCAAGAAGTAACAAAAGAAATTGCACATGGTGTACAACATGACAGTTAAGAATGTACTGCCAAAATTACAAACCTATACTACTATACGTCAGTGGTGAAGCTGGTTCAGGCAAAACATTCTTAATCAAAATCATCAGCAAGTTCCAACAAACAACAAACTGTCAGCTGTTGTAACTGCCCCCACAGGTGTAGCTGCCTACAACATAGGCGGTGTCACTTTATACTGATTACTACTCCTTCCAGTAGAACATCAAAACAAATCAGAATATTACAAACTTTCTACAGAAGCTACAATGGAACTACTCAGGGTGTTAAAACAAATGAAAATGCTACTAATAGATGAAGTGAGCATGGTCCTTTGATTCACATCAGATTGCAAGAAGTAATTAAAACAAACTACGAAGAGCTCTTTGGAGGAAAACACATTATTGTTTTCGGAGATCTTCTTCAATTGACACCAGTGAAAGGTCAACCTATTTTTAAAACCTTAGCACACAAACTCTGCTGTAAAACTGTTGGCAGCATAGGAAATGTCAACCTTTGGCAACATTTCCAATACGTAGAATTAACATAAAACATTCCCCAATTTGCAGACCTCACAACCGCCAACATTTTAAAAAGTATTGGAGTTGGTGAACTATCTCAAGAAGCACAATAATATTAAAAACCCAGCACATCCATGCACTTTATTGCCATAACTCATGTGCTACTGATGTTATGGAACAATTAGCGCACAAAAATGTCAATTGTATGTCCTTAATGCCAACTCTTGCAACGTGTTCCAAATTCAATGAAACAATGTTGAAAAAAGAAATGCAACCAATAATTGAAATGTGCTCCACAGACAAACTGGACGTACATGGTATCACACTACCCATGTGTCAACAAGCCACAACAAGACTAAACACCTTAGAAAATTCTATCTCCAACCCAGCTGGTCTGGAGAAAATATTAAAATTATCCTTAAACTGTAGAGTAATGCTTAAACGTAACCTTGACGTGGACCAAGGACTAGTTAATGGAGCACTGGGTACAGTTGTTTGCTTTCAAACTTGCCCACGTGACAACAACATTCAGTTTGTCAATATTCTCTTCGGCAAAGTTTCAGATGTAAAAAAGATAGGGCACTCAACAGCTCGGTTCCTTCTCTTCAAAGACATGTATATATGCAGAGAACAATTTTCTCTAACTCTAGCATACACAGTCACCATTCATAAATGACAAGGGGCCTCATTACACGGAAGGCGGTAATGGTTAATGGCCACCGTTAATGGTAACGGTGACCGTTAACCATTACCGCCTTACTACGAGGTCCCTTAGCGGGTTGGTGCTTTAACGCCTGCTTTTTACAGGTGTTAAAAACCAACCCGCTAAGGGACCTCGGAGCTAATTACGGCACCGCAAAATTGCGGCGCCATAATTAGCACCTTCCCCATTCCCATAGAGCCCTATGGGGCAGAAATGGGAATGGGGAAGGGCAATGGCGGAAGGGGGATTTACCGCCCCACCAACCTTGGAATGGGGCGGTAAATCCCCTTTCCGCCAAGGCGGTGCCGGTAATTTACCGGCATGGTCCAGGGTGCTAATAGCACCCTGGATCACCGCCTTCCGTGTAATGAGGCCCACGGTGTTACCCCAGACAAAGCATTGATAGATATTGGTAACACAGTCTTTAAAGAAGGCATGAGCTACATAGCACTATCATGCTTACGTACACTTGACGTGCTATTTCTAATCAACTTTGATGCAAGTAAAGTTAACGCTGATATTCCTTGCATTTTACAATACAATAGACTACGTTCACTATACACCCACATCTAAAAACATATCCTGTTCCACAAAAAGGAAAATGTTGTAAAAGAAAAATAATTCAAACAGAAATGTAACAGGATCTGACTGCAAATCCTCCAAATAGAGTAAAAGAAGCTAATACTTCATCAATTACCACAACCAAAGAAGACCCTATTACTCAAAGTAACTCAGGTACTTCTTCAAAGCAGCAACACACACTCCAAAAAAATGACTTGATACATAGAACTATCTGGTCCATTCAAATTTTCAAATATAACTAGTGCAAGTTGCTACGAAAATGTAGCAATTAATATTCTATTTCAATTCCCACCAATTGTTAACAACATTTACTTACACAGTACAGACCAATTGTGTTTACAAATGTTAGTACTTCATAGAAACGCAATAAACAATCCTGACAACACGTATAGTGTTCATGGAATAAGACAAGAATTGGACTACTGTGGTGGAATGGTGAAATTCACTATAAACTCACAAGAAGATCCACAAGAATTTCTAATGTACTTACTACAAGTACTGGAAAACAAAAACATACCTATAAATTAAATCTTCCAGATTTCATACATGTGGAAAAATACATGCACTCTCTGCAACAATGTGACACAGGAACAAATCCCTAATGAGTGCTTTGTGTATGTATCCATACCTAATTGTGAATCCGTTCCATTTCAGCAACTTGTACAAAATGCAAATCATGATAGATTATATACTACCTGCAATTCAGATAATCGCTCCACTTTACTAATACAAACACATAGTAAATACGCAATACTAATGCTTCTACGTTACAATGCAGATGGTACCAATAAAAACTGCAAGCTGACTGGATTCACACATGGTCAAGTATCACTTGGTAAGAAAACCCTCACAACAATAGGTATAATCTACCACGCAGGAGCCACAACCAATGCAGGTCACTACACTTCATATATTAAAAAGAAATGCGGATGGTTCGAATGTAATGATAGTACATTACTCTAAAGCAGAGATTGCCAGCTAATCTTACAAACGCTTATTTAATCTTCTTATAACCAAAATTTAATAACTAATCTGTACTTAAACTTTAACAAAACCTCAATTAAAAAACTATAAACTGTTAGAATACGCCAACCGGTATCTAACTGCCCCAAGATTCTATAACAACTAAACAGATAAATGAATACCACTAAATTATAACAAGAAATAAACAGTTAGAAAACGCCAACAGGTATCTAACTGCCCCAAAATTCTGTAACAACCTATCAGATAAATCAATACCACTAAATTATAACAAAAAATAGGCAGTTAGAATATGCCAACAGGTATCTAACTGCTCCAAAAATGTGCAACAAGCCAACAGATAGAACATTAGCCAAAAACAACAAGTGAACACTGAAAACGAACAAATAAATAGACTGTAGCATAACAAAAAAGGGGTTTTTTATCTACCACGCAGGAGCCACAACCAATGCAGGTCACTTCACTGCATATATTAAAAAGAAATGTGGATGTTTCGAATGTAATGATAGTACCATTACTCTAAAGCAGAGATTACCAGCAAATCTTACAAAGCTTATTTAATCTTCTTAAAACCAAAATTTAATAACTAATCTGTACTTAAAGATTAACAAAACGTCAATTTAAAAACTATAAACTGTTAGAATACGGCAACAGGTATCTAACTGCCCCAAGATTCTATAACAACCAAACAAATACATGAATACCGCTAAATTATATAAGAAATAAACAGTTAGAAAACACCAACAGGTATCTGACTGCTCCAAAAATGTGCAACAAGCCAACAGATAGAACATTAGCAAGAAACAAGTGAACTCTGAAAACAAACAGACTGTGGCATAACAAAAAAAGTTTTTTTTTTATCGGACATGGATTTTCTTTTTTCCCACAGACCCAGTGATTTGAAAAACAAACACAGAAACTGAGCAAAGTGCACAGTACACTAGTTTGTAATCTACTAAATATGAGGGTCAAAATGAGTAAAGAATGTCTATTATTCAATGTTATAAGTCCTTACAAACTACCAATACTAACATCATCTTTTCTTTTATCACAGAAATTGACAAAGAATATATACCAAACAGTAAGAATATTACAATAAGTACAACTCATAAATATTGCTCCATAACACAACAATTGAAGCAAACAGTGCATTTAACTTGGGTCTTGCGTGCATGGTACCATAACCACAGCTACAAAATTCAATTAAAAGGGGGACTGACTTCAAGTTTTATACTACAATGCAACTTAAATTATCAATACTGTACAACACTACTCACTACTTATGTACTTATGTACTTATGTAAAGTAACTGAAATATAAGTAAGCATAGAAAATCTATTACAATAGAGAGGAAAACATTTCACAGCCACACAATATAATACCATAAGTGGGAATACAAAACTTAAAATACATTGTAGACTCCAATTGCTCCTCTTTATATTCATTTTGTTAAACTATTTTCTTCTGTTTTTCTCCAAAGTCTCACCTGCTCAAAAGTCTGAAAACATACATCAAAAATAAGAAAGACTCTCTAATACCTACCAGGTAATTGAACATGGCCTTTGGCCATGGCCAGTGATTTCTTCCCCCCAACGTCACTTTACCTATACAAATCACTTTCTAAATGAATTAAACAAAAATCTAGCCGTGACTACAGAACTACTCTTACCCATAGGTATCTGTAGCCTTGGATATAGCCGCGAATATCGGCAAACCGACCGAAAAAATACGTGCTTCCCTGCCCCGCCAGGCCAACACCAAGGGGCCAATTCATAGAATTCGGCGCACAAGTGGCGCACGCGGCTGGCGCACAGTGTGCGCGTGCGGTAGTCTGCGCCAGCCGCGTGCGCCGAAACACATTTCCGCGCACAGCGTATTCATAGATTCCAGCCACCAAAACCAGCCGTGGCGCACAGTGGCGCAGCGACCTTGCAGCAGCGCCAGTTACGCCCCCAAGAACGCCTTCCGCGCAGGGAAAAGCCATCAAAATCCCCAATCCAGCGCAAAGGGCTGCGCTAACCCTGTACCAGCATGGCAAGCGGGCTACGTGTATTTCAGGGGTTCGCGGGAAGTTTCACACGCGAATAGCCTGGGCGCGTGTATTTCAGGGGTTCGCGGGAAGTTCCACACGCGAATAGCCTGGGCGCGTGTATTTCAGGGGTGCGCGGGAAGTTCCACACGCGAATAGCCTGGGCGCATGTATTTCAGGGGTGCGCGGGAAGTTCCACACGCGAATAGCCTGGGCGCGTGTATTTCAGGGGTGCGCGGGAAGTTCCACACGCGAATAGCCTGGGCGCGTGTATTCCAGGGGTGCGCGGGAAGTTCCACACGCGAATAGCCTGGGCGCGTGTATTCCAGGGGTGCGCGGGAAGTTCCACACGCGAATAGCCTGGGCGCGTGTATTTCAGGGGTGCGCGGGAAGTTCCACACGCGAATAGCCTGGGCGCGTGTATTTCAGGGGTGCGCGGGAAGTTCCACACGCGAATAGCCTGGGCGCGTGTATTTCAGGGGTTCGCGGGAAGTTCCACACGCGAATAGCCTGGGCGCGTGTATTTCAGGGGTGCGCGGGAAGTTCCACACGCGAATAGCCTGGGCGCGTGTATTTCAGGGGTTCGCGGGAAGTTTCACACGCGATTTCAGCAGGGTACGTGTATTTCAGGGGTGCGCGGGAAGTTCCACACGCGAATAGCCTGGGCGCGTGTATTCCAGGGGTTCGCGGGAAGTTTCACACGCGATTTCAGCAGGGTACGTGTATTTCAGGGGTGCGCGGGAAGTTCCACACGCGATTTCAGCAGGGTACGTGTATTTCAGGGGTGCGCGGGAAGTTCCACACGCGAATAGCCTGGGCGCGTGTATTTCAGGGGTGCGCGGGAAGTTCCACACGCGAATAGCCTGGGCGCGTGTGTTCCGGGGTGCGCGGGTAGTTCCACACGCGATTGGCCGGGGTACGTGTGTTCCGGGGTCCCGTGAACTTTCACACGCGATTGGTTGGGATCCACGTGTGTACTGTCATCACGTGCAATGAGGGATACTCCCTCGCACGTCACGACACAGACGCGCTCACGCGCTGAGGGCCTTTGGTCCAATGCAAATGCGTATGCGTGCAGACGCGCTTACGCGCTAAGGGCCTTTCCTCGAATTACACGCTGACGTGCAGAATTTTCACGTGCCAAATCACTCCGTATCAAGCTGGCCACGCGTAAGCACACGGAAGACCACGCTCCTGCCCAGAAGGCCGAACTACTGCCCCCCAGAGCCCCGAGCACGCTCCCACCTGCCATCTGCTGCTGCCTGACTGCCTGCTGCCCACGTGCCCTGCCATTTGCTGCCTGCACATCAGCCAGGGGTGCTGTTGGTGTGACCACCCCTGCTGGAACCAAAGACTCCCGACTGGGATTCCATCGCTCCACAGCCCAGCCCCAGGACCCAGTTGCCCACCCACTCCTGCCTCTGGGGTTGTCATGTCGGGGCAAACTCCATCTGTGACCACTGACAACCCCCGGCCAGAGAGGCAGAGGGGCACCAGCTTCAGTGCCACCGAAGTTGGTGTCCTGGTGGAGCAAGTCCTGGGGCAGTATGATGCCCTCTTCGGAAGTTGCCGCGCCGACAAGGAAGGACGGACTCGGATCTGGACTGACATCGTGACTGCCATCAACGCGGAGGGGGTGGCAGTCCGCGACTTCCAACATGTCAAGAAGCGCTGGGAGGACTTCAGGTCCAGGACCCTGACCAAGGCCCGGCGCCTCTTGAAGGCAGCGGATGCCAAGGGGCGCCGGGGCCACTTGTCGGAAGAACAGATGAGGGTCCTGGAACACATATCCCCAGCGCTCCACGTCCAGGTCCTTGAGAGGCAGACCCGTCTGGAGTCGAGCGGTGAGTGTACATGCATCCTGATTGTGAGCAGTGCGTGTGGTGATTGTTCAGTAGTGTGCAGGTTGCACATCTGTTTGTATGGGGTCGAGTATGGGTGCGGGTGTACAGGGCCGTGGGGCTGACACATGCGAGGGCTGTAATGTGTGAGACATGGATGGTGCCTGTGTGTGTGGGCTTGCATGCCAAATGCAGTTGTGTGGGCACACAAGTTTGTATGAATGTGTATGTGAGTAGACATGTCCGTGATGTCACGCATGTATGTTGTTTTCAGCTGATTGTATCAGCGCTTTGTACATGTGCATGTGTGTGTATTTGACAAGGGTGCAACAGTGATGCAACATGGATGCATGTGACAGCGGTATGTGGAAGCCTGATGGGCAGATGTGACATGGATGCCCGTCTGAACACTGCGACACTTAGCAGAGGTGTACACATGCATGCAAGTGTGGTGGTGTGTGTACATGTGTGGTGCACTTCCTGTGTTGCATGTGATGTCTGGCTCACCTTTGGCTGCTGATGCTGTTGTATGTGTATGGATGGTGTTGGCAGTTGCAACATGGCTGTGGTATGGCTCGTGTGTGCAAGTTGTAATGACATGTGTGTTGGGGATTGTGATGACATGTCAGAGGTTTGCCAATGCCACTCATGTACAACTGTCATGTGTGTATGTGTACATTGTACAGTGCCCTGATGCCTGTGTTTTGTTTCTCCCTGTCTGCAGCGTCAACTGATGAAGAGGGCGGAGAAGGTGCTGTGGAGCACAGCGGCGGGGATCCCACCGCCAGCCGGAGACGCAAGGCCCGGCTCCCCTCCCAGGTTGTCATCTCGTCGGGGAGTGAGGAGTCCGGTGCCGCGTCCCAGGCCGCAGCTGCCGGGGGGAGGTCCAAGAGGCGGAGGTTGCAGTTGGACTCCTCGGCAGCAGAAGGGGCAGCTGGGACCCCACAGGGCCCAACGGGGGAAGATGGCACAGAGTCATCCAGGTTGGTGGGGGGTTTGGTGGAGGAGGAGGCCGTGCAAGCACCGGAGACGGGGTCTGGGGGTGGGGATCCCACTGGTGCTAGTGGTGCAGTGCAGGACCAGGGACAGGAGGCAGCACAGGCCGCCGCGGAGGTGCCTGTGTGCAATCCTGTCCCTGATCCTGTCCCTGCATCATCTTGCACCAGCAGGGATGCCCATGTCCAGACCAGTTTTCAGGCAGGGGATGAGCTGACGTCAACTGGCCTTCCTCTGCCTGCGGACGTGGCTATCCAGGCCCGGGTTGAGCCTGTCCTGGCTGGAGTGGCGTTGCGTCAACGGGCCATGTGAGGTGACCTGCAGTCTTTTCATGAAGAGACTGCAGGTCATCTCGAATGGCTCGTTGACCACGTCAGCCTGCTGGGACAGGTCACCCAGGCCGGATTCCTCCGTCTGATGGGGCTTGCCACGACCCCCTCCTCAGCTGGACCCCCTACGCGCCAGTCGTCCTCTGTGCCATCTTCCCACCCATCAGTCACCTGGGTGCCCTGTGGAGCTGCCTCTGACGGTGCGGCCAGGCTGGTGGAGGAGGCATCCCTGCCACAGTCGGGAGTCGGACGTCCAGCAGGGGTGGCCACGTCAACGACTGCACCCCAGCCGGCGGAGGATGTGCAGGCAGCAGGAGGCAGTGCAGGGGCAGAGGCACAGCAGCAGCAGCACCATGGTGGGAGCCATGAAGGCTCGGGGCCTTCGACATCGGAGGGGCAGGTTCGGCCGGATGGCAGGAGGACCCAGGACCAAAAGTGTCTTCCGTGTGGCAGCGGTTGGGCCACGCCATAGATGCGGAGCGGCAGCGGGCGGAAGAGGCACGGCTCTCAATGGTCAGGGCGGAGAACTCCATGCAGAGGGCCCTGAGGCGGGTCGAGTGCCTCGAGGCAATCCGCAGGGCTTTGGAGGTGGACACGTCGACGGCCCTGCGGACCCTCGGGGCCATGGAGGAGGACCGCCTCCGGGACATTGAGGAGGAGTTCGATGATGCCCTGGCCCGGCACATCCAGAAGTGAGCCGTGGAAGTAGCCCGCTGCCCTTGTACATAGTTATGTAGGTAGTGTTAAGTTTCATTTTTGTTTTTATTTCATTTGGACCTTTTGGACATTGGCCACATTTTTGTATATAGTTTTTTTTATTAGTTAGTGTAGTTAGTTAGGTTTCCTTTATTTTGTTGGGATGATGGACCCTGGCTTCTTGCATTGTACATAGTTGTGGACTTGTACATACTTTTTTTTTTACATTATCCATGGATCAATGGCTTATATTTTTTTTTTCACATTGGATTTTGTTTGGTGGACATTGACTTTGTACTACATTACTTTGGATTTCTATATTCTTTAATTTTTTTCTTTTTTTGAACGGACATGCTTCTTTTCATTTTATTCCATTCACATTTCTGTTTCTTCATTTTTGTTTCTATTCATCTTTCCTTTAATACATTATTTATTTGTTGCACTTCAATGTGTGGTGTCTCATTGTTTTCATGCATTTCATGTTATGTGTTTAGAGAATCACTGACACCCATTGGGTGTATGTGAGGGACATGTGTTTGTTTTGGAACTTGCAATTGGTGTTCTGTGATGTAATTGCAGAATATGAGTGGGTGGATGCAATACTCGGGTGGGTGTTTTGCATTTGGGGGCTGACCATAGAGACCAGGGATCTGGACTGTGATGACATGTTGGGTGGGGAACATGAGTTGGACATGGGTGGGGGCCTGCTGGAGGCTGCCCCTGGTGGCTGGGGGTTGGGGGTGGTGGGAGACATGGGTGGGGGCCTGGTGGAGGGTTCCCCTGGATGCTGGGGGGTGGGGGTGCAGGGGGACATGTGTGGGGGCCTGGTGGAGGGTGCCCCTGCACTGCTGGGGGGTGGGGGTGGTGGGAGACATGTGTGGGGGTCTGGTGGAGGGTGCCCCTGGATGCTGGGGGGTGAGGGTGCAGGGGGACATGTGTGGGGGCCTGGTGGAGGGTGCCCCTGCACTGCTGGGGGGTGGGGGTGGTGGGAGACATGTGTGGGGGCCTGGTGGAGGGTGCCCTGCACTGCTGGTGGGTGGGGGTGATGGGTGACATGAGTGGGGGTCTGGTGGAGGGTGCCCCTGGATGCTAGGGGGTGGGGGTGCAGGGGGACATGAGTGGGGGCCTGTTTGAGGGTGCCTCTGCACTGGTGGGGGGTTGGGGTGGGGGGAGACATGGGTGGGGGCCTGCTGGAGGCTGCCCCTGGTGGCTGGGGGTGCAGGGGGACATGCGTTGGTGGGCAGTAGTGATAGTTGATATGTGGGTTGGCTGGTGGGCATGGCCATGGTGGATGGGGTGCCTGCAGGACATGTGCTGGGTAGGCCCCTGTGGTGTGAGCCACCTGCAGGGGCCGTGGAGGGTGTAGAGGGTACACCTGGGAGGACCCACACGTGCAATTCACGTGTGCTACTCCCGGCGCACCCCCGGAATCCACGTACCCCGCTCAATCGCGTGTGGAACTTCCCGCGCACCCCCGAAATACACGTACCCCGCTCAATCGCGTGTGGAACTTCCCGCGCACCCCTGGAATCCACGTACCCGGCCAAATCGCGTGTGTCACTTCCCGCGCACCCCTGGAATCCACGTACCCTGCCAAATCGCGTGTGTCACTTCCCGCGCACCCCCGAAATACACGTACCCCGCTCAATCGCGTGTGGAACTTCCCGCGCACCCCCGAAATACACGTACCCCGCTCAATCGCGTGTGGAACTTCCCGCGCACCCCTGGAATCCACGTACCCGGCCAAATCGCGTGTGTCACTTCCCGCGCACCCCCGAAATACACGTACCCCGCTCAATCGCGTGTGGAACTTCCCGCGCACCCCTGCTATCCACGTACCCGGCCAACTCGCGTGTGGAACTTCCCGCGCACCCCTGGAATCCACGTACCCGGCCAAATCGCGTGTGTCACTTCCCGCGCACCCCCGAAATACACGTACCCCGCTCAATCACGTGTGGAACTTCCCGCGCACCCCTGAAATCCACGTACCCGGCCAACTCGCGTGTGGAACTTCCCGCGCACCCCTGAAATCCACGTACCCGGCCAAATCGCGTGTGTCACTTCCCGCGCACCCCTGGAATCCACATACCCGGCCAAATCGCATGTGGAACTTCCCGCGCACCCCTGAAATCCACGTACCCGGCCAACTCGCGTGTGGAACTTCCCGCGCACCCCTGAAATCCACGTACCCGGCCAAATCGCGTGTGGAACTTCCCGCGCACCCCTGGAATCCACGTACCCGGCCAAGTCGCGTGTGGAACTTCCCGCGCACCCCCGAAATCCACGTACCCGGCCAAATCGCGTGTGGAACTTCCCGCGCACCCCTGGAATCCACGTACCCGGCCAAATCACGTGTGGAACTTCCCGCGCACCCCTGGAATCCACGTACCCGGCCAAATCGCGTGTGGAACTTCCCGCGCACCCCCGAAATACACGTACCCGCCCAAATCGCGTGTGGAACTTCCCGCGCACCCCTGGAATCCACGTACCCGGCCAAATCGCGTGTGGAACTTCCCGCGCACCCCCGAAATACACGTACCCGCCCAAATCGCGTGTGGAACTTCCCGCGCACCCCTGGAATCCACGTACCCGGCCAAATCGCGTGTGGAACTTCCCGCGCACCCCCGTAATACACGTACCCCGCTCATTCGCGTGTGTAACTTCCCGCGCACCCCCGGAATACACGTACCCCGCTCAATCGCGTGTGTCACTTCCCGCACACACCCGGAATACACGTACCCCGCTCAATCGCGTATTTTACTTCCCGCGGCGCAACTTTTTTGATGCGCTGGGACTCTACCGCCTGCCTTCGTGTGGCGGACGTGTTTCAGCTTGTGCGCGGCTTTGGCTGTGCGTGGGTTTGCCCTATTCCATTCCATGAATACGTGTGGTTCGTGTGCGTGTGGGCGTTACCTCTGCTTCCGTGCAGTGCATCCCCAGTTACGCCCTTATTTTCGCGTGTTGTTCCCCATTCCGCGCGTTACGCCCCATGTCCCGCCCACTTTCTGCTGTGTGCGCTGAGGTTGTGCGCTTTCACTGTGCGCGTCGCGCACCGTCGCGCACGCCTTTCGCGATGTTGCAGTGACTTGTGCGCCATGCACGGGTTTGGCGCACATCCCGCGGTGAACACGCGCAGGGACTTCCATGAATCGCACGCGTGCGCGTGCGCCTGTTTTTTTCCGCTTGCGCATGCTTGCGCATGCTTGCGCATGCTTGCGCCTAGATTTTCGGCGCACGTTTGTTCCATGAATCGGCCCCCAAGTGTCCCCGTCACCTGTGCCAGCTCCCCCCACTCCTCAGAGGGCCTCCTCACCTCCCCTGCCCGCTCCCTTTCACCCCAGAACACACGCTGCCTCTGTGACACAGTTTGCTTTCAGATGTCAGTTATTTGCAGCTATAGCCGAGGCTGCGGAAAGGTTCGTGCTGCAAACTGGATCCCAGGACCCCCTCCAAATTCCATATTTCACTCAGTGCCTACTAGCCATCCCCTTAACCTCTACTGTGATGGCATTTGTAGGTTTTTTGACTTGCCTATAGCTTTTTCCTGTGTTTCATTTTCCCGTAACCTTGGTTATAGCCGTGAATATCTCTCGCATCGACAGAAAAAAAAAAATGGCTGTCGTTTTATTTCTGAAAACCATGATCATGCAATGCACCATGGGAGACATCTCTATTTTTTGGGGGGGAAGAGGCACCCCCTTCTCCGTCACATATATAAACAACTACTGCACAGAATAACCACAAACCATGCATGGTGTGCAAGTCAATGCCTTGTGTTTCGGACTTGGTCCAAATCCGTCCAGCGTTTTGGGATGGGCGCTTTGGCAAAAATTGACATTTTGAAGTCTATGGGAAAATAAAATCGCAAGTAGGTGCACTTTTGGAGAAAAAAAAATGTGTTGACGCTTAATCATTATTTTTCTTTTTTTAACCAATCTTTAGGAAACTTTGCAATCTGGGTGGGCCCGCAGACCTTTAATCACTTTCGAAATTTTGGTCAAATCCGTCAATCAAATCAAAGGTTATTAACAATAGAATTTTGAGGGGTTCCTAAATGTGTCCGACTCACATTAACTATAAAGGGCGGCTAGCGCCGCTTTATATATATATATATATATATTCACTAAAAAAAACATTGTTAAGGGGATGTTATGGTTAAGTTGCACTACTAAAAACCTGTGAAATTCACTAAAAGTTTTTACAAACGTGACATAGTACAAAAGTCTCATTATGGTTCAAAGTAAAACCGAAAAACCCTTCAAATTCGCCAGTTATGGTACGCTAAGCAACCATAACTCCCCGCAGCACTGAGCACTGCTAACAGTAACACAGAGGACATCAAAGATGACATCACAAATGTCATTGATGACATCACTGATGACATCACATGTGTAGGCCCTTCGTTTTTCTTCAGTGCCTTATGTAGGCAAGGTGGCTTTATTTACTGACAGTCACAAACTTAGCTTTCAAAAGGTATTACATTTATAGATATTGATATTCTCACATGTTCTTACACTACTTTTCTTAGAAATTATTCGCATCTTATAATGTGCACATATAGGGGAAGAATCAGGCCTGCAACACAGCAATCATTTTTGTGCGTCAATACTATCATGTACATTCTATATAGTTGCTAATGATACTGCCTCTTGTTTGGTTACTTTTCTCTCCATATATAAGCCCCGTATTTGTATGCATTGTAGTCTACGTTTTGTGTGTATTACTAGAAATATATACTAACCAATGCATTATTAGCAACTTAGTAATTGTTTCACAGACCAGAAAAGTTTCACACAGAAGCATTCACCATTTTATTATACAACTTTGGAAAGTACAAATATAGCACCTCTTTGGTGTATGCTGCAGCCAATACCTATATTGCCTCGATGCCTCATGGGCTGCAAGTGCGCTTAACAAATGCAAATAAATAAATAAATAAATACATTTCTGTATGAGCAGATCATTCCTGTACTAGAAAAAACACTGCAATGGAATTTTCTTTACACGCCTACATTGCGCGATGAAGTATGAAGTTTATTACACATGTCCCGATAATCCCTGATAATTTTTTGCCAAAATTACCTACACAACCCCTTGCCTGAAAAGTAAATGCACATGTGATGTCATCAGTGATGTCATCAATGACATTTGTGACATCATCTTTGATGTCCTGGGTGTTACTGTTAGCAGTGCACAGTGCTGCGGGGAGTTATGGTTGCTTAGCGTGCCATAACTGGCGAATTTCAAGGGTTTTTTGGTTTTACTTTGAACCATAATGAGACTTTTGTATTATGTCACATTTGTAAACATTTTTTAGTGAATTTCACAGGTTTTTAGTAGCGCAACTTAACCATAATGTCCCCTTAACAAAGTTTTTTTTTAGTGAATTCTACGGGTTTTTAGTAGGACAATTTAAGCGTAAGGTCTTGCTAAGAAAGACATTTTGTACTGCATGTCACAGATTTTCAGTAGGGCAATGTAACCATAACGTCCCTTTACCAAGAGTCATTTGGCAAACAGTATACACCTTGCGAAGAATGCCACATGAAAGTATGCTGGCGTACAGCACCGTGACATGTCCCGGAATCAGTACACCCTTAACTGTACCATCTATGCCTCGTGGGCAGTGTGAAAATAGATTTTATATTAATGTCGGAACATCCACTCTCAACATTTGCCATACACAATGCCAACATGTATTGGTATGCAGGGATTACCAATGCACTACACATTATATATTGTTAGCAAAAGTTGTACTTATCTGAAAAAAGACATCAGCTAAAAGCATCCTTCCTCCCTAAGAAACAGCAGCACTTGTGTTATGAGAAAGCATAAGAAACAGTGGCGTTACCTTGCACATAACAAACGGACAAAATGTATCGGCGTACATCTACCAACCCATATTACTGTTTATTGCCTTTTTGCTCATTGCCGTTCGCAAATTCCCTTATTGCTTGCCGTGCCAAAAAAATAAACCCACCCGTAAACAAGGATAATAATGCATTAATAACAACCTTTCACAGTCTAAGGAAAATAAAAAAATGTGCATACACTCCAAATACTGCATATTTCTCAGTAAAGTACATAGACACCATCATATTTGCCAGTAATACTTTAAATTAGCAAAGCAGTTACATGTGCTGCTGAAAAGGACGATTAGTTGTTGTAATCCGGGGCGGCGGTCGCAGTTCGGATTGCAAAACGAAATCCTCTTTCAAGATGGCTGCCATAGAAATCGAAGGCGGTTATACCATACATAGCCCCTCTTCCCTTTCCATGGTAGGCTCAAAAAGCACAAGTACGTGGCGTGACGCCGCACTTGTAAACAAACATACAGCGACGTACAACCTAATAACTAACATTTGGAAATGATGCAGTTCAATGTAAAAGAAAACTTGAACATTTTACAGTTTGCAAAGCAGGTTTATTTAACAACAATGTGGCAGAGACCATCGAAGTAAGGGCATTTTTAGTACAATCATAACAATACTTCTAAGGGCGACATTGCAAATGTCAAAGATCACAAACACGTTTTTTTTTTGTCAGACAAAAATTTTGGGATTTCGTTGAAGCAGTCGCTTTGTTTCCACATTGATTTCCAAATGTCGTCATGACCTCCAGCCTACAGCACCATAAATGAAGTGACGCTGCTCCGCATAGCGAGTTCAGCGTACGGACAAAGCAGACTTAAAGTCTCATTCCACATAATTGTTATGGACAGGCAACCGCTCACCAGCAACTGCATTTGCCGCCCGAAGAAGCCGTCAATTAGCAAGTGAAACCCATGACATGCACAATACAGCAAGATATATCAAGCGGGAAAGGTAACAGAAAATAAGTGTCAATAACCAACCTGTATCAAAAAATTTCAAAAAAGATACATAAAATGTGCAAAGTACTGCACAAAGTACGTGTTCAAACATGACATTTTAATAAAATGTTACTAATGTCCATTTGTACCTATAGTGCCAAGCTACAAACGCTGAGATTTTGCATTCACCGCAAGAGAAAAAAAAATGCCAACTACACAGGAAGAGGATAATTCAGTTATGAAATGAAAAAGGAAGGTAGAATGAAAAAAAATGACATTGCATGATTTCAAAGAAGACTAAAAAACATGCATAGGTTTACAAAAATCTATGTGGAGATAGTTAAGGTTTCAAATAAGAAATAGTAATACTAAAAAATAATGAGTGCAGTCATACACTACAAATGTCCAACCTGGGCACTCTCAAATATTACTGCAATAATGTAATAGTGCAGAAAGATAATACAACAATTATATTGGCACAATTAGATGTGCGGTAATAGAACAATGAAGCGCGGTTTGCTGCAGAGTGGGCCAAATTAAACGTACACAATATTTACTGCCTCCATTCTGTTTGTGCAAGGTACACCAATGTGTTCACATGGAAGATTCTTCGTATACTGATATTCCATGTCCCTTACAAACTTTTCAAAACATAACGTTATCAATTGCTATTTTTTCAACCCTTTCATTCCGTCAACTGCCAGTAAGTTTCCCTTTTCACTCAAGGTCAAAAAACAATTGCCCCTTATACATTCACTCAGATGCGCAGGCGTATTGAGCGGTCAACCAAAAAAGCAACTCATGTGGCCTTCACTCAGAAACCAAATACATTCTTTCTTTGAAGCAACATATTGCAATCCTATTATGACAACCGCTACTCCCATACACAACCCGAAGGGATGTTTCCAGCAAACACTGCAGATGGGTGCCGTAGTTTACAAAACTGAGGACGCCAGTCTGATGGCAATTTTATTCCAAAAACGTTTTAACCCACACACAGTAATTGGTCGTGGAACAGTAAGCAGGAACTTCCATTTAAACGTATCATTTTGGTGAGAAAAAAGCTCCACGTTTTTATTTTGTGCTTCCACATCCTATTTTGGCCCCCTCAAAGGTCACCTTCTGAAATACTGTTACATGAGTGTGTGAAGTCCAATGCAGTCTTGTTTTCAATGTATTACTGGCGATATCTGGGTACACTAAAACATGAATAAAACATAAACATTAGAACCCACACGCAGTAATTGCTCGTGGAACAGTAAGCAGGAACTTCCATTTAAATGTATAACTTTGGTGACAAAAAAGCTCCACTTTTTCTTTTTGTACTTCCACATCCCTTTCCGGCCCGCTCAAAGGTCAACTTCCGAAATACTGTTACATGAGTGTGTCAAGTCTTTACGCTGTTGTACAACCTATCAGGGAATGAGTCACATGTTCACGTGCATGTACTTTTTCCCCCATTCAATCTAAGGGGAAAAGAGACGTTTTGAGAACCCCTGCCCCTTATAACTTGCGCCCCCCTCCACCAAACTTCATCAAACTTTCCAAATGAAGTCACAGTGAGCGATACAATTTTTTTTACAAACTTTGGTGACGATTCATCTAAGTATAACATATACTTAGATGAATATACTATATAGTATAAGGCAGTCAAAAAGTGTTCTTCCTATGGAAACAGCAACTCCACCATAACAACATAGCCACTAACGTACCTGTCTAATATGCTGTAGTGCTTGTTGGCTGGACCTACAGATCTGGATATATGTCTGCATACATTTGAATGTATTTGTGTACATTGGCTTATAACTCCACTGCTTAGAAGGTCGTTTCTGGGTGCCAAAGGCCATGCACCCAAGCCAGTACACCCTCCCCAGAACCATCTGACATGCTCATCTATACTACAGGTGTATGCATTGCTCTAATATGATGCGGTGGATGTGGGCAGGGCCTAGGGTTTTAGGAGTATGTTGTATGGGCTACAGCCTGCAGCCGTGCAATCAAAACTGTACATCCTACCCACAACCACCTCAGTGATGTGCAGTAGTACGGGTGTATTGATAGGTGTAGTTTGCTTCACTTGCTCAGAGACTGCACTCCTAGCTGTATGTCCATAGATATTGCAATGTGTGGGTGTGCACTCGCTTACACCTCCAGCGCTTATAACTTTGTTCTTGGGTGCTGTACAGACTCCCCACAACCATGTAATCGTTAGTCAATACTACAGGTGTATCCATGGTTGTGACATGCTGCAGTGGTTGTGGCCAGGGCCTAGAGTCTTGAAAGTATGGCCTCTGGCCTGCGGCCATGCATCCAAGACTGTAGGCCCTGGCCACAACCACCGCAGCATGTCATAACCATGGTGGCATACTAATCAATAACAGACCCATAAGAAAATGTCATCTAATAACGTCATGTACTCAATTTGAATGGTCAGTAACACAACGCGTGTCCTTCGAACATTTTCAAGGTGCCTCTACACAGTACAGACTAAAATACTACCCTTATCGCACCCCTCATTTTCTGCATGTACAAATATCCTGAACATGGCGTCAATGGAGAATACATCATTAACAGTTGCCGCCCAAACAAGTACAGTATTTCAGTCATCTCTTACTCTCTGAAACTCTCCAAGCACTGTAGGTTTTCAGAAGACTTTCCCAAACACCATTTTCGCATGGCAAATACATCATTACCACCTGCCGCCCAAACAAATACAGTATTTAAGCCATCTCTTACTATGTGATCCTCCCCACGCACTGTAGGAGAGCAAAAGTTTCTAAAACAGCATTTCGCCTCTGGTGGCGACCTCGCTGTCTTCGGATGCAAGATGTCGGGCGCATCCATATATTCTTACGCACATCACGGCTCGCTGTAGCCAATCGGGGAAGATGTCGCGTGTCCGTGGTCATGACGCCACCCCCCTGGCCAATCAGTATCTTGTCCGCGCAGCGAACAGGGAACTGTGACTGCGGAGCGGACATTCATATCACTTTTTTAGACATATTTTTTGTTTGTTTTAAAGGAAACTACTGGACGGATTAGCACCAAATTTACAAAAGCAAGCTTTTGGGCTCAAGGCCCTGCCCCTGCCGCAAATTTGATGACAATCGTTCAGGGTTTGGGCTGTAGGCGTGCGCAAAGTTTTTCACCGATTCAGTCTATGGGAAAAAAATATGTTTTTGGACCCCCCCTATAACTTTTGCCCCCCTGGACCAAACATCACTAAACTTTGCAAAAAGATTCGGAGTGGCCCATATACTTTTTTTACAAAGTTTTGTGAGGATTCGTCCAGGGGGAGCAGAGTTATAGGCCGCCCAAAAAGTGCTCTTCCTATGGAATCAGCAACTTAACCATAACTACACGGCCACTATTGTGGCCGTGTAATATATGCATATATATATATATATATATATATATATATAATTTTAACGTAATTGAACCCAGATACCTTGTGCTCAAAAAGAATTTGAAAATCATTTTTACTCTTAGACTCTTTGTTTGCAGTGGTTTTCCTGATTTTTATTTGCGTCATTTTGGTGGTCAGCCCACACATGTTTCGAACTCTCAGGGTCTTTATGTTGTGGGTGGTCACTGCCTGCTGGCGGTGCTGGGCTGGATGTCAGTTAATATTAATTGTTTCCATGCTTGTCACCCTGTAGGGCAATTTGTCTGGCCAGGTGGCCTGGTCTGCTCTTCTCAGAGTTTGGCTTGGAATGTTTCTAATAAACATATTCTGCTTTTCCAAAGTCATTGGTGCATAGTTATACCTATTTGGTGCCTTATCAATCAAGCCAGCTGTATTTTTCTCCCACAGAATTAACTGTTGCATAGTCAGACCTAGTTATCCTAGTTATCCTTAACAATCAATTGTTGCATATCCAGATGTAATGCACTCTCAACCAGATTACCTTTTGCAAAGCCTTTCTCTTTCTGCAAAGCTAGACTCAGATGTTGCACAATCCAGTCACTTATTGTTTGTTACTGATTCTATTATTGTGCATAGCTAGACTCACAAGGTGGTTCATTAATCAATGGTTAGATAGCTACATGTATCTGTTATCTTAATAAGATTAATTGTTTTTCCAGAATCATTTTACATGGCTAGACTCATCAGTTGTTAAATAAAATCATTTGGAGGATCACCAAATTTACTTTGATATCTGAATCAAATTATTTGTTTCTTACTGAGACCCATTTTCTGTAGTCAGATGTATTTGTTGCTGAATCAACACATGCATTGCTGCCTGGCCAGACATACTGGTTGCCTTATAAATCTATTGGTGGATAGCCAGATGCATTGATCTTTCAGCCAGATTAATTGTTGCATAGCCAGATATATCTCCTGCTGAATCATGTAAATTGTGGCAATGCCTCATTCCTTTCACATATCAAAATCTAACTGTTGTGAGAACATTTGAATGGATGCACAGCCAGATTACCTCCTTCTCTCAACCAAATTAATTATTGCATAACCATACTCTCATGCATGGCATAGCCAGACTCTTTGGTTAGTGAATCAAATCTGTATTGAATAGTGAGATTATTTTGCTCTTTTAATCAAGTGTATTACTGCATGCCCAAACTAATTTTGTAGAGCCACATTTATTGTGGGTAATTTGTATTCATTGTTGCTTAGCCAGGAAAAATCAATCAATTGTTGCATGCAAAGATTAATCTAGCATAACGAGATTGTTTTGTACATAGAGCAAACTAACTGCTGCATAGTCAGGTACATTGTATAACCTAATCAAATAATTTGTGGCAATTTATTGCTGTTCCCTGAAGTAGATTAATCATGATATAGCCAGAATCATAGTTTGCAGCCCGACTTACCTGTTGCTTAACCAGACTCATACACTTAATGTAAGCTGGATCTGATTGGCAGCTGAATATCCACAATAATTTTGTATAGGAAGTGTAAGGGATCAAAAGTAAGACTCGGACAGAGTGGCATGTAATAAGAGAGTTGGGAGAAATTGTATCCATCCCTAATCCTAAAATGGGTTTCCCTGCCTCAGCAAAACTAAGAAATGTCTGTGTCAGGATGTTAAACAAAAGAGTGTCCCCGTCCCGAGTCCGAAACCCTAAACTACCCCTTAGACACTAAACTAATATAAAGTTTAAAAAGGGGATATCTGTAAGCTAATTACTTGTAGTTTTCTCTCAGAGTTCAACACATTAATTTCTAATGTGGTGAAAACAAAGGAATACATTTCCACCAGGAAAGGGGTATTCCCTTTCCCTAGTTTTCTTCTGGTAGTTTGAATGTCACTTTATCACAGTTCAAGGAGGAATACTCTTCCCTTGAGTCTACTTCATTATACAATATTTCACTTCACAGTTTCAAGGCGGATGACTTCTCCCTTGAGTGTCTCCACGTATTATGCTTCCACAGTTTAAAGTGAAATAATGTTTTCCCTTTGTTTTTCAACATCAAATATATTCCAGGCGGAATACACTTTCCCCCCGAGTCTCTTTTAAACACACAATTTTCTTGAATCTTCAGTTTATCTCCATTAACCTTAAAGGTGTATGGTTCTACCCATTTCCTATGACAGTTTCTTTTTTTACCCATGGTGTGCTCCACTGCTAGGGTATTACCACGTTATTACTGATCCTTAAATGATGTATGGGTATTCTCTTTTGTATTCATTCTAACTGTTTCACGGTTTCAGGTTTATTTCTCTTCTTACTCTCCTGCCATGATATCACAGTTCTGTTTCATGGGTGCGGTTTCCAGACTCGCACAGTGCCTGGTTTACTCTCCGGCCAGGACGTTATATCTTTTTATGGGAGTGAGTCCCAGACTCACTGTTTGCCTGGTTCACTATCCTGCCAGGGCTTTTCTGTTCTCTGCTCACTCTTTCTTTCATCCAAGAAATAATTATTTTGCAGTATTGGGTCACTCTTAGCAAAGTTCTTATTGTTAGCCACATCTTTCTTCAAATATTGGTCACCAATCCTTTCTTAACACTGGTTGTTTTTGTATCAGAGTCCTTTTCCAAGCATTGGGTCACTGAACCTTTCTTCACACTGTTCATATTGGCTTCAACCTTTCTATTTAAGTATTGGGTCACCAACCCTTTCTTCACACCTTTCGTATTTGTATCAATCTCTCTTTCCAAGATTTGGGCAACTGGCCCTATCTTAACATTGTTCCTCATTTGTATCAATCTTTCTTTTCAAGATTTGTGTAACCGACCCTTTCTTAAAACTGTTTGTATTTGTATCAGTTCCTCTAATTACTTTAATTGGTCTCTCTCGTAATGTTAATGATATGTGACACCCGCTCTCAAGCACTCAGGTAACCCACTTGCTCTCTCTAGCCTTACCGGGCAGCTCTATCGTTCCTCGCATCCTTCCGTTTTCTTCTCCTTTGGTTCACTGACTGATGGTGCATCCCAGTAGACGTTTGGCACCCGCTTTATTTTCCTTTGATTGTATCGGCTCCTGCTGCCGATACCAATAACGTGGTGAGCATCTCTTAGCCCGGTCTCTCTCCACAGTGTTCTCATAAGCCTTATATTCTTTTTCCTTGTCTTCCTGTATGTTGTTTTTCAGTACACATTCTAAAATTTGGGGCTTATTAAAGTATGCTTCCTCTTTTGCAGCGGCCTCCGCTGCCATGTTTCCCAAAGAAATTACATCATTGTTGTTGGTGTGGGCCTGGCATTTCACCACGGAAACCACTGAGGGTTTGCCTAGTGCGTCTAACAGATCATTCAAAATTGTGAATGTTGCACTGGGGACCCGTCTGCTCTCCTGAATCCCCTTCTTCGCCATCGTGACAATCTAGCATGTACTGTGGTGGTCACGTATGCCGAGTCAGAGTATATTGTTACAGCGCATCCTTTTGCTGTGTGTAGTGCTTCTACGAGTGCAATTAATTCTGCAGCCTGTGCTGAATAATACAGGGGGAGGCATTTTTGCACTGGGATCTCATATTCCTCTCCTTCTAACCTCACCACTGCTGTTACTACATGTTTTTCACCTGTCTCTGTGTTTATTGAAACTGACTCATCTACAGAGCACACTTCACACACCTTTAGGGCGTTCTCACTGGCTTTGGGGGATCATGTCACTCTCCTTCACAGGTGGCGCAATCATGTTCCTGCATGTCTTCCACATTGCATGGCTCTGTGATGAAAGTTTTAAAACATACAACATGTATGTTTGGGCTTGAGATTATGATTTCATATGCTGCGGCCCGCTGTGTAGTAAGTGTTGATTTTGATTGTTCAAGTATGGCAAACAGAGAGTGCTCAACAAATAGTGTCACTGAGCACCCCATAACTATTATGGAACTCTTCTCAATTGCAAAAGCGGCTGCCGCCAGAGCCTTTTCATATGCAAAGTGCCCTTGCATCATGGAATCTAGAGTACTGCTGTAATAGGCCAATGGCTTGTGGCCCAGCAATGTTTTTTGTGTTAGCACTGCAGTCATAAGGGTACCGTTACAGTGCGAAAATAAGTAGAATTCCCGATCGTAATCTGTTGTCACCAGGGCCGGTGCCTCTGAAATTGTGTCTTTTATTTTTAAAAGGCTGTTATCATTTCTTGTGTCCACGTGATTGCCATACTTTCCTTCTGCGCCTTTTGAGTGCCTGGAGTAAGGGCTGTGTGTATGCTGCGTAATCAAGTATCCATGCTCAGCAATAATGGCATATGCTGACAAATTTTTGCATGTCCTTTACAGTTTTGGGCATTGATGTTGCACGTATAGCTGCTGCTCTGTCAAGGACTATTGGTTTACCATCCTTTGCTAGTAGCTGCCCCAAATAAAGCACTTCCGCTAGACAGTATTGCAACTTTTCTTTATCCACCTTGTACCCCTTTTGGGCTAGCAAATTCAACAGGGTTACGGAATCTGTTCTACACTGCTCTTTACTTTCACTGCAGACTAAAAGGTTGTCTACGCACTGAATGATCATAATTTTTACATCAATGTTGCCAAGATCTTTGTGCAAGATCCTGTTGAATATACTTGGGCTCTCACAATATTCCTGGGGTAGTCTGCAATGTTCATATCCTTTCCCCCCTAGGGCAAATGCTGTCAGATATTGGGAACTGGGGCCCAGTGGTATCAAGAAAAACACATTTTTCAAGCCTACCACTGTGAAGCAAGTGGCTTTTTTTGTGATAGTGCACATGATAGATGCAGGGTTTGGGACAATGGGGGAACTCCTTCTATATGACGTCATTAAGCAGGCGTAAGTCCTGTATCATCCTTCAAGCCCCGCCCCTCGTGTTTTCGATCAGATAAATGGCTGTATTACAATGTGAATTTGATGGCACAATGATACCTTGCTGCAGCAGTGCGTGTGTGGTTTCTTGTATTCCCTCCTATGCTTCTCTTGACAGGGGGTACTGTTTAACCCAGGGCAGTACTGCTCCTGGTTTGAGTTTTATTTTTGCTGGCGTTTCCTCTTTTAGGAGCCCTACATCATGGGGGCCTGTGGTCCACACATTCATGGGTACTTGTTGCATATCTTCATCAAATATTGACCGTGGTGCACTGACGGTGGCCATGAGGGGGTTGCTTATTCTTCTGTTTTGGATCTTTATATCACATGGCATGCAAATTTCCATTATAATCTCCCCATCATGGACATCGTCAGTGAACAGCTCCTCATCAGTTAAACCTTGCAGTGCTTTATTTGGGTCTATGCACTAAACTGTTCTCCATTCACATCCATGCGTGTCCAGTCCTATTGCCACAAAATGTTCAGCTGATACTTGCACTCCCTGTAGATCTAAAGAGAGGACGGTACCCGCCACAATCTCTGGGGCTGCCACTGGGTGGAAAATGAAATCAGAAGGCACTCTAAATTCCTGTCGTGTTATTTCTGGCACCACCCTTGCCAGAACCTGTGTGCCCTAGACAAACATGTGTGATTTGTGGACACCTTCCTCACTGCTACTTTGTTTGTCAGGGTGTAAATCATAAGCATTGTCCATGGTGGGCACACCCCAGGGATTGAACATACCACTCCCCTCTCAGTAAAAGAGATTGTCATGTTGAGCTTACTAAGGAGGTCCCTCCTAAGCAGATTAATAGGTGAGTCTTCATGATACAGTAGGGGTGCTCGCACTGTCTTTCCTCCCGCTGTCACATCCAAATCTTTTGTGTAGGTAACCTTTAAATTTGCCCCAGAGAATCCCTCCATTTCCAAAATCTTGCCCGACAGCAGAAACCGGCCTTCCAGGACGCACAATTTTTCTGCCCCTGAGTCCACCATAAAGATGAACTGCTTATTTCCTATCTCCGCCCCCACCAGTGGTTCCTCATCTGGACATAGGGTATTTTATAGAACTGGACACACAAGTGTTCTCTGTGGGCTGTCCTAATCGGGATGTGTACTGGTACCTGGAAATGAAAAAATGCTTTCCCCTACTACTGCTGTTCCGTGAAACGGTGCTGGCGCGCCATTTGCTGCAGTGACAAAAGGGTTTTAGTGTCTGTTCCCCATTATATTTTGATGTGTTATTCACTGTTGTCGCCCTTGTTGTGGTGTTTGGGGTCCTTGCTGTGGCGGTTGGGTCCCTTGTTGGTAACTGTTATCATATTGATCCTGCAGTCTGTACCCTCCCATTTTTAGCCCAGATGGGCTGCCCCGGTGGGGGTGACCAAACTGTTGCTCGACCCCAAAATATTGTGCATTCTGATAGTGTCCCATGTGGGAGTGCAACATTCTCTTGAAAAATGGCCCCACCTTCCACAGGTCCAGCATGTTCCTTGTCCTCCTGCTCGGGCCCTGGCCCTCCACATCTCCTTCTTTGTCCTCTGTACCCACCTCTTCCTCTTCCAGGCCTTCCCTGCCATTGGGGTCCCTTGTACAACTCCTCTCCAGCCCATTGCTCCAGTCCGTTTGTCCACAATGCTGTCATCCTTGCCTGTATAGCTTCTGACCCTTCCTACCCCTGGCTTTCAGAGGGTAGGGAGGCTTTTACCACCGCAACCTTCACCAGTTTATTTTGCACAAGTTTCCCTTCATCTGCCAGCCTTCTTTATGCAATTTCTTTTTCTTTTTCTTTGATCCTCCTAGAGTGGTGTACTATGGTACTCCGTATTTCAGGCCAGCCTTTGACATCTATCCTGGAAATTTTATCTATGGCCTTCTGTACCTCTTCAGGAGGCCTCTCTTGATAATGAAGTAAAAAGGGATGTTGACTGCGGATACTAATATGCTTTTTAAGTCTCCTATAGCCAGTGGAACCCCTGTAGTATTTTTATCAAAAGCGTATATCCACTTGCTTGCACCCTGACAGCGGAGGTAATGCTTTTAACAGATTAGTGTTATCCATTAACGCCCAAAGTACATAATGAGGCCTTCCTGCTACTTTGTGGATAAGGGGCATCTGTAACTTTGTCTTCCCTTTTGTCTTACCTTTATTCTTTTCTTTTTAATCACTACCATGTTCCCTACCCTGCTCTTAGTCTCCCTTGCAATCTTTCCCTCACCGGTTCTGCTTCCTCCGGCTGGTATCGTAGCAGCAGCTGTTGGCCTGCTGCGGCCTCTCCCTCCTTGTACTCGTCTAAGTCACTCCATCTATTTCTGATTCCCTGTCAGATGTTACACTACCTTGTTCGTCACTTGCTTTGTCGCTCTCTTGATCCACAAGTGGCACTTTTATTGGGATGTTATTGAGGTGGAAAAAGAATTACCCTGACTTCCACTTATCCTCTGTTAAACTGGAGGTGTTTTTAGACGGAGCCGGCGAAGGTGTCTCAGTGCCCCTGAGCAGCATTTGGCTCCTATCGCATAGTGTTCTTAGTAGGGTTAATTCTGCGTGCGTGGTGGTCAGTTGTCTTTCTAAATCCCTAGTTAGAGTTGCAATGTTCACTGGTGGTTCGCATGTAGGACCATACAGCCCTCTGGGATAATAAAGGGGCGGGGATTCTGCTGCGGGTGTAGCAGGTGCGCTTGGCTGGGGCAGATAGGACGGGTCGCTATAACCTTCAGCAGGTCTGGTAAGGAGCGGGTACAACTTCATTGGTTCTCCTTCCTTACTTTATCCCCCACCTCCTGTCGCACAGATGCCACCTTTGGTGGCACTTCCTTCCCCTTATCAGTTACAGGAGGGGGTCTCTTCAAACATCCTCCAGAGATCTCAGACTTCCCTTTGATTTTGGCGTTGTTTTCCCTTGTACTTGGCTAGCAAATATGTTGTTACAAGATCTAATACCCTTTTGTCAAACGATCGACGTTCCACCCATACAGGAGATGACCCCTCGCCCTTAATCTCAGTGAGCCACTGGTCATGATATTTTTTTATTTTATAAATGTGCAGAGCGAGGTGTTGACAAATGTGCATTAAGGGAGTGTCTGCTCCCATGGCTTTTCTTTTGCTATTATATTGCGTTTGTGTACTTGTTTGTGTTTACTTATACTACAAAATACGTTTGTTAACCTTATCTTTGTCAAGAACAAACTTCAAAATATTACAATTCAGAAACACTCTCACTTACACTGTTCGACCCAGAATACTCCATAAACACAAACACAGACAGTGGAACATAAAAACCATTTAACGGATAGGCATTGGTACAAACTGACGTACTCTACTAACAGCAGTGAACAAAAAAATGAATATCAATAACCCTTTCCTTTTACCTCTTCCCTGCTACCCTTGTGGGTTCTTTCCCCACACTCACTCTTCACATTCACCTCTCCCTGGGGCCCATCTGGGGCTGCCTCTAAAACTACTTTATTACACACAGGAAAAGGAGTTTGCTAGTATCTCCTGAGTCTCCTCAATATACAAGACTCCACCCCCTTTCGGAGCAAGGTTCCCGTGTTCTCCTTTTGTACCGTTACCTTTTCACAAAAACCCTAATGGCCATATAACAAAAGGAAAAGAAAGCACACTAGTCAATAGTCATACACTCCCATAAACACTTAATCTGACTCCCAGGCCGTTCCCTCACCAAAAACGTGTACCTTTTTACCACTTTAACTTCCTCTCCTTTAAGTTGCTCGCAACCAATACTCACATGTCCGAGGTGATCCGAGAGCCTCCGTTCATGGTCTATCCACAATCAGGGTTCCACCCCCAAGCAAGCTGTGGCCCGCCTCGGCGTGCAGTCGGGTATTTGCAATAGCCGGGACCCTTGGAACCTCTCTGCTGTGTACACTCACTGGTTAGCCGCAGGTGGCAATGGTTTTGCTGGGAACATCCCGGATCTTGCCGAACGGCACAGGGACCTCGTCGTAGCACCCGCAAACATGTACCCGGGGTCACCAAGTGAAGGTGCTCACTCCCCAACAATACAATTATAAACTTATAGTAAAGGACACATCCCAGTCTGGAATGAGACCAAGAGCTTGGTTGTAAGTGAAATAAAGGTTTATAAAATTCAGCATCCAGAGAACTCTGCTGCCTCGGGAGCGCTCTGGCAAACATTACAAAAATTTACATTATGTGGTCTGGAGACATCACTATTGACGTTTGCTTATAGGTACACAGGATTACATCAGTATTGGTGGAGAATACAAAAACATGGTATCGATATATGGGCCGGATCCACAGGATAGGCTGGTTCGAAACTGTTGCTTCGTGTGGCACGTGGATCAGCCGGGGTCATCTCGGCGTAGTGAAGGTTAGGTCCACGAGAGGGGATCACTCTGTCTAACTAAACTACATAACATTTTCTGACACATGATGAATAATGCAGGACATAAAACAAAACAGAGAATGTGGGCTTACCTATAAATTGCAAATACAAGCACATTTCTGCTTTAGGCCTTTGTAGAGGTAGTGTGGGTGTGGGTCTTTCCCCCCAGTTTCGCTATCAGAGGGTTCGATCTGGGATTCTTTGGTCAAGGTGCCACAGAGCTCGGGTGGGCAGATTGATATGTGTTGGTTTTTATTGTAATATATGATGACATGAAACCAGTTATATGGGGGGCACTCAGGAGTGGTCAGTGGGGAAGGGTCATACTTCTGTTATATCAAAGGGAGAATGGAGGGGCACAAGGTTGTGCGGGCTATAACATTTTCAAAGTTGGGGGTGAAAGGAACAAGAGCAGGTTTGTGGAGACGGATGAGCCACAAATCAGGATTTTGGCCGGTCACACACAGGGTAGTGAGCTCAGAGGAAGGATGAAAGAATACACTGTTTGCTTACAACAATTTGCGCCAGAACATCCATGAGAAATGAACTTGGGCCCTGCAGACATGGGAGGATGAGGTGGACAGGGTCAGTGTTCGCTGTTCACGGCACTGCTGAGGGGAGAGGAGGCTTCATAGTAACTTGAATGCGGCTTATTCCATAAATGGAGTCTGTGGAGTTCAAGTTGCAGTAGCCCCTCTTCCACTGGCTCCAGGGATCTTTCACACTGGACCCAGGTAAGGGCAAGGAAGGCATCCCCCCACTATTGCAAGAGCAGATGATTTCCTTCATGTTGAATGTTTGGAGGGGCAAAATTACCCCTCCTTCCTTAAATCTGTCTCATCTCCATTAGGGACTTCCTTGACTGGACCTACACTATTGACTGGATAGTTCTAAAGAGATATAGATCTGTGCCTTACAGATGCTCAAGTCCCATTCTGTCTTCCTTACATTCCCTGATGTTACTGTCCTTATGTCTCTCTATCAGTCACCCTTTGCTCCTTCTACTCTCCTTCCTACTACTCCATACACCGTCTCTCCTTACCCTCCATGACACTTCCTTTTCTATCACTCTGATGTTCCTCTCTCTTGCTCGCTCTACTGCTTGCCTCCATTGTCTGCTGTTACACTCCACTGCTCTCCCCTTTCCATACCTTCACTACTCTCACCCTACTTCTACTCTTTCTGAACTACTACTCACCACTCTCCACACTACTACAATCTCTTCTCTGCACTACCATTACTCTCCTCTCGTTATACTACTTCTATTCTCAACGTATCACTCCTCTCGATGCCACTCTACACAACCCCTACTCATGGATATGGTGCCCTGCTTAACCCTCCAGGATTATAGTGACATGCTCACTCTCCCAATGTACATAGCCTCACTATTGTCATCCCTCAATTTTCTCCTGCACCCTTCTTCTTGCACACCACTCTTACCCCCTCTGTACAATTACTTTCAGCCTGCACCCATTCCTCTTTCCTCATCTCATTCTACCTACTAACCTCACTCTCCATTCTCCCATCCCTACTACCGTCACTTTAACAAACACTATCTTGTTTACTGATTCACTCTCACAAACTAATACTTCTCCGCTCACAAATACTTTGCTTTGCACACAACGAGATTAACCTGCCTCCAGACTCGTCCTGCGCCACCCTCCCTCCACCTGGTCTTTTGATTTGCCTCCATCTTAACCTTCACTGACCTCACCCAAACAACTCACTCTGCCTTTCATTCTGTCTCCTTGTATCATGTGGCCCAGCTGATTCTGTCTCCATCTCACCCCTCCATTGGCTGCAGCCTCTCTGCACTAGTCCATGCTTGTCTTTTCCCTGGAAGCTGACTTACGGAGCTGAGAGGCTTTAAGAAAGCCTCTAAGACCCGCCCTCTTTTCCATCAGGGGTTTGAAACAGTTTCCGGTGTGGTAGCAGTCAGGGCTCCATGTTGCTTGTTCTCCCTGGAGCTGTATTTAGGTGTTCATGAGTGTGTTTCTCCTAACCCCTGAATCCTCTCCTTATTCCGAATCCATGTCCTGCTGGTTGTCCAGTGACTTGGGTCTGTCTGGGATTGTCAGGTCAGATGCTGAATGTTTCATTCTTGTTAGGCAGGGAGATGCTCAGTCCAATCCCTAGCTGTGCTGCTTCCACTGTCCTGGCTCCAGTTAAGGTCTTCTCCGTTGCTCCCAGGTGCCTTGTGGGATATGAAGTCCTTAAAGGGAAAAAAGAGAACACTGACCAGTAGAAGTGGTAGTACGCATTTTGCGATACAGGGTGGCACCAGTATCCACATACACGGCAAATGAGTTTGTCTCATTACCATGTCACAAGAACCACCAGAAAAAAGTTTTGAGTGCATTTTGATAAATACCTGTCATGAATTGGAAGGCAACACTGGCAGACATCAGACTGATGCTTGCACACTCACACGCAAACTTGATTACATAGAGGTCTTATACCCCAATATGAGTAATCTATGACATCATCCTATGTGGCAAACTGGAAAAACCTATTAACGGGAGGGATTGCTTAGTTGAACATACCTATTTATAGAATACAAATGGGTTAGTACATAATAGGCAGTCTCTTATTTGTAAGACACGCCTAAAAAGACCTCTAAATATGCATAATAAAGATTATAGCAGGAAAAATGGCACCAAATTGGTCTATGCAACATTGTACTGCAGGTTTCCCCATAGACCCACTGATTGGTCAGCATTTCTACCCTACCTTGGACTTTCGGCTCGGATAGCAGCACGTAAGCAAAAATAAAACAGGTGCTTGAGTCATGTCAGATTACTGTCCACTTTCCCAATTACTCCATCATCTCTCATAAGTCCTGCCATGAGCCAAAGTCGCCAATCTGTAGTTGACCTTGTAGCCTGCTCTCTGGTTTGGGACATTCAATGGAGTGCAAGTACATCACTATTTTCATCCAAAGCTTAATGAATAGCCCTTGTTTTTGCCTTCTGGAGCATGTGTGAAGAGACCAAAAATGTGTCCATTTCGACCTCTTGTTTACTGCAATTTAATTAAATTATGCTGGGTCTCATTGCTCGTCTTGGCCTCTAGAGACTTGCTCACTCCATCTTGTATAGATTTTATACACTTTTAATTGTCCAATACTTGGCTCTTGTGAATGTTTTCTTCATCTTAAATCTAAGAGAAATATGTCTCATGTCCATGATGTATCTGTCTGCTTCCCTTTCTGCTTTGCAGGTATTCCTTAAAAATAGCATCCTTGATCCCAGGTCAACATAGACTCCTCTTCACTTTGCACATGAATCCGTCTTCCAGCATCTCCTGACTCTGCACCCTGGTCTGTCTCTGAGGTAGCTGAATTGAACATTTACACGAGGCAACATCAATTTTTCTATCATTGCCATCTTTGCCATGTTATATTTTCCTCTATAGCAAGCTCCTATATGTCTCATCTACCTTGCGTTGCTGCATAATTACACTTATTTATCGGCAAGTTACTTTGTCTTCTTTGTATATGATCTCATTATCAGTATGTACATGATTCTCTTGTCACTTCACTTAGATAGTCACTCTTAAGTATTTGCATATCGTTTCAGTATATCTTTGTAAATATTCTTGACATCACTCTGCCCTCGTCAGATTTCACTCAGCATTACATGATGTCCAATCGTGCGTGCTGACATTCTCCCACACTAAAACCTTCCACTCTCTCAGTACAAGGGTACATTTGGTAAGGTTGTGTGAGTGTATAGCATCTTTTTATGTATTTATTCATTATTATTATTAATATTATTATAAGGCGCTGAAAGACCGCAGGCATCAGAGCGCCATAAAAAACATAACTTACAACATAAAATACAAAGAAAACAAAACACTTTCATCACAGTAAATGTAACATGGCAAAATTCAGCAAATACAGCTTTCTCAGCAGGGTACAAACCTTCACACTAATCCACTATAAGATTCAAATTTGATGATCCTCTGGGCAGAAAAAGTGTAGTTACTAAGATAGCTTGGTAGATTGCTAGACCCACATCCGACCAGGACACAGTTCCTATTTTCCTGGGTACACCACTCATCTATTTCCAACCTATGTAATATTATCAAGTCTAAGGGGTTATCTTGGAGATAACCATGCCGCAATTTACGGCATGGTTACCCACTTACCGGGTACCGGGTCTGGGTTCCTTGAATGAGGAATTACCAGGCCATTCCAACCTTGGAGAACCTGGTAATTCCTAATTCAAGGAACCCGGACCCGGTACATCCCCATTCCCATTTGAGCACCCATAGGGCTAAATGGGAATGGGGAGGGAGCTAACAACAGGCCCGTTAATAACAGGCCCGTTGATAGCTCCCTGGTCTGCTAGCAGGACCCGCTAAGGGCACCTGGTTCTACGAGGCACCCTTTGCGGGTCCCGCAAGCAGACTCGTAATGCGGCGGTAGGGGTTTAACGGGGCCGGCAGCTCTACTGGACCCATTAAACCCCTACCGCCAACCTTGTAATGACCCCCTATGTGCCTAAACACCCCAAACCAGTTTGTTGGCAAAGCCAGGCCAATACCTTGTTCCTTAATGCATCTCTGGGTTCTTTCCTTGATGGCTTTTCAATGTTAGTAATGATGAAATTCCTTTTGGTCCATGACAAAGTTTTGTATGATCTTATTCCTGAGGCATGGCATTGTGGACTTTCTTATCCGAAGGTTCTTTGAAATAGGGATTTTATTACCTTTCACAGTATAGCCCGCTATTCCAGGATCTGACATGGATGTCACAGGGTCCACCAGAGGAGGAGGGTGTACGCAACTCACATTCTCCTCTTCTCTGGAGGAGGGAACAGCAGGACCCACTAAAAGTTTAGAGACAGTATTAGGAGCCATAAACAAAAGTTGTTAGCAGTGTGGTCGGTGTGGCCTGGTCCCCTTCCCTCAATAGAGGGACAGGCCAATCGAAAGTATCAAAAGTGGCCAAATACTGTTGCATCGGTGGGATGGTTATAGGGTCTGTTTGGAAAGACATATCCACTTTCACAATGTGATGGTTCCCACGCAATTATCTAGGGAGTCCATCCAATTACTAAAGTCATCACAAAATTGGCACAAATTTAGTTGATTAATAATATTGGCCTTTACCACAATCCATTGGTCTGGAGTGATCTGCTCCTGGGAATTAGCCACCAAGATGGCTGGTGCTGTAGACATAGGGTTAACTTGGGGTTGTGAATTGTTCTTGAGCCCTTCTGTATCTTATGTAGAAATTATAGACAGGGGAGACCTAGGTGTCTCCCCTGAATTGAATGAGCAATTTCTAGAGATAATGGACTCATCAGTTATTGGATTCACATAGATACAGGCCTGTTTACTTTTAACATGATCCCAGACGTTGATAGGGCTGAGAATCAAAGGCAAGACCGTCCTGTTGGTGTAGAGCCTTTGCCTCCTACGTAGGCTCAGCGTCCGAACTTTGGACAGACGATCCCGCTTCAATGTCAATGGGGGAGGCCCTGGGGGTAGTGACCATTGTCTCGATAGTGACCCATATGCATGGGCTCGATGCCCGAACCTCAGACAAATGATCCCCTCTCTCGAGTCTTTCATACACTTGATGTGGTATAGGCATAACACATGAAGTCCCATATAGGGCCCTTTTCCTACTGTTCCAGTCTGACAGCAGTGAGGGGGCAGGAGTTAGGGAAAGTGCATCCAACTGATTCACTACATACCCTCCTCTGGTCGAGTAATCAACCACACTCTCCGCTTCAATCTCCTTCATCTTATTTGTATGCTGTTGTTTCTTTGGAATCCAGTTCTTTGCCACCCCCCTCAGATGACCTGCATTCTTTATATGTTCATCCACACTCCAGGTCATGTGACAGCATTCTCGTGATTGTGGACAGAATATCCAATGTCCTACATATTGGTTATGATCCTTGGGATAGTAGAACTTTGTTTCTGTTGGTTCAATGGTGCTTCTCTTTATATTCTCACAGGTACTTTCTTCATTTTGCATCTGCTCACCGATTCCTGCATCTATATCAATCATTATCTTCATCCCAATAGCTTTCTTGGCTGTCTTCTGGAGCTGTACCTAGATGATCCTTATAAGACAGAATCCTAGCAATACCAGCACGAGTATTGCTCGAAGTATTTTGGGCTCCTCTACTGTTCCAGTATGACGGCGGTGAGGGGGCGGGAGTTAGGGGAAGTGCATCCAACTGCTCCTCTACAGTGCCAGAATCAGGGAAATATAGTGGGATCAGAGCTGAAAAAAGAAGCAGGAAAGGAGTCCACTCTCACAATGCCACAAATCAAGAAATGACTTTGACGGCATCAATGTTCTCCTCTCAATAGAGATCTGCCAGGCTCCATCTTTATGTAGAATCACAAACAACCCCTGCATAAGCATCACACAACCAGCCCTTACATCAACCCAATACCTCAGTCGACAGAGGAAAAAAAAAAAAAAAAAACAATAGAAACCAAAACAGCCACCACGTAAACACCTTGTTGACTGCTAGCTCAGCGCTACCGTTTGGACCAAACTTCCACAAGAATATTCCATCTGGAGCCACTGTCGATCATGCCTCACATACAAAAACAACAACACTCCACAGCCATCTCTCACTGAATTCAGCATGATCAAACTGTTCCGAAATATAATCTTCTCAGATTGTTAGAGGACAAAGGCAACAACTAGGAATGTGTGGATTCCATGACACAAAATATGAACACATCAATCAACTTCCATCTACATGAAGAAACCACTTAGGAAAGGTCTGCATATTGATGTACCCTGGGGTTGCTGTTAGCCAGGAGTTATCCTAGAGGCTTAATGTTGAGGTGGAATATGACAGGGGCAGGATGGAGCATGGTGAAGCTCTACTGGATACCTGGTTAAACTGGGAACTGTTGGAGAACTTCTGGACAAGTTGTTCTCTGTTGGTGAAGAAGTCAGCACACAGCTGCAGGATTGTCAATGTGCATGACAATGATGTTGAGGAGAGCTTCATCATAAATTGAATTGAAGGTATCAGGGATATTGAGTAGGATGAGTAAGCAAGGCACCCCCATGTGCAGCATGAGTAGAGCATCATCTATAACTGGTTTAGGACGATTTTCCCGAAAACAAATGGTCGCAATGACCATTTGTTCTAAAAATGCTACGACCAAAGGTTCGAACACCAAAAGTTCAAACCTTTGGTGGTAGCATTGTTAAAAAAAAAACAGGGGCTGCGGGGGTGTCCTCTGCATCGCCCCGCTGACTATACTATATAGTATAGTGAGCGGGGGTGACGCCCCCGCAGCCTTCCGTTAAAATAAAAAGAAAAGAAAAGGACCCTGCAGAACCGGTTCCCGATCACAGAAGTGAAAGGGAACTGGTGCTGCAGGGAACCAGCGTGAAGATGAAGGTAAGTGGGGTTTGTTTATGTTGCGGGTCTTGGTGGGGGTGTGCTGAGGGTGTGGGTGGGGGGGGTGTTATGGGTGTGTTGTGGGTGTGTTGTGTGTGTGTGTGTGTGTGTAGGTGTGAGAATGTATGTGTGTTCACATGAGAAAGGTGCAAACTTTTGGTAGTTTGCACCTTTCTCATGCAAACGTTTTGCCTCCGGTACTTTCAGACGCGGGCAAATCACTTGGATTCTATGCACACAGCTTTACAATCTCTGGTCACAAGCTATGTGGAATTTACGTCGTCTGAAAATTGTTATAAATGCCAAAAAATCCGGAATTTTGTGGATAGGTCGGCGTAAGCCAAAAAAGGAAATCTCCTATTAGATGGTGTAAAACTAATACAGGTGAAGCGCTATAACTATTTAGGAATGCATTTGGGCAATAATCCCAGTTTAATCTCACAGAGATTAACTAACAGCTAAAATGGCACAGAGTAATGTGACCACAGTGAACCTGTATAACCACCTGAAAAATCATTCTTCCCAATCCACTGCCGAGGTCTCCACAGCAAAGTCACTAAGAATTGTGCGGGCAGGAAGAGGGCTATGCAGTCACACGCCATGCAAGAAATATAACATTTTGGAACCAAAATGCATAAAGAACATTTGGAAATTTCCACAACCAACTACTATGAAATAGTTATATCAATAATCCGATGTGATAGACATTCAAGTTATATTGCTATTAGCACTAATCAGATGATGGCTCTCCGGGTAGTCACATTTAGAAATCTACCTGACACACTCAATTTAAGACTCACATGTTCCTTTGTTAAAATATGTATCTAAAACCTAGATATTGGCGGGTTCTGTGCATTTTCTTTCTGTTGTCATAATCCTAATTTAACTGATAAAATCAATTTAATACACAATTGAAATAAAATAAATGTATAAAAACATTTTCTCACAAAAAGAATGTCCTGTTATCACCTGATTACATTGGGTTGTTTATAACAGAATGAAGTCCCACCCTCTAGAGCTGTAACATCAACTGACACAGGATGCGCCCTTTGTCCTGATTTGAGAATCATTGTCTGTTTTGAGAGATATTTGCTTTATTGTTGTGTTTTGCCCTTAAAGAGTAAGCATCTGCAACTCTCCACTCTCTCCAGGGTGTGGCACTGTTGCAAACAATGCTGCTCATAATCAGGGATTTGCCCAAGCCCTGTGCATGATGCTTTATGGGTAATCTGTCACTGCCAAACTATGCTTCTGTGGGCCTCACTCTCACTGTGCTGGATGGGCAGAGTGGAATCAATCTTGGAATCAATCTTGTTCCCTGATTGAGCACTTGCGAGAGCAGTGTTTGCCAAAACATTTTTGGAATTGGCCTTGCATTTTTTTGCTAGAGAAGCACAGCATTTCATTAAATAAACAATAAATAGACTTCATTATTAAAAAAGTGTACTGTGCTTCTTTATATTATACTTGTGACTTTTTTTAAATAGTCTTGCGTATAAAGAATTACGGCTGACATGGTGGAGTTGGGATTTTCTGGTCTTAAGTGTTTTTTTTTTATTTGAGCTCTTACCAGGCAGTGTCAAGGCTGGTGCCCCTTGTCTATAATCTCTGGTCAAAACAAGCAGACTCCTTTATTAAGATGATTGGACCACACCTTCCAATACGTGTTTTAGCACTTTTATTTCCATCACAGACAGCCCCTTCCTAATGTTAGTTTGATTTCTTGATTATTTTTGGCATTCTCTCCCACTGTGTGAATGTTGTAGTGTGAGGAAGCTGAAAAGAGGCATATTCCACTATGTGGGCACCATACATTTGCCATGTGTAAGGCTCAGATTGATCTTGTCCTTTGACAACTGACGGTGTGTGTCCAAGAACTCTGCTCCCCATGATCACAGACTCTTCTAAAAAGTTGTGTTCAACTTCTACTGTTACACTGCCCATGTTTATAAAGACCCGTGTATCATTTCTATATAATGATTCATTTTTTTTATGTTGGATTGAACACATTTATTTATTTAAAAATCTTTAAAGTACAGCCCTGGCCCAAAACCAGCAGGGCACTGCACAGGTAGTACATACCAGAAACTGAATACAACATATGCTATACAAAATCAAACAAATCACATGCAAAATCCTACAACAACAGACTGAGAATCAAAATATCAGGTCAAACTCAATTAGCATTAACACTTTGAAAAAAAATAATTTTAGGTTAGGAGCCTTCCTGAATTCAAGTAGAGAAGGAAGAGTGCAAATAGGCGGGGGCACAAGGAAATTACTTGCCTGCCCCCACACCTTCAACCCCATCCATAGTCACAGATTCTGGCTGGGAGATTGCGCCAAACATTCTATTACAAGTGGCAATGGTAAGCAGATTGTTTTCTGGGACCCATTTGATTCAGGAGTCGCCAAATTGATGAGGCATTTCTCAAATTGATGAGGCTCACACCAATTTGGGACCCTGTTCCCCTGTCTATCATGAGGACTCCAGGTAGGCATTCAACCCTGCAGGTCATTGCTGCTTCAGAGAGAGATGGGCGTCTGGAAGCCTATGTGCTTGAAATGATGCCTACTTTTTAATCTCCTCCCACTAGAAGTGCACCTGTAGCCGGGGAAAATACACGAAGGAGCAGGTGCTACCACAACCATTGAAAGCCAAGGATCCACCTGGTGGAGAAATTAAAAACAGGCTGTGTGCGATAAATATCAAAAATGCCAAACCAATACTGAGATTTGTGGTCAATGAAGCTGATTCAGCGATACAACAAAGTGATACATACATACTAAACCTTACATATTTCCTACCTGGTCTAAATACAACGCATGATTATGGTACCTGGAATCTTATGGATTATGAGAAACAAGAGCAAAGAACGATCTGATATCAGCAGTTTGCCTATAAAACCAGTTTTCTATAAATATTGCTATCCATAATGTGTTTATGTTTCTGCCCATCACATTGTAATTGTTTCTATATTATAGAGTGACATTTTTGGATACTATGGCTGTGATGGACCTCAGATGTACCTGCGCACTTGGCCAGTTCTTGAATGTAGGAATTTCTTTTATATAATGATTATGATGGATTGTAAGGCTATTCTAGTCTGTTACTTAAATGCCAATTTGATTTTAATTCCTATGATTTTTACTGATGTTTTCTTGTTATGTTTTATGTTTTGCTGATACTTATATTGCTTTGTAAGCTTTATATTTGAGCTAAACATTTTCAAAAAGATCTTGCTATTAAACATATGCAGAGTTTTTGAACAGACGTTTGCAGGTCTAAAATCCTCAACCTCGGTTAGATAATATATCTCCTCAGGCCTCCCCCAAATGTCTTTCCAGGAGTTGTTTGATGAAGTTCAGTGTGGATTTGGCTTTGGGGCAGAGATGTGTAATACATTATCTTGGAAATGATAGTGTCAAAGAAAGGACATGCTGTAGGAAGGAGAAGTGGAACGGGAGGAATTGGGCAAGACTGTGAGCAAGAACAAAAAGTGTGCTTTGGTACTATGAAATCCCCAGAAGGCAGAACATTATGCTCTGCAGTAAGAAATCGGCATAATCGAATGCACCCGCTTCTGTGACTTGTTTCCATCCTGCAGGTCACACGTTCAAATTTGTGAAGACAAGGATCAAACTTCCATCCGTCTGAAGGTGATATCTCACAATAGTTAAAGTGGATAATTGACTGTTTCATTGGAGACTTTCACCTCTGTGAGAGATGGAATAAAGTGTTGGTTATATCTGAGTCTGCTTTGTTCCTTCCAGAGCTGAAAATGAGTACGATTGGAATTCGTTATTGCACAATATAAAAGGTAATGGTAGATAAGTGCATATGACATACAGCCATTCATTCTTCTGAAGTTGCTTCCATGAAGAGCACTGTGGTGTTATTATTACAATAGGCAGAGTCCATGGCTGTGAGGGATTTATCTGTAAAAGATGAGTAGGGTGTGGACAGGGCTACCCATATGGATAGCATGCATGATGAGACCATTCATTGTTGTAAGATTACTTACATGGCCCACATGAGCCCTTGGGTTTCCATATTAACTATTTATAACATAATATATCATTCTTTCTAAGCAAGTCTGTCTATTTGTGACTCGGCATGAGCAAAACCAGGTATCCCCTCTCAGCCCCTCCTCTTCTAAAATTTGGCAAAGCTCTCAGTGGTGCTGAGAGGAAACATTGTACCTGGAAAGGAGACGAAAGACAGTCTTCAGAGTGACAAATGTCACAGAAATGTTATTTCACATCAGAATGCTGAATCTGTCTGAATGTTGAAAATGAAATGGGCACCATGCACAGTTTGCATTGTGTATTTAGTGATTCAAACAGACAACTCTTTAATAACAGACATAGGGCCTCATTACGACTTTGGTGGTAGCCATGCCTTAATAAGGGCATGGCTGCCACCAAAACTGGGTCTGGGTTCCTTGAATGGGAATTACCGGGCCTTTCCGAGTTTGGAGGGCCCCGTAATTCCTCCTCGAGGGAACCCGGGCCCGGACCTTCACCATTCCCATTTGAGCCCCCATAGGGCTCAATGGGGATGGGTGCAGGGAGCTAACAATGGGCTGATTACGACCAGCCCGTTGTTAGCTCCCTGGTCCCCTCTTGGGACTGGGTAAGGACGCCTGGTTTTACCAGGCGTCCTTACCGGGTCCAGCGAGGGAACCTCGTAATGAGGCGGAATGGGTTTAACGGGTCCGCCTCCATTAGTGGCACCTGTTAACCCATTCCGACAGGGTCGTTATAAGGCCCATAGTTGTCAAATTGTAAATCCTATGCTCCCAAAATAGTCTGGGGTGTTATGTAAAGAGGCCAGATCCCTCATTGTTGCTATTTGGTCCCTTCTCAAAAGACTTAGTGTATGCATAGTCTAAGTACGGTAATCGTTGATGGTGCACTGGTCCTCAGGGAGGCTCCTTAGGTGGTGGAAGTTACTGTGAAAAGTAAATCCTCGGTGGTAAAATGGCAGAAAACATTTAATGAAGGATAATAACAATATGTGGTTATCACTTTCCTTGATGGGTAGAACAATGTTAGTCCTTTCCCATACTGATTGTCTTGGATTTGTAAAATGGTGTTGCTGAAGTATCTTGTGATGAGGTCAGAGGTCTTGCATAGGTGTCAGACAATGTCAGCTCTGAGCTCAGTGCACTCATCCACACCATAAGTGAGACCAAAACCTAGGAACCATAGAAACTTTTACCCAACAAGGCCTCACAACACATTCAGCAAATAGGACACTCATCCCCACAATCGAAGCAAATAACTGCACAACAATCATGACAATATCTAACAACAGCAGAGCGATTTTAAAATCCATGAACACTGGATCAGCACCCTTCCAGACACTCCAATACCCCAATACAATAACACATGCAAGGCTTTTAGCAATATCTTCACAGAAAAGATGGGCAACAAACAGACCAATCCAAACGTTCCAGTAATATTTCATGAATACTAGGCCACAGCACATCAAGAGGAGCAAATACAATAGCCAATACTCCCATAGCCCTCAAACCCACCACCTACAAATACAGTTCTCTCCCCTCCTCCCTTGTGAAAGTAATTGCAGGTGAAGTAGCTACAACACTTCGGAAAGCCATCAATGCATCCCTCGCACTAGGACCCTCCGAGATGCACTGAAAACAGGACAGATCCTGTCTTCCTGAAGAAATGCAGAGACTACAAAATGACATGGCCAACTATTGCCCTATCATTTAACAATCTTTGTCAGCAGAGGGCTTGTGAAGCCTGCCCCCATCCAGTTACATGAAAGGATCACTCAGACAATCTCCTGCAGGACTACAAATCAGGTATCCAACAACAATGCATCACATAGGCAATCACTATCTGAGTTATAGAGAATCCAAGTGATTTGCCCACGGCTGAAAGTACCACGGGCAAATCGTTCGCATGAAAGAGGTGCGAACTACCAAAAGTTTGCACCTTTCTCATGCAAACACACATACATTTTCACACTCCCACACACACACAACACACCCACAACACACCCATAACACACCCCCCACCCACACCCTCAGCACACCCCCACCCACACCCCTAACATAAACAAACCCCACCTACCTTCATCTTCACACTAGTTCCCTGCAGCGGCTGTTCCCTTTCACTTCTGTGATCAGGAACCGGCGCTGCAGGGTCCTTTTTTTTTTTTTTAACAGAAGGCTGCAGGGGTGTCCCCCGCAACCCCTGCTCACGACACCATAAGGTACATAAAGTATAGTGAGCGGGGCGATGCGGAGGACACCCCTGCAGCCCCTGTTTCTTTTTTTTTTAAACGGAAGGCTGCGGGGGTGTCCCCCAGAACCCCTGCTCACTATACCATGAAGTATAGTGAGTGGGGCGATGCGGAGGACACCCCTGCAGCCCCCATTTTTTTTTTTACAGTGCTACCACCAAAGGTTCAAACTTTTGGTGTTCGAACCTTTGGTGGTAGCATTTTTAGAATAAATGGTCATTGCGACCATTTGTTTTCGGGAAAATCATCCTAAACAGTGTGCATATGCTTCATGGATGAAGTCTAGAACAAGAACGCACCTAGCCCTGACCACTAGTCTATTACTTGAATATTTCTGTAGATAGTTGGCAAAGGTTACTGACGTACAGTGAACATAGTTAGACTCATGCCTAACTCCACTCATTGAGCACAACGAATCAGAAATCTCTACAGGGTCACCGCCATATATGACATGATTTTGAAGATTAATGTTGCATTGCATTATTGCTTTTCCAAATTTGTGACAATGGGGTTGATGTCTCTTACTGTGTCATCTGCAACCCAGCCCTCGGAAATTCCAAACCATTACCCTCTTGAGTTCCTTCCAGTACATGAGTTTACTACAGGAACATTTTGGCATCTTTTCAAAATTCCAAAAGAAATAGTTATTTTCCTGTGTTTTTTACAATAGGATAACACGGTTTATGGTAATAATACCGAATTTACAAATCTCGAAAAAAAAATCTCGAAAAAAAAGGCCGAAAAAAAAAAGTTGCATTTTTTTTTTAACGTTTTTTATTCGAAATGGGTTCCCCCCCAACCCCCCTTTTTAAATTTTTTTTTGTACCATTTTTTTTTTATCCCGGACCCCAAAATAAATATATAATTAAAAAAAGAGAAATTTGACTTTTTTTTTTCAATATTTTTTTCGACCTTTTTGTCATTCGAGATTATTTTTTCGATATTTTGACCGACCACCGGATAACAATACAAATCCCTGATGTGATCATTCCAATCCCTGTTACCCCTTTTCTGAGTCATGTTTTCTATAGTCCAAGATAATGGCCCTCATTCTGAGTGGGGTGGTAATGGATACCGAGCACCGGTAAGGAGACCGGTGCCGGTAATCCCTTACCGCCCTACTACGAGGTCCCTTAGCGGGTCCCTTCCTTAACACCAGGTCTGACCTGGTATTAAGGACGGGACCCGTTCAGGGACCTGGGCGCAAAAGCGGGCTTGGCATACACCGGCCCGTTATTTGCGCCCTCCCCATTCTCATTGAGCCATATGGGGGCTCAAATGGGAATGGGGAATGGTTTGGTGAATGGGGACTTACCGGTCCCGCCAAGGTCGGACTGGACCAGTAAGTCCAAATCTCACCAAACCAGACATGGTACCGTTATTGGTGGTAGCCATGGCGCATATAGCACCATGACTACCACCAACCTCGTAATGAGGGCAAATATGTTGGATTGTTGAGTACATCATAGGGGTAGGGTGGAAGCACCAATATGGCTGGATGAAGTTGTGGGCAGATAGGTAGGCACTTCATAAGCCTTGCATTGATTGTTCAGTGATGAGGTGAATCGACTTGGTCAAGATTTGCTTCTCCTTGCAGGAGAGAAATACACCATGTTGAAATGTTAAAGAAGTCCAAATTGGGTCCACGCAATTGCCAAAAATGACTGGGTGACATCTTCATCATCATTAGACAACTTCGGGAACATTTCCTAAAAGTGCTAGTGCAAATAACTTACAAATCATGAAAACTTGAGCACAAAGAACAAATAAACCCAAACTTCGAAATTTCAAAAACAGAAATAGGTTTCCAAAAATATGAATAAATATGATTGTTAAAATTCGAATAAACAACACCTTAAAGAAATTACAATTGGGATACACGCAGGCTCTAATCACTTACATAGGAGGTGGTCGAAGTTGTTCCTGTGGGTAAAAAGTAACCTGAAAGTAAAATGCTTATCCCTTGATCTCTTGACCATCTCTTCTCTAATAATAAAGAGGGGACATTTAACATTGTGGCTACCATATTAGCAATATCAAAATGTAATAGCACACAGTCATCTGAAATGTCCTCAGGCCTGAGCCTTACCCAAACCACCCTGTGTGCTAGCTATGTATGTTTACAGTCTTATACAGCACAACCACAGACATTTTCATCCAGTGCCAGTTTTTTTCATGAGAGTTGAAGTGTCTTCTTTAATTGTTGAGACTATTAGTGGACCAGTAGGTACGGTTATGACAGAAGGTGTGCAGGGGCGGGGCAGATGCAAAATTATGGGGGATATGATGAACAATTCTGCTCATCCCATGCTCCACCAGCTTTTCTAGCTAATTCCAGGGTGTAGGACTTGCTTGATTAACACATTTTCTTTTCATCTGCTACATACCCTCCTTATCTATTGTGTAACTAGGATTAGAGTGATATGATATGATATGATATGATATGATAAGTCATTTATAACGCTCCTGTACACACTTGTTTCTAGGTGTGACAAGGTAAGGGAGGGAAGAGAGAGGGAGGACAAAACAAACAATCCTACTAGGACTTGTGTAATTCAGATTGTCCAAGTGTTATATGCAAAGTGCAGAGGGCCAGGGGGAGGGGAAGTGCCAGGAGGAGGGAAGGGGGAAGTGCAATCAAGGCAGCATTGCTCTGAGTAAGTGCAGTCAGGGCAGCACAGCTCTGGGTAAGTGCAAGCAAGCAGGGGACTATAGGTTTCCAAATACAGCCCCTAAATGTGGGGTAGGCCTGGTGGCATTGCAGGGGATACTGGTCGTTGAGGAGCCTGGTACTCAATGAGGCTCTGAGGGCAGTGAAAGTGAGAGTCCCCCAAAATGCAGTCAAAACTCTCCAATGAGAGTCAATAATGGACACACTACAGGAGGGAATGAGACCAAGACCAAGTGCAGGTGAAAGTAAAAGTAAAGTTTATCTAAAACCAAAATAGGGCAAGCACAGAACTCTGCAAACTCTGAGAGCGCTCTGCCCAATATCACTCTTACAGTACTTTAAAAAGGGTTACAGCATCACAGATGACGTCACTAGATATGTTATATTAATTACATTCTCATTGGTAGGTTCACAAATCCAGTATAATTGTGTAGGCACCGCCTCCAGATGATTGCATAGTTGCTTGGCGGGAAGGCATACATCACATGCTTCAGCACATGACGTGCACACTGGTCAGTGTGTGGTGAAGGTTATGGGTCCCCGGATGGGGTGATTGATACTAACTCTCAAATCTAAACACCACTTCAAAGTAAGCAATAAAAAGGACACACATAAAAAAAATCATTGACATCCTGACAGTGGGGGGGAAAGTCATATATTTCACACTTATCTATACATACATGTGCCTTGTGTACCTGAAAGGGGGAAACGGTAGGGGGGGGTCATCTTGTGTCAAGGGGCAGGGGGGTTACATTCTGTGTGGGCTTTGCAGAAGTGGGAGAAGATACAGTTGTTGCATTTCAGGCATTAGTGAGACATGGGCCTCAGGCAGCAGCACTGTCATGCGGAAGGGGGGAAACAAGTGGGGGCTATGTGCCCTTCATGTGCGGCGCTGCTGGAGAGGGGATAGACGGCCCTTTGGCTCTTTCAGTTTGGCCCAGTTTGATCAGTGGAATTATATGTAAACTATTGTTATGGGGTTCGATCATGTTTACTATTATCACATATACCGTGGTCACCTGGGCCACAGAATAGCTTATATATACATTAGTCTTGTGGCCGCGCATTTATATTGTACATGAAAATCTTATAACATCTGAAGACATTTGCGAGTATACACAGTACTGAAAAACAAGTGAGTTTGCGAACCATGCGTTTTGTATCATAACAAACGAGTCACCTAGCATCTCGTACATTTGCGTGGATATTTGATAGTGAACGGTATGTAACCAACATTATGGGACACCGGCATGTGGATCATGATATCGTATTAATTGCAATTGATTTAGATAGGTTAATTATTGATTGTTCTGTTACATCTCATAGAGTCAGCTCCCTTATACACAAACACAGGAGGGAATGTATAGCCTTGCAGAGGGGATTAGCATCATGGGTGAAACAGGGTGGCACACAGTCATTGGGTATGCATCTGTTACATCAAAAGGGTTGTGAGATTGGGGGTTATACATGGCATACATCTTAAGGGTAGAGTCTGCAAGTGATGAGGCATGTTTGTGGAGATGAATTGTTTTTTCCAGGCCCAGGCTCTTGCCCGGTCATTCACAGGTCAGTGATGGATGGAGGAAGGTGAGAGATACAGTGTTCAAATTGTAACTGTTCGCACCTCGTCTTCCCAGAGAACAGGGCAGCTGCAGGCACACCAGAGGGGAGGAGGTGGGGGAAGTAGCTGGCTAACTGTGTGCGGCACCAGGGGGGAGCTGCAGGCCTGCAGGTTGGCTTTGCTGTGGAGCCTGCTTTGGCATATACAAAATGGAGTTGGGATTTAGTACAAAATGGAGTCAGTAATCAGCCCTCTTCTGGACGTTGCACTCGCATGTGTCGTCCCAAGCGCATCTGGCACCTCTGGCCACAGGTGCATGGGCAGTCGTGGGACGAGAATAGTGTGCATGCGGGGAGAGAATGGAGGAGATGGCCTAAATGACCTTTCCTCCCATACAGCAGCCAGGCAACCAGTGAGTGCAGCAGAGAGGTAGGTCAGCAGGGCAGAGAGAGAGAGAAAGCAGGAACAAAAAGGAAGGTCTTGAGCTGCTTCCAGATCTCAGGTGGTCCGGCTGACGTTTGAGTGGGGTAAGGAGGCCATTCCAGAGGGAGGCACCTGCAAAGAAGAGATATCTTCCCCCCCACTCTCTGCCTGGTGACGCGTCTGAGCCTCTGAGGACTGAGTTGAAGGTGACAGAGCAAAGGACTCGAGGAGGAAGGTGTTTATGAAGAGATAGTTGGATGTAGTGCGGGCACTGGCTTAGAAAGCCATGTGGACGATGCAGAGGGACTTGAACTTAATCCTTGCAGCCACTGGTTTAAAAGCATATTTCGCATAATACCGCCTGATAATGAACATTGGCCTAAGTGCATTTGCATCGTACTGTAAATCATATTTTAATTAACTTGCAATAAGTTGTCTACACCACCATCTTAAAGTTATCCACCATTTTGATTAACTCCTGCTTTCTGTTCCATGCAAGAAATTGTGTTTTTGGCTCCAGCAGAGCAAAATGAACTTTGTACTATGTCAACGTAAATAAGCATGTTGAAGCTGCTAAGGTGGAATTGTTTGTCCTGCACTAAGAAACCTTGGCGCTAAACAAGAGCCGTATTTGAACAGTAATCTAGAGACCTTCTGTATCAATAGTGTCTTTTGCGTTCAAACAGCAAAAAAGAATGTTGAATATGTGGAGTATTTTTATCCATGCAACTGCGCCACACTGCAACCCTTTGTCAATTGGGAAAGAAAACTGCCAAAAATTGAGGAAATAACCCCTGTGAGTACTAAAGGCCTCATCACGAGTTGGGCTGTAGCCCTTAAATGCGGTGGTAACGGTATTACAGCCGCATTGAAGGGCTGGCCCTATCACGAGTTGGCGCTAAATGGGCTGTTTTTACCTCTAGCTTTTCTCTGGAGGTAAAAATCCTCTTACCACCAGCTGTTTTAGCCCGCATAATTAGCACTGAAAATGCCCCATTGAATCCAATGGACCCAATGTGGAATGGGGATTTACCGTTAACACCCAACCTGTGATCCGGCGGTAATATCGCCGGACCGATCGGTGCTAGGGCTATTACAGTTGGGCTGTATTGCAGCCGGGATACAGCCCAACTCGTGATTAGGCCCATAATCTGCAAAATTGTGCAGAGTTCATAAACCACCAAAAGAGCTGCACGCCCTGCCACACACACAGACAAAGTGGTGTAAAAGCAGGAGTAACTGCTGTCATCTGTCATCTGTCACCTGAAACAAGGCCACAGAAGGGCCTAATTCGAAAATGCCTTTAAAAATCCTGTCATTTTCCCAGACAATTATGGAAAGGAAAGTGTGCTGAAATCATGGAGTCACCAGGCAGTCAGAGGAATCCAAGCCTCCCTGTCTGACAGCTGCTTAAGGAAATTAGCAGTCAAACCCATTTAAAGGTGTTTCTTTTTCTGGAAGAAATTGCAAAATCCACTGTTTCAAGTATTTTTGTGAAGGGCTAATTCTTTTAAAATGTTTAAATCCTTTATAAACTGTGCTTATATTTTATATTTGAAATGAAAAGACTTCAATGTCAAGGAGCCCAGTCTGGGGCCAATTCACTATTTAATTCGGGTCTGACAGACTCGCCTGGGAAAACTGAAATCTCCGCTTGACACTCCCTTGAGAACAGGAAGGCTAATGGCTGTTAATGGTTCCCGCATAATACCAGCAAGCCACACAATGGGGCCGCATTAGACATTTCTCTGCTGGCTGACCAAGGAACAAAGAACAGGCTGAGCATTGACCTCTGCAAGAAGGGGCAGGATGTGGAGGAGGTTTCTCAGTGAACTTCAAAGGACTGGACAGCTGCTGTCTGAAAAGGGGAGGTTATCCAGGAGGACTTTGATGTGAAATCCATTTTTTGATTAAAGTTTAAAACACTTTACATGAGCAACCTAAAGAGGGATGAATCTGAAACTTGGTAGACATTAAACTAATTTCAGCATTGTGATTTGAAGACATTAAGGAAACACGTACCAGTTAAGGATCCAAAGTTAGGAAAAATGTCTGATTGTGGCAAAACTATTAATGTTGCAAACTTACAATTGTATGTACACGATCCACTGATAAGCGGCCAGAGATGATTCGAATTAGAAATGGTTAATCCAAAGTGTTATGGGAAAATTGATACAAATCCATAGAATTACCAATACAGCTCTCATAAAGATGGGAAGTGAATGCAAATGTAGACAATCAAATAAAAAGTATATATGTCCAATTTTATGAGGGTACATAATGGTAGAAATGTACATTTGTGCAAAAGTATGTTTTGGGTAAAAATCCCGGTGGGAGTTCCTAAATCCTGTCATAAGATGACAGCTCTGTTCAGGCTACAAACCAAAACAAACCACATGCCTATAGCCACTCACAACCATGGGGGTGTGTTTTGAAGTTCTGCCCATGCCATAAAATTTGTAATGGATAAATATAGGAGTTTCACTACACACACACTGCTTCCAGACCACACTGCTTCCAGAACCCATCCAGATGTCCGCGCAGCACCTTATTGCAGACCTTTTCATCTTGTAGCTGACTCCAGAATTCTTTGAAAGATCCAGATTTCTTTTCAGAATCCAGACTCTAGCATTGTAAAATTATTGCTAGCCTGACCCAATTGCAAACATCCCAAACTTGAAGGGATTTAATTCTGATTCAGCTTGGCGTGCTACCCCACTGAAAACTTGCATCCTACTATCTACGTGTCCAGTAACCAGAAGGGGCCCATCCAAATCCAGTCTGAGGTGCAGTCCAGATTGACCAGAACCGCCTCGCTGATACAATCCTGCTAGAGGTACCCTGCTGCCGGTATACCAAATCCAAGCTATTGACCAGAGCTGACGGTCCAATTTAATAACTTCTTCTGTAAGTATTAACAGGAAGAACAGTGACCCAAAATATATCTGCATTGTATGATCCCAATCTTAAACCCACCCCATCTTTAATTCAGAACTCTAGCATTGTTAGAATTCTTCTTGCACTGATTTTCTCTTATCGGTGCTCCAAAACCATAACTGCCTAGTGATTCTGAATAACTAAAGTAAAATCCAGGAAGAAATAGAGTATCCACAATGGGACGGGTTATGCTGATCATGTGACTGTTAGATCCATATGTGGCATTCTCTTTTTCATAGTCATAATATAGCGTAATCAAAACCATCTGTCATTTTCAAAAGCGCATTTCTGTTTTCAATTTTGCACCTATTTTTCAAACACGCCTCTCACTAAAACCTCTATAACTCCTTCAGTTTTAAACATAGAAACGAATTTTCAACTCTCACTGATACCTAACATCCTTAGCTACATACACAATTAAATCGCGTTTTTCTTCAATATCGCATAGTAAAAGTTTGCTGCGAATTTGCAAAATTCACAAGTTTACATTTGTCATTTCCCCATTTTTAAGTGTTTTTTCCATCCCATCCTGATCTGAAGTGTGTATTGTTGTTTATATTATAGCTCATGTATGTTAGGGCCTGATTAGTGTAGCTTTCTTTAGAACTTGTCGCCATTTAAGTATTTTTGCACCCTTTTGCAGTATGTCACAAAGGCATTTTCACCTGTCATTTTCAAGGTGTCATTTGCCAAAATAAGGTTTTCACTCTTGTTTGGGAGGGAGGATTGCCTATAAACTTTAGACCATTGGCCTCATTCCGAGTATGGTGGTAGTGGTGCTATTTGCGCCATGACTGCCTCCCATACCGGTTTGGTACAATGGGGACTTACCGGTTAATTCCGACCTTGGAGGGACTGGTAAGTCCCCATTTACCAAACCATTCCCCATTCCCATTTGAGCCCCCATAGGGCTCAATGGGAATGTGGAGGGCGCAAATAACGGGCCGGCGTATGCCAAGCCCGTTATTTGCGCCCAGGTCCCTTAACGGGTCCCGTCCTTAACACCTTGTCAGACCAGGCTTTAAGGAAGGGACCCGCTAAGGGACCTCGTAGTAGGGCGGTAAGGGATTACCAGCACCGGTCTCCTTACCGGTGCCCGGTATCCCTTACCGCCCTATTTTGAATGAGGCCAATGTCTTTTACTCCTGAATACCTGCTGATTACTCACATTGGTGTAGGATTGCTCCTTTGTATTTAAACAACATTTTTCAGGGGGAAATAGTAATCTAGACGCTATCTGTGCACAAAACAAAACTGTTCTCTTTGCTGTGTTTCTATTCTGCATTAGTATAAGTGAACTCAATTGCTTTGCTTATTTTTTAATTGTATTGTCACCCTTTGCGTGATTGCTGCCCCATATATATATCTATGGTAAACCTATATGTGATTTGAATATTAAAATAAATAAATAAATATTTACCTTTACAAACTAGCCTGATTCCTGGTTCAGTGTGACCTGGGGCCTAGGTGGGTATTTTGAGAAGGGTGTGATATGAGTAATATATCATTTAGAATATTGAACTTATAGACAATTGGGATATTTCTCCTCTGTGAAAGATAGTGAGCAAAAGACTCTGGGTAAGGCTCTTGTAACCAGGACTCATGTCTGGCAGAGAGTATCCCAGGACCCCCCTTGTTATTTGCAAATTTCGAATAACTTTGAGTCAAACCCTAAGTTACTAGCGGAATCCAGACGTGGACCCCTTGATCACTATTCTTAGAGAGGCACAGCTACACCCTACTGATGAGGTTCAACCAGAATGAAACATGTGTCTGGGGTTGCTGTTGGATACTCTAGCTCAGAGGAGAATTGCCTAGCATTTCCCTGCTGGACTGCCGCAGGGCAGGTCAAAGACTAATATGTTTGGGATATTTCTCCTCTGTGAAAGATAGTGAGCTAAAGACGCTGGGTAAGGCTCTTGTAACCAGGACACATGTCTGGCACAGAGTCTCCCAGGACCCCCCTTGTTATTTGCATATTTCAAGTAACTTTGGGTCACACCCTAAGTTACTAGGGGAATCCAGATGTGGAACCCTTGCTCACTATTCTTAGAGAGGCACAGCTACACCCTGCTGATGAGGTTCAACCAGACCTAAACGCATGTCTGGGGTTGCTGTTGGTACTCTTGTTCAGAGGAGAATTGCCAAGCATTTTGTTGCTGGACTGTGCCAGGGCAGGACAAAGACTGGTATGTTTGGGATATTTCTCCTCTGTGAAAGATAGTGAGCTAAAGACTCTGGGTAAGGCTCTTGTAACCAGGACTCATGTCTGGCAGAGAGACTTCCAGGACTCCCCTTGGTATTTGCATATTTCAAGTAACTTTGGGCTACACTCTAAGTTACTAGGGGAATCCAGACGTGGACCCCTTGCTCACTATTCTTAGAGAGGCACAGCTACACCCTACTGATGAGGTTCAACCAGACCGAAACACATGTCTGGGGTTGCTGATGGTACTCTTGTTCAGAGGAGAATTGCCTAGCATTTCGGTGCTGGACTGCCCCAGGGCAGGACAAAGACTGATATGTTTGGGATATTTCTCCTGTGTGAAAGATAGTGAGCTAAAGACTCTGGATAAGGCTCTTGTAACCAGGACTCATGTCTGGCAGAGAGTCTCCCAGGACCCCCCTTGTTATTTGCATATTTCAAGTAACTTTGGGTCACACCCTAAATTACTAGGAGAATCCAGACGTGGACCCCTTGCTCACTTTTCTTAGAGAGGCACAGCTACACCCTACTGATGAGGATCAATCAGACTGAAACACGTGTCTGGGGTTGCTGTTGGTACTCTTGTTCAGAGGGGAATTGCCTAGCATGTCGGTTCGGTGCTGGACTGCCACAGGAGAGGACAAAGACAAATATGTTTGAGATATTTCTCCTCTGTGAAAGATAGTGAGCTAAAGACTCTGGATAAGGCTCTTGTAACAAGGACTCATGTCTGGCAGAGAATCTCCCAGGACCCCCCCCTTGTTATTTGCATATTTCAAGTAACTTTGGGTCACACCCTAAGTTACAAGGGTAATCCAGACGTGGACCCCTTGCTCACTATTCTTAGGGAGGCACAGCTACACCCAACTGATGAGGTTCAACCAGACCGAAAAACGTTTCTGGGGTTGCTGTTGATACTCTTGTTCAGAGGAGAATTGCCTAGCATTTTGGTGCGGGACTGCCCCAGGGCAGGACAAACACTGATATGTTTGGGATATTTCTCCTCTGTGAAAGATAGTGAGCTAAAGACTCTGGGTAAGGCTCTTGTAACCAGGACTCATGTCTGGCACAGAGTCTCCCAGGACCCCCCTTGTTATTTGCATATTTCAAGTAACTTTTGGTCACACCTTAAGTTACTAGGGGAATCCAGACTTGGACCCCTTGCTCACTATTCTTAGAGAGGCACAGCTACACCCTACTGATGAGGTTCAACCAGACCGAAACGCATGTCTGGGGTTGCTGTTGGTACTCTTGTTCAGAGGAGAATTGCCAAGCATTTTGGTGCTGGACTGTCCCAGGGCAGGACAAAGACTGATATGTTTGGGATATTTCTCCTCTGTGAAAGATAGTGAGCTAAAGACTCTGGGTAAGGCTCTTGTAACCAGGACTCATGTCTGGCAGAGAGTCTTCCAGGACTCCCCTTGGTATTTGCATATTTCAAGTAACTTTGGGCCATACCCTAAGTTACTAGGGGAATCCAGACGTGGACCCCTTGCTCACTATTCTTAGAGAGGCACAGCTACACCCTACTGATGAGGTTCAACCAGACCGAAAAACGTTTCTGGGATTGCTGTTGATACTCTTGTTCAGAGGAGACTTGCCTAGCATTTTGGTGCGGGACTGCCCCAGGGCAGGACAAAGACTGATATGTTTTGGATATTTCTCCTCTGAGAAAGATAGTAAGATAGTGAGCTAAATACTCTGGCTAAGGCTCTTGTAACCAGGACTCATGTCTGGCAGAGAGTCTCCCAGGACCCCCCTTGTTATTTGCATGATAATCCCTATTCCCCTTCCCACCCAAAACACACCCTTCCAGGATCTCTTGGGCCAACTTTATCAAGCCTTACAATCAATCTTTGCACCTGAAGTGCCTGCCAGGGTTTTTTTCAAAGCAGTTTTCTGAGATCTAACGGTTTAAATGATGCTGTAAACATGCCACTGCTGTAATAAAAATGTCTTAACCAAGTCTGCCTTTAGCGACTTTACGCATAGGCAGTATAGGTACTGGTACAAGCATTTGCAAAGCTGACAGTTTTGGCTTGTGTATAGGCATTAGATAGGCATTTACCAGGCCCTGCTATCCTATGTGCAAATACATGCACCAATTCCAAGCTGCTACCATTACTGGCCAGATAGTGCCATTACAGCAATGCCTGGAAAATACCTTTCCCAAATCTACACAAGAGCCACAACTGGTTCGTTCTTGCTTTATCATCTGGCAGCTATCAAAGACTTCCACGGGTTTGTTCATCCGACATGGAGCATGAAAAGGAGGCTGTGTCTTATAGAGAATACTGAATCAAGCTCTTCCTTTCCGTTTGTTCACTGACCAAAGCTTGGACTTCCCTGACTGTCTCTGTCGCTGCCTTGACGTAGCAGACTTTTCAAACGGGTGCCGTATAACTGAAAAGGACACAACACTCCTGTGTTGCTAAGCAATGTTTCTTCCTCAGGCTGGACTGGACTTCGCATACATTCCTCGTCTACAGCCGTGCCTTTATGCAAGGCAGCAGACTTTTCAAAATGGTGCCAGCCAACGCAGAAGAACGCACACAAGCGTCCTGGTCCTAAAAACCTCTACTTGCTCCTTCACACGCTGCACTCAATGTCACATTGTTTCATGCTCTAGCAAATTCGATTTTTACCAATTGATTAGCATATATGTCTGAGTCATGCAGTATTTTCAATCGCAATTCTCTGTTTATAGCAAGATTCAACTCACACTTACCCAGAATCCTTCTTAACCAACTGCCATGATTTTTGGGGGGGAGAGTGAAAAAAAAAGACAGGATGTGCCTGCCCATCCAACCCTTATCCCTAGAGAACATCCTGCTCCTCATTGTGGCATCTTACCTCTGTCCCTGTCCTATTTCCTTTCAGTCTTCTCCTCACAAACCATTTTAATGAAGCACCAGAAGCCAGCCACAGCTGCTGTGCTGAGCGTAACAGCCAGACAGCAGAAACCCAAAGCGCACCAAGGCAGTGAAACGCTGGTAGAACATTTTCGTCTGACCACAATACCATTATTCATAGCATAACCTTTATTGTGCTAGATGGAACGATGGGCGCCACCCACTCACCTGCTTCATTATGCATTCTCCAAGAACAGCCATGAGTCAGCATAGTCCCTTGGCACTTCATAAGCCTCCCATATGCTCGCTCTGGAGAGACGCTAAAACTTTATTTCAGGCTGCCATATTAGGTAGGCACTGATACATTTTCTTCTCCTACGGGCCTGCAATGCTCAGCAGTGATTGATACGCTGTTCCAAAGCAAGGCAAGATTGTTCAATATCATTTCTGCCATTGTGATAGAATACATAAATAATGTTGCTGGGCTAATCTGTATTAAATGGATTTCATGTTTAAAATGTTCTCTGTGCTGCAGTCCTACAACAGCGTGATTCATATTTCCTGATCAAAAACATTACGGCACTAGCTTGAAACGCATGTGGGTGAATATAGTGAGTTACTGGAGAGTTACAGTCTATGAATTATGGGCGAAAGGGCTCACAATCTCAGCATATCATTTTGGAATAGGTTGGTACAGGCAAGATACGGAGAAAAAGCTTTATTTTTATTTTTTCCTACCGAGGCCCAGTTAATTCTCTACAGAAGAGAACCTCAACTTTTCAAACTATTTCAAATGAAATGAATGCCAGCGGTTGATTGTTTCCCTGATCCTGGCATCTGCTGTGGTGCCATACCCCAAGTGATGGGTTGATTTAGAGAAAAGGACCCGAGTGCCATCAACGATCTATCTTTGAGACAGTACAAACAAAGGAAGGCACCCTTTACACAGGGGTCTCCCAGTTGTGGCTCTCCTGATGTTTTAGACTGTAATTCAGATGATCCCTGACTCTTGACTAAGCGGCCTAGGGAAGATGGGAGATGCATTCCAAAAGAAAGGTTTCACTAACATCACTACAGGTTTCACTAACATCACTACGAGGTGCAGTGCCCGGCCCTGGCTTGGGAGGGCTTTGGCCCTCCAACCTTCAGGAAGTTGCAAGAAGAAGGGGATGCTTAAACCAGGGATCTGATGGGAAAGATGGGAAAGGTGTGCTACTATTAGAGCCTGTTAAATTCCTCACCTGGGAGAGCAGAGTAACTCTATTTAAACAATCATTAACGTGGCAGAAGCAACACACATGCACAGGCAGAGAACAAATAGCCTGCCCTGGCAAAATGAATATATCCTCTGTGATGAAGACAAAGGCTTAACTGCTGTGCTCAGCTTTTAGATGGCTGACAACGATTAGCATCACTTTGTGAACATATTATATAGCACCTAATTTGGGTTGAAAGATGTATCCAATTAGCCAGAGGAAGGTGAAACAGCTATTCAGACTCCTGGGTTCAGAGGAAGAGGGAGTCCACAGTGTGATGAGTTAATGGATAAAGTCATGATCAGCTTTCAAAACTGTCGTCCAGAATCCCAACATTTTTAGGACAGCCCTAGCCCTGAGCACACCTTTATTTCTTGTGGCGCAGGGCTTGCTGTTTGGTCTTACAGAAGGAGCCAGCAGACACCTGCTTTAATACTCAGATCAGGGACATCTTTTTCTAATCCTGCTAATTTAAAATGGGCAATTATGTGATTTGTGTGGCAGTGTACCCCATTTACTTGAGTTAACTCCTTGTTAGTCTTGTTCATTCTCCCATCATGGACAATGCATCAGGCGTGTGGGAAACCTGAGGCCAAACATGCAGAGCACCCAGAAAGTCACTTCCACCTCTTCCTCTTCCACATCTGGTGACTTTGGAAGGTGGAAAAGAGGATAGGAACAAATCAACCAACCCAAACACGAACCTCAAAAATGACACTTTGGCCCCAATTCATGAAATAATGTCAGTTGAAAAAGGGGTAATGGTGCGCCAAACTGCACACAAATGCGCAGTACTTTTCTTGGACTTGTGTGGAGTTTGTGGAGGCTGAGCATGTCTCTTTGAGCCGTCGAGGGCTTTGCGTGAGACTCCATGCAGAGTGTGGGCGTGGCTTCTACAGAGGGCTGGGAAAGGGGGCGGAACACCAGAAAGAAGAACTTGCGAAAAAGTGGGCATTCCCGAGGGACGGACTGCAGGCAGTCCCTCACATGGTCACATTTGCGCAGCATTAGTGGTAGTCATGGATTCGATCTTCGCAACCTCTCGGCTGAGAAATATCCACACAATTCCTTCATACTATCCACTACCCAAAGGCAGGCGTAAGTACACTTGCGCATAGGATTGGCAGCAGAGAGGTGGGTTTGCATGTGGGATTTCTGGGTGTGTGTATGCAACCAGGGTTCCAATCCAACTATGGGGTGCGTGTACATAGTCTATCGGGTTGCAGGGACAGTTTATGGGGGTTCACACACACACATTTCCTGAGTAATTACATAGTTACAACTTTCCATATGCATGTTGTTGGGGTGCCAGATACAGTTATGGGGGACTTTGCACAGGGTCCCCGAGATGCAGGCCTGTTTGCGTGTGCTGCAAACTCTCATCTCAAAAAAGGCTATCATGCCATGTTCTTTCTGGAGAGCAGCGCCTGCTACCTTTTTTGAAATATTTGAAAGGAACTTGGGGTTGGTCACCCTGAGTTACCTGGGGGCAACCAGACGTGGACTCCCTGCTTACTGTGCTCAGAGAGACAAAGCTTCACCTCACTGATGAGGCCCAACAAGGCTGAAAAACGTGTATGGGGTTGCTTTTGGTACTCTTGTTCAGAGAGGAATTGCCATAGCATTTCGGTGCAGGACTGCCCATGTGGGCGGGACAAAGACTGATATGCAAATCGGTATTTCCCATCTGTGGAAGGTACAGTGAGTAAAAAGTGTGTGCTGCAAACTCTCATCTCAGAACAGGCTATCATGCCATGTTCTTTCTGGAGAGGAGCGCCTGCAACCTTTTTTGAAACTGTTTGAAGGGTGCATGTATTCGCAGCTGGGGGAGCACGCAAAGGTAGCTGTTCTGGCTGTTTAAGGTTTGCATGTGGTCATGTCGGGTGTTCCGGCCGCGACTTGCGATTGCGTTTATGATGCGCAGTATATTCCATGAATACGCAGGGGGCCCATTTTTCATTCTGCGCGCAGTGTCCTTCTCGCGCATGGCGCCTGCAGGATTTCTGCACACATTTCCATGAATCGGTCCCAGAGTGTATAGTTAAACGTCAATCATTTGAACACACTGTGTAAACATATGCAATCAATCCAAGAACCTACTATAAGAAATAATTAACTCTGGCTCTTGTTGTTGTGCTCTGCTATGCCAGTCTTTGTTTTATGCTGCAGGGAGAAAGAAAGAAAGAAAGAAAGAAAGAAAGAAAGAAAGAAAGAAAGAAAGAAAGAAAGAAAGAAAGAAAGAAAGAAAGAAAGAAAAAAAGAAAGAAAGAAAGAAAGAAAGAAAGAAAGAAAGAAAGAAAGAAGATAGATCAGAAAAGATTGGGCTACAAGCCAGTTGTGAGCATGTCTCTGGGAAGTTCACTTCAAGCAAAGCACTGGCACAGAGACAAAGCTACCAACGCAAGCCTAAGGGACAGTAAAAACAGGGGAGATGTGTTAATAGTTACATCACGTAAGTGAGGGGACAGGGTGCGCTTGGTAAGGTTTTCCCTTAGAGATTTTTTTTTTTTACTCTGAAATGGTTCATTTTACAGCACAATTTTTGAGAGAAATTGTTTAAAAACCCATACAATTTACAGTTCGTTCCTGTTGAGTAATACACATGATAACATCCAATGGATATCTGGTCACCAAAAGTACACCGGAGCAATTTACAGCACATTTTCATGATGTCTGTGCCCATCTTATGTCCATCCTATATTCTGCACTGCCACTGTAAAACTAATTGAGGGTGCCTCTGCCTGTGCCAACAAGGTAAACAAACATTGTCACTGTAAAACATAATTCCATGCTGATTGTGTCGAGTATATTCCAGTATTGCCACCATTAAACATTGTGTTTCTGACTGTGCCTAATACATGCCGCTATTGCCACTATACATACACACTTTCCTACTGGCTGTGCTCTGCCCAGCATGTGCTAACATTGCAATGTACGCGGTTTTTCTTGTTGCCTGTGTATAATCCATACCAGCATTCTCCCTTGGCACATGTTTGGTGCTGCGTGTGCAGTACAGCCACTGTATGACATCATACCATTGTAAAAAATGGAATGAACAGAATCTGCATTTCAGCTTGGCTCCCATCTAGCTGAGAGCTAGAACCATTGTACTCAAACTCTTATCATGCCCCCTATACTTGCATTATGCAAAAACTCATAACACAAAGACATGTTTGACAGAACAATCATTCACCTCCATGAAATATTACATTTCACTCTGCAGACACTCGACAGAATCCTTGTTCTACAATAACGATGGATTGCATTTCAAACAAGAGAGAAAAACGGGAAGTGGTTGTGCTATACCCCCTATTCTATACGCCTCCTATAAGTGCATAGCATATTTGTCTCTATTATCCTGTTGGCCTAGAAGTAATTGGTTTGCAAGAGATAATTTAAATGAACAGTGTTTTGCAGGAATATTTGTCTGCACACAATTCCTTAGTTCTGCGTTATACATAAGCAGAAAGTGTTACTCCATTACAGCTGTTTGAGGAAGCCAATAAATACTGCACCTCCAGTACACCATTTACTATTGCAATGCAGCATATACATACTTAAATACTCTCAAAACACAATGTACAGGCATTACTGGTGTCTGCAAAAAACTACTCAACTTCGCGAAGTTGCAAAGTTTAGCATGAAAATTCTCAAAGGGTGGGAAGGCAACGTCCTGAGTCTTCACAGAGGCCAAGTTGTGATACATCCACCGTTACTATTCTGTTTTTCTAGGCAAGTGAATTGTGCACTGATGCATTCTGATGGCCCCTGCAGTGTGGATGAAGGAATGTTTGGTTTTGAGCTCTGGGGGTAAGTGAAGTGTGGTGTACTTCATTACAGTCCCTGGGCGAGCAGGTAGCTCTTCTAATGTGTGGTGTGGGCAATGTGACAGTGCGTTTTCATGCATTGATGAAGACATAATTAAAAGAAATCCATAAGCAACATAATGTTCATGGCAGCCTTTTAGCAACATAGTTCGGGTGGTGCACATTCTTGTTTGTTGTTTTGAGAAAGTTTTATGTTATTTTCTGCTACGAATGACAGCGTTACAGGCTTACAAGATGGGTACCTCAGGCTTGCTAGGAAGAGGTTGTAGTGGGTCAGAGGTGTCACATCAGAGGTGGAAATCCGGCAGCTGGGAATTTGTCGGTGGGCAAGGTCGCGGGTGCTGGAGATATGTCAGAAGAAGTTTCGGCATCTATTTGGTTACCAAGGTTGTTAGCCATGTATCCAGTTGCCATTGCTTCTTTTTATGTTTTTTGCTCTGTCTTAATTACTTACTTGATTGAAAAACATAGCATCATGCAAAGTTGTCGCAGACAAAGACTTTGCTGGCATTTAAATGAGAAGAGTGGGCCAGGGTTACACGAATTCTATCTTGGCAGTACACTGGTGCAAATAGAAAGTGCAGCAAGAAAGTAGTGCGTTATACCCCTGGTTGTGGCACGAGCACACACATGCACGGTGCGTCTGGGCCTGGATTTTCAGGAGTGCGGAATACATCATGTCCTATATAATTCAGGATGAAAAGATGTGCCCTTTCCACTGTGGTTAAGTATGGAAGTCACCTGCCAAGTAAAGTAGAGAGAGGCGGATTTGGCTATTCATGAGCAACGTTGCTTACAAGCTGTCGAGATTCTAAATAGGAACGGTTCCAAAGCATACCATGCTACCAACATATCATAGAACTTGAAGGAATAATGACAAAGGAGGGTATACTTTTAAAGATATGTGAAGACCTGAAAATTAAGAACAGATATAATCGTATTCCTATTTTGCTTATTGCACATGTCTTGAAGTAAGTAAACTTTAGTTAAGAAACATTAAAAATGCAAGTGTTTAGATCATTCCAAGGAGACATATTTGGGCATTAAGAAATATATATATCTGCCACCATCGATTCTAATACTGCATGCATCTTTACAACGCCTGCCATTGGGGGAGATTTTGGGGCAGCGTTCATTAAAATACAAATCGAGAGTGTGATCCATATAGCTTTTGAATGAAGGAAAGCAGGGGGGCTGACACATGTTTTTGCTTTGCAGAAAAGGAGGCACTTATTTGCAATTGAGAAATGCATACCCTTTGTCTAGTGTACAGAGTTTAAACTGCAGAGCAGACAGGCGCGGACCGTCAAGTGGATCACTAAGGGGTCTTTTGGAGTATTATTGCTTGACTGCAGTGACTGTCCTTCTGGCACCACAGTGCTACGTTGCATTAAACCCGAACAAAAACAACCTGATCAGTACTCAGTCTGTTTCCTCTCTCTATTCCCCTGGGAGGAGCTACTGCTGCCGTAAAGGCACCCATATAGACCCTAGAATAGCGCAAAGCCCGTGCAAATCATCAAGTGTATCACTATGGGGTCTTTTGGTCTTGTGGCACAGAGAAGCTGGTAGGTAGCAGATTGGCATGACTCCAACATCTATCTACCTGTCCAAACGGTAAGCACGGCACAGCATGATTAATCATTTCGTCATTGTGCACATAACTTTGCTATACCCATGACATGCCTATACCACAACTACAGAGTGGGAGACTCGTGATTACAGAGAAGGGATTGGCGGCCCTTAAAGAAAGGGACGCTGGGAAAGCGCTAGACCCGTTGGAGGCCATTGAAATGGTCAGTGTGGAAAAAACACACCTGGAACCAGGGGAGGGAGGAGGGACCTCACTTACAGCTGCTATAAACCCTTTCCCGCCACCCATTTCTCTCAAGTTGTAGGTACACCACTTCAAAGTGCTGCAACACAAATCTTGGCCGCTACACAAGTTTGCAACGCAAAAACAAACCCGTGCCCAACTAATCCAACAACCAGCAGGTCTATGCATTGTTCAACCCTGACGGCAGAACTGTAAAAATCAAGCTTACACTCCCCCGTGGAGTGAAGGAAGGGCGGGCCGCGGCCGAAGAACCCATGACAGTGCAGTATATCTTGGGCCACAAACAGCCCCCACAACATCCTCTAATGAGCCCATGATATTGGACAACTCTTGTGAAAGACTATGTGAAAACGTATACGGAGTAATCAACAGAAGCTACAGGTCTAACACTCTGGGGACAGGACTGTCAGGCTACTCAGTTGTTCTATATCCAAGTCCTCCTAAAACAATGCAAACCTATGCTTAAACAACCTATGAACGTGGACTTCTTTAGACCCAGCAACATGGAAATGAGTAGGAACTCTATGGTGATGCCACAAATAGATTCCTTGGGCTCAGCATCAACCTCTGCCTTGCACCTTGTGTTTGAGTCCCTGCTCAGGTTGCATGACAACATAAAGGACATTGCACAGGACAATGCAAGGAAGTTGGGAAAGCTTGATTCTAACATTGATCTACTATGGAAAAACCAAAACTCCTACACCACGCTCCCCCACTGCAAAATATACAGTGGTGTGCCTTGCTTCTGAGTGTGTGTGATGTCAAAGATGTCTGGGAAGTGCCAGAAGGGCACGCCGTGGAATGTCCTACTTCCCGCCTGGAACAAAGTGACACTACGGACACAATGATGGTCCTAGTGGACTTTCAACATAGGGAGGAGTCTTCAGCCCAAGCCGAGTAAGAAATTCAAGAATTTGACATGAAGGTGGAGCTTCGGGCTGCTACTGACACTTCTGCTTTCAATTCTAATGAGGGCTTTGAACAACAAAAGCCAAGGAAACAATGCAAAAAAAGAAGCAGCAACAGAGGAAAGTAATTTAAAATCTTCCGGCTCCTAACCTGAACATGCAACAAAAAGGTCAAAAAATGTATAAGCACATTGTCAGACAGTGCCACAGTCAAGCCTTTAGCACTCGGGCCTCAGTTGCATCTTTCTTCAACCATCCCGGTCTCATCCGATGATTATATGTCATAAACAGTGAGACCTTAGAAGAAGGCAGCTACCAAACAAAGCAAGATAACATTCTTGGGTAACTCTATTCCATCTAACTCAGTCCATGTGGGAACGGGAAATGTGGTATCAATGGCTCCTGCAATCCTGATGGACCCCTCCCAAGATACACTGGCTCCAATTTCGGGGGCACTGCAGGCACCAACACCTTGCATGGTGCCTTTGACTCCAGCAATAGAGCCACTTTCACTGACTGCCAGGCCTAATCGGTTGCCCAATCCAACTAGGGTCGACAAATTCCAGGGGACCGTTATGGGTTGGGACTTTGTGTCATAGGGAGACGTTCAACAGTCTATGAATAGAACACAAATGTTGAGAGGTTTTTAGGAAATTCCATCACTACACGCCTTGTGATCTGATGATATAGTCTGAATGATTTTCATAAAGTCAGGGACTAACAGATCTATCTGTCATTTCAAATCAAATCTAATTGCACAAATAGTGTGGATGGATTGTGACTTGCTGAGGGTTACAACCTTTTTGATCTTCATGATCCAACAGTACTGGCTGACTTTCTGACTCCAAAACCCACCACCCCCAAATTGGACATGCATTCCTTGAGCTCTAAAGCTGTGCCGGGGCCCACTACTGTGGCCCTGAAAGACTGGCCGTGGCTGGAAGCTGCCATCCAAATGTTTTCAAATGTTAAGCTATCAAAAAATGTACTCTAGGATGGGGAGTGTAAATTTGTGTCCTGGAATGTGTGTGGGTTTATAAATTTAACCAAGGGTCTACAAAGATGCGTGGGAGATGCTACCATTCTTCTACTCCAGAAGACGATGGCCATGAGTATCTTTGCGCTGGAGGGCTTCCACATTTACTGCAAGGAGGCAACCAGGGGCAGCAGAGACCACCCCCAAGGGAGTTTGGCCATTGCAATTAACTCTGGGGTGAAATGTCACCACTTCAAGAAAAATGAAATGCTCTCCCTCAGACTGGTCTTTCGCTGGCGACTCAAAGATACCTCTATTATTCCTTTGGTCAACTAATCCATAAAGATCATTAAAAGTCATTGTCGCGTCTCACCAGAGTGGGTGGAGGGAAAGCAAAAATCCACCTTGATATGCACAATGGTAAAAAGTAACTCTCTAGGAGACTTGCGCCAAGTCAGGTAGTGCGTACAATTGTTTATTCAGCACAATTGAACGACTGCCTATGGTGATTCCAAATTGTTATTTTATCACAATTACGACACGTGTTTCTGCTGAATACGCCTTTCTCAAATCAGTGTGAGCACATATTCCCTACAACATATTCTAAAATTGTCCCAACAATGATAAACAGTATCAGTTTTTATCAAATGCAAGTATGTCAAAACATGATTCCATGATAAGTTATAATATATAAGCATTGTGTGATGTTTTTCATGTTGCCAAGCATTAACAATCAACAGAAAACAGGGTTGGGGTTCAGTGGAGGATTGTTAGGAATGGGGAAAAGAAAAGAGAGGACATTCATTTGCGCAGGAGAGATAGTAAGCAAAGATATGGTTAGTTTCATGTATTGCGATGCCCTGGAGTTTATTTAGCTGATAAAAGCCGCTTAGTTTACTAATCTTACCATCCAAACTTAGTTGTTAAATAGTATTCTGGTCTTAGTTTCCTGAGATAGATCCCTGTGCAGCTAGGGATAAGACAAAAATTCTCATCAGGTCTTTGTTGCGCTATGTCTATCCATTCCCCATTTTACAGTGAAACTCTTGATGGGATTCATGCACTAATCAAATGTGTTAACCAAACTCGTTACACTCAGTGTACTACTATTTCAATGCGTAAATATGAACATTGAGTCTGCCTTGTTTTTTCCATATGGGTTGTAAAATCTGCACGTAGGCCGTGTTGCTGTTAATCTTAGTGCAGACACTTTCGTATGTGTACAATTTTAATGTGCTTGTTAATATCACATGCTGACTATTTATTGAGTCTATCACAGTGGTTAGCCCCAGATATCCTATATTTCAGTCTGTTCGTGAGGTCTCGCTTGGGTCTTACCGTATTATCCGGAGTTATTCCACGTAGCTGTTCTACACTCGAGCCATCCGCGCCATGTTTATTAATTGTTTGTGTAAATCGGCATGGCAACGTGGTTCTCATAGGCCATTGTCATGGCAACGGTACGTTGTTGTGGAAGTACTCTTTCTGACTCTAATATTACAGCGGCCATGTTGAAGTAACTTGCTTCTTTATTGAAATCTTACTTGCATCGTTATGTGTAAATATTGTAATCCTACTGGGCTAACTGTACTGGGCTCCGCGTATATAATTATTCTATTAGGTGATTATATGAAGTAATTCCTACATTCCTACAAAATGGCTTGGAAAGTCAATAATGTTCTCGATATTATACTGATGTGGGTATTGGCTAAAAAACCTTCTATGCATCTGGTTAGTCCAATGCGTTAATGTAACAAGCAAAAAGTCTCTGTGTTACTTAATGCTATACATATGTTGTCATATTGTTCATTTCAGACAGAAAAGTCCTCCTTATGAACATTAGCATCGCAGATAGTTAAGGTCCCAATTACCTCAAATTTAGCCAATTTAAAAGTTGTTTCCCTGCAGATAGAGACGGAGCATCAATCTCAATACGGTCTAATCCATAATTCAGGGAATGTATATTTTGCATTTAGTTCTGGCGGTGCCCACGGTGGCATTAGGTATGTGGAGCTAACCCCATTAGACTATGGTCATTCAAAGTGGTCGTCTATATGTTAGCTCATGGAAAGGAAAACCAGAGATAAAGAAATAGGAAATGATATGCTAAATGTACAGTTCTGTATGCTGAATTCATCATAAAAATGAAGCCATTTCATTGAGTTCAGACCCATAACTGTAGTGTTGAAAAAACATAGCCTGGCTTCTGTCTGTCTCAACAGTTTTAGTCTGTCACCCCCTCTTCTTCCTAGGGTCACTTGTTGTAAGTCTAGGAATTTCATCTTTGATTTCTCCATCATCTGGTGTGGTGTTTGCCAATGCAGAGAGAGTGAGAACATTGGGTCTTGACTGCCAATTGTATTCCTGTGTTCCTGGATTCTAATTCTCAGTTCTCTCTTGGTGCTCCCAATATACAGTTTATTGCATATGCAAATAATCCCATAGCCAATACATTTTGATTTTCAATTGATGCCTTGTTTAATTGTATATGTCTTGCCAGTCCTGTCTGTCGCCACTTCGAGGTTACAACTCCTTTGGATGGCCTCTTGGCAGTGAGTGTATCATTTAAGGACAGCCAGAAGACTTTATTTTGGTTAATACATATTGGAATCCTGCAAAGTACACGCTGACAGTCTATTTGGAGGGTCTGGATGGGTTGTTGGAGGGGTGATTGAACAGGGCTAACACTGTTATGTTCATCTTGGGAGGGGATCTCAATGCCTGTTGTGTGGAGGGTCATGGGACAGAAGAACAAATGTGTGGTCATTCAACCTCCTATTGGGTGATGAAACGCCCCCAGTGTATGGTTAAACCACCTGCACAACTGGGCATGGGAATGTTTTGCCCCAGAGGACTCAATGGGAAACGTCTACAATTGATCAGGGCAACTAAGAGATTGTGCATCGATCATTGTTTTGTATCCTCCCCCCAGTTACCGTGTTCTGAACCCCTTAGTAGGTGTTTGCATGCAGATAATGATAATTTCTCGCTACTTCTTATGCAGCGTCTACATTCTGAGCTATTTTCTGATTGAGTTAGTTACAGCATTCATCTCTCCAGCCTGGGGTAGCCTGACAGTCATATGAAATGCAGCAAATTGCAAAAATGTCTTGAACTTTCTCAACAACATGACTAAGTCAGCGGATGCTTGACTGATAGTTTTTCAGTAATCTTTCAATTGCACACTCCACACCTATTTGGCCCGCCTGTCACTGAAGGGAAAACACAATAGTGACAAAACGCACAGGCATTGGTATGATGGTATTATTGCCCTGGCTAAAAACTCAAAAGTCAGGGTCTGAGATGCTTACAGCTTCCTTCTCTTTTGCCTTCAGAATATGCGTCAGCTAAGAGTAAAATACAACCCTGCTTTAACACAATGGTTGGGCAACGTAGGCGAGAGTTCCACATCACCTCTGATCAGGCGATACTTCAAACTTTGGCAAGGAATAATAATGCCAACTTTTGGTCTATGGCTAAGTATACTACTAATGGCCCCTCTACTCAGATGAGTTGCGAGATAACAGAACATGCTAGGTTGGCTTTCCTGCAGAAGAAATGTGCTCGACCTAAGGGGGAAGTCGAGTGTCCTTTTCTTAACATGAGTCAGAAGGATTAGGGGTCTGCGCATGGGATGAAGAGGATATACTTTGGGCCATAGGAAGGGCGAAGGATTCTGCAGCCCCACGCCCTGGCGGCATTCCATCAATGCTCTTTAAGCAATATCCGGAGGTATGGGTGGGTCCCCTGCTGGCACTATACAAGACTATAAACCAAACGGGTAGGATCCCTAAAACCTGGCATCAATCGATTGTAATACCCATCTACAAACAGGGTGACAAAACAGATTGATTGCTCTATTGGATGCGTCCCGTAACATTTTTGCCTCTATATTGCTGAGAGACCTCTGCCAACAGGTAAATGCTCTGAATCTTCTTTCCAAATATCAGGTGGGCTATCTGCAGCAGGAAAGAAGGGGGTGGTGGGCCACATATACACGGTTTCAATAGATATGTCAAATGCTTTCGACACAATAAGCCGAGAGACCCTGTGGAGGAAACGTCTACAGAGGAATATGCTGCTGAAAACTGTTCAGATCTTGGCGCTGCTGCACAGAGACTCGTCCTTGAGGATTAGGTTGACAAGGGAGGGGACCACCTCAGCACCAGTTCTAACATTTTGGTTTTTAGACAGGGTTGCGTGGCCCCTACCCCCTTCAACCTATATGACTCAGTAATAGCCGCTTTGTGGGAGTCGGGATTTACAAACCCAGTAAAATTGGGAACACATATACTGGACTGGCTCGCTTTTGCGGATGTGTCATCCTTTTTGAGAAGACTTTGATTGGTCTCCACAGAAAACTGATCCTACCCATCACTTTGCGGTTGAAAACAATCTAAAAATCAATGGGCAAAACTCGAGGTTGTTATTCTTTCCACCAAAGGACGGTCAAAAGCCTTCATGTGGAAGGTGAGGGACCAGTGCCCCTGGAAAGGGTGTCTTCTATGAGATACCTAGGATATAATGTTTCAAACAACCAGTCTAGGGGGTTCTTGGAAGGCTCTTTTTAAAGGGAGATTTACAATTTTCTTCATTAAAATGAAGCAAATATATGCACAACTATGTTGTTATTCTTTGAAATCTCTGATTGTTCATCTTCAAAATGTTGAACCTACAGTCCGAAATGGATTTGCTATTGTCCCCTTTGACATGGGAGCGTCTCTTAATATACTTCAGGTGCAGCTCTGGAAAAGAAATGTGGGCTTGAACAATTCTGTGCCCAATGCAGTAGCAAGACACGACCTGGGACTCACTTATCTGGAAGCAAGAGCATTGTGGAAGAAGTTGGCAGAATATGCCAAGATCTTAAATCCACCAAACAACTCTCTTTACCAATGTCTGAGCGATTCCCCCTCCCTTCAATCGGCATCTACACTGAGTCAGTACAAGGCCACCATGTGCAAGATTTTGCTCCTTATAGGGTTTTCACCCAAGGAACTGAGGGCAGATCCCAATGTGGCTAAGCAGAAACTGTTCACAGCTGACTGGGCTGAAATCCTGGATTTTCTGGGAAATCTGTCTCTTTATTGGGAACATGCAAAATTCAGAAGGAAGCAAACTGATTCTTTGATGTACGTCTCCTTGTTTCCTTGCCCAAAAATCTGTGGTGTCCACTTGTGCTTCCGCCTGAACCAATTTTCTACCCTCGAACGGAGGTTCAAGTCGGACAAGCTAGTAACCAACACCGACTGCAGGTTTTGCACGGCCAAATCGGAGGAAACAATACTTAAATACAGTGTCCTGTCCTGTCCAGCCTTTGTGGAGCCAAGGCTGTGATACTTAGGTTCAGTGTCACTGTCTGAGATGTTTTGGGTTAGGCTGATGTGGGGTAACGTGGTGAAACTAATTTTGCTCTGTATGCTTCTGTATGTGTGTTTTTAGGGGAACTAGCTGAACTCTAGTTACGGGGTCATATTTTTAATGAAATGTTATTAATTGACTCCTACTTGTTTATATCTCAAATGAGATGTAATTAACTAATTGGAACCGTGTTTTCTTTGTTTATTGTATGATTGTATGTGTTTACTTTACTGTTTGTAAAGGATGGGAGACACATTTGAAGGGGCATTGCATCCGTGTGTGTAGTACCTTTCAGGCGTGACAAAAAACCTTGCAAATTGTTTTGCCATTGTAACTCATTCTGTATAGTTCCAAAATATTAGCACTGGGAAGACATGTCCTTCAATAATGTAAACAGGAACCTAGGTGAAATCCACCAATAACCGCCCATGTTACATCCTGCCTACCTACTTCTCTTTCCCAAGTAGGCAATTTTTCCCTTCAGCCAGTGTCCCGGTTCACTTTCCCCTCCATGTGTAAATGTTGAGGACAGCCAGCTTACATACCTTAGAGGCAGCTAGCTACTCCGTTGCCCTGCTCTGCATTTTGCCCTTTGAAATAGTAAAAGGACTAACATCATTATTCGTAATGTTGGCCCTCTTGGTTTGTATTTGTTTTAAGGGAAATCACGCTTGTGCAGAACATGACGTTCAAATTTCCTTATTACCATCACAGCTTCTGCTTTGTAAGCTAGAATATGGTTTACTTTGGTAAAAGGTACATCCGAATAGCAAATTGCGATCTGAGTCGGTTACAGGTTTCTGAAAGAAACACAACGTCTGTCTCTAGTGGCCACATAGTACAAGCCATTCGGGGGATTCGGAAATTGTGAAATGTCAAGGACACACTGACACCTCTAATTGAAATGCCTAGACAAAGATGTAATGGAGTGCTGTTTCCAAATGTCAGGAGGGGCAGGCCGGTGCGATCCTGCAGTTTGTTTCAAAAATGACATTACTTTGCTTCACCCTGCACAACGCCGATGTGATGAGGCTGCTCCCTGGAATACCAAATAGCACAGCTAATTAGCCAGCAGTCATGATGCATTGTGGTATGCCAAACAACAGCAAATTCCGCAAACATAAACGCACACCTCTTCTTCAAGGTTGTTTTTCCTTAACATTTCAACACACGCAAAAGATTGTAATAAAACGCACTTGCATACTTGCTCCTTTGCGTTACAATATTCTAATTGTAATCACATGCCATCACGTGGAACACATCGTGAACCTAACTAACCATAGTGAAAGCAAAGTGGACTTGGTGTACATCCAAAACACCATTATCTGCTCCCAATACTTCCCATCTATCAATATCCCATACATATCCTTCCTCCCCACATTGCAGCCCACAACCTTATCTCCATTTGCCACAAAGAACCACCCTCTCGTGGCCCCAAAATTCTATCATTCCTTTATGTCCTATACAATCTCCTCGGCACTCCTTGAACGTGTAGGTTCTTCCTAAACCTCAAGTGCCCTGCACTTCCTTCCCTCTCTTTACCCTACACATCCTTCCCTCCCTCTTTACCCTGCACATCCTTTCGATCGGCTCCTGTGCCCACACACCTTTCCTCTCCCACTGTGCCCCGCACTTCCTCCCCTGTGTTGCACACATTGCCTTCAATTTGCCACTGTGGCCCGACCATCTTCTCATTCATCCATATGTCATTCACATATGTTTCACATAGCCTCATTTCCCCACAGTCCCCCCACCCACCTCGCGCACTTATGACTGAATGAAGCATACGTGTACCAGGTGCAATTAAACTGAGTAGTAAAACAACATTCTTTACAACACTTAGAAGCAGCAGGAATCAGGCATGCATTAATATATAAAAACCTGATGCTATTATCACTATTATTACAAGTAGTATAACTACAACTGTGCTCTAGCACCTTGACACGTCTTCTGTGCTAGATTGAATTACAAATAATGATCTCCGACCAAATAATTGGCCGGACTCAAGGAATATGGCAAAGTACTACTTTATTCTTATAAAGCAGCAATAGTTCACAGGCATCAGACTGATGCCTGCACACTAACATACTAGCTTCACTACATAAACGTCTTTTACTCCAACATAAGTCAACTATGACTTTGTTTTGTGTCAAAATACAAACCTATCAAGGGGAGGGATTGGTTAAGGGAACATATCTACTTATAGAACATATATTGGCTACCCTTACGTGTAGAGCATGCCTTGAACAGCCTCTAATGATGTATAGTACTGATTATAGCAGACAAAAGACCAGTGAATTGGTCTATGCAACATTGTATTTTAGGTTGTCCTCCAAACCCACTGATTGGTTGGCATACTATCCTAACCTTGTACTTTTAGCTTTTTAACAGCATGTATCTGACATAAAACTTAGGTGCACTATCCCCATCAGACTAACTTGTCTCATCGCCGGCTCTGCACACAGACATTGCTGTTCTCCTACATCTCCTGATTCTGCAGCCTTGATTTGTCTCTGAGATAGCTTGGTTGAATTCAACATGAACCGGCATCCCTCTTTCTATAATGGCCATGCTTGCCATGTAATATATTCCTCTATAGCAAGGGTCTATATGTTTCCTTCCTACCATGCGTTACTGCATATGTACAGTTATTGGTCAGTAGGTTAGTTCATCTTCTTTGTTTCCATGATTACTTAAGTTTTAGGTACATGTTTATCTTCATGCTTCAGTTACATTGCTACTCTTAAGTATGTTCATTTTGTTTCTATAAACTAGTATGACTACATAACATCTCTCATACACATGATGTGGCATGAGAATAATAGAGGTGGTCCCATTCACTACCTGCTCCTCTACACAACTATTCTTATTATTACAGCACCAAGCATTGAACGAGCTATGTTATGACCTGTGACCAAAACCACAGCTAGAAACTCTGACCATTGTAGCAGTATGACCACACCTACTAAAAGGCCTGCCCATCACCCTGCTCACTGTGCATTGGCACATCTGGTGCATTCTCCTCATGACAAGGCAGCATGCAAGTGTCCATCACTGTCAGACAGATGCAAGAAGACATTCCATGTCAATCATGGACAGCAGACACCTGTGCCAATTCCTCAAGGTAATTCCCAGTGACAGATGGCACATTGTTAAAGCGTGTTTTCCATTGCATGTTGTATGTTCTACAACCCCACTTGAAGGACACCAGCCAATTGTTTGAGACACAGGTTCCCCTGTGAGTTTCACAGTAATCTTCACATGTTGAATCTGTCCCCCTCCCTTCTCGCACACATGTATTGCCTCTTTTGCTTGATTCTTCTACCCTGCTCCTCCATCCCCACTTGTCCCCTCCAGCCTACTTCTGCAGGAGTCTGTCCTGATACATTCTGGTTTCACCATCACCGTCTTGTGGCCAATGCTGGATTTGTATCGACTTCATTGATTCACGTCACCCTTACTCAACTCTCATGCTGGACTTCTTTTGCATCTTGTACTCATGGTGGCCCTGAATCATGCTGTTCCCATCTTTATCTTGTATCCTGGCATGACACATTGCGTTACTTCTGACCTCTAAAATTGTATTTGCTCTCCCCTCTTGCTTCTCCACTCTTTTTGACTGCTTACTCTCTGTTCTCTCCTCCTCTCCCTTCCTCCCTTTTCCTATCTCCTCCCCTCCTCTCCTTACTTCTTCTATGCACTTACTCAATCAGAATTGTCCCTGGACCTAGTATGACAGCAACCTCGTCTGTCTCCCCCCCTCCCCTTACTTGATACCCCCCTCACCCTCCAGCACTATCTGAAATGTCGCCAGGCCTAGTACAATAGTCGCTTGTTTTGTCCCTCCACTCCCTTTCTGCACCCCTCACCATTTGTTTTTCTCTGGCTTTACCAGAAATGTCATTAGCCCTAATACAGTAGTCGACTGTCTGTTTCCAGTTCCTTCCCACTCTCCCCCTCCATTCGTTATCTATGTCTTAGCTCTTGCACTATCTGAAATGTCGTCAGGGCAAGTATGATAGTTAATTTCACATCCTTATTGTTCATGGCCTGTAAGAATGTCATTGTATTTTCCCTTGTTCCTTCCCTTGCCTTGAAGAGCTTTGAAAAACATTGTGTATAGGCGCTATATATAGTGCATGTATGAAACAGCTTTAGCCCCTTTTGCAATCTTCGATCCCGCTAAAGGAGGTTATGATAAATATGTAACTCAGTGGAAATTGAAAGTGGAAAAGATCTTAGAACAGAAGGATATAAGTACAAGGGATCTAGCTGTGAATCCATCCAAGGTCAAATGGAAAATACAAGAATTGGACTGGATTAGTACACTGGAACAATGCAAGCAAGTAAAACTGAGCTGCTCAAGAACTGTGGAAAGGAAAGTATTAAATTCACTCCCAAGATATCTGCAGCAGTTTCCCTCCCTGCATTATCGGGACATGCTTCTCAGGTGCAGACTAAATAGTCTAGCTACAGGAGAAGTTTTGTGGGCTTTCGGAAAATGCCATGCATAAAAAGTGCCCAATGTAGTTTCTGTAAGGGCAAATATACGGTGGAGACATTTAGTCACTGGTTAACGGCCTTTGACTCCCTAATAGAAATGAGAATATTCTTTCAAGCTGAGTATGTAATGGATGAAAATCAATTGAGTCCAAATGATTGGTGGGACTGGGCAATTATGGGAGAAAAGACAAGTCTTGTAATTTCGGTATTGAAAACGATTGAAAGAGTTTTAAAGATGAAGATTGAACATAGTGAAATGGAATAAAAATAATGACTATGTGTTCATTGTATTTCCATTTTCTGAAATTAAGAAAGAAGAATTTTATGAAATGTTTAATGTGTTAGGATGAGGTAATAATGTTAAAGGTTTATGTTGTGATGGCCATTGCTTGGTCAGTCTTCTTTTTTTAAAACCAATAAAACATTTAAATGTATAAAAAAAATAGGCACTATATAAATAGACTATCATATCATATCATATCATAGCGCATGGGTGCTAGTTATCGGTCTGTACTAGATACCTGCCCAACTATTTTGGCTGTTTTCTGCATTTTGTGACAGCATTTTTAGGGCAGGTGCAGGATTAGGGTATATTTTTTCCGATTTGTATGGGTAGTTGGGGGAAGATGGGTGGGGGTGTAGAAAGGGGGTCATGTGGGGCATGCACAACTTGTCTTTCATGAAAACGATGCGGAAAATGCAGGGAAGCGGCACACTGTGAGTTGTTCATCTATGTGTTGTAGCAGATTTTGGTACTCTACATAAGCCTGATCCCTTCACATTGCCTGCAACAGTATCATTTAGGGTTTCTTTGTATTGATGCCACTCATACAACACCTATCCACTTTGTGTCTGCATAATATGATTTCCTGATGCAGTTTTGCAGGATGCACACGTGTCTCCATATTGGAGTAAAATTATATGCAGAACTTGTTTATCTTATTGTTTTGTTCATGGTTGTGAATACACTGGTTGCACTGAAATCTTTAGTGTATGACATGGTCAACCACCAGGCAGCAGTGGTTGTGTGGTCATGCACTCAAGATCAGTCGCTGTTGTGGTTGCTACGTCCGGTGTATCTGTTGTCTCAATCAGGGAGGTACAATCTGTCGGCAGACACATTTGATTACCTGCGTTAGTGTGGTCAAATAATTTTTGAACTCATCACCTAACACCGCTGCTGCACTATGTACATCTGAAGTCCTTCTTACATGAGATATGGGGGTGTGCATACGCCGACCAGTGACCACCTCATGAGGTGACAAATGGTGGTCTTTGCTGGGCTGTGTGCGTAAACTAAAGAGGGCCAGGGGAAAACAGTGTACCAAGTTCTTCTTCAACGTGGTACACAGTTTGGACAATTTGCTATTGAGGAGCCCGTTGATACTCTCCACCATGCCATTGGCCTGTGGGTGGTAAATTAAACACATCCAGTGCTTAATGCCAAGTAGCGCTGGGACGTGCTGAAACAGTGCATTGAAAACATGTGTGCCATTGTCTGACCTTAAAACCTTGCAAACACCCCATAAAGGGAAAACCTTGCATACTAAAAATCTAGCAGCACTTTTGGCATCCGGATCTGCGCAAGGCCCTGCTTCTACCCACCTTAAGAAAGGGCAAACCACGACTATGAGATACCTGGAGCCATTGCAACACACACCCATGTCAGCGTAATCTATGTATAATTCACGGAACGGCCATTACGGCGGCACTATGTGCCCCGTAATGTCTGCAGTGTCATCCCGGTACTGAAACTTTGACATGTGGTGCAATGTACAGCAATGTATGTGATGCTCTCCTGAATGTCTGGTATCAGCTATTCCTCCTGTATATCTGCTGTAATGTGCTGCTTCAAACTGTGTGATGGGAAGTGTAACTGTTCGAATGCTACTGCTAGCAGCTCTGGGGGCATTCATGTCTCCCCAGAGCTCTCTTGTCTCCACAATAGATCTTTTGGGGAATGCGTGCATCCCCTTCATAGCCACCATTCCTTCTCCCTTTCTGGTGACTTTCCCTGTAACTCTATTATCTGGGAAATAGGCAATGCTCTGTAAGGTGTTGAGTGTTGGATTTTGTTTGCTGCTGGACAGATCACGATGTACTCTGCAGGCAATGTAGACCGGCTCCTGCATTCCCTTGCAAAATGCTCCCATCTCAAACAATTCCACTATTGTGATGGTCCAAACCACCCCCAGTCCAAATCCCCCTCTTGCTCTTCGGATATCCCCTCTTCCTCGCTATCGTCCTTCTTGCTGCCACTGTGGTCCTGGATAATATTGCCCATCGCCCCACTGTCCTTGTCCTCCTTCAGCCCGGAGCGCAGCAATTGTGGTTCTCACGACCTGCTGGGTGCTTTACATCCCCTCCACCTGTACTGGCGTCGACACAGGTGCTTGGACAACACATTTTGCCAATTACTTTTCTATCAATTTTGCTTACCCCCTTTCACCATGTCCTCCTCCTTGATGCTTTTACAATGGAGCACTAATATTCTCGGTATCTCAAGCCACCGCTTCGCTTCGATACCCACAATCTTATCTAATGCCTTCTGTACCTCCTTTGGCAAGCCCCTCTTTACTATAACATAGAAAAATGGTATTAAACAATCCCATGGTCCTCCCGTTTCAGCTCTCCACATCTCTTGTAATTTAAGAAGGAATTTAGCTGGGTCCTCATCATTGCCCATTGTACACTGCATCAGGGACTGTAAATCGGGGGTATCTGGGAAAGCCCTTTGTAGCGTATCCGACACTTGTGCTCTAATTCCCGAATACCCAGCTTTCACCCACATATCCCCGGACTGGACCCCCATTACAGCGAATATCAAACTCTTGATATCACATACTGCCAGGAGCACCCCAGTTGTTTGCTTTTCAAACTCATATATCCACTTACTCACCCCTGCTGTGAGCTGTGGGAGAGCCTCAATCAAGTTGTTTGTATCCCCTTATGTATAAGAGGCATCTGCATCTTTGCCCCACTTCCCACTCCCTTCTCCATAATTCCCCTTCTCTTTACTACTGCAATCCGGCTGACCCTACTCCTCAACCTGCCCCCCTTCCAAAAGCCTTCTACTTGAAGGTACTTTCAGCAGCCTCTTCTTCACCCTGTCCCTCAAACGTGCCATTGTCGTCCTCCCTTTCATTGTTTCCCCCCACCATATTCTCCTGTCCCAAGTGCATCCACTCACCCTTTCTTCCCTCCTTCTTAACACAAACACTTCTTATTCCTTCATTATGCCTCCTGAACAAGACATCCTGTGATTTCCATTCTCCTGATCCTTACTCCAATACCCTTACATCCTGCACTTCCCTTGGGGAAGCCTGCACCTTGTTTAGCTCTGCTAGCAACTCTCCCAACCATTCTTTTAACTCTCTTGACCTGACACCCGATACCGGCAGGTGTGCATATGGGGGTCCGGCAGCAGTAGCCTGCTCTGTTATTGATGCTGAAGGAGTCGCTATCATGGTGGGCACATAGGTTGGGGTTGGGTTTGTGTACGTGTCTGCGGGACATGCTGTCAAGGGATATAATCCTCTGCGCTGAGCTGGCACCCCACCCTCTCCTTCTCCTCTCCTGAACTTTCCATCCTTCTGTATCTGTGCCCCTGTTCCATCCCCTTGGTCCACTGTGTCCTCAAACATTCGCCAGAGGTCTAAAATGTCTTTTCTCTTCTGTAGTTACTTCTGCTTATACTTAGCTGCTAAAAATGGGGACATATGTTTCAGGACGCTCTTACTGTGGAGGCCCTGCCCTGGCCATGGGCAGGGCATCCCCCCTCCTCCGGTCTCCGTGATCCACTGCTTATGGCATTTCTCCACCCTGTAATTATACAATGGCAGGGTCTTGTACATATACTCTATTGGTGTTTCTCCCCCCATGATGGTGCTGTCTATATCTTACTAACCCTGCAAAGCCCTGCTAACATGCTGAGCATGCTGCCGCTGCTTTAACAAAAAAAAGAATTTCTACCCCGACCCTCTTTCATCCCCTTCCCCCACGTGCACACACTACTTCACACAACCATCCAATGTCACACCATGCCGCGACACACACACCATTAATGCCCATCCTAGAGCCTGTTCTTAATCCAATAAAACACTAGTGCAATACACTAAAATAAAAAGCGAAAATAACAATCACTACTTGTTCCAGGCCCTCTATTTACACAAGACCAAAACCTTTATTTCTGTATTCCTCCTTTAAATAGTATATTTTATCATGGTACAACCTTCCCTCCACTTCGGAGGAGGGGCTCCCTGCCTTATCCTTTCCTTACCTTTGCCTTACCTTTGCCTTACCTTATAATGCCTTACCTTAAAATGCCTTACCAATATAATGTATTTACAATACAAACACCAATAAGAAATAACAAAAAACCACACGCACGTCACATCAACAATATCACTCTCCACGTGTTTACACCGCTCACACTTCCCCATGCATCTGTCCCCTACTTGTTATAGCTTACAAGAGTATCCTCACATGTGCCTGCTCCCCCAAACTCCTCCGTCACTGGGTTCCAACACCGGCCTGCACTCTCCTCAGAGTTGCACCCGTTTCAAAGAGCAGAGAGGACTTCTCTTAAAATGGCTCCTGCTAAACCACTCGGAACACTGTTTTTTGTTCGGGACAGTTCGCTGTAGGTGGGTGTGCTTCCTTATTGAGAAGTGGCCTGGAATCCTCTGCAAATTAAAGGGCGCTGGGATCAAGTCAGGGTTCTCCAATTGAAGGCACACTCCTGAATGCTCACACCAGAGAGACTATAACCCACAAGGGAAGCAAGGCCTTAATCAAACTTGTAAGGATAAAAAGTTTTAATCTCACAGGATGATAAGATATGATATGATATGATATCATATCATATGATTATGGTTATTTATAATGCGCTTAATACCCAGAGGTTTCTAAGCGCAAACCTGTAGATCGAACCTGCGTTGCTCTGTGTCGCCTTGCTTCCAAGGCGAGCACGTTGCCCTTGAGCTATCTTCCTGAGACAAAGCGAGACAAAATGAGAGCAACACCAAAAAACTCTGCTTCCAAGACTGTTCTGCTGAAAAAGGGTACAAGCTTAAGAGGAGACACAACATCATTGTGACGCAATACTATACAGTAAAATCCTGCATGGCTGGTTGGTGTGCGCCTATACAGGATCCGGCTGCTCCATAAGGGATGCCAGGTCATTAGTTCCAGCCCAGTCCATCTGTCTTCCATCACATGGGTGCTTCAGAGATCATCTTCTACTCATGGACGAAGGTCAAAGAACAAATTAACTACACTCCTAACACATGCTACTTCATCATTATACTGTGCACATGGCAGGCTTTAAGACTGGCACAAAGGAGGTTCTGGGGCACTCTGACCTCCGCACACACATTTCACAACCTCCCCTTCTTGTCATCTGACTCCAAGGTCTCCACCCAAGTTTTGAACTATAATTTATCCCTCCCAGCAAGTCGCAATACAAATCATATGATTGTAGCTCACAGACATGCAATGGCCATTCTCTTTGAACATTCAAGACTTGCTCCTTTTAGGGTTGATGGTCGAAAGTCACCTGGTGTCATGGAACACAGGGATTGCGGGGCTTAGTCAGTTATATGGGATATAACTCATGGTCGCCTGGGGGAGAGTTGGGTCATGCTTTGGCAAGTGCAAGATAACATGCACATCAGGCATCAGTCTATGATCGCAGCCTTGTAGGACACATTCCCTTTGGGTAGAAAAACATCTTTGCAACACTGTTAGGACAATGAATAAGCTTTATGGCGGTTGGGGGTGTGGGTTGTCCTCATGGGAGCTCGGGCATGGCTGGAATTTTCCCTCGTTTCACAAATAGGGCCTAGTGCATGAAATGCTGCATTAGTCGCACAGGCCTTTCCTCTAACCATGATTACTAACATCTATGCAAAATGCTCTAAAATCTATACAGAATGTCAGTCTTGTTTGTGTCCTGGGCTACACTAAGTGGGTTGATTATATTGGGGTGGGGTCCTACCACCGTCCCCCCCTGTCCACTGGCCCATCATAGTGCTTTGAATGAGCTCGCCTTACTTGAAAGCGCTTGGGAGTGCGGGGGGTGGGACGGGGTTGCCAATTTCCCAACAAAGGCTTGCACCAGATTAATAAATGCTAGATAGATTTTCACATTGTCTTTGATTGCTCTTACTTTTGAAATATTTAGAATTAGAAGATTTAGGCCAGTCCCGATTCCCTTAACAAAACCTGTTGGTCGATTGTCATACAACTTCTCCTTTTCTACCCACGCTGTCAAACTTTTCAAGATGGGAGATGCAAACAGTTTCCCCAATAGTGTGATATGGAGGTAATTTTTTGGATCCGCACTATCGCTCTTTTTGAATATGGGAACTAGTATTGCCGTTTCCCAAGGCTACGGCACTGCTCTATCAATCATGACCTGTTTAAATAATAGCATCATAAATTTGGCCTTTTGAGTTGTTGCAGGGTTCAGTGTAACATTGGTAAGCCTGTCAGGACTTGGTGCTCGTGAATTACTAGCCTTCTTAATTAAGTCAACCACGTCTTCCTTATCAAAGGGGATATTCCATTTCTGATGTAACCTCACCCTAACTACATGATGGCTTTTATCAACCGGGCCAGCCATGTCTGCCAAATGCCCTGCAAATGCCTCTTCACAAACTACATTAGTCAGAAATGCATTCTTCCTTTAATAAATTGCCAAATCTGAGTAGTATTCCTCTTACAAATAGTTTTTAAACTTTCGCTGCATCTTTTTGCATGATAACTGTAAGAACCTAACCAGTTCTTAAATCTTTATTTCCATTTTTATTTTGTCACTAGCTGGGGGATATATAAATGTCCTAACCTCAGCATTCAATACTTTTTTTTTCCTGAACGATTCTAGCATCATATATGTGCTTATCCGTAATCGATTCCAACCTTGATTTACCTCAACCTCCACACTCCATTTTGTCACAATTCCAATTTCAAGCCATGTTCTTTTCAACATAGAGTGATCACTATTTTTCATCAGGATTACCTCTAATGAATTACTCTCCTGCAATATGTTTCAACGAGACAAATATATACACAAGCACCCCCATCTTTGCACCACTGCCCCAGGCTGCTCTTGCAGGGATATCCCCTCTGGTCCGTCCATTCAGCAGATGGAATTCTCTCAAATCCATGTCTCTTTCCCATTCACAAATTCTATCTTTCAGGGCTTTCTGTAGGAGAGCTTGATCTTTTATCTATATGCCATTAGTCTTCCCACATCTTATATTCTATTCCCTGCACACATTTATTGCTGGGTGGTACATGTTGACATAACATTTGTCAATTAGACCCATAATATTGGATGCAGAGGTCTTGATGGCAATTGCTATTGAATTCCAGTAGAGGTTTAAAATAACCAGTACCCTCCCCTCTGAACAATTTTGCATCTCTGGTAGTATTTTAATCATCTGAATAAAACAATGTATATTCTCACATTCCAACAAGACTATACCATTGCGATTTGTAATCATTATTAGCAGCCCTGAAGATGATCTTCCTTTAATTTCTGTATTAGCCGGATTCAGAAAAGAACTAAAGCCATCCAACAATGGAGTAGCTCTTAGCCACATTTCCTGTAGGCAAACAATATCAAATGTATCAAAAGTAATCTCTTCTTTGTAATAGTGGTCACTGAAGCCCCTCATGTTTCTTGAGCCGATCACTAAATTATTTAGCTCTGCTGGCTTTACATGTTACTTTTTGCGATGTAAAATCAAAGCCTCAGCCACCCAACCCCAAGACCCTCTTTCCTGATCACTAACTCATCCTTTACTTTCATTTGTTACTCGCCTCTCTACCACTCCTGTCCCAACCATTCTCACTTGATTCAACTTTCCATTTTCATTGGGTCCATGCAAGCAAACCTGTCTTTTATTTTTGCATTCATCATTTCCCCATTTTCACTACCCACTCTCACACCTGTATTCCTGACAATTACTTTTAGCGGTACTGTTTCATCCACCTTTTATTTTGAGCAGTCCTTCTTATTCTACTTTTCTCCCCTCACCCTTAGTGGGATTTTACATCTCTTTCTACTCACTCTACTAAGAACTCTTTTAGTTCAAACCCCAATGATAGAAGGTGGCCTGGAGATTCCAACAGTAAGCTCTTAATGAGCTTGTACTCCAGATGGATAACCACCGGGTCCACCATCCTCTCCTTCATGAATTCCACCTGTTTGATGTTGCAGGTTTCTATTGCCAGCAACCTTGATATATGATGCAGCAATCTCAAAACATTGCTCCTATTCAGTATAAGACCATCATACACTGATAAGAGTCTATCTAATCTCAAACACTTTTTACGCTCACACTTGTCTTTAGTTTTCAGAATAAATTTAACTTGTTGTTTACCTGCAGGGCACATTTTATTTGCTCCTCCTCCACTTTACCTTTTCCCCTATCAATCCTAGCTCTTCTCTGGGCTAGCGTCAAAAAAGATACTGCTGGTTCTGCCATTGAGCCAATTTCACTATCCTCCATATTCTTTTTTTTTTATTTTTTATTTGATTGGCTGAATAATTCAACCTTTCAAAGAGAAACAATTTACACAATAACAAAACATAAAACAGTTACAAAACATTTACACAGATGAAGTCAATAATCTTCAATTATATAAACCATCATTAATATACAAGGTAGTTAAAAAAATTTCAAACCAAAAATAAATCCGTTTTTGGACTAATTACCATGAATAAAACATATCACAAATCAATTTTTAAAAAAAGTTCAAACCAAGGAATCTACATGTAATAAATGCACAAATCTCTTATATCACAGGATCATGTGGCAGAATTGCTTTTATGAACTGTGTAAGTGCAATATGAACAACAGTTCGATTGCTTGTAGTTAAAATAGTCCAAATTTCAGAGGAAGAGCGGTTGCACGATAATTGCAATAAATTGCAAAAATAACATTCTCGCAAGCTAACAAGAGCAAAGCATTCCACTACTAAATGCATCAGTGATTCCTCCTGTTTGCTATTTTTACAAAACCGGCAGAAATTTTGATCTTTTGGAATTAATCCACGTCTCGCCAGAATTTGATTAGTTGAATACAAATTTAGACGTAATTTTAACATTTCTGCACGGACAAAATGTGAAGGACACTTTACAAGATAATAGGCCATTAGTTTGAATTTTTTAGGTGGAAAAAGATTTAGATCATAATCCACATAATTTGTACACAATTCATGTGTTATAGCCCAATCGTGCAAGTAGATTTTTTTCTTCGCTTTGTCTGGGTTAGTTAGCAACAACTCAATCGAGATGTCGGCATCAACCAACATCTTCAGAATACCCCACTCTTTAGGAAAAGCATCATGAGATGAACACATATACATTGCCAGTGACCTCAGGATATTCGTATTGTTAAGACCAAGCAAACATTTACAGTAAAAGTTGCACAACTTCCATACAACCAAAGCAAATAACGAGATTAATCCCAACTCGTACCTCAGAAGACAAATCGGAATACACAACGGTAAGCAGAAAACTGCTTTCCAAAATGTACCTTCCAGATGATCCCAAAAGGATCTCTGACGAGGTAGGAAAGTTTCTGCTCCATATGAGAGGATGGGAACGACTTTCTGATTGAAGAAAGTAACTACATGGGTTGATGTAAATTTTCCATATTTATGCAGAATTATTTTTGCTTGCGATGTTAAGGTCATAGTTTTTGTCCTTAATGTGTCTGCGTAGATTTGATTTTTTACAGAGCCTGAGAAAGGAAGACCCAAATATTTATAACTGGAGAAAATTTTTAAGGGTGATTTCTGCAGAACCCACTTAAAATTAACCATTTTGTTGTTCTTTTTCCTTTGACAAAATACTATCTGCGTTTTGCTCACGTTGATTATTAAGTTATTCTTATCAACGTATGTATCCAGTTTGTTTAGTAGATCTTGAAGACCTTTGGGAGTCTGTGAAATTAGAACTAAATCATCGGCATAAAGAAGCCATATGATCTTTTAAGCCCCTATCCTAGGAGCATCAGAAATTGCTTCTTCGAAGGAGATTCCAATATCTAATAAAAAAAGGTTAAATAAAGTCGCTGCTAAAATGCACCCTTGTTTCAGGCTTCTTAAGGTTTTGATATTCGCAGAGAGAACACCCTCAAGGGACAATCTGACTTGCATAGTTGTGTTTGAATGTAACATTTTAATTATGGTTAACACTGAAGAAGGGCAACCATAATTTTGCAATTTATGAAAGAGTAACATTCTGTCAACTGAATCAAACGCTAACCGAAAGTCCACAAATGCCATATAGAGTGGTTGTTTTATGTCGGCATATTTTGACTTTAACATATTCAGCGTGATTAAGTTAACAGAAGTCCCTAAGCCCGCCACGAAACCGGTTTGGAACGGATCCCTTTTGAGATCAACTGCAGTCCATCTATTCAGTTCTTGTAGTATAATGCGACTATACAATTTCCCAATGGCATCCAATAGACCTATCGGTCTATAGTTCTCAGGCAGACAACAATCATCTTTTTTATGAATAGGGATAATTAAAGAATGTTTCCAAGAAACCGTAATTTCTTGGGTATCATTAATGTGCTCAAAGATTTGATACAGGATTGATGACCAAAGTTCTGGATGTTGTTTGAAAATTTTGTTGGACACGCCATCAGGTCCTGGGGCTCGGGATTGACTTATTTTGTTAATGAAATAGAGAATGTCGGCCTTCGAGATGTTAATATGGAATGGATTTTGAGAAGGTATACTAACAGTTTTCACAGAGTTTGAGGGAAGCGCATACATTTTGGAAAAATAATTAATCCAACTAGTTTCGGGCACACTCTGAATTTGAGACATTGATTGAACTGGAGATAAGGCGTCAGTTAAAACCTTCCAGATTTGCGATGTATTTCTGTTGCGAGTTAGTGATAACATTTGCTTACCATCACGCTGGAACACTTTACTGCGGTGCTGTCGCCGCCAATTTCTATAAGAGGTTTTGATTTTGGTGAGTACTTCATATCTCGTGCACAGTGAGAGTTTTAAAGCCTCCCTTTTAAGAAATCGAAAATACGTTTTTTTTGTTTTGGGCTTCCTTGTCGAACATATGAGTGCACCTTGATGCCAAAATTCTACGCGCTCTAGTATCAGGAAATAATTGCATGAGATCATAATAAGGAATGACAGTAGATAAAAGGCTATCTTGTGAGTGGCAAAAGGCTGTTCGCAAGGAATTATCAAATTTGCTGAGAGTGGTTTCATTCCAGCGTATTCGGTTTAACGAATTGGAAACAAACATTTGACCATTTACCGTTATTGAAGGAGCCTCAATATAAGACACATCAACTACCCATTTAATAGATAGAATTTAATGGTCACTGTTTGCATTTGGATCAATTTTAAAAGTTTTGATTTTGGAGAATAACCTATCATCTGTGTAAATGTAGTCAATCGAGGCTTTTAACAGTCCTTGTTGCCACGTATAAGCCATAGTACCGGTGTCAAATTTTCTCCCATTTAGCATACAAAACCCTCTATTTAACATCAGTTGCTCCCACATCCTTTGCCTAGAATTTTCTTTCACCAACTTTTCTTGGAAACAATGCAGATTAAGATCACCGGCAACAATTGTATGCTGGATGTTCGGAACCAATACAATGTAGTCTAGCATGGTGGACAAATCGACTAAGAACCTCTGAATTTCAATGCCTTTGGGATTCCAGTATAAGTTTACAATCGCGTACAAGGTTTTTTCTATTGATATGATTGTAAATTGAGCAACGGGGTTTGGAGCATATGTGAATACTATGCTTGTTTGAGAGGATAGTTTGGCACTTGTCATAAGACCAGACATCGGCCGACCCTTAACTCCTTTCATTGCTGGCAAAAAATGTAAACCATGATTGTCCCATGAAGGGGCAGACATAAGCCAGGTTTCTTGTAAAAGGATCACATCACAATCAATAAAAGGGTTTTGCGTGTTGTTAATTAAATGACGAAACCCTTGCGTGTTCCAAGAGGCAAGAGTAATAAGCCGTTCATTTTTAACCTTGCACGGAAGTTAACTTCTGGAATCACAATTACAACAGCATTGAGAAGGTATAACAACACATATGTCTGCCTCAAAAGACCTTTCAGAATTTATCAGTTCCTTTGAAGCCAATTTAATCCAAGTTTCTGCACTGTTTGGTCCATTTGTTGAGTTAGAAGGTCCTTATAGGAGTATAAACCCCAACTCTAGTAATTGTTCTTTCACATCCCAAATGAGGTTTCTGACAACACGAAACGTCAGCCAAATACAGGCTGTACTCAGTAGATTATCATTAAAGAATTCTACCTGGGCAATGTCGACTGATCTAATGTCCTGTAACATAGAAATATCAGAGAACACTTGTAAAATGCTGTGGCGGTTTAAAACATATTGAGGATGCGGGGCTGGCCGACATCCCAACACCAAAGCAATATGAGGTTCTTTATCCGCTTTTGTTTTCAGGATGGACTTTGTGGACGATTGCTTAGGAGGCACTAAGGTCTTGGGGGGGAGCAGAATTTCTTGTCGCTGGGCATAAAGATTTTAGTAAAGAGGCAATTTCAGCCTTCTGAGTGGACAAAGGTGGGACAGAAGTTGAATCTTTTTTATCATGATCACATTTAAAGGTAACTGATCGTTTAGGCTCAGACGACTGAGAAGTTACAGTGGTACACTTGCTTAACTCAGTAGTTGGGGCTTTGAGTATCGGTAAAGCTGCATAGCCACTCATATAGGCGTCAACTTCCTTTATGATTTCTGATCTACGAGCCGCTAACATCTCATGCTCATGATCAGATGATGTGATCAGTGAGGGAGTAAAACTTGATTCATTTTGGTACTCTTAATAATTTGTTTGTCAGAACTCTGAGAAGCTGTCTTCGTGGATTTGTTACTGACAGCCTGCAGCGGGGGCTGAATCTTAGAACTAGCTCGCTGCTTCTCAAGAATTTCGTAATTTTGAACTGCTTGAACTAGATTGTCTAGCGGCGCATAAGATGCCGCTACAGCTACATTTTTTGTTCGCACAGTCAAGCTTTAATTTACGTATTTGGTCCAGTTGCTTATATTTTTTAGTAATCGCACATGAAATTTGCTGAGACTGTTTTTTGGGTAGGGTAAGCATATAAAAGAATGGTTCGGAGCTTACCGGAGCTAATATTTCTGTTTTTTTAATATTTTTTGATTTTTTAGAGGAAACAGGCGTCTTAGTTTTTTGTTTTGATTTGTCAGACGGGCAAGGTTTAATTCCTGCAGATGAGGAATTTTTACAAAATATTGTGAAAGGATCTTGTAAAGGAGCCTTTATCGACGTGCCACCAGGGTGCTCGTTGATATCTAGGGTTACTTCTCTGATAACTTGACCAATATAAGGAAGAGAACATAGAGTACCTGAGTTGACCACAGTAATTGACGACATTGGGACACCCACCTGTTGATAAAGACTCGAATTTTCCACCGAATGCTGTGGAGCTATTGGAAGGGCAGAATGTGGATCAGAGGTTAAATCAACAACAGGACCAAATATTATTGGTGATAAGCATTGATCAATGGTCATCTTAGGAAATAATGGGGTTTCCTTAGGAGCTGGTCACTGATTAGCCCAGAATATTTCTTGTTTCGCCTGCTAGGCTAACAAAGATAGTAATTGAGCACTTTGTACGTCTAGTTTGGTATTCAACGTATTAAACAGAGTGGTAATTGTTTGCATCGTTAGGTTAATTGCACCTAAAGTTAATTCCACCACTTTTGACATATTTTGTGATGGTTGAGATTTTTCTATAGGGGAGCATTTTCGCGGAGTAGGACGTAGAAAAGAGGAAGTTAAATTCGATCTTGTACAGCCCCCAATGGAAAACAACTTTGGGGAAAAGGACAAATCCCCTAGAGTTTGATTTAATAAAAAGTCAGAATCAGAAGGAGACAAATCAATCGCCACTACATCCTCAGGCATGTTAGCTGAGGAAGCGCTCTGTTTGGCTTCTGGGTTTGGGGCCAAAGAGTCCCCTCTTAAGACTGTGCTGTCAGATAATGAGACATGCCCGGTCGTGCCACACACCTCTTGTATTTTTGTAGATAAGTTAGAGCCCACATGGTTATCAACTTTGGGAGACTGTGGGATTGGGGTTTGATTAACACAATCCGGATAGAAGAAACTTATATCCTTTGAGTTTGTTACGTTTCTATGGCCAATTTTTTCACGAGAATGTGCCCGCTTTTTTAGCTTAGAGACGGGGGGCTGCAGTACCTGCAGTACCTGAGCCTGCTGCCCGGGGGGTTGACACACAAGGGACAGCTTTGTCATGGGAGCAGCTAGGATTCAAAGGCACAGTGGACACAGGAAGCACAGGGAGCATTCCGTCTTTGGCACCAGAGCCTACCCCGCGAGGGGTTGAGACACACGGAACTGCTTTCGCGTGCAAGCTACTTGCGTTTATAGCCAGTGTTGTCAGAGGAGGCATTCCTGTCCGCAGGTTGTAAATGTTTCGTATCATGAAGCCTCACGTGGCAGCAATAATAAACACTGGAATCACAAAACTCGAAGCTGCAGATTCATAAAGAGCTGAAAAGAGAAAAACAAATAAATCGATCCGCAAAGTTTACCCCGCAGCTCGCTTTGCACGCGCGCAGTGCGCACGCGAGTCCTGTTATATAGCACGCCCACACAAGGACGCAGAGTGCCTACAATCAAGCAAACACCAAGGTTAACATATGATTATATATATATATATATATATATATATATGGCATATATAAGGTCTTTTTAAAGTTTGTAGAGTGTGGATGCTGAGGCTTCACCTTGTGGATGATTGAGTTCCAACAGAAAAAAACAGAAATCCAAAAAGCGTAGAGCAGCGGGCAAAGCGGGACTTAACGGGACTTCGCCGGTGCGCGCGCAAGTCCTGTTATATAGCACGCCCACACAAGGAAGCAGAGTGCCTTGTGGATGATTGAGTTCCAACAGAAAAAAACGGAAATCCAAACAGCGTAGAGCAGCGTAGAGCAGCGGGCAAAGCGGGACTTAACGGGACTTCGCCTCCATATTCACAAATTCATCACCCTCACTCGGGGACTGAGTCTCAACCTTCTCATCTACTTCAAGCTCCCTAAACTTATCACTTTCCGAATAAACAGAAATATTCATTAAGTCTTCTTCAACTTCCATTTCACTCTCAACCATCTAACACTCCATAGGTGGATTACAATTTTGCCCTTCGGTCGCTGTTCCCTTTGAGTCCATTTTTTAATTTTGCTTACTATCCCCCTTCTTGATGTTACCCCTCACCACCTCAGGGCTCGGCATGTCCAAGTTATACAAAAATATTCTAGCATCGTTTGATTTTAACCTTTTGCCCAGGGTAATTTTCTTAGGTTTTTTTTTTTGGTTCTTTTTTGCTGTCTCTTACCAAAGATTGGAAAGTGCTTATCTCCCATCTCTTGTTCAACTTTGTCTTGATCCAACGCTACCAAGCCACCAGTCGCTTCTCCACCAACGCTTCTTGGTACAAGCCTGTCAGACAAGCCAATTGGCCCATCAGGAGGGTTGTTCACTTCCAATTGCTCTACAACGCATTAATTATACAACCTTTGGTATCCTTCCTTGTTATTATTATCCCTTTGGACCTTTATTATTGTTTGAATGTCAACTCTACACTCTCCCACCCTACTTAAAAGTTGCTCAGCTAATTCCTCCTGCTCCAGAGGGTTAGTTCTAGGCCTCTAACTGTTAGTGGTCTTAGCCTAACCACTCTCAATAAGATTTTTTGGCTACTTAACAGGTTCCGAGGCTATCAACTCCATCCAATGCCCTCTCCAAATATAACCCCACATTTTTTATTCAAGGGTATTCCTCATTTCAGCCTACCTCTCCAGTTTATTTTGAATTGCTGAGATTAATCCTTCAGTGTATACTACGTTAGAATGTATTAAAGCTAACATTATATACTGATCTTTATAGCTGTCGTTTATTGCCTTGATTAATTTCATGAAGGGCGCCAGGAAGATTGTGAGGGCTGCTATAATATTATTCTGAATTTGCATTATTGTCAATAATTCCAAGTTTGTTTTAAATTGGTTTGGCCTGCTTCTCACAGTTGGGCACCTCCTGCAAGAAGAAGATACCTACGAGGATGATAAAGATGATAGTCTTGTTATTGAATGCTCCCTCTAGCGGGTGCTTTATGCTGTTTCTAAATAGTTTCTGGTATTAGAGCCCACCGCCATGACCTGTCACAAGCCTGCTGGAAATCCTCTTCACATCGACTCGTACTTTTATCATCCGACCCGCTCCTTGTTAATTTAACAGGATTGTTATTTTTGTACTCAATGTGGGCTACCAGCTTCGGCTCTCTTTTACTGTCCCAATTGAAAGGTAATATCTGAGATGTCCTGATACAGCTCGGCTACCAGGGTCTTGTCCAGATTTCTTCTTTTGGAAAGGGAGGGAGGAGGCATTATAGTCTCAACTACATTTTTCTCACCTACCAGTATTTGTGGCAGCTCAAATTCCCTGTCTTTTTGAAGCAACCTCTCCCCCAAGGGGACTGATCAATCAAATACTTCTGGGAACTTCTCCGTCATCCCCTTATCATTGTCAATGCATGTGCCTAGATCTATCCTAGTTGCTTCAAGCAACTCAGCATCGGTTATATCCAGCGACTTTGGGATAGTGTACTCATTATCATTCGCACAACCCCGGTCTTTAAAATTTGCAGCAAGACCTTTCTATCTTCAGTTGACACCCAGAGAACTATACTTTTGTTGTGAGCATTTCGTTTACCTGATGTAACTGTCTTCGCAGCTGGTTCTCCTAACATAGCTTCAACCACTTTTGGGGCTTCACCGTGTTTAGGGGCCAGGCCCATCTGGCCTCCATCGTCCCCGAAAACACAGCACTCCCCCATCCTTCCATTATGCTTAGGACTCCATGAGGTTCAGAACTCTGCCCACCATTGTACACTGGGCTCACTTCCAGTTGACCATGAGTAAGCTCTACGTGCAATATTATGTTTGTTAAATGTCTGGGTGTTAAGTTTATCGTTTACATTGATGTTGAATTTCTTTTCATTAAATTTCTCCGCGACAATGAACCACTGGCGTTCGCACTTTCACATCCAATCGCAATGTCAGTTCCGTAACCAGGCATTCACTGCTTGCCAGTATGCACTCTCTCTCCAGTTCACCATGTTCGTTCGTTATTTCGCTTGCCTCGTTATCAGGCCTTGGAGTACACACAGATGTCTTCTCTGATTGATCTTGCAGGCGCATTTGCCTCATAATGCACACAGCTTGCTCCATGATTTATAACTTATAGCTCTGCAACAACTCCTGCCTTCACCCTGCTGCTAGGCTGCGGCACGACTGTACTCTAGGCCGTACTCAGGCCAGGCTATTCAGCACGTTCCAGCAAGTTTTCAACCAGTGTGTTTGGTTTATAGTCATAAAGTCGAATGTCATAATGTCGAAAGTCAAAATGTCTAAAAAATAAAGTAAAAAAATAAATGTCGAATTTCTTTTTTTGGTTGCTTTTTATTTGAAATGGGGGGTTCCCCCCCAATCCCACTTGTTTGTTATTTTGTTTTTTGTTTTACCCCTTTTTTTTACCCCCGAAACCCAAAAAAAACATATGCATAAAAAAATAAAAAATTAGACATTTTTCTTTTTCAAAATTATGTTTTAGACATTCTTGTAATTCGACATTATTTTTTCAACATTATGACTGCACACCGGATAGTCTGAGGGTCTGCAATTCAATGGGTGTAAATAAAACACAAAAAGAAAAATGTAAGAAAATGTAAGCACAGTTCAAAGGGACTTTTCCCTGCAATCACGGATCTACTAGGCAACGTGTTTACCAATTCCAGTCCCTGATTATCAGGAACAAATGGCCACCAGAGCGAAGGCAGAGGTAACACAATTCACACAACCCACAACGGTCAGTGGTATGTAAGGCAGAAGCTAAAAGTATGCAAAAAGTTCTAACATTAGCACACTCAACAATGCAGGCATCGCCTGGGAAAAAGGAAAACAAGTTTTGCCAGAGAGAGAAAGCAGCTGGACACTGAGGCTCCTAGTTAGCGCACCTTATTTCAGTGCTATGCAAAACCAGGCAAGAATACGCCTGCCCAAACTCACCAGGCAAACTCCAGTCACCTTGCTACAGCTCAAGGCCTCCGCAGTTGTTGTCGGGTGTTTACGATATTGTAGGGAACAGAACCCCCACCATCAGTTTCGTGTCTCCGGTCAGCTCTCACACCCACTCTCTCGTCTACTCATCTGCTCTCCGACACCAAAACTGGAGAGGAAAGGACTTCTTAGCATATCCCAGCCTGCCAAGCTGCAGCTCCTCCAATACTCCTTTTCTTAGTGATGCCACCTCCGAGATGTTGGGCTTCATTACGAGTTTGCCGGTTTGGAAACAAGGGTGATGGTAAGCTCACCAGCACCCTTGTTTCTGCATTGACAAACTCTGAGTCTGCATGCCATGGCCGCTGTGCCTGACAGGTCTGACCCTGCCGGGCACTGCGGCCATGGTAGAGACTGTTCAGGGAAGCACCAGCACCATTGCTAACGGTGCCGGTGCTTCTGTGTCCCCACTCCCATAGAGTCCCATAGGACTCTATGGGAATGGGGACTAACAATTTGCTGGCACCGGACTTCCTGGGTCGCAGGACTTGTAATGAGCCGGTGGCACCGGGAAGTCAGCCGCCAGTAACATTTTACGGGTCTGACAGCAACCCACCGGTAGCATCAGAGAAATTACAGCTGGACCCGTAATAAGGACCCGTGTCTTATTTCTGCCTCTTTGTTTTCTGTGTCTGCTCTTGTGGAAATGTAAAGGTCATGGTGTGAACAACCACTGTATTGACACAAGCATTCATATTTTTTATTTTAAGTGGTTAGTACTTTTGTTCGCATTCAGGGCCTCATTGCAATACCGGCGGTAGCCGTGCCGGTATAAAAGGCACAGCTGCCGCCGGTATCATTTTTTTTCCGGTGCCCGCAAATGGGCAATTACCGGGTCATTATGACCCTGCCAGACCCGGTAATTGACCGTTTCGCTAGCGCCGTAAAAAAATGGGGAGGTGCCGGTGCATCAGACATGCTCTGCTCGTGAGTGTTGGTACGGTCATGTGGGAAGGCACCTGCAAGCAGAACTCGTAGTTTGCTGGTCTGGTAACAACGGTACTGGCAAGCTTACCGGTACCGTTGTTACCAGACCGGCAAACTTATAATGAGGCCGTCAGTCTGGTTTGATTATGGGACAGTTAATATTTGACGACCTTCAAGTAATCAATGGTACATTGAACTATGATGATTTGTTTACAGTCGGAGTGGATTTGGCTCGGGTCTGTGTTGTTTGTGAGTCCTTGTTGTTGTTTTCCCTGAAACCCTCTTTAGGGTTTGGTTGTTGGAAATGCCTTCACTTTTTTCCTCTTGCTGCTTCTCCTTCTCTATTCACAGCATTTATGGTAAGGGATGGTGGGCTTCTGCATGCACTCTTTCATCTGGCCTTTGCGTATTTTAATGTGGAGCCTTAACGTCCGCCTACCACCTCACATCCTGCTGACACAGATGATTCTTCCAGCAGTATGTATAATGCTGGAGGTATTATTCTCTCTCAATAGAAATGATGTCACAGATGGGAAATAAATTGTGCACCGCCTGCATTCCTTTCCACTGATGGTGAGCTACATCTGCTGTGCCGCTCTACACTCAATCAACCAGCTCACATTGCCTTCGGACTTTTGGTCTGGCTGCTGGCAGTTTTTAAGATCTGCAATTACCTATATTATGGTGGTTTAACTGTCTTAATTAACGTAATTTTGTGTTTACTGTGGGCCTGTGTATTTTGTAATATTATAAGACAGTTTTGACTCAGTTTTGCATTAACCCAGGACAGGGAATGAACAGCAATAATATTTACACTAGTAATTTATTAATTCCCATGATTCTTTTCCAAATTCTTGGCAGTTTGTATGCCACCCTTCTATTTATCAGTTTATCAAGTGGTTTCCTTTTCCCTTACTCATGCCTCTTCCTTAAAGAAACTGCAGTCTCTCCTTCCAAGTTTATCACTGCTTTCTACCTGAGCTTGCTGGAGTTCTTCTGCCAACGCTTCATCACTCCTTGTCTGTGGTGTTCATGGAGATCTACCTTAACTGAATGTTGAAGCTCCTAACCAGCTAGAGCAGAGTGGTAAGGGTGGGGCGCAGGTCCCATAAGCATGCAACCAGAGAAAAGAACAAAGACATACTAGTTGAGGGGCATATGCAATTCCGTGGGATTGTGAATGAAGGGAAGTTGCAATTGTAATTGTAATTGTTTATTTGTAAAGCACTTATACACAAGTGAAGTGCTTCAAAACGGTTCAAGGTTGGAACGGAACAAGGGAATATAGCCGTCATTCTTAGTCCTTGAAGATTCCAGTTTTTGATGATCCCAAATGATATAAACAACAATAACTAGCATACTAGGCCAGAGGCAATTTTACTAATATAAGCGTGTGAGAGAAGATTGCGGAGAGATGGGGGTAGGGGGAAGGCGAAGAACATACAAAGACAATAAAGGTTGGTCTTCAGTGTGCCTATGCATGTGTATTTCAGGCACAACCAAGCTAGGGAGGGGGGACAGAGGAGGACAGGACAGACAAACCTGCTAAGCTTAGTACATTCAAAGTCGTGCAAGTACGCAGACAGGAAGTGCAAGGGAGGGGGAGGAGGACAAGTGCACTCAGTCCAGCAGGGGCCAGATTAAGTGCAGAGTGGTTGCCATGTGCATGGAATGTATTCCAAGTGCAGTAGTGCTGGCAGAGTGCAGAGGCCAGAAGGCAAGTGCAGGATTGGTGCAGGACCCTAAGACCTGTGATGCTCTGAAGGAGCACCAGATGACCAGTCACCAAACTGAGCAGATTGGGGAAGAGAATGACGGAGGGAAGCTGTAGAGAAGACAAATGAGGTTAGCAAGGGAGAGGGAGAGAGAAAGAGGAAGAGAAGAGGAATGTCTTGAGGAGTTTCCGTAACTTAAGGAGGTCCGGCTCAAGACAGAGAGACGCAGGTAGGCTGTTCCAGAGGGAGGCACCTGCAGTGGATAAAGACCTACCCCCAAATCTTTGTTTTGAAAACTGATTCAGCCGCAGAGAGTTGGAGGAGGCTGAGCTGAGAGCTCTGGAAGGAGAGTATTTAGGGAGAGAGCGTTGTAGATACTAAAGACCCCAGCCCTAGAAATCCTTGTGGACTATGCAGATGAACTTGAACTCAATCCTTGCAGCCACAGGGAGCTAGAGGAGGGATTTCAGTGCTAGAGAGATGCAGTCCCTGGTCTTGAGGCCAAGGATAAGTCTTGTGGTTCTGTTCTGGATAAGTTGAAGAGGTTAGAAAGTAGAACATAAGTAGAAATTATTAATATTGGGGGTGAATTGCAAATGGAGCATATACTCATGTACTACCATGTGTTTTCCTGAATTTGTGGCAGAGGGCCTGTGTGATGCCATTCATCCAATATATCCACAGTTGAAGTGTGAAATTTGATTCTATCTTCCAGTAAAATCATTTTTTTCAATATGTCAATACCCCCACATAACAAAAGTCATTTAAAAGAAGAACTTCCACCGTGAGCCAAAAAAGAAAACAGATAACAGACTTTTCCTTTTGTATATTATGTCTAAAAGGAAAGAGATCTTCTCTTGTTAATCCAAAATGTTATGAAAAGGTTATAGAGTGTATTAAGAAGAGAGCTGAGTGGAACAATGATGAATACTTGAACATAAGTCTACGATTAGACAACTTAACACCTGAAGAATTGAAAAATGAAAAAGCATCATAGCGTTCGGAATGCTACAAGCAATGTACACAAGGCAAACATCAATCAAAGCAAAATATTGAATGGAGAGCAGTTAGGTGTGCCAAAACTGTCTAGCGCCAGCCATGAAGAAGAGGAAGAAGTCGAGCAAAGCTGCATTACAAGAGCAAAAAATGCCTATCTATGACAGAAATAAATACTTCATTTGCAATAAAGAGGGAAAAAGAAGAAACCTATTATATTTGACAGCAACTGATTCAGCAGGCAACTATTTGAAGAGAGCAGTAGAACTGTCTAACAATTACACATTAAAGATTCATTTTAGTGATTGTACAGATCCTGGAGACCCTCGCGCAAGGGAAATTGTGTATCACAAGCTATGTTAAAACACACATGAAGTGAATGTCTTACGATGCAAGCCTACACTAAGCATTACGATGCAGCCAAATTCAATGTCTTACAAAACAACAATTGTTGAATTTGTAACTTCAATCAGTGGTTTTCTCATTGAAGGCAATGTAACAACAATGGGGAAAATTGAAAAGCTTTACAGGAAAATTGCAGCTAATAATTGTTTTAAAGAAGGACAGATGAGAATAAGAAAACAAATCAAAAGATTGAAGGTATTGGCATTATTTTTAATAATCCATAAATGGTAAATGAACCACAACAAGTCTCACTAAAAGTAACAGTAAATGTTGCACTATCTCACGCAGAAGAAGAATTTGAGGATATGGAGAAAAATGTGAGAACCATTCTTGAAGCAGTTACAATTTTACAGCGAGCCGTACTAACTTGTGAATAATGGAAATACACTGGATGATTTGAATAAGTGAATTTGGCAGATGTCGTTCCAAAAGAAGTTGTTCTTTTTTACAAGTGCTGTTGTCAAGGACAGAGGGATATAAAAAGTAATTCAGAAAGGTGGCAAACCAGTGTAATGAACAGGACTCATAACACTAACAATTCTACCACACGGCATACCTGCGAAGCTACCTTGCATTTACATTAACATTTTACATATATTTATATAGTGCATCCAAAAGACTCAGAGGCATATGGGTGCTCTCAGATGTTAAGAAGAAAGAAACCAGACATACAAACATAAACAAGACATCACACTGACCAAAGAATCTGTGACAGGTAGAAGAGTCTATCTGAATAAGTAGGTCTTGCGTTTCTTTTTGAACTCGTTGAGGTTTTTAATTTATCTCAGATCAGTTGGGATGGAATTCCGCACTGTAGGGGCTGCAACAAAAAGGCCCTTTAGCTTACCATGGTGAGGAGGAATTTAGGCAACAGCAGCACATTCGTGTTGTTGGATCTGAGAGAATTCAGGGAAGGTGTCCTGGTCATCATATCCGCTAGATATTGTGGATTATGACTGTTGAGGCATTTAAAGGTGATTACCAAAAGCACAGGCGTAATACAAGATCTGGGGGCCCCTCTGCGAGCCATGCTGAGGGGGCCCCCCTCAAACCGGCAACAAATCACAGGTTGTGCCACACTCTGGGCCGGCCTAGATTACTACGCTTGCACAATACGAACTAACGTGCTGCTGAAGGGGTATGCCACACACTGCAATAGGACAAATATATAAATATGTGTTTTAATGCAATATACAGCACACTTTCTGAGAAAAACTGGCTAAAAAGCCACAGTGTTTGCTATTGTTTTGTAGGGTAACACCAAGCCAATACATGCAAGTCAGCAACAGTGCACATGAACATGAATGATTTGCTATTAGAAATGCCATGCCACAATGAAAACATGTCCAACTGGCTGCACAATGTAGACCAGTGTAGAAACACAATAACATTACAGCAAAGCATGCCATGCCACATTAAGACATACCTAGAGTGGTTGCACCAAAATGCCAGTCGAAGCAATAAGACTCGTCAGGAAGAGAGTACACATTAAAGCCTGTGTCTCTGCGGCCTCTAACAACACAGCCAAACTCTTTAAAATATGCAAGGAACTGGCCAAGCCTTTTGCGGTCTCTACCTTTCCTGTTCCCTCAACAGGACCTCTGTACGGCTTTGGCCTTTCGATTCTCCGCTAAAGCTCAGGACATCCTGTCCACTATCTACTCTTCCTCTCCCTCTTCCTCTCTTGGCCCCCTTTGGCCATCCCTCCCTCCCCTCCTCCTTTTTCCTCTTTCTCTCTAACACCTGACGAGGTTTCTAGACAAGTCCCGTCTATGGAAGTGTCATCGAAACAGGTGCTCACCTGCTCCTCCATAACCATCAAGGACCACATTGACACCCTTGATCCAGCCTTGGCCGATTTCTGTAATCATTATTTTGCCACTGAAACTTTCCCCTCTCCCAAACTCTTGGCAAAGCTGGCCAACTGCCAGCTTACTCTCCACACTGAATCTGTTGGTTGTCTCAATGACCATCAGTCTGGCTTAAGAGCTGACAGAGGCACGAGAACTGATCTCCTGAACACTTGTGAAGATTTGATCTCTAACCTTGATTCCAGCATTCCTTCTGTCCTCATCCTCCTTGAACTTTCCCCTGCTTTCGACATGGTCAACCACACCATCCTGATCAATCAACTCTGTGAGAACCTGGGCATCATGGATCAGGCCCTGGAGTGGCTGACCCCCTTCCTCTTGAACTGCCCCTCCAAGGTCCAACTTGGTCCCTTTCACTCTGCCACCTCTCTCTACCTGTGGTGTTCCCCAGGGCTCTATCCTCTCACCCTGGTTTTTCAACCTCTACTTGGCCCCTTTGGCCCACCTGATCTCTAACTTCGCCTCTAACTTTCAGGGTTATGCGGATGACACTCAGCTTTCATGCAGGCACCCATCTGCCTACTGTCCTCTCTTGCTCCTGGTGTCATCTTCAACTCCACTCTCTCTCTTCACATCTGGGACATCGTCAAGAAGTCCCACTACCAGCTACACCTCCTCAAAGGGACTCTTCCCCTTCTCACTTTCCCCCTAGGTTGGACTACTGCAACACCCACTTTCTCAATCTGCTTTCCTCTGCTCTCTGCCCTCTGCAACTAATCGAGAAAAGGACTGCAAGACTTATCCTTGGCCTCAAGCCCAAGGACCGTATCTCTCCAGCCATGGGATCTCGCAACTGACTCCTGGTGGCTGCAAGGATCAAGTTCAAGACCCTTTGCATTGTTCACAAGGCTTTCTGGGGCTGGGATCTGCACTACATCCAACGCTCTCTTCCAAAATACCGTCCTTCTCGAGCCCTAAGGGTTAGATGTTTCTCCAGGCAGAGAGTGGGGAGGGTAGATGTTTGTTTGTTTGTGCATTTGTATAGCGCTATGAACCCTCAGGTATCTGAGCACTGCTTATTTCCCACAGTGTAAGGTGCTCATTTATCGACCTTGGAAGGATGAAAGGCTGAGTTTGGCCCTGCTGGGATTCGAACCTGCGTCAGCATGCTCTGCACGGATGTCAAAGCGAGCGCTCTACTCGCTCTGCTATCTCCCCTGCAGGTGCTTCCCTCTGGAATGGCCTCCCTGCCCCTCCCAAACTTGAGCCGGACCACCTGAAGTTCCAGAAGCAGCTCAAAACGTTACTCTTCGCCTCTGCTTTATCTCTCTCCCTCCCCTGCTGACCAACTCCTCTGCTGTACTAACTGGTTGCTTGATTACCCTCAGTCTCACTGAGTCCAGGCTCTTTCTTGATCAGTCACCCTTGCATTGCCTCCGGGCCTACCACGCAGTTAGGGGCTGTAACTGTAACCAGACAGTCCCTTGTTCTCCTTGCACTACCCAGAGCCGCGCTGCCCTGGCTGCACTTACTCAGAGCATTGCAGCACTGTTTTCCCCTTCCCTCTCCCCTGCACTTCCCCCCTCCCTTTCCTTTTGCACTTCTTGTTCTCACACTTGCACGATCTGAATGACATGGCTTAGTAAGCTTATTTGTCTTGTCCTCCCTCTATTTTCTTTCCTTTGTCTTATCGTGCTTAAAAACACTTGTGTGCTGGAGCATTATATATGACTTACCATATCATGTAATATCATATAGTTTTATCACAGATGCCCAGAAAAATATACAGTGCCGCAGTAAGAAACGGCTAGACAGGCAGAACCCAAATGCCAGTCTAGCCAGGTAATTACACTTAGCAGGACTGCTTTATCAGAAATGCCCAGTTAAAGAAATTCATACCAAACCAAGGATTGACTACACTGACTGCACCAAAATGCCACTATTACAACATATCATGCCTACTTAGCATGGACATGGACGACCATTATGATTTATTGCACAATCAAACACCCCCATCCCCTACCCCATCCTCCAAAATCAGATCATTGGCCCACAATTACCTCCACGCCCCTCTTACTTGTCCCAGTGCCAATGTATGAGGCTCCATGCCTCATAGGTAAGTACTGGGATGAGGACGAGTGAGACTAGGAGTAATGAAGATTGCAGGTAGCTAAGTCAGGCATTACCTTCATGTACCTCCACCTCATCTCAGTACTTGTGTATGAGGCATAGTGCCTCATACAAAAGTACTGTCTCATACACAAGTACTGGGATGAGGAAGAATAGGGCTAGGAGTAATGAAGACTACCAATAAGAAATCAAGGCATTAAACACAAGTCGTGGTGCAACACCATTGAGATGACTGGGCTTCTGAACCCCAGCCCTGCACCCCCCTGACATTGTGGGCTGTGTTGACTTGATCTGGCTGATCTACAGAGCAGTTGGCGGACAGAAAAAGACACAGTTGTTAAACGGCACCTGGATTTCGCTGTTAACAAGGGCCTAGCCCAGCAATTACTAATGTGCAGCATTTCACTGTTAGTACCTGCATTCAAATGCCCATTTTTTTAAGCAATTGAAATCGTGATGTGGGTTTAGTACTTGTATGCCAGGGGAGTGATTGGAAGGGTAGAGAGGGAACAGGAGGCCAGTCATTCTAGTGGGTGCTTTCAGAGAGAGTTAACTGCTTGTAACATTGAAACTGCACTAGAATAGTCTCATTAAAATGCATAAAAAAGTTAGATGCCCCACACAAGTAAGTTTGCTCCTCCCCACCACATGTGAAGTTAGCGCCGCTCCCAATATTTGAAGGGTTAGCCCCCCTGAAATGTAGGTTTTGTTGCATCTCTGAACACAAGCACACACACCATTCACCATATATACACATGCACACCCAGCATTTAAATGTGCACTCTTTCACCATACAGCCACACCCAGGCAGCCACCCATACATTTAAGTGTTCAACCTTTCACCTTACAGGCACACACACTCAGGCAGCCACCCATATATTTAAGTGCCCACACCCAGCCATCCATACATTTAAATATGCACTCTTTCACCATACAGACACACCCAGGCAGCCACCCATACATTTAAGTGTGCAACCTTTCACCATACAGGCACACAAATCCAGGCAGCCACCCATTTATTTAAGTGTGCATTCTTTCACCATACACGCACACCCAGCCACCCATACATTTGTGTGCACCCTTTCAGCATACACTCATACAGGCAGCCACCTATACATTTAAGTTTGAACCCTTTCACCATACACTCCCACAGTCACTCACCTATTCATTTAAGTGTGCAGCCTTTCACCATACAGGCACACCCAGGCAGCCACCCATACATTGAAGGGGGCACCCTTTCACTGTACACGCACACACGCATACCCAGCCACCCATACATTTGCATGCACTCTTTCACCATACACTCACACACGCACATGTTATGGGGTTGAGGGGAGTCATAATACTTCAAAAATAAATGGTTTCTTTTTGAAGTCACTCCGACTTCATAAAGAAATTATTTTCATTTAGGACTGGACTATAATGGAAATAATTTCTTTATGAAGGCAGAGTGACTTCAAAAATAAACTATTTATTTTTGAAGTCATAGGGCTTCCCCCACCCGATGACATGGAGGCCTCCAGCCTAGGGTCTTCTTGTCATGGAGTGGGAGGAGCCACGGGACTTCAAAAAGAAAGTTTCTTTTTGTATTCACTCTGCCGTCATAAAGAAGTTATTTCTGTTACAGAAATAAATTCTTCATAAATGCAGAGTGAATTCAAAAAGAAATAAAAAAAATTCGAAATATATATATTTTTTTTTTTACTCCACGTGGGCCCCCTCCGAGGACATAGGGTCGCGGGGCCTCAGGCACTGCAGGGGCTGCGGGGGGCCCTGTTACGCCAGTGACCAAAAGGCGGAATTCTATTCTGGATTTTAGGGGCAGTCAGTGAAGGTTTTGCTTTGCCTCCAAGATATATGATTTTTCAGTCCTATCACTTCTCTATCCACACTATTTTGAATTATTTGAAGTCTTGCACAGTCACCCTTGGTAATCGCTACTAGGAGACTGCAACAATAGTCCATTTTACAGCCTACTTTGGCACTTGCCACTGTTTCACAAGTCTTGGTTGTGAGAAAGGGGCAAATGTGTGCTTGCTTATATAATAGGCTGCGGATCTCACAAGTGAGTTAACTTGCGCTTGCATGTCTAGGTCTTGGTCGCGATATACTCCTGCATTTATTTTCACCTTCTGTTTTGTTGCAATTGTACAGCCAGCTACCTGGAAGTCCTGGTATTCTAATCTGAGTTTGTTCACTCTCGTGTTAGTACCCATTATTATGAGTTCTGATTTTTCACTATTGAGTGCAAGTTTACTTTCTATCATCCAATCATCAATCAATCCGTATACAGTATTTATAGACTGAATGTCATCTTCATAGATTACTGATAAGGGGATGACGCATAATTGGTAGAATATATGCCTCTATCGTCTAATATCTGGAATAAGGTCACCATGGTTATGATATAAAGGTTTAGCGAGAGGCATGCCGCCTGGGGTATGACGTATTGAAGTTGTGTTGGACTTGCTTCTGCTGCTCTACTGCAGACCCTAATAGACTTGTGCTCTAAGAAAGACTTCACCCATGCTGCTGCATTTTTACTGAAGTTGGCCACACTTTTAAGTCTTTTGGTAAGTAGTGTGTGTCCAACCATGTCAAATGCAGCAGACATGTCCAGCAGCTTAAGCAAGGATATGTAACCCTTGTCCATGTGCTGTAATGTATTGGACTTAAGATCTAACAGGGCAGTCTCAGTCCCATAACCTGGTCGGAAACCTGACTGCCGCTTGTTCATTATATTCAAGTAGATCAGATGGCTGAGAATCTGTTCATATGCCACTCTATGCGATATATTTAATAAGAAAAGGGTATTTGTGATTGGTCTATAATGTGTAGGTATGTCAGGATCCAATCCAGGTTTTATAAGCTGTGGTGTGATACATGCCCCTTTCAGTTCATCTGGTAAATGGTTTTCCCCGAAGTAACGCATTGACAAATTTACTAAGGACACCTATTAATGCGGGTGCACATGCTTTCACTGTTATAGCTGGGCATATATCTCGCTTGCAATTAGTGGGTTTTTAATTTACTGATAATAACTGTGAGTTCTTCTTCTGAGATGGGTTTACAGCCAAAACAATCAGTCTATTCTAACAGATCTTTTTAACGAAACTCAGATTTATTCCTATCCCTAATAATGTCACTGTTCTTTTTTTGCGATATGCTTTGTTTGATCTTATCAAGTGTGCCAATCATGACCTCTTGAATAGTAATGCATCATTTAGCATCCTTAAGTGGTTCCTTATTACTCTTAGGACAAGAATTTTCTAATCCTCTGATGCTTTTAAAAAGTTCTTTTAAATCAGGTTGGACATCCGCTATATAAACTTTATAAATACATTTTTTGGCCTTCATAACCAAATCCTTACAAATGAACTAATAAAAAAAATAAAAAAATGAGAAATTACCACATTTTTTTTACTGAAAATAGTAGCTATTTTGGCATATGTATGGTAATAATAGGTGGGGGGTAGGGTACGCGTATAAGTTAGGGTAGGAGGTCAAAGGAGGGTATGGGGACTACCCCCACATTATATAAAAAACGTTAAAAAAGCAAAAGTAATTTCCGTTGTTCAGTCAAAAAATTAGGTAATGTCTCCATTATTTTTTTGTTTTGTTGTTGTTAAAAATATCACATATATCCTTCATAACTACTAGTTTGTCATGTTTGGTTGCATTATTTTATGCCTCTTTATTTGTTTCTGTTCGAGCATTTTTCCACATGTAAAATCATTTTCTTTTTTATGTTTTGAGCTTCTGTAATTTGGGTGAGAACCAGACCTTATTTGTTTTGTCAGACACCAATCTCGTTTTCAGCAGAGCAATACTATTCAGTGCAGTAGAAATCCTCTCTTGGTATGCTTTTATTATTTGATCAGATGTTTCTAAATTAGAGTGATTTTTAGAGAGTGGGCCAATCCATGCCTCCATACTCTCAGGCTGTAAGCTTCTAGATGTGATGCAATGTTTCTGTATTTCTATTTTCTTCAATTCTCTTGTTGGTAATACTTCAAAATAAATAAAGGAGTGTTCAGACCAGGGACACAAGGAAATGCTGGGCTTGTTTGTATTAACATTGTACATAGCCACACAGTCCAGTGTGTTGTCGTTTATATGTGTGACCTCGTCAATCAGTTGGGAAAAAACCCAAACTAGTGACTGCCTCCTCCAGATCTTTGGATGCCTGAACTTTGTTATTACCCAGCCATAAGTTAAAATCCCCATCATGATAAACCTGGTGGTAGACTTTAGCATAAAAAGCAGAACATCACCCAATTAGGCAATGCAGTCTGGCATTAATGTAGGAGGATGATAAACTACAGCCAGATTAATTGTGGCTGTTCCTCTCTCCTTATCTTAAGTAACAACATCTCACAACCCACTAGACCCAAAATATCTGTTTCCAGACCTCTAACTTTGCTCTGTAAATTATTGCAACACCTCATCCAGTCTGAATTTCTCTATCCCTATGCAGGATGCCATATTCTGTACGGATGACCAGATTCAGAGCAGGTCTAGCTGCCTGATGTAGCCATCTCATGGTGATGGCAGATGTATCACACAGAAGTGGCAGACTTTGGTTCATCCTCTGACAAGGTGGCTTGTCGCCTGCTCCAAAGGCTATATCGCTTTTCTATTCACTCTAAGAAGAGGACTCACATCCAAGCCCGCATTTCTGGAGCCACCAACAACAAGGCAGAACTTTTTCAAAATCTGCAAGGGACTTGCCAATCCAGCGCCAGTCTCCACCTCGCTGACTCATTCCAAGGCTCTCTGCACCACCTTGGCCTTCCATTTCACCTCTAAAACTCAGAACATTCTGTCCGTACTCTCTACCAACCCCATCTCCATTCCAGTTCCTGCTGTCTTGCCTCCCTTGGCTCCCCCCTCAACCCCCTGTTCCCTCCTCCCTCCTACCCATAACACCTGATGAGGTCACTAAAGTTGTCCGCTATATGAAGGTCTCATCCAAACAGGTGCTCCCCTGCGCTTCTAGGGCCATTAAGGACACCGTTTCATCTCTTGCCCCAGCCCTTGCTGACTTCTGTACACTCTTTCATCACTGGCTCCTTCCCTCATTCCCTCAAGCACTTCTTTGTGCACCCTCTCCTAAAAAAGCTGTCTGCTGACCCTTCCTGCCCGGATTAAATATTGCCCATCTCCACCATCCCCTTTCTGTGTAAACTCCTGGAGAAGTTGGCCCTTCCCCAACTAATCCTTCATATCAAAGTAGTTGGTTGCCTCCATGACCATCAATCTGGATTCTGGTCATCCAGAGGCATGGAAACTGCTCTCCTGAACACCCATGATGGCATGCTTGCAAATTTTGACTATTCTTCTGCTGTTCTTATTCTCCTCGATCTCTCCTCGGCCTTCGACACAGTCACCACTCCAACCTCATAAAATGGCTCTGAGATATCCTCAGCATCACTGACCAGGCACTGGATTGACTGACCTCTTTCCTCACCAACTGCCCCTCCCAGTTGCAGCTGGGCCCTTTCCACTCCACCACTTCACTCGCTACCTGTGGTATTTCCCAGTACTCTATCCTATCGTCATGGATCTTCAATATCTATCTCACTCCATTTGCCCCCCTGATCTCCTCCTTCTCTCCTCATTTCAAATGTTATACTGATGAGGCACAGCTGTCTTTCAAACTTCACTCCACCACTACTTTCTCCTTTTCTCTCATTCCTGATTGTCTTTTGGCTATCCAGGCATGGTGTGTGGTTAATGACCTATGTCTTAATGCCAGTAATACAGAGATCCTTCCTATTAGGACTCATGCCCCCTGCTTCCCTCCTACCCTCTGCCCCCCCCTCCTTGGGCCCTCTACCTTCATCATCCCTTAAGGCCACAAACCCTGAGGTCATCTTCAACTCCTCTCACTCCTTTACCCCTCACATCTTGGACCTTGCCAAAAAGGCCCACTTGCAGCTTCAGGGCTGCAGGACTTATTCTTGTCCTCAAGCGTAGGGAAAATATCTCTCCAGCCCTAACATCTATCCAGTGGCTCCTGGTGGCCACAAGGATCACATTTAAGACGCTCTGCATCATTCACAATGCCTTCTGTGGCCTGGTTTCACACTATCTCCAACTCTCTCTCCCTAAATACTTTCATTCTAGAGACCTCTGCTCCTTTAACTCCTCTCTGGTTGTCAAAAGTTTCTCTAAGCAGAGAGTGAGTGCCCCTCTCAGACTTGAGCCTGACCTCCTTAAGTTCTGGAAACCTCTTAAAACCCTGTTTTTCTCTTCCTCTCTTCATGAATCCCACAGGTTACCAAGCCCTCTGCCCAGCTGATACAAGTATCTCCTCAGCACCCCTTGTGATCCCTCCATCCAGCACTTAGCTAGTGGATGCCTTCCCTGGCACCCCTTTGCAATCCCCCCCTGACTCACCCCTTCCCTATTCCTTCCTCCCCTCCTACCAACATTTATTATCTCCTGCACTTCTCTTCACAGCACTTGCACATCTGAATGTCACAAGTCCTTGTAGGACTAAGTTTGTATTCTTCCTGTTCTCCTGGATTTCATTACTCCCCTTACCCTCTGCCCATTTGGCTTGTGGCGCTTGGAAACACGATTATCAATAGTTGAATTGGCCATAACGATCCAATCCAGATTGTGCCCTTTAGAGTGGGTAGGCAGTAGTATGAGTTGAGTGAAATTCAAAATTTTGAGCACTAGGGTGAGTGTGGCTGCTTTGTGGTCAGTGGTGTCATTCTACCCTAGATTAAAACACCCAAAATAATACATTTGGTCATGGGTTTCATGAGTGTGGTCAGTAGGCGTGGGATGTCAATATCAGGACAGCTAGTCCTGTTAGGTTGTCGGTAGATCAGGGCAGGTTGATTTTAATTGTAATTGGTTATTTATAAAGCAATTAATGCCCAGAGGTTTCTAAGCGCGGACCCGGTGATCGAACCTGTGTTGCTCTGCATCTTGTTGCTTCCAAGGCAGCCCTGTTGCCCCTGAGCTATCCTCCCAAGACTGGGATGGTAGTTTGGGGGTCAGTGCTGAGCTTTTGAAGCAGTAATTCATGCTCTGGGGTGGTAGGAAAGGGGGGATGTAATCTGTAATGGGGATTTGGTTATGAGGGTTACCCCTCCTCCTGTGGAAATGAGGCAGTCACCCCTAACGATGTTGTACTTGGCGGGAATGGGTAGGGAGAGTAATGGCCCAGGGGCAGCGTGCAGCCATGATTCTGTGATGGCTAGGATGTCCAATTGATATTCAAGGATATGGTTGTGGATGTGGATGTCGATAGCATGTGCACCTAAGGAGCAAAAATAGATGATAGTCCCTTTTAGAGTTTCTGATTGCTTAGTAGGTATAATGGGCCAAGTTTATAATTCCACTATAAGTTATTGTCCTACTAAAGAAACTAGAGTCTGTGTACACCCACTCATAGGTGCCAGCCCAACAAGCACACAAACACAGCTCACATTCATGAAGAAGTTGGAGAAAATAACATCTGTTGTCGCCCTATAATCAAAAACTGTTGTAACATTTGGTGTTGGCCTTTACATTACTGGTTTAAAATGTGTCATGGCTCAAAAAGACTTGTCAAAGAACTGGATGCTTAGACAATGTGAGCCACATATAACAATGGCGATCCCTTCGAGCTTTTGGTTCTTTCTTGGATGGTACAGGCATTGAGGCCACCTGATGCATATGTTGTGTTGAAGATTCTATCAGGGAAGTGCGTAAGAGGAGCAGCTGAAGCACACATGTCACTAAAACTTGCACTTTTCAAATGCATCATCGATTAAGTCTACAAAGAGCATGTTGAAATCAAGGAAAGGATGGAACCTGAGGTTAAGAAGTTACTTAAAAATTTACAAGTGGATGATTCCCGAGAAACAAAATCAGTCCATTATTATGTTGTGACAGTGTTGGAATGCTTGTACAGCGTTCCAGCCAGGCAAAAAGGTTCAGGCTGAGAAAAACATATCTGCATGTAGCACAGTGTGAGCAGAGTGAGGTTTGCATGATAGAAGATACACGTACCACATATAGTTAGCTTGCTCACATTTTAGATACCCAAATATAGCAACACAGAAAGAGCAACATATGTATCACTGTTGCAGTAGCAGAGGTTATAGATAGGCAGTGCATAGGCCTCGTATTTAGCAGATATATACAAAGTTATGCTCTTTAGTGAGGTGCTAGGAAAGAGCAGAAGCAAGCAGAACATAGAGTCAGAAGGATACTGTGGTAGGAGCGAGTTCAGTGTCTTAACAGGGCACGAGTGGCACCATATTGGATGTAAAGGTTTAATACACAATGAACAGAATAGAACACAGAACTCAAAGTGGAGCTGTGACTCTGTTCAGGTCAGTCCCAAGGCAAATCTCTTTTCCTTCCGCCCGCAGAGAAGCCGTGGTCAGAGAGACCTGCAGTGGATAGATACACGCTAATTGTATCCAGCTGCAGCTCCTGAACGTGATAGGAACAGAATGTTAGCTGTTGGGAGAACAGGCACGGATAAGCCCTTTAAAGGATACATTCATGTTTATAGGGCATGAGGATTTGTGATGTCAATAGGTCACTCAAAGATTTATTGCACTACTGCCCCTACCTAAGGAATGGTCATCCTATTTGAATCCGAAGTAGATACACAACAAAGCAAATAAAACTATGAAATTCAGACTCAAGAGCGGTGTCCTGGTCACGTCATTACAAGGCACCTGGGGTTTGAAGGAGATAAGGGAGGAGCCACGTCTGGAATGTTCCATGATTTGTGATAGATGGAGCAGAGTTGGTGCCAATACATTTCGAAAAAGTATTGGGTATAGCTCATGTGCACTGAGCATCTGGTATAATGAGAAGGCCTATTGTCTTATCAAAGCAGAGTTGCCCTCACCAGTTTACAACGATTGTGTCTGAATTTAAGGGGTGCACATTACTTGATGGTCAAGGTTTATTAAAGGAATAGTGCACTCTAAAATGTTATTGTCCCAAAAGATGAGCAATAATCAAAAACATACAATAAACATATTTTTAAAGAAAGTTCCCATGTAAACTTTTGAGCAAACGAGGCTCAAAGTGTTTACATAGGAACATCCATTTTGTCATTTCAGGCAGCCTCCTCTGTTAAGCTCTGCCCTGGTGGCACTAAACAAGCCGCAAAAGCCCCCTACTGGTTGCTTTTGCTTACTGCAGCCAGAGCAGAGCTTAACATGTAGAGGAGGCTGCCTTCACTTTGATTCTACATTTTTGGAGCTCCCCAAGCCCAGGGAAGCACAGAAAATGTGAAATCAAAGACAGCCGGCAAAGTATTCATAATTGCCTGGACTTGCCTACAAGCAGAGACACAGCAATTATAAATACAACATGGTTGTATTTGTGATTGCCGTGGTTAGAAAACTACAGAAACCATAAATACAACCAGGTTGTATTTATGATTGTGGTGGCATCAGCTTTGAATCTCCTGGGCTCCCCCTGGTAGGGGGATCGCAGGAGACTCAAAGCGAAAGCCACCGCAGTCAGAAATGCAATGGCGTTGTATTTCTAAATGCTGCGGTTTTCCTTATACATTTCTCGGGATGTCCCGGGAGAAAGAAAACAGCAGCATTTACAAATACAACAACATTGTATTTACGTTTGCGGAGGGTTCAGCTTTGAGTTTCCTGGACTCCACCGGGTCGGGGAGCCTAGGAGACTCAAGGCTGAAGCCACAGCAAACACAAATACAACGTTATAAATGCTGCGGCTTTCTTTCTAAGTTAGAAAGAAAACTGCAGCATTTATTTTGCAGTGCGTTGAAAAAAAAAAAATTAAAAGCACTTACCAGCAGCAGCTTCTGGTAATCTCTGCTCGCCAGCAATAATGAAGCAAACGCCACCTGCTGGTAGCTTTTGTTTATTACAGCTGGCTAGCTTTTGCTTCATTAGTGCTGCAAGGACCGAGATTAACACAAACACAGGAGGCTCATCCATTTCACAAAATGGATGCCTATTAGTGCTTTAAATGTGTGACTTTGAGCCTCATTTGCTCAGAAGTTTACATAGGAACTTTCTTAAAAAATAGTTCTAATATATATTTAGATCATGGCCCATCTTTTGAGCCAATAACATTTTAGAGTGCACTATTCCTTTTACCCTGTGGCTAGCTTCTAAATCTAAATATGATACAGCAGTGACTATAAAAAAACTCCTTAGGCTAAAGAAAAAATTGTTTCACAAAGCCCAATGGGAAAGATTGGAGGCATTCATATGCAATAAAAATCCAAAAGCTTTTGGAACCTAGTGTCCTTTGGATTCGAGGATGATATTCGGGATATGGTTTGTCCTATATCAGACCATGAATGGACCCAGCATTTTAGGGCCAGTATGTTTGAAGGTGGCATAAAATTGACTCTGCCGGTAAACGTGAATATGGGCCTTATCTTTTCACAAGAAGAGGTGGTGTGTGCTATATCCGGAACAAAGATTGGTTAGGCACCAGGCCCGTATGGCATCAGACCCGAGGTATATAAATGGTTACCTGAATGGTGTACACCGGTCCAGCTAGTACTCTTTAACTCAATTGCTGCGTCAATGACTATCCTTCATTCTTGGTGTATGAGTCTAATTAAACCTATTTTCAAAAAGGGCCCATGTATGGATCCCCATTGCTAGCATATATATCACTATTAAAAGTATATAAAAAATGTATATTACCTGTCTGCTGACCAGGCTATTAAATTGGGCTGAGGAGAATAACATACTTCACAGTTATCAGGCCGGATTCAGAAAAGCATTCTCGACAACTGATCATGTGTTGGTGTTTTAAACCATTATAGATAAATACGTGAAGATCAGTGGTGGGCTATATGTGTTTTTTTTAGATCTTGTCAAAGTCTTTGTATCTATTGATTGCTGTATTCTCTGGAATAAACTCCAGAGATTGGGAGCCCCACCTCTCTAGTACAATTGTTTGTTCATCTACACTCTGACACCATTGCTTCGCTAAGCGATAACCCAAGAGGCGGCCCTACTAGCATGTTCTCCACCAATAAAGGTGTGCGTCAGTGTTGTCCACTGGCTCTACTATTGTTTATAATTTCATATGACACTTTTTTTCTGCCTCACATTTGCCAGGTATATTTCATCCCTCTCTGAATGGGGTACATTATTCTACTCTTCTCTATGAAAATGATGTTGTATTACTAGATCTGACCCCAGAGAGACTTTTCACCAGTCTGAAATATGCATCATATTATTTTAAAGACAACGGTCCAAAACTAAATTTGAAGAAAACCAAAATAGTTCTTTTTGGTTCCACTAAAGAGAAAAACTACAACTGGCGCGTTGATAATGTGAGCCTAACTGTGGCAGATTCATACTGCTACTTGGGAGTTATGTCCTCAAGCAACTGCTTGTGGTCTGCACATCTAACATCATTTGAAAATCAGCTTAGGGCAAGTTTGGGTGTCATTAGAAGATTCTATCAAAAGTTCAGTGGATTCTGATTTGGTAAATATATCCATGTGCTGGAGGCCAAGATCTAGTCAGCCATACTCTATGGTAGTGAAATTTGGGGGAGCATGAGTTGCCTGCCCTTCCTTGGATTACATATTACATATCTGTCTGAGAAGACTGTTGGATGTGGTATCCAGCACGCTGGCATTTGCCTTAAATCTGGAGTCTGGGGTTTCAAATATTGGTGTCCAGGCAGACGCAGGTTTTCAGAGTAGTTCCGCAAACTACATTCTGCCCAATGTTGAAACTCAATATTGTCAATGTGAGGGAAGAATTAGAAAATGCAGTTCCATATATTATCTACCCCTGGTACAAGAACTGTTCTCTCTTGTGCAGTACATAGGGTATAGTTTTTGATGATGTAAGGAATGACCGAATTACAAAACACCATTTGTCTATGAAAGCCAGAAGGAGAGAACTCGACTTGGTGACAAGTGGCATGGACAATCTATGCTCTCTTGGCCACTTGTCGAGGGCTTGTTGCATCTATTGTGAGAATATTTTGCTTAGTGTTATCCGATCCCCAGCCCAAAGATGTATCATTGCAATGATGCGCCTGAATGTTTTCCCACTGAGGGCTCGGATGACATGGTAGTTTAATACAAAGCTTTGTATGTGTGGAAGTGGGGCTGAAGAGGATCTAATTCATTTTTTATTTGTTTGTCGAAACTTGTTAGACTTGAGATGCCTTTGGCTGAGGAGACATGTTTGTATCAATACTATCAGGCATGTTACTAATGCTACGAATTTTGTTCTGTCCTGTGGAGATGACTGTTTTATTAATGGCTTGTCAGAGAACATCACTGATGCCTTCACATGTATGTCTAGAAACGTTTAGGTTTTTACCAAATTTGTATTGTATATTTGATCTGTTACTTTTTTCTTGAATTATGTATTGTGCTGTTGTTTTAATTGGGGCTAATTGTGACCTCTTTGCACATTGTAATGTAGAGTATTGTGTTCTGTTTTTTTTGTAAATGGTGAAAACCCCCAAAAAAATGTTCAATCAATTCTCAATGATGCCACTCTCCCCTCCCCCGAGCCGCCTCTCCCTTGAAGCAACACCCTGTTTGCTACACAATATTGCAAATATCTATGGGGGCATTTCAACACGTGCTTATGAAGAAGTCTAATTTGCATTGCTGCTTTTCTTGTGTACCCAAGTGCTGTGAAGGTATGGATAATCTGCTCAGCATATATTAGCACTCATTTTTCTCAGTTATCATTATGAGTGTAGGGGCAATTGCAGCACCATTCTGAGTTTGATGTCACAAAAGGAGAAGAATGTCAGCTATTTTGAGAAAACGTAGTCCCCATGCTCTTACTGATTACATTCTAATCCCAATAACTTGCATGCATTTAGATATATCTAGAAAGTGATCATCTTCCCTTGTCCTTGATGTTTCAATGAGGATCTCATATTTTAACAAAATTGCATGGATCTAACACAGAAGAGAAACAAACTGAATGGCAATTGTTCAAATACAAATGTAAAGACCTTGGGCCTCATTACGAGTCTGGCGGTAACCACAGCGGTAAAACCGCCTGGTTACCGCCAGACTCGTATTACCATTCCGCCTCTGTGACTCCTGGAATTACCAGGGCATTACAGCCCCGGTATCCCGGGAGTCACGGAGGCGGAATGGGGAAGTGGAAACACCGGCACCATCTTGTGATGGCGGGAAGATCAACTCCCTCCCGCCTGCAGGACTCGGGATCGAGCGGTCCGGAATTAACAGTCGCAGCGGTTTACCGCCACTGTTAATCCCGGACCGCCCGACCTGTAATGAGGCTACTTGTTTTTTCTTGAATATCTTAGAGGTGGAGGAACTAAAGAATATATTCAGTCGGGTGTTGAGGGGTCAGTGTGATGGGTTACTATGTAGTAACATTGTGATTGTCCTCTGCCTAACCTGAGGAATGAGAGAAGGGAATAGAAATAATTGTTTGTTGTGTTAATTAATTTAAAGTATTCCTGGGTATTTGTCCATGATTGCTCATGCATGTTGTCCATAGAGCTCTGTACGGAGCGGCATACACACATCTGAGCACAACTCTTTGCTAAGAACCTGCTTGCTCGTCCCACCAATTGAGTTCAAGAAGGTGTTAACCCCTATACCCCATTTTGGATGGAAGGTAGGTCCTTCTTCAGTATTATCTGTAACTGAATGGGTTGGTCCATGTTAACTAAAGGGCAAGCCTGCTGCGAGACAAAGCATTTGGGACATGTGTCACAGCATTGAGTAGGGTCAATAGAACACCCATTTGGGAAATCTATCAGTATGAAGTACTTTGGAGGTGGCAGCTTCTCCACTTTGAACCCTCTGGACTGCTTGTATAAAAGGGATGTCCTACCGGAGACTCCCCAGACGTGTTGCACTATGAGTCCAATGAGCACCCACCATTAACAATGCTGGCTTTGACCCAAGGAGTTGTAATTCAAAACATCTGAATAGTCAAAAGTAGAAACAGGAGTCTAAACCAGACATGGCGATTTAGACACTCTGGCTCAGTATATTTTCATGAAAGTTTGCATCATAAATGATATGATAGGTTATTTATAACGTGCTTAATACCCAGAGGCTTCTAAGCGCGGACCCGGGGATCGAACCTGTGTTGATCCATGTCGTCTTGCTCCCAAGGTGAGCACGTTGCCCCTTATCTATCCTCCCAGGACAGGCAATAAGCCCTGGCCCTTCTTTTTAATATGTTGCATATTGCCTCATGCATCTAAGTGAGTGACAGTGCTCCAAATTCAGATCTTGTCATACACTATTGTAAACAAATGCACAACAGTTGCATTACATCGATTGTTAACTCCATTTAGTGTATTCAATGATCACATAGTGCACCAACATAACACTAACCGTATATGAGTTTGTTGGCCCGTAAGAATAAAAAAAATCATGGTACACATCTGAAAGTAAAATGGTGGTCAGTGTATGTATGCAGTTGGGGGTTTTGTATGATACCAAATTGAGGTGGAGGCTGCTGGGGAGCATGAATGGGCTCACGAATTATCTCTGCCCAAGCTGGGTTTGATGCCAAACATGTTGGTCTCTGGGATCTCCCACTAATGAGAGATCTGGAATGAAAGCACATTTGATCTGTAACATTGCTTCCTAACACTGCATTTAATCTAGCCAAAGTTGAGGTTGCAGTGTGAAGAGCACTTTAGCTTTATAACTTGACTAATTGTCAGCTCACAGGGCATGCTTACACGTTTGGTGGTAATTCCTGGGCATTTACATAGGTGAACTAATGGGAACTCAGCCCCCCTACCCCTTTCATTGTTTATTTATTCAATACTTTTTGCATCCTTTTTCAACATTCTAGAACTGTTCTTTTGGACCTTTCAAACATATCTCTTGATATTAAAGCTAATAACATCATGGTAGACCCTGCTTAGTTTCCTATTTCTCGCAGCAGTTGTATCTAAACTGAAATCTGATTTCACCAAAAAGAACATGAAATCCAAGGAAAACAATGTCCTATGCTATGCACTTCGCCTTCCAGTCACACATCACTGAATGCCTAAATACTTATCTGTGATGCTGGAAATGCATTGGAGGGACAGCGTCTCCCTGCCCTTGTCCTGTGGTCCTTTTTCACTTATGTTCGGTATTGTTTTCTGCTCAGGAGTCCATGTGGGACACCTGGTAGTGCAGCTATTCCTGTTTTGGGTTTGGTGTACAGACCCACGGGATACCATTATGGCACTCATGGGTGGGAGTGCAACCCTGTGCCCCTAGTGTATGTTTTTGGGCACCTGTGTGTGGCAGCCCCATGCTGAATTTGACAGGTGATCTGAGATCCTCCATTTTGGGATACCCAGGCCCTGCCATTGGAATCAGTTGATTCCTTATAGGAAACAAGATGGCCCCTGTGGCCTCTTTCTTTCTATTGCCTGTTACCTTGTTTTTCCAAAGTCCTGGGAAGCTCTGACTCTGTCCCTTCCCCCTGACTGGCTGTTGGGTGGAAGTTCCATATATGGTGTTGTTGTGACGTCCAGGCCAGACTGGCTGGAGCCTTCCCAGTGACTGTATGTTGTGGGTACACCCTGTGGGTGGGACCTAGGTGAATGGAATGTGTGACCAATATGCACTTCTTGTTGTGGCTGTCTGGTTTCTATTATGAGAGACAACGACTGAGACAGCCCTGCCTAAAACTGGCATGATTGCAGAGTGTAGTGTTGAATGGCTGGGTACTTGCCCCAATCCACATTCTTTGTTGTTTGTGTCTGAGAGGGAGGAATATGGGCTGAATGCACTGTATGCCTGATTGGCTGACTGACTGTATGAATGCCCTTCTGTATGATTGGCTGCTGAGTGTGACCCAGCAGTGTGGATGAGAGACAGAATAGTATATCTGGGGAACTCTCACCACTGGAAATTGTTCAGAAGCTGTGTCTACACTTGAAGAGTAACTGGAACTGCTGATCCTTGATGCCCAGCTGGAAGAAGAAGAACTGCTGCTACATTTGCTTCAACGCGATCCGTAAGCTGTCGAGTTCGTCGAGGATTGATCCGAGTGAGGACCTGGCTAGGTGCCCTCTTCCTGTGTTCCGAGGGGCCATCGAGCACCACCAACCTTCGCTGAAACTTCTGGACGTCAGACCCTCGAAAAGCTGCTGACTGGAGACGGGGACCGCCGAGGAGAATGAAATGAAGCATCCAGACATCGACGCTGTCGAAGTCCATTGCCATCGACCAGGGTTCGGAGTATCGCCGTAACCGCAGGAGGCCCCTTGATGCCGTGTTGCCCAGAAGAGGGGACCACTTGACTCCGTGCCGCCGACGACCGGAGCCGCCAGCTCCTTTGCCTAAGACTGTTGAATCGAAGGACTCCCTTGTCCGCACCAATGACCGCTTTATCCCACCGGAGAAAGTCGAGGATGCCGAAGGGCTGAGGAGAATCTGCCAGTTGGTTTCCCACCACCCAAAGACCACAAAGACTTTGACGACTCAATGCCCTTGTCAGGCCACAGTTCTTCAGAAACTCTTTGCGGTCCTGAACTATCCAACGCAGAAGTGCCCCGCACATCTCACCCTCGCAGGACATTGCTGATTAGCACCGCCTGGATCTACACCGTGGTCTCAGCACCCTCGAACTTTTCATAAATGCAGTGAACTCCAAGTTCACCTTCTTCAATGCCTCTCGACGATCCGTGGCTCCTGCTTTAAAGGGAGTCACTCAAGACGGATCCATCGACGCCTCTTCGAAGAACTCTGCTCCACCAGGTACATTGGGGGTAGAAACATTATAGAAGGAAAGAAGACTTATAGAACAATATATGGACTGGGCTTGTGTTACATCTTTGCTTTACAGGTTGGCCAGGTGGGGGGATCTCCACACAGAACTGTGTTTAACGGTAGAGGCCAGTATTCTGCCAATTGTTCTAACCAACTGCTTTTCTCCTATGTCTTTTGTTGGTTACCTTTATTAATTGATTTGTGTGACATTTAACCAGAGTACAGCTGATGCACTTTAATGAAATCTGATAATTTTTGTGGTACCACTTAGAACTGTATATATTTGACATTGCAGATTTTCTGAGCACAAAGTGAGTTCTTGTGATAGTGCACCTAACCTTGAATATTAATCATATAAAGACTGGTTTCAGTAATATAGGTTGTAGACATTACTTTGTGGGGGCTTGGGGACTACACTGTACTTAAGAACCAGCCTGCATCACCTCCTGAGAAGCTAGGCCTTTATTGCTTGACCATGTACCAATAATAGAGAATCTTGGCTGGGGTCCTCTGTGCCTCTCCTCTGCCATATAGAGAGCAGATGTACAGACACCCCCCACTAGTCTTTACAGTGTCTTGTACCCCGCAAGTACACCTTCCCAGGTGCATGTTTAGTCAAAGTAAGGGTTGAAGTTTATTTGGCTTCACAGTTGTATCTTGTTTTACATAACTGAACAGGGGATTGTGAGCTCTTTGTGCTCAGTCAAGAAACAAGGGTTTTCAGTCAGTGAACAACACAAAACATCAGAGATGAAAGTTTCTCCACAGTATGTCCATCCATGAAGTCACCCATGTCCGAATCAGACATAGTATCAAAAATCATATACCGTTGTTACGGTTTTATGCATCTCTCAGACAGCTAGCAACATATTTGAATCTGTGGCCATCACGGGGTGTTGGCAAGGGATGCAGTGGGACACACCTTTTTTAGTTTTGGCTATATAAGTAGTGGCATATTACAAAATGTGGAGGCCCCCATGCAATCCTTGATGAGGGGCCCCGCACCACCACTGCCCCCCCCCACTGGGCATGGGCAGCATGGGGCCCCCACACTGCAGGTGCTCCGTTACACCACTGTATATAAGCCAATACACTTGCATTGGAGTACAGCTAGGGGGAGATGGCATGTGAGGAGGGACACAAAACTAGTAGGTGTTGTTTGGGTATTTACAAACCCATTGACTGCCCATGGCCATGCAAATCCCTATAGTCATTCCACCCGCTCCCAGCCCCTCTCCGCTCAAAACACTTCCTACTTTCAAATATTTTGTAAAGCCTTAAAACCAACCTTTGCACTCACTGTACCTGACAGTGCTATTTCAAAGAAGTACCCTGAGAGTATTTTTTTTTTTATTGGAGCTATAAAGAGGTTACTGGTATAAAAACATGTAAGCAGGTGAGGGGAGAGGAAAGTACACACTCCGGCGAAGGCTGGATGCAGAAGCAAAAGGGGTGTAACTGTAGCACAAGGAGTTCAAGGATAAGTCTAATGAACCTGCATTTCTGTGCTAATCTTACCCCAGGGTTCTGCTGGTGCTGTGCATGCAAGTATGTTCACACATATATGGGTTATTACACATTTAGAGACTGCCACTCAGATCCAGGAACCGCATAAATTAAACGCCAATGATCACTTTCACTGGGGAGGATGGATACACGGGTGGACACTGGAGTGGTTGCTCCAACCAGTCCGGTTGTTTGTCGCTATGGCTGTGGTAGTGCATGCCACGGTGGCCTGCATGGGACCGGAATATAGCCAAAGGTGTTGAGGTTTGAAGGTGGAACTGGATCATGCTCAGTGTGCATTGCTATCTCACTTGAGAGGAGACCAGAGGGAGCCTCTTTGGGGACTGATCTCATGAATGGCTAACCACATCTTAGGAGATATTCATTTGTGTTTACGTGGACTCCTTCTGCAGGTCAAGGTTTTGATTCACCGATTTTTTAAATCGCATTTGTATAATTACTCAAAGGTGCACTTGTTTGCTTTCTTGTCCAGGAGTGTACTGCTCTGCCCTACCTCACCTTGGAACTCGATCACCAAAATCTACATTTAAGCTGTTTGCAATCCAGCAGAAGAGTCTCATAGAAAAAAATAAAAAAAAGAAATGTCCTCATGAAATGTTACCAAACAGTTACAAACTGTTGGAGAAAATGAAGTAGTTTCTAATGAATAGCTTTGATTGTTTACTTAAAAACGTATTTGATTTTACTGATTTATTTTTCATCCGTGAAATGCAGCCTTACCGAGTGAATGAATGCAACACTGTTGAAAATCCGCTAAGCTTACAACAACGCCTTTATCAGACCTGAACAAGGTGCCAGACTTCCTGCCGATGCCTTGGCTCAAGTGTTTGCCTCTAATTGCGACTTCAGTGAAAAGACTACTAAAATCGAGTCAAATTTGCTAGTTAGCGCAAGTGTTCCTGAATATGATATTATTCAGAAAAATGGTCACATTTGTCAGCTCCATATTTAAGTCATTTTGCTGCTCATCCAAAAGCTCATCAGAACGGATAATAAACCACTTTACGAACAGATGTGCCACTTGTTCATTGAGTTCTCTGATGATAATGAAGGAAATGTAATCTGGAGTGTCTATGCGAGATGATCTGAAAGACAGATTGATATGAATAATAAACATCCTATATTGAAATTTAAAAACCCCACATGAAAAGGCAATCATTAACTACTCTCCAACGCAGACCCTCATCAAGCCCAACCGTCTTTGAAAGCAGCCATCTCTAGGGTGCCGGGCTCCGCGAGGAGCTGCCTCTGTACAGATGTAAACGCTCCACATTACTTGTGTTTTAAAAGGAGCAGAAAGGATAAATTCTCAGAAAGCTGAAAGCAACATCTGACATTGCAAAATATTCAAACGCGGAGGAGATATCAATCGCTTCAGATATCGCTCGCATTCAAGGTGAAGTGAAACACAGGGGAATCTTGCGCGTCTGTTGGGTTATCGAAAAACATGTTATTGTACACTACTGTGTCTTCTACACCACACTATTTGTATGTTACAGGAGACGTGGCTGACTTCTCCCATGAATTTGGATGGATACCAGTTGTATGAAGTGTTAGCAAATAAGGGTCATCAAGGTCAGTCCTATGAAGGCCTTATCATTAGAGTTTCTCATGACTTCAAATCTAAAAGCTTGATGGTACATACTAAAAATGTTAATGTCCTGACGTGGAGTTTGTACCGCTGAGTTTGACTGCAGTCTACGGCAGTCTTCATTGTGTTTGTTTCCCGGAAGTCTCTCTACACTATTTGTTGATGGGGGCTGGCCCTTCATAACTCAGGGAAGACGCGAAGGGGTACGCAGAGTTTGCACCGCTGAGTTTGACTGGAGTCTACGGCAGTCCATGGAAGCCATGGAGTCTCTGGAGCAGACTTCCTGCTCTAAGCAACCCAAGAACAGAGAGAGGGGTGTGGAAACTCTCTGCCTCTGGACCCGCCCAAAACTCCATTGGGGCGGGTCCTTCGAAGCCAACTCTCCCGCACTGATCGATCAACAAAGGGACGTGGAAAATTCGGCACATCAAGATCGGAAGAGCCTTTGGATATTCCCACTCCCTCACCCCGTGCTGAAGGCTACCCTTCCCAATCTGAATCTCAGCCTCAATCGGCAAGAGTCCCCGACTCAGACTTTGACAAACGGCGCAGTCGAGGCAAGCCCGCCTCACAACATATCAGCACCTGTTCGAGTGTCCCCCCATACCTCGCCCAGGAATCATAAGAGCAATCATGAGGGCCAACTGAATGCTGCGGACGTGGCACCAACTGCCCTGGACGGCCACTACGGCATGAGACTACAGCAGCTGAACAGGAATCCATGGAGAAGACTCCCCCCGGCTGGCAGTCTGGCAGTCTGCCGCTGCGGCAAGTGGTGCCATGACAGATGGCGTCGGAGGACGCCACTGGCTTGACACCAGTCTGCCGGCCAGGGGAAAAAACCATGCCCGGGAAGTCCGCCACTCAATCGCCATTGTCACAGGCACAAGAAGCTAAATCATATTATAAAGAACTGTTGCCAAGGATCTCGTCGTCTCCCAAGACTAACGATCCGGAACCCGGCTCAGTTCCTCCATTCATACACGTGCTGATACACAAGGAACCCCTTAGACACGATCAGAGTGCCATTAAAAATGGGCCAATTGTTGATTTTACACCTCACCCTGACACCTTACTTGGAAGCGTCGCTGCAGGGTCTCCGCCCCTGGTCTCCGACTCACCTGAGGTGCGGACCGCGGAATGCACTGCGGAAAGGTCTCTGCCCGCCCACTTTCATCCAAGTGCTTCCCATTCTGACTTGTACCTATAAAAAAGAGAAAAAGCATTAGCAATATACAAAAAGAAAGTCCTCCATGAAAAAAGGGGGATATGAAACATCTGAAGCCATGAACACAAAAGTTCAGCAAAAATAAGAAATCTGCCTTATTTTAAAAATCAGATATAGGGAAAGCTTCTTTTCCAAACCCTCTAATAGCAACTTCCCTGAAAGATTTTTTTACTAAGCAATTTAAAAGAAAATTGGAAGCCGAGGCGGAACTATCAGACGCCAAATTATTAGACGGTGTTTTGGATATTCCCCCGCATCAAAACAACGTAAAACGGGGGTAGAAGTCCCCTACAACAGATAACACAAATGACAAGCCATGGAAGACGCCTCAACATCAGAAATCTCCTACATAGACCATCAGCTCTTGAATGAACCAACAACTCTTAATTTGTATGCTCAGCCATCAGGAATAATCACTCCCCCGGAGGAAAACTCAACCATCAAACCTACGAACTTGGCCCCCCTAAAGACCTCAAATGCAGCGATTAGAGAGCAAACAACCGCGCTAGATGATATTCAAAGTAAACAACTTCCATCGGACCCAGAGCAACAAATACAAGCAAATCATAATCAAAGTCGCGACCCTCAACCACATGATTTGGAGACAAATTCAATCAACACCTCAAACAAAACCAACCCATGCAAAAGCGAGTTAAATGAAGAAGCTCGGCCAACTCCTGAGCTACCTCCTGCCTTAACAGGTCCAAAGAAAACAAAGGACTGCGTAACTGGTCATGATTCTCCACACCCTCATCAGGACCATCGCAAAGAGGAAAATACCCCGATTAAAAACAGAAGATCAAACAAAATATTTTCAAGTATACATAAAGACTCTCCATAAAAAAAAAACGACATGTTGTCAATTATTGACATCACTATTGCCCTCGCACCCTTTGGAAAACTATATGAGTCCATAAACGACTCTATGAAACACTCACTAACAATAACAGCTATAGTGCACACCAAATTAATCTTCGTGGAAGGATTTATAATGGCCTTAGAACAAAAAACGTCTGAGCGCGAACGACGCTGGGATTCCTGAATCATGGCTATGGAAGAAAAACCTAAACACCAGTCTGAAGAAAATCCATCCAGCATGGAACAAACAAACCTACCTAAAGGGGCGCAAACAACCGTTGAGGAAAACCCTGTTCTACAGACGTCCTTGAACAAAAATATCCAGCCTTCTTCAAGAACTACAGAGATCCACAAACCTGGGTCGTAAAACCCACCGGGAACTAAATTCCAGAAACACACAGCAAACTCTAAACATGGACTTCAAAAGAAGACCGTCAGCAAAACCCTGGCCATCTTTAAATTAGCCAGACCTCCTGCGCAACCGCAAAGAAAAACACCAGTAATAAAACCAATAAAGACAACAAGTTCTCCGAAAGACTTTCCACAGTTCGACCAGGATGTGATTGACCGGATAAATCGCCAACAACTTTAAAAGACTTCATGGCCAACTCATCACTGATGAACCTAACACTTCACCCTGACCAAGAGGAAGACGCAGAAGTTTTTTTCTGATCCAACCCAGGTTGTCGAGGCAGCAACAAACCATGAACACTGCCCACTTGATCAACGTACAAAAATAAACCTCCCTCAATTCCCGTTTCGTCAAGGCTACCAACCATAATGTCAAAAAATGCAGCACAAGAATACACACACCAAACAGAAAGACCAAAGCCAGCTTCATCCAACATGACGTGGTTAAGATGGACCAATTAGCTCCAGGTAGAAATTATATGGTACTGAACAGAAAATCTGTGTTGGAAATACTAGGAAAAGTCCTGAAAATACGCACATTAAAAACTGAAGAATTTACCTTGATTGAACCATATCAGAAGGACCAAAAAGTGAAAGCCTACTTGCACATAAAAGCGTCAGCCCTTTGTGAAATCAAACAAGAAGTATATTCCGACCTTGAACATCTGGGTTTTTGAATAGCAGAACTATCTTGCGAACCATCCGCTACCACCAAACAACCAGCTACAAAATTAAACAGGGACACTGTAAAAACACACTATAGGTCCAAGACGGAGGACTACCACAAAAACAAAAGAAATGACAACCACCAGGGCACACGGAACCCACCATACTCAACTCATATCAGTTCTGATCGGCCCACTATCGAACTGATAATTTTGAAAACTACAGAAGAAGAAGATTGAGGTCAGACAGAAACCACATCTTCCAAAAACCGGCAAACGGGAAGGCAGCAGAAGAACCCTGGACAAATCGTGTAGACCTCACAAGACAAACCCATCAAAAGTCGACCAGGCAGCTGAACTAACCGGAAAAACATTTGCCCAACGATCGTGTCCCCGTTGGACCATGGAAGTGGTTAAAAGAATTCCTAAAACCAAATCCTATGAAATAGCAACCAAGGAAAAGGGACAACCAAGAAGACAACTACACCTTCCATCGTCCCAATTTGACACCACCAAAACAGGTAACAATGGGTTCTTGGAACACATGTGGCCATGACCATCTAGCAAACCCAGACACACAAGACTTGGAAATCCTGGACCTAATCTGCCTCCATGAGACTTGGCTACAGGAAAAGCCGGCCCTGGATGGCTATGAGATCCAGCTGTCAAAGGCCTTCTCCAGGCCTCCTGATGGCTGTGCGATCAGGCTCAGGAATCACCATTGAAAAAAAAGTAGTGGAGGCCTACGGAATCCTGGCTCTCTTAGCCTCATGGAACCACACAAAACCAAGCATGGTGAATCAAAAGACAATGAAGTTGGCAATAATAAATCTTTAATGGAATCCGCAAAGAACTAATAACGCCATCTTCTGTACGGCTGTTGCCGACACAATAGACAAATTCCTAATCAAACTTGAAACCAGTCATATCATTTGCGGGGATTTAAATGCAAAGTGTGAAACAGCACCCGACACCAACACTCAAAAACAACTTAGTCTGGCCGCCGTGGAATGAGGAAAGATTTTGATGAATCTCACGAACTCAAGAGACCTCCACAACATAGTAACACTGCGCAGAAACCATCCTTGCCTTCCAACATGGGAACGAGCAAACTCAGCAGCAACCTTAGATTATATCTTCATGTCACATGCCCTATTACCCTTCGTCGATCTATTTGAAGTCTATCAGACCAAAGAAAGTGACCACAACTTATTACGTATGACATTGACTAGTATCTGCCCACAAAAATAAGTCTAACTCAATGTGGAGCAAAATTCACACCAGATGCACCTTAGACTAACAGCGACAGACCTAAGACGCATAATAAATAAATACAATGTGGAACCTACAAACACTCCCCCTGGTGTTGAAACGGCTAGGCCAAATTACCTACCGCTTCTGATCGCTTACAAACGAGACACCAAGAAAGGAATGAAAATGGAAAAGAACTGTAAACATGAATATGACAAAACACTCACAGCCAAAAGAAGAGAGCTAAGAAAACTAAAGTGAAGCAGACAATCGTCGGATTCGGATGAAGTGAGAACCGTACTTAAGGCTGCAACTAGGAGCTACAAAACCTGGCTAATAGGTTACAGGGCAACTCTATATCAAAATGACGCTGAGAACATGTTCAAAGTCATAGCCGGCAAAAACTCTTGAGATTTCTGGGCTCTGATAAAGAATAAAGCCCTACAAGCTAACAACTAGCTAATCAACTCCATCCCTGAATCTGAATGGATAAGCCACTTCTCTAACCTTTTCGCTCCCTTAACATTGAACACAAAGATCTCACAATTTCCAGCTGAAAGTAAGTGGGCTGATCTCTCAAACATAGAAGACATCAAAGCAGCAATCATGAAACTCAAATCATCAAGAGCACCGGGCCCAGATGGTCTAACTAACATCAACCTCAAACAGAACCCGGAAGAGTGGTCTATCTTCATTAGCAACATTTTCCATCATTGCAAAACAACAAAGCAGATTCCCGCATCCTGGACTGAAGCCGTAGTGGTCCCAATCTTCAAAATAGGAAGGAGAGACGACCCAGTAAACTACAGGCCAATTGCGTTGATGGACATAATTGGTCAAATCTTTGCCATCTTATTATTAAAAAGGATTCAAAAGTTGGCTAGAGGATCACCTTCCTCAGACTCCTTTCAAACTGGTTTCTTGAAAAACGCCAGCACCAGCATCAACATCATTTTACTAAACATAATAAAAAACAACAGCAAGACTTGTGCACCAAGAGTCTTCTTAGAATTCATCGACATGTCACAGGCATTTGACAAAATAGATAGTCAAAAGCTCTGGACCAAGCTAAATACCTGGAATTGCCCCACTGAAATCCTCGAACCAGTGATCGCACTCCATACAGACACCAAATTGCGAGTGTGTTTGAGTCACCAGGGATTACTTTCAGAAGAAATCAAATCGGAGCGAGGAGTAAAACAGGGTTGCCCTCTGGCTCCATCTCTCTTCATCGCTTTTCTTGGGGATTTTTAACACTCCGAAGAATCCGTGAGATCTTTTCCCCCAAAAATAGGCGATCATCCAACATCTCATATTCTTTACGCGGACGATCTAATTTTGCTAGATCAAACCCAAATTCGTCTCCAGCACCAGTTATCAAACCTGGTCAAATACACCAAAGAAAACAATTGGGAAATCAATATAGCTAACACAAAAGTCTTAATTCTCGACAAAAAAAACAAACAAGAAAAAGGAAAAAAGTCTCTGGTCAATCAACAACACAAAATTAGAAGTATTTAAGCACTTCAAATACCTGGGCATAATGGTGGACACAGCGAGCAATGAAAAAATTATGCAACAGACACTTTGGAACAAAACAAAAACTCTGTCCAGTCAAATCAGACTGGTTGACAGAAAAAAAGGAAAATTCTCCCTAACACTGGCAATACAGTTCTATAAATCCAAAGTGATGCCCTCCCTGATCTATGGAATGGACGCATGCCTTAACATCCTACCCTCTCTCTGGACGAAGATAGAGGGCTATTTGTGGAAATCAGTGCTGGGACTTCATTTGTCAACCTCAATAGCAGCTATGAGGCGCAAACTCGGTCTTCTCTCTCTCGCAGCCTCAGTAGAACAAAGACAAATGCAGCTTCTGCAGAAAATTATAACTCCAGACACCTTGGCCATATATAAGATCATCTGTCTTGAACTCCAAAGTGGCTGCTGCAAAGCATTAAACATTTGGGAATGCAACTTGGACAGTAAAGTGAAAGATTTGGCCTGCACACAAGAAGATCTGGTCAACAACCCCGAAAGAGTAAAGACAAAAATGGGGCTTCATGACTGGATCACAACGTGTGACATGGCCAGTGCAAACCAACTGCTGACTCACTTACCTCCATCGACAAACAAACTGAAAGTCCCATTGACATACTGCTTCAAATTCCCGAGAAAAGCTTTGCAGAAATCGTTTATGAAACTACGCTTGAACTTACTACCAACACAAGAAATCCGCGCCATCCATGCACTAACAACTTCAGACAAATGCAGACTGTCCAACCGGACCGGAGACGATAGAGTATCTATTAATTAAATGCCAAAAAACAAAACATCTTTGAATCTCCTACCTAACTCCGCTCGTTGGAGACGCCAAAATCAGAGAAGAAGAAACCTGGTGGTGTCGCTTGATAGCAGGGGAGAAAGTCAGATACACCATAGCGGTGGTCAAAATTCTAGAAGCGGCAATGAAAATGATTACAGCTCAAATGTTGCCCGACCAAGGGGCCAACCCTCATTTGACTAACCAATGAAAGCTCAATAATTCAATACTATAATAATCTCTTTACTAAAGTTTCCTTCTTTCTTCCCTGCTTCCCTGACTCCTTGTTTCTTTTTTCTTCCCTTCATCTCCAAGACCTTTTACAAAGAACCTGAAAAAAAAGACCTTGTAAAAATATTATTAGATTGCAAACAAGAAAAAAAAATGTCCTGGCAATGGAAGCTCTATTTAAAAAAGGTGAACGTTGTGACATAGTGCTATTGATAAACATCTATGTGCCCCTGGGGACTGTTGATTTAGACACAGTATATAGCTCCATTGAGGATGTTTGTGTAAAGTGGGGAGGGGAGACAAGCAGGAAGCGATCTTGTTGGGAGGAAATGTAAATGCTCCATGTGTGGATGAAACCGAGAGTCCAGTACATATGAATATACAGAGTAAGAGTGATATGCTTCAGAAAAAGAGAAATCACAACGGCAAGTCAGGGGATGAATTTATGCGAAAATGGGATTTATTCCTAATGAATGGGAGAACTAACTGAGATGTGCCTGGAAAGCCCACTTAGAACCATGGAGGCAGATGGGCTACTTTACATGATTTATTTGGGAGTGATGCAATTCTCAAGAAAGTACATGAGTTGAATAATAACTCTCCCTGTCCTTACAATCCCATGAGGTGGAAGGTACTTTGAAATAAGATGAATGGGGGTATTGACCGTAATTGTACAGGAAATCGTTTACATTGGTCAACTAAAAATATGAATAAGATTACTGGAGTGCAACCCAGTACGAGATTGATATATTGAGTTCCTTTTACCCCCCAAAAAATTGAGGAGCGGTTAAAATGGGTTGCCGACGGATCTGGAGAATGTACGGGAAGGTGTACTATGGCCTCGGTAAGAAACACTGGAATGTCGTTAACATTGCGATTCACGACGCAAAACGTAAATTAAGAAGAGTAATGAGAACAGTGAGAAGTTTGAAGGCACCCCTGGAGACAAAAATTAGATCTGAGAAATGTAGACATCAGAATTGGCTCAGAAGTTGGAGGTTCTCGATTAAAAATGTTCAATGGCAGAGGATGCTGGGAGTACTGTGTGGGACAAATACCCACACAATACGGCAGATTTGATCCCAAGCAAAAGGTATAGGGGTGAAGGAAATTATAAAACCTATTAAAGAAGAAGCATGGCTATGCTATTTAAATAAAGCAGTGGGCAGTGAGGAAGTCAAGCGGGTAGATCCTAATGTAGGAGCACCTCGGCCTATTGGGCTGACATATGATACCTTGCTGAAAGCAATGAAGAAGTTGAAAACCTCTAGGGTACCAGGTCCAACGGGCTAGCCAATTCTGTTCTGTAAAAAGTGCCAGCGGTATGGGCGGACATTCTGCTTGTTCTGTTCAGGAGAGTTTGCATCGATCACTATGCGCCGTCCTCATGGAGACAGTGCTTACTTCTCCCGATATTTTAGAAAGGAGACTAGTACATTCCAGACAACTATACGCTACTCTCAAGGCTCAAGTTGAGGGAACACGCAGGTGGATGGAGTCCTCCCATTCTTTCAGTCCCCACCAGCTAAAATGGGTAACATTGAATGTCCTTTTTGCATGAATCAAAGTTGAAATCAGGGATCAAACAGCAGTCATTAGATTTGAAGGCCGGACACTTCACTGTTGCACTATATGACCTGATGAAAAATAAACAACTAAAGGTGAAATGTCCCATTTCGATACTGAAAGTTCGAAGCAAAATATGTGAATTGGCTCTTGGAGTTTAAAACATGCACACCATTTAAGATTTTCAAATACACTATTAGAAGAAAACATGCTCTCTTGGTTTTACGTGTGTGTTGATTTTATGAAAGGGAAATGCCATTTGTCCTGTGCAATTTGAGTGGTTTGCAAAGCCAATTTAATGAAATGTGAATATTTTACCTTGATATGCTAATATCTGGCGACGTCACATACCATTGCGTTTGTTGATGAGTCTCCCCACTTTAATCTTTAGGACTACTCTTCATGTTAGACTTCACAGTAAATTTGGGACATTCTTGTTAAAGAAATAACAGGGATGGGCAAAGTTGAAGGATGATCTCTATACATATCAAACAGTATTTCGAGCTGGTTCATTCCGGACGCATAACGTTAGGCTGCTTGAACGATTTATGAAGGTTGTCATTGGTAAAAACAAACCTCCCCTGCATGTGACATTTGTCAACTTAAGGGGCGTGATTCGCACAAGTGGATAGAGAGATATTATGGCAAAAACTGAAAAAGATGTGCTGTCCGGACTGGTTATTGTATGCATTACAGCTTTTGCATAGAGACACCACAGCGCGAGTGCGCCTCGATAATGGAGGAGGAATGTCTAGCTCAATTGGTATAGGCAGGGGAGTCAAGCAAGGTTGGGAGCTGGCTCCCCTGCTGTTCAATCTATATCTGCCAGACCTTCCCCAATGTCTATCAACTAAATGATTTTGTCCCCCCAAATTGGGTACTGAGCATATACCCTGCATGCTATATGTTAATGACCTGGCTGTCCAAGATCACACCTGTAGAGGAATGAAAGACAAGCTAAATGAGTTGCACAGCTATGCATCAAAGATCAAGCTGGTCATCAGCATATTCAAATTAAAAAGTATGCTGGATAGTGGAAAAACAAGTTTACAAAACGGCAATGGTGACTTTATTGGGCACAATAGAGTATGTTGATAGTTACATGCATTTGGGGCTAGAAATGACTAATGATGCCATCAATGGACGTATAAAAGACACAAAAATAAGAACACAACTGGCTGCCCTTTTGTGCAAATTTGCGAAGATGGTGGCTGACTATACAATAGAGGGGATTTTACTACAGGCAATGCTTCTGTCCCATGGTGTTATACGGGTTGGAAGCACTGCTGATGAGGGATGTGGGGTGGCTAAATCAGCAGGAAGAGCTATTTTGGCAGAAGGTATTTGGCCTACTTCCATTTGCCTTATTGGAGTCCTTACGCTTGGAGCTTGGCATTGTATCTCCAAGCACACAGTTGCTTAGGAAGAGGGGGAATATATATATTAAGTCCAGAGTGGTACCAGAGAGCCGTGGCAAAGGAGCTGGGAGCCCATTAAAGGTCTGAGGGAGTGGGCCATGGGAAACGTTTTGAAGCTTTACATTTTGACTTTTTCAGTAGCATAAACTGGGAGTCCCGACCAGACACTTGAATTCATTTTGGGGAGATGAAAGACTCAATGCAGAAGAAGGCAAATCTATGGGATTGGAATAATAACCAACAACCTTTATTTAATCTCCATAACTATAATGCAGTGGGAATGGTATCCCACCGGCATTTAAAAACTGAGTGGTATTTGTTGCAGAGCCCGAGTCCAGTGGTAATAATTGTATGTTTAGATTGTGAACTAACAAACTGCCCCTGCTTCCACTTCAAGGCTCACGATTGGGTATTTCTCTGGAAAAGAGATTTTGTCGACTGTGTTTACTACCCAATCATCCTGAATCAGTGAAACACGTGTTGTCTGAGTGTAGATCATTAGGCTCTGTGAATATGAATTTACTGGACAAATGTGTTCCTAATTATGATACGATTGAGACAGATGCTTTTTGGATTTATTGTTTAAAATGTGATCTGGAGTCTTTGCATATTGCACAACATTGGGTATGGCATCGAGTGGGTGGAACGAAGCCTAAAACTGATACTGTAATCATGATTTTGAAATGGTTTTTAGGAAGAAAGCTATGTTGAGTTTTTAGCAATGAAAGATGACACTTTTAACGAGAAAGGTATCTGTAAATGGGTGCTGAATAATTTGAATCAATTGATGAGCGGTAATGTTTTTTTTTACAGAGTATTTATGTTTAATATTGTTCGGTTTTAGGAAGTCTTTTAGATGTTGTTTTTGCTATGTTAGAAGGACATGTTTGAGATTTTTGAAATACTTGTTTTTTTATTAAAGTCCTATTAGAACTGAACACAAACCTAAATAAATACATACACAAATACATAAATAATACATAGACTATTGTACTGCACCACATTCACCAAGTTAGCATAAGTATGAACAAGGGGTGACGTGGTGGAGGGAGGAGGGTACAGATAACACATACAGGGTGATTCAAAGAGAGGTGGGGCAGATAAAAGGAAGGACCGACTTTGTGATTTTTTGGGTGCATGCTAATCCAGAGTAGATCAATGATCATGCTTGCAGAAGTCCGTTCTAAAGTAGCTAATGGTAAAATGAACATTGGCATGAGTTCAGTTTTATAGTGATACATAGGTGTTAGTAAACGTAGTGTGTGGTGGTGTAATGGGCTTGAGATGTGTTCAAGTAGCCTCTTGAAGTGAGTCCATTCTTTTTGGACGGTAGTATGTTTTATTTCTCCCATGAAACAAACTCCAGTAAAATAATGCTTGGACTGCCAAGCCTAGTGGCAAAAAGAACCCATTTCAATCATGGAGCAAGTGGAGGTAAATGCAATCAAGGCACACAGGGTAAGTGAAGAGGGGTGTGGCTGATGTATGTCCTTTGCATGGTCAGGTTGGCACCCTTCTGTGTGAAATGTTCAAGTGATATAAGCATTTTTCAGGTTCACAAGCAGTCAGGCTTCAATGCTTTCAATACTTGGGTGCATTTAAACAATGCAAATGTGTGGGAGAACACTCTCCTACTTACTCCTCGAAATGGCAAGCTTCTACATGCAGGAAGGCAGCAAAGAAAAACAGATGGGTCTCATTACGAGTACGGTGGTAGGGGGTTAATGGCACCGGTAAGGATGCCGGTAACCCCCTACCGCCGCATTCCGAGGTCCCTTAGCAGCTCTCACTAGGGCCGGCTGGTTTTACCAGCCGCCCATAGCGGGACCCGCTAAGGGACCAGGGAGCTAATAACGGGCCCGCTATTTGCGGGCCCGTTATTTGCGGGCCCGTTATTAGCTCCTTCCCCATTCCCATTGAGCCCTACGGGGGCTTGAATGGGAATGGGGAATGGTTTTAAAAATGGGGACTTACCGTGTAGTCCAAGGTTGGAATGACCCGGTAAGTCCCCATTCCGACTACCCGCACACGGGTTTGGAGGCAGCCATGGTGCTAAAAGCACCATGGCTGCCTCCAAACTCGTAATGACCCCCAGACACTCTCAAACGAGGGAAGACTTTGAACTGTGGCTCCTCTGAATTCAATGCTCTGGACCTGGCTGCCGTAAAGCTCTTGAGGCCTGCAAGGAACTTTAAGGGGATGGTTGTAGTATTGTGAGAGGCTGGAATCCTCTTTAAACGAGGCTGGACTCTTCTGGGTGTCAGGCCACATAACACAGACTTATATGACCTTCTCTTTCTCAAAGTGGCCTACATTAACCTTGCCCTATCATCCTTGGTTCTAAAGGATACTGGCACTGTTTGGTGAAAGAATTAGAACTCAATAAAGATTTGTCAAAAACTGCCTTAGTACATTTTATGACCCAGAGGATAACAGGGAACATCATTACACTAGGCCAGAGGTAGGGCCAGGAGGCCAATATGTTGTCTTCCCCACTGTGTCAGAAGAATCAGGGAAAATAGATCACAGCTTTGCCTATGGCATGATCCTGTATTTTCACTTAAAATGACAGATAACTAACAGCGGGCCTACCAAATGGAAACGTTTATGACGCCATTTTCTGCTTGTGCTTTCATTCGAAGGTGAAAGGTCTCCTGTTGGAAGAAGTCAGCTATCGAGGATCCCGGGGAATTTTTCTTTCCTACTTTACAGGAGAGAGGGTGTGTTTTGCCATTCATTTTACTCACGATAGCGTTGATTGTGCACACATTGTGGAATTTCATTTCATGAGTTTCCATTTAGCACAATCCATCCGGCACACACTTTCTCTTTTCATGTGTGCTTGCTTCAACTTTTGCTGCAGATATTACAATTTCATCAATTTCCACTGCAGTGCCCTCACTCCTTTGCCAGTTGGTCAAAATTGGTTGTTTGATTGTTTGGTGAATGCAGTCCCTGGTTTATCAACTCACTGGTCATACATAATTTGGAGTGATAGCAAAATAATTATTTCGCTTTGCTTCTTGAGTGGTTTAAAAGTGACCATCCATCTTCGTGGAGATGTAGAACAATATGTTTTATGTTTCTGCAATTTGCCAGATGGTGATGGAGTTAGTTCTGGTTTGTTCTATGCCATATGCCCAGTTGTTCGTCCCTTGCTCCTGTTTGCGTTCCTTCTTTAGAGACTTTTTCTGCCAGCCCAACTGTCTCTCTTTTTGTCTTCTTGCTGAAACCATATGGAACGTTCCTTTTCACTCAGAATTACACATGGCCTTTCCCCATGATCAGTGTCTCATACTGTCTCGTTAGCTTCGCCATCTTCTTCCTCATCTCTTCTGTCTTTCAGGAACATGCCTGTTTGTTGTCCTCTCACGTTCTGTTCATATTCAATCGACCATGATTTAAGATTATGCTGCTCCAGACCAAGTGCTATTGTTTCTTAAAATTACACTGTATTGAATGCTTTAAAGCCAAAAACACAACCTTGATGACCCTCTGTTGGGCTCACACTAGGATCCCACCAACAACTACATTATTATAACACTGTGCCTGGCTTTGATTTAGTGAAGTTGTCTCCACTTCCTTCTCTTTTGGATTGATTTATTTTCCTAGCTCTGTTTCTTGAGCATGCTCTTCCATGGTAAAAGATAGGTGGATGCTTGCCCTGATCTTGGTTATCTGATGATATGTTCTTGTTTTCTAATCATCTGCAGTGAGTTACATTTATTGTGGTCTTTGATTATGCACCCTTTCTTGTTTAGCTAAACCTTCGTCTAGATGCATTTGTAGAAAGGCGCGTCATTTATAGAGCCCACCCCCTCAACTCTGTCATACTGGAATAACAGCAAGAAAATACTGTGCATGACACCTGGTATCATCCCAATACCACACCCAAGGTATTAGAGATGATATGCACTCAGAAACCGTATCAAATGTACCCTGGAACTGATGCAGTAGACATGAGCCTGCAGACACCATTGGACATAGAATAACTATAAGTAAAGTCTGACAGATGGAAAGTGGCACCACTAGAAAGAGAAGATATGTGAATGCGCTGAATTTGATGCTTGGATATCTGAAGAATGAAGATGTGGCTGAAGTAACAAAGTAAACATATGTGAATATAAAGAATATCAGTTGCACTAAGAAGATAAGTGACAGGAGATGTAATCAATGTGCATATGCAGAAACACAAGGTTGATAAGACAACGTACAAGCTTGCCAAAGTAGGAAATAGAGTGCGAGTAAAGTAGCCATGTTTAGAAAATGGACATCAGCATCATATAAAACTAAGCGAGAATGCCTCAAGAAGGGACCCCATGGCTGCAGAGCTGGCAGGCACATTAATATAGGTTTGTGCAAGAACAAAGGTTATTTGTTTGATTTAGAATTAAGGAAGCCACAGCAGATTAAGTGAAGGAGTGAACAGTTGCGAGTTACAAGTATTGTTCATTTAAAAATGCAGAAAGCACATGCAGAATGGAGAAAACAAATCTCCAGAGGTCCATGAGCAATAGCACCCAATATAATTGAATCAAATAGCATTAAATGCAATGACAGAATGGACAAAATCATGGTCTCCATATACTTGTTTCAGGACCAGAAAACAAGGCCTATTCATAAAGCTGCAAAATAAAGATAGCAATGCACCTACACGCCCTTTAAAGTTCTGAGAAATAGAACATCAGCAAGGTCAACTACAATGAAGAAGCCTTGGCATAGGGCCTAACTGGTGAGAAATGGTAGGCTAATTAGCTAAGATAGGCAGTTGTCTGACGTTGTTCTCTTGCACCTGGTTTCATTGCTTATATGCTGCTAACAAGCTGAATATCCATGGTTGGTGTGAGAGTTCCAACCAATCATGATGGCCTATGAAACGATCTACCATGCATTGTTGCACAGACATATCCAGTGCTGGTATTATTTAAATATATGTATGTTACATAGTTAGTGGTATTTCAAGGCATGCCAACCAGACAAGAGGCATCTGTTGATGACACTAACACTTATATAAACTATAGGTATATACTTTTCCCTTAACCAATGACTCCACCTAGTAGGTTTTTACTATTAGCCACGTAGGATGATGTCATATCTTACGTATGTTGAGGTATAAAATCTTTTGTGTAACAGAAATGCATTGAGAGTGTGTGAACTGAAATCTGTTTGTTCACCATGTTTCCCTCCTTTATTAAACTGATAATAAAGTAGTTTTTTTTACAAATTCTTTGAGTCTTGTCAGGTTATTTGGGCCTGAGATAATTTATTGTAGTACTCCCATGCCGCACTTGGAAATCTCCAGGTGCAATTGCACATTTGGATGCAGAGCAGATGGTTCAGATCCAGACTCTCTGACTTTTGACGTCTTCCACCATCAGCCGGAAGATTGCAGAGTTTCATTTGGATAGCGAAAGAATCAAGCATGTAAAATGAGACAGTCGGCAGGTGCCTCATTGAAGAAATGCCTGTCCGGTTTCCATGGGCACCTTTTGGGCTGAAGGCAAAGTGGTGAAATGGGAGTTGATACTGAAGGGCTCAAACTTAAGCAACAGACTTAAGTAGAACACCCAAAGTGGCAAATAAAAGGGGAGGGATTGTATTACATGTGTAAACATATATAGTGGGGAAACTTAATGTGATTGATTTAAGGAGAGATAGCTTGATACCTAATCGCAAGGAGATAGAAGAAAACTCATCACACTCCAAAATGGGGTATTAAGATAGGGGATTCCTGCAGAAAGGCCAAAAAGAAGGATGAGTGTTACACTCCAGAATGGGGTAAGCATGGAGATGAGATACTATAGAGATACTATAGAGAGTAAGAAAGACAATCGTAGAAATTGATGTGCACATTTTGTTTGGGGTTATGAATATGTTAGTGTAAGAATTGTATTTGTTTGAAAAAGACACATGTTTTTATTAGTCCTGATAATTTAGATTGTACATTGGAACTATAGAGCAATAGGGATCATTTGATTGATTATCAGACCCTAAAAATAAACAATTGGCGCAAATTATATGAGGGTAATAGTCGAGGGATTAAATATAACAAAGTAAGATTCTTCAAAAATAAAATAGCAGGAAAGTGAGAATCGATAGAACTGCAGCAAAGAAACAAAGAGAGTATTATTTGTATAGGCTTGAAAATTGTTTGAAGAATTGTTTTTGGGAAATGGACAGCAATTAATGGAGCTTGCCGAATTGATTTTTGTGTTATATGAAGTATTGTGAAAGAAGGAAAGAATAATGTTGAGATGATAATAATTGATTAAAGTGTTAACAGAATAAAAGATCTGGTAAGTATTTATTGAGAGTTACAAATTATTTGTCATCATGGAGAACACTCCTCTTCTACACTTGTGCAAATCTTTACCGAGGTAGACACCTAAGATTAGGAAATACCATGCTGAATGGGTAAAGGGCACGGCTGACAAAATGTTCATGCCTTGGCTTCAAGAGGCTTCCTATCAAGAACAGTATTGCAAAATATGATAACATACTTACATGCTGCGCATACAGGGAAAATGTTAGCTATATTTAGCTTTGGAAAATGTATCAGAGCGAGAAAGAAGACCCGCCCGAGAAGGAGTGGATGCTTAATCAGCATGTAGGGGAGGGCACATCACCCTCAGCTCCTCTTTCTCCTTCTGTAGAAAATAGTACAACTACTGAGAAACAGGGACGTTATCCTCTAAAGAAGTTAAAAGCAGCGGTGGGCTATATTGAGCCGATATATGCACCCCCTGCCCTGATTATAGTAGTGAAGATAATACAGAAAGCAAGAGTAAAGAACTTGAATATATGTCCAGACGTAGTAAATATGATGAACATATTGAAGGACGGGACAGATTAATAGAGATAGAAGAAGAGACCAAAAAGGAGAGAGGTGTAGAGCTAGTGAAATGAAAAAAATACAGAATGAGTAGATGGGAGGACAGACACTACTCAAATTAGATGGAAAGGGTTTCAATAAAGTTAAGGAAAGAGAGGAACGGAAAAATGGAATAAGAACAAGAAAGGGGCAAAGATGTGAAGGAAACAGAGAGGAAGCGAAAGGAATAAATAAGACGGTAAGAGGAACAGAAAAGATAGAGAGAGAGAGAAAAGATAGGATAAGAAACATGAGGCCATAGCAACACAGAGATTGAAAGAAAGAAGGTTTCAGAGAAAGCTAGAAGAGGAAGAGAACAGGGATATGAGATATGAAAAGATAGGAAAAGTAAGAACAAAACGAAATGAGAAGATCTTTTCACTTAAGACTGAAAAAAACACCTATTAGAAGATTTGTTTTCTTTAATTATGAGCTTGATAGAGACTTAGCTAAATTAGACTCTTTTCTATGGGTTCATAAGTCTCTAACTTCTCACTATTATTAGTGCCCAAAAGACTGCTGTATTAGGTCCACGTGAGGAATAGCATGAGCCAAATAGCACCCTAGTACATAACCAGTATCCCTTACAGATAAGCAATGATGCACTGTTGTTTGTACCACGCTGCATATAAGAGGAGCTCATGGTCTCCTATTCATAAGGGCAGGAGATGAATCAAAGGATGCCTTTTATATGAACTTGGGCACTGTGAGATTATGTAAGACGCTGAAGGCAGTACAGCAAGACATGCACCTTTCTATGCTATATTGGCTGTACTGTTTTGATATGTTTTTAATCATTTTGTAACTGTTTTATTTTTGGTGTTTCCTCAATAACGTAGTGCATACAGCCTTTGTGCTGTGCCAGTTTGTTGTTTTCTGTTGTTGAGATGTGTTGTGCTGGGTCTGCTGCGAAACATAATGCAGGCAGTGCTGCTCAGTCACTGCTAGCTACAAGTAGGTTGAAGGGATGTGGGCTGTGTGTGCAAGGCTCTTTTATATTCAGAGTTGGAGTGACTGTTTTCCCGATACATGTTTCCAGTCCTGCATGGCACTTTCTCAAGGTGTAGGCAATTGGTAATACAAGCCTTATCACGAGTTGGGCGGTAACCCAGCAGTAATACTGCCAGAATACCGCTGGCGCTATTAGCGTTACCGCCAACTCCCCAGGCGCTATTAGCGCCGGATGGCGGGTTTGGCAGAATGGTAATTCCCCATTCCTCATTGGGCCCATTTGAGAATTCCCCATTCCCCGTTGATCTCAATGGGGAATTTTCAGCGTTACTACCACCGGCAGTATTAGCGCATGGTAATAGCGCCGAAAATCAGCAAATTCCCACTGGATTTACCCCCAGCTCATAGCTGGGGGTAAATCCTGCAGAACCCGTGATTTGGCGGACCCTTAACTGCGACAGTAATAGCGTTACTGCCGCATTTAAGGGTTTCTGCCAAACTCGCGATGAGGCAGTATATGTTAGCAAAAACATGTTGCAATTCCGATGGTGAATGCTGAACAGCTGCCTCTCTTTGCCAGATGTGCCTATGTCTGGAACGCAAGCACACCTACATGGTGTTCCACCTACAAATAACACGTGACCTTGCACACACACTCACGCGTAGGCTGCCTTCCTGCAACCCTGTTAGTTATTGGCTGATAACTGTCTTTCAGCACAGAGATCACGTGAGGCACGTTTTTGTGTAGTTACGGGCTATTGGGAACGCTGTTAAGAAGTATGCATTTGGGAAAGAGTTTGAACGAGTTTGTAAATCATCGGGATATAATACTATTTATCATAGATTTTTAATAAATCGAAAGGAAGTACCAGCTGTGGTTGAGTGGCCCGTGGCTGCTAAGGTGAATGTGTCTCAATGTTTTTAGGATTAGCCCATTTTTACAAGCAATGCATCCAGCACTCTTCCTGTTTTACTTCTGGTTGCTTAAGAAAATCATTTTTAAACAAAGGGTTTTATTGGGGTGTTCGATCTAAGAAATGTTTTCACTCCGTGGTCGATTCTGATACATCCTCATACTTATATACCACTAACAGAATGGCTTCTGCGGACATGATAACACTGATCCTGCAGGTTGCTGTTCCGATTCGCTTATTGCTTGATGTGCTTTGCACCCTGAAGTAAACGGCATTGAGATTGGGCGTGTGTTGCTCGCTGATATACACCAGAAAAGAGTTTGGTTGTAGGCTCTCTTCCCACGTGTGCCTCATCCTGGCATGGTGCAGTATGTTGTGGTGCATTGAGGTGCAAATATCTTGTAAACCGTGCATCCTAGGGTTCTTTACCTCAAATGTTAGTCCTCATGCTGGGACCAGTCCTTCGTATGACCACTTTGATGTTTTGCTGATGTCATGCAACCGTTTCATGTGTGAAGGTGCTGAAATCCTGTAAAAAGGGTGGTGTGTCCATATTTCATGTAACTAGTTACAGGTATACAATATTTGGTGCAGAATGGTGAAACAATGTGGAATTGTATAAGGAACAATGATTCTCCAAGCCGCAAACCCACAAACAAATGTTTACTTGTGCTGAAACCCAGGGAACGAGGTGTCCCACTGCCATGTAGCCGGTAATGTCTACAGGGTCCTGTCAGGTACCTATGCAAAATTGTTTGCAGATTGGTGAAACAGTGTGGAATTATAGAAGGAACAACGCTTCGCCAAGCCACAAACCCACAAAAATATTTTGACTTGTGCTGAAATCCAGAGAACGGGGAGGGGTGTCCAAATACCATGTAGCCAGTAGTGTCTGGAGCGTCGTAACAGGTAACTAGCCAACATTTGGCTGCAGATTGGTGAAACGGTGTGGAATTGTATAAGGGAGAACGCTTCGCCAAGCCACTAAAACACAAACAAATGTTGTCCTTTGCTGACATCTGGGGAAAGGGGTGGGGTGTCCAAATGTCATATAACCAGTAATGTTCAGAGGGTCCAAACTGGTAATTATTGACAATTTGGTGCAGATTGATGAAGCAGTAAGGAATATTATAAGGAACAACGCTTTGCCACAACCCCACAAACAAATTTTTTTTTTTTTTGAAATCTGCAGAAAGGAGTGGGATGTCCAAATGTCATGTAGCCAGTAATGTCCTGAGGGTCCTAACAGGCAGCTATGCAAGATTTGGTGCAGATTGGTGAAACGGTGTGAAATTGTATAAGGAGCAATGCTCTGCCATAAATGGCACCACAAACACATTTTGACTTTTATTTATATATATATTAGTTGCTGAATGTGACGCCAAAGTTAATTCTGTTAAACACTTTCATTATTACAGGTTCAGTAATATGAACACTTGGAGCTTACTGCTTATACCTACTCACCCACTTTCTCCCACTGAAAGGAAGAACTCAGGCACTGAGAGTGAGCTAGTTGCATCGAAAGAAGCGTATCCTCCAGTTTCCAAGGCTGACCAACACCCGCAATGAAGGCAATGTGTTCCTGCATGCCAGACCAGACGATGGCCACCAGCTACTCCCACATATAGGAAAAACCAACCTTCCCACCACAGGGAACAGGAAACAAGCAGAAGCAATGCATGCCTGACAGCTGCACCGAGCGCTGATAGCTTTGGTTGGGCCTTTTTCTGGCATCATCATGCTCTATTTTGTGATGGTGAATGATCTACAGCGATGGGTGTGCTGGCAGATTCTTTCTTAATGTGACAAGAGGAAGATACCATTGCAGTGAGGGCAGCAGATGGCTCATGGATATGAAACAACATCACTTCATGCTACTGCCCAGTGTGTTAACACTCTGTTGGTCTGCCCAGTGCATTATGCTAGGTCTTTTTATTCTGCCACAATATGTTCAGAGTTTTGTGAAATGAGCTTTGACTAGATTTGCATTCTTTAATGGTGAGGGTGACAAAAACGGAGTTCAATGAGAACATTTTCTATGGGTTCATTCTTCCCACCAAGTCTCTAAAATCTTTATTTGTCCTGCACAAAAGAATCATGAATTATGTCCACATGTTGGATTATCTTGGGCTGAATAGCAGCCAGGTCCTTAAGGCACAGCCTACACACAACTGCACATGCTCCTGTCTGTACCATCACAGACAGGCAAAATGCTGCTGCACCAGGAGGGGCACAGACAAGAAAGTGATGAATAAATATCCATTGTCTCTCCCATACCCTGGCCACCCTGCTCCCACCACAGGAAGAGACCAACCAGCATCAGCTATGTTAACATCCGGGTTATCCCATCCAGAATCTGCATCTCGTATCACGTCATCCTGTACTTCAACCGAGTACTCCTGTCCTTCATTCCCGCTTCACTTCCCAGTTGCTTTTCATGCACACCACCTACAGCCCCACATCTAGCTCCTCACGTTTTTCCTGCTGCTCGTGAATACAGCACTTCATGCTTCTGCTTTTCCTATCTCTCACTTTCTGCCTCCTTATCCTCCTGCTCGACTTTTCCATCTGCTTTATTGTGTCAGACACTTCACCTCACCTGACGATGGAATACTCGCAAAGAGATCCCCTTCTGCTTTAATTGTTGTCGATAAAACTAGAGGAAAGTTGTTCATTTTTTTCTTTTTTTTATTAATGCTTTTAGTTTATATTCAATCAAGAACAAACATTTGCATATAAAAACACAAAATTAAAATAACATTTCCTAAAACAAACAATTAAAAATCACTTTCCCTACTATGTTTGAATTAAAAAAAAAATGTGTCAGTGTCAAAAGTTACAAACAAAGACATGAAACACTATTTATATATAGTGGTAAAATAGCACGTTTCTACTTATGACATCTGGGTTTGCTATATGGAAGCCCCTTTTTTTGCCAAAAATTGACAGTTCATATCTACTCCATCAGCTTTTGCCATATGTGGTGGGCAGCAGCATGTTATACTATAGATTCTGCCCCCATCAGGTCCGACCAAAATTGGTCCCTGCTTATGTTCTCCATATTCCTGATATGCCCTCCATAACCTTTGGTATAGAGGGGCTTCAAAGCTGTGCAAGCAGTCAGTAGATGTTAATGTCTACACATTATGGGCCTCATTACAAGGTTGGTGGTAAGGAAAAAATGATGCCGGTATGGTAATACGGCAGTGTTTACCGCTCTGGTGTATTCTGACCTGGCAACCCGGTATTAGCAGCACTCTAAATAACGTCACTGCTAATAGCGGCATGGGCGAGTACACGGGCCCTTCGGGGAGCAAATACCGGCATGCCGGTAATAGTGGGACATCCCAACCCACACAGACATGCAAATACCGGCATCGCAAAGCCGGTAATCACGGGCTGCACGATGCCGGCCATACAGGCATCGCAGACCACCCACAAACAGCAACCAGGAAACAAGCCAATTGCCACAGGTGCACACAATCCCCACAGCTGGAGGCAATGGAGGCTGGGCCAGTATAAAATGAGCACACCCACACACCACACCCCTTTCAACACCAAAATGCCCACCACTAGCTGTTGCAATCATGGCGCTGGAGGACATGCCAATACTGCTACAACTACAGCAACAACAACAACTACAACAACTACAGCAGCAACAACAGGCAGCACAGAGGAGACGCAGGAGGAGAAGGAGGGTGAGACAGGCCCAGCATATACCACCAGCACAGCCAGCAGTGCCTCGTAAGCAGCCACCAATCCCTTGCACCAGACCCAGCCCATTCAACCTAACCCCTGAGCAGATCCACACCCTGTACCGGGACACTATCACTACCATAGTGGACATGACACACAACGACATAGGCAGCCTCATAGAAATACGCACTGCCATCCTTCTGCTACTAAAGGTGGTGTCCGTGCTCCACTTCCTGGCCAGAGGCACCTATCAACACACAGTGGGGCAGCTGCATGGCATTTCACAACCACTTTTTTCACGGATGTTGAACCAAGTGCTGGATGCCCTCCTGAAGCATGCAAGCACCCACATATCCCTACCACGGACTGGCCAGGAGATAGCCGACCCCAAAGTAGGCTTCCTTGCACTGGCAGGCATGCCCATTGTGTTGGTGCCCTGGACTGCACCCATCTTGAATTGGTAGTACCCCATGCCATAGAGGCGGTGTACCACAATCGTAAGCAATACCACTCCATCAATGTGCAGATGGCATGTGACTCCAGCAAGATCATCACACATTGCTGCGCCCGATATCCCGGATCAACACATGATGCCATGGTACTGCGCAACTCCACCCTACCCTGTCACATGGAGCTACATACTGGACCACATGCCTGGCTGCTTGGTGAGTTGCACAACTGGGCCATGGCAGTGCTCTGGGGTTCTGATGTGTAGGATGCATACTCCACCTGGTTGGGAAAAGGGTGGGGGGATGCATACCCCACCTGGGGGTGGCAATTGTCAGTGATTGGAGAATGCATGCAGAGCTAAACACTCCAGACCTGAACCTCACAAACAGAACATGACACATCACTGGCACAAATTAAACAAATAATGCATATCGATGACAACAAGTAAGAGGCACAACCAGGCCACCATGGTGATGGCAAGCAATGCATGACTTTACAGGATGGCAACTGGGCCAATGTGGCTAGTGTGACCTGTTGAAGGCATGTTTCCGCTGCCTAAGCAGGTCTGGTGGGGCATTCCCATATAGGCTTGAGAAGGTGGCATAGATCACCATGTCCTGTGTCATGCTGCACAACTTGTGCGTCCGGAGAAATGTACCACTGCCACCTGACATTGACACGCATGCCCCAGGTGAGGATGATGAGGATGGAGACGGAGGTGAAGTAGCCCCCCTGCTAGTACATGATGCATGGGATGGCCATGCAGTATGCCAAGAACAGATTCACGAATACTCCTGACCCACAAGGACTATGAAAGACATGTGTCAGTCAGACACTGGGCCAATGTGGACATGCACACAGGGAATGTTGGGAGTTGGGCATTGAACACCGCAACACATTAAATGGATGCACACGAAAATGACAATGTCCAGCCATGGATTTTTCTTATCACAACGTGTGTATTAATTACAACAGCAAAATGTGCCCACTCCCCCCTCCCTAATCCCCCCAACAAACTCCCAGACCCCCCCAACAAACTCCCAAACCCCCCCAACAAACTCCAAAACCACCCCTACCAACACCAATATCCCCAATAGACTCCACAAGATGCACCCCTTCGCCCCCAACCTTGTGTCCCACTCCCATTGTCCGCCCACACTACTTCCAGGACTTCTTCCTCTCCGGAGGCAGCATTTCATTGTGCCTTGCACTCCTACGTGTCTGGTGCACTGGGCTGATGGGGACAGATGAAGCTGGTGTGGAGGTAGTAGGTGAGTCGCTGGCAGGTTCCACACCTCCTGCAAGCCGTGGCTGCTGCATCTGGAGCAGCATTGAAGTCAGCACCTGTATCACCGCCCACAAGCAGTCCCTCATTAGCCGAGCCAATGCATTAAAAGCGGCTGTGTTGGCTGCGATGGCTGCTGTGGTCCCCGCAATTGCTGTGGCAATACCCCGCCTGGTTTCCTCCCCATCCGCTATGTACTGGCAGAGTAGGTCTAACATGGCCTCCTGTCGGGCCTCCACCGTCGACAATCGTGTCTCCATGGTTTTGGAGGGGGCTGGAGTGGTGGGTTGTGCAGTCACATGGACGGCATTTTCGGGACTGTACTCCTCAGAGGTGGGTAGGTCACTGTCACAGAGGCAGGGATCAGCTTCACTGCAGGTGGGTGACTGCAGGTGTTGGGGCGAGGGGGTGGGCACGGGGCTTGGGGTGTCCAGGCATGTCACCTCCGTGTCTCCCTCAGGCTCCACACTGGCATCAAGTTCTTCCCCAGTGGAGGCCGGTGCTTCCAGGGACTCCCCTTTGACAGGTGTGGGTGTGGCCTGCTGGATCAGTAGTGTGTCAGGCACACTGGCAGCAGGTGTTGCTGGCTGTGTCCCAGCTCGCACAGGCACACTGGCAGTGGCTGTGGCCTGCTTGCCTTCAGCGGAGGTGGTGATGGTAGCCCGCTTCTTAGGGGGTGAGGTGGATGCCATTGCGGTGGTCTCCTGGGTCGCTTCTTCCTCATCGGTGCCTGGGGGTAAAAGAGATGCAGGGCATCAATGATGGTGCTACATGGCAGAGGCATACGATGGTGCTGTTCATTATTCATTTGATCATGCATTCATGTCTTACAGGTGTGTCACGCAGCTTATTCAGAGGGGGCATGTTAGCATTCACTGCATGGCAGGTGGCATGACGTTAATATGGGGTTTGTGTGTTGGGTTACATGGGCACGGTCCTGGTATGTTGCCCGTGTGTAGGTTATGGGATTGGCACTCAGCATGCATTTCTGTGTGGCAGGGTTTGGGCCGCAATCTTGACTTGGATATGTTGATGTGGGTGTAGGGAGATGCATTGCCTTGCCTAGTCTCACATCCACGTCAGTAGTGCTAAGTCATGTTTTCCCCTACAGGGATGTGCAGGGTCACCCACCTCTTTCTGTGGATGATGCCGCACCCATCTCCATCTCTCCGAATCCATCTATTGACTCAGGATCAATAAAGGTGCTGGCAGGCTCCTACCAGGGCATCAGTTTAGCAGGTGAATGTGGAACCCCACCTGTCTCTATGGCCCCCTCCTGTTGCTCGATAGGATGTTTTGCACCCTCAAGCGGAGGTCGTCCCACCTCTTGCGGCAGTCACGCACAGTGCGCGGGGTGATCCCCACGGCCGACACCTTCTGGGCAACCTCCTGCCAGATTTCCTTTCTCCTCATCTGGGCTTTTCGCTTCATATCATTGCTTTTCATTATGGCTGCATGTGCAGCCAGAGTGTCAGCAAGCATATTGAGCTCAGCGTCTGAAAACGCTTCTTCCACTGCCAGGTGGTTGTCTTCCGGGTGGCCTTGGACATCCTCAGGGTTTTCCAACACAGCATGACACGAAAAGACTGGTGGTTAGGGAGGATGGCAATGGATTGTGTTTTTAAAGATGGCCACCGGCCTATTTCCTGTTCCTGCACGATGACGTATTTTCCGGGTCCGTTTTTGAGAACCCGGTATTAGCATGGTGGTATTACTGGGCCGGTATTTAGGGGTTGCTCTGAGGTGGTGCCGGTATCGGCGAGTCCCGTGATGCCGCTATCGGGGGGTTGGAGGGCCTTTAGCGGCATGCCAGTATTACCATTACCGGCATGGGGGTTCGCGTGTGCTCACTCGTAATCACCCACCATTAACGGGTTCATACGAGCACGGACCCGCTCTTACCGGCATGCCGGTAATGAACCCATTTTTACCAGGCTACTCGTAATGAGGCCCTATGTCGTCAACTTGGTGCTCAGTCCTGTTCCACTTGTTCATATATTCTTTGGTCCCCAGCATATTCTGTCTTAATTGCAATGTAAATCGTCTCAGAGATGGGTTAGACCATTTTGATAAGTAGGCTCTAGGTTTGCTCCCTTCAAATCCTTGATGAGAGTACTCTCTGTATCTACTCAAGTTACACAAGTTGTCAATGGGCCTCATTACAAGTTAAGCTCGCTACCGGCTCCGGCACCCGCGAATGGGCCATAACCAACCCATTACGAGTTGAAAGGGCCATTCGCGGGTGCCGGTGTGGGAGGTCTCCTTATCCCCATTCTGCCCCAGAGGGCAGAATAGGGGTGGGGAGCATGGTTGCACCGGAACCGTTTATAACGGTGCTGGTGCAATCACGAGATCTGCTAGCGGGTGCCGCTCTGCACGCCTGGTCTGAGCAGGCGTGCAGAGCGGCACCCGTGAGCAGAACTCGTAATCTGGCGGTATGGTAACAATGGCACCGGTAGCACTACTGGCGCATTTGTTGCCTTATCGCCACATTCGTAATGAGGCCCAGTGTCTTTTATCTTATCCAACTCCCTGGATTCCTTTTTGATTACTGACTCATAATCCGGTCGTTAGCATATTGTGTCTATATTTAGACCCAATGACCACAAATAGGCTTCTGTAAAAATACTCTTATTATTGTTGAAATAATTGGAACATGCCCCTTTTGTTGTTTTTCCCATTAACTGAAGCAAGGGATTTGTGCCGGCTACCCCTTTTCTAATGGCCCAGCTTGAATATAAAGATTCTAATCCATACTCCAGTCTCAGGGCCTCCACTGGCATTCCCTTAGGCATGTTCATTATGGACCGAAGAATTTTGCCTTCCAGTTTAGGTAACCACCCGACTTCCTTCTCTGGCAATGTCTCAAGTTCATACAATATGACCGGGCTAACACTAGATTTGTAGATTTGTAGGAAACCTTCTATGTTTCCTCTGCCTTTTTTCTCCACATAAGTTTTTATAGCTAACCACCTTCTCCATATCTTTGTTACGATGTATTCTTTATGCTGCGATACTGATGGTGTTGCCCATATGGGAAAGCCCAGATATAGCACATCCATTGCCCTTTCCAATTTTGTACCTTCCAAATACCATCATAGTGTTTTTAGCTTTCTGTGGGAGTCTTTAAGACACATTATCCTTGTTTTATTCTTGTTTGTGGTCATCTAAGATTATTATATCATCAGCATAGGCCATCATGACCACTTTAGCGCCATTTGTTGTGGGTGGAAAGTTTCTTGTATCAATTCAGGCTCGGTCCATATTCACCGTGTAAAGATTATATAGGATGGGACCCAGTGCACATCCCTGTTTCAGTCCCTCCGTAGTTGCGAAGAATTTTGTCATTACGCCTTCTTGATTTTGTCAAACCGCCACTGCAGTATTTCTATATAACTCCTTTATAAAATATAGTAGCACCGGGTCAATACCCCAAACCTTCAATTTAAACCATAGTCTGTTTCTGGACACCAGATCGAAGGCATTAGAAAAGTCTACGTACCAGCAATATAATATATTATCACATTTGGGTCATATTGCTCTCAGAAATTGCAGAGTTGCGATATTGGTTGTTGTTCCGTAACTCTTCTTGAAACCTGTTTGAAATTGGTTCAATATATTCTTTTTTTCTGCCCAAATATTCAGTATTTAAAATAGGACTCTCGCAAATAGTTTCTGACTAGCATCCATCATCGCCAACAATCTGTAATTAGTTGTTATTTATCTGTCCCCTTTTTTAAATATTGGCAGCAATGTAGCTTTTCTCCAGCTCTCAGGTATTTGGCCAGACCTTAGAATTTCCCCAAATTGCTGTGAGAGTGTTCTCGCCCATAAATTGGCATCTGCTTTATATACCAAGGTTGGGATACCATCCGGCCCGGTAGACAGGAGGCTTTTGATTTTATTATTAATCTTTCTAGCGTGGTTTCAGAAAACTCTTCTTGTATTTCAACTTTTGAGGGTCCATCCAGTGTATGCCAATCTATTTTTACTTCTCCTCCTGAAGTTGTGAGTAACGGAGCCTTTGGCGAGTAAAGAGTTTGGATATATTTTGGCCATCCTTCCTCCGATGTTGGATTTAAGTCAATCTTTGATGTAAGGTTTTTGAAACTGTTGTAATTTCGTCAGAATTTTGCCTTATTGTCTTGTCTTAACCAAGTAAACAGATTTATCCAGTTTGACGTCCTGATGGAGAATCTGTGTGTTGTTTGCCAGTTTCTATATTTTGTGGGCAGATTTTGTATACAAGATCTTTTGGCCTCAGGTGTAAGTCCAGATTACATTTCACCACTGCCTTTTCGTTTCAGCATGTTCTCTTTCTTTCATGTACTATTGGGTCAAATAATGTATGCTTTTGCTCCTGACGGTTATGATAACTCCTTTTTTTGTTTTTGAATAGGGTGGAATTATTTGTTTTGGTATCTCTTCCAAATTCCAGTCCCCAATGTTGTGCAGGGAGTACATTTTTCCTTCGTTTTCTCTTATTAATTCATTTAGCCGTTCAATGTCCCTGTGTGACCATCTCAAACTGTTTCCAGGATTATTTGTGGTAACATGTACACATTTTAGCTGTTCTTCCTGGCCTCCAATTTGCTTCGACGTCCATTGTAGCATTCCGTGATCACTGGTTCTGCAATGAATAACCTTTATCTGGCTACATATTTCCCAAGTAGCCCTGTTCATCACTACATAATCAATGGTAAAATAGGATATACCATGTATCCAAGTACACGTAGATGCCGTCCCCGTATTAGTCTGCATGTCCATAGGTTCCAAATCAAAAAAGCCAAATAGTAGTTGCCAACTCTGATTATGCCCCACTTTTGAGGTATTTGACTCATGTAACAGTCGTCTGTTGAAATCTCCTGCCAGTATAATATCCCCAGTGGGAGTGTTTTTCATCTAACTGATTATGGCATCTGTAATTACCCCTTGGATCAGTTTAGTCTGCAGACCACCAGGAAGATCATATATATTTATAATTAATATATTGTCCTTTGAGGACTTGCTGGAGGGTTGCAGTAAGCCTATTAGCATATTTGGGGAATTGTGTGTACTTGACCAAGGGGCCAATTTCAAGTGTGACCTAGCTCCAATTGCGAGCCCCCACTAGCCCTGCCTTTATTGGATTTTATGGCCTTCTTAAATAGCGTTTGGAACCCATCGACGTAAAAGTTTTTAGTGCACCACGTTTCTTGGAGAATAAAAATGTCGAACTCCTTCATCATTAAGATGTATTTGGATGTATTAGGAAAGATTTATGTCCTCTTGTATTCCAAGAGTACCTGATAACAGGTGTTTCTATAAAAACGTTTACAGTAGGTCTCTCTTTTATCATTTGATCGTGGTGTAAAAACACACACACAGATTTGAAAAAGGAGTTTTCTTATTTCTTTTTTTGAGCTGGGATGAAAGAAAGGTAAGGTAGTGTAAGGCAAGGCCCAATCCAAGCAGCAAAAATCAATCCAAAAGAGCAAAAAATAAATGCATGCGATATGAGAAAAACAAACATGTATTATATCTGCCTAGGCATCTACAATGGACATTGAACTAAATACTGAAAAAAGGCTGGTTTATTGCAAAAAGGAAGAGACAACAAATGTTATGAATCAATCACAATTTCTACGTCTCCTATTGGCTATGGTCATTGGGCCGCATTACGAGCATGGCGGTAGCCATGCCTGTATGGCAGGCACTGCCATCGCCATGCTCTCTACTGGCACCGCCTCCCGTGATTGGGCAATAACCGGCCCATTACAAGATGAATGGGCCGGTAATTGCCCATTAGCGGGTGGCGGTATTGCCTGGCTCCTGATCCCCATTCTGGCCCATAGGGCAGAATGGGGGTGGGGAGCATGGATGCACTAGCACCATTGATAACAGTGCCGGCGGCATTACAAGTTATGCTTGCGGGTGCCGCAAAGCCTGCCAGGCAAGACCTGGCGGGCTGTCAGGAACCCACAAGCAGAACTCGTAATGCGGCAGGACGGTAGGAACGGTGCCAGTGCCTTACCGGCACCGTTCATACCGTCACTGCCACCCTTATAATGAGGCCAATTGTCACTATCATTGCTTCCATACATTGCCTAGCTTCAATGGTTTATTCAAGCCTTGTGACCGAACTCAAATGTTAAACTATTAACTCATTTGCATTTAGGTCATCTCCGTTCACACATTTTCTGATTGGAGGGCACGCCTTTAAACAGATATCCTTTAACTATAGCTTACACTTGGTTGCTCAAAGAGAAGTACGTGTGGAGTAAAGGATTATGTACATTTCAAGCAATCCATATTTGAGGTGTGACAGTGCGACCTTGAGATTGTAACCTTACATACTCTCTCATTGACCAAAGTGGTTTTGGCACCATCTTAACATTCTCATTATTGTGAACCGTTTCTCTCCAGTACACTTTGTGACTTGTCATTGGAAATATTCCTTGGCTGGCTTCCTTTCTTATGATTCCATCTGTTCTGCCTTTGACATGGTCATGCTTGGGTTTACCTGCTTGCATACTCCTTTCTCTTATAAAGACAAGGACATGTGTGTATGTTTACATGCCTACATGTATATATGTAACATGTGATTTCATGAAGGTGTCTTTATTTCTATTATGTACATGTTGTGAGAGTTATGTGTTAGGTTCTGTAAAACAAATCATGATTCCTTCATCATTTCTACTTCATATGTTATAATATTTTACATGGCTTCTCACTTAGCAAATGGTGCTTTGTTAGTACAATTTATCCTACAGAGAGCAGTGTTGTCCCTTATTCATTTTCTCTTATTAGGCACTTATTCACACTGCATATTATTCTGTTCCCTCTGGCTTGTGACCTTCATTATAACACATTTTGATGTACTACTCAGGAGCATACATTCTTATATCTCTTTGAATACAGGCTTGGATACACAGATAAGACAATGAACTTTGACCAATCACTGTGTCGTGTTCTGTCGTTTACCTCAGGGGTCAGTTTGCTGCTCTTCCATAACCTCACCACTGCATCTCAAACCTGGGAACAGGTTTACTCCCCTTGTCTTAGCCAATCACTGTGCAGCAATCAGTCTTTGACATTGGGAAGTTGTAACTTGGAATGTGTGCTTCTTTGCAAAGGTCTGGCTAATGTTTTTGGCTGTAGTGGTGAGGATTTTCATCCTTGTGAGGCGGCTAACTAGATTTCGAGGCCTGCATGTACTATGTGGTCGGTTTAGTGTAAAGGGTTACTGTCATTCATTATTAGGATTATTAATATTTTTGTATGTTTCCCTAACTAATTTGAAATGCACTGCTTTCATTAGGGCACAGGGTTATGTTCAGCTACAAAGTGAATACGCTAGAGTTTACTAAAGCATGGCTCCTTGTGCTTTGTTGGACCAATGCAAGGGAAGCCCTGTGTCTGTGTGTGCTGCTGCTGGCTTCCAAAATGTGTGCTCATTCTACAGAGACCTTTGCAGCATGTACTTGTGCACACGTTTAGGGTGCTGAATGTATTCCCCAATGCATTGAGATCCCTCAAGTGCAGGGGAGGGGTAAAGTGAAAGTGAGAGTAGGGGAAGGAGGCAGTGCAATAAATAGGTTCAACAGTAAAAAATAAGTAGAATGAACAAAAACAGTAGGTAAAAGTGTGGCCATCTAGTGGCAAGTGCAGGGGTAAGTGCAGACATCAAGTGTCAAGAGCAGGTGGGGACTGTAGGGATACAGAAACAGCCCCCAAGTGCAGGGGTTGCCCGGGAGGCAGTGAAGGTGTACAGTTGGCAGGGGACCTCGGCCAGAGATCAGAGGGTAGCCAGGTGACCAGTGCAGTTGCAGTCAGGAGTTCAGCAGGGGCGAGGAAGAGAGAAAGCAGAAGCAACGAGGAAGGTCTTGAGGTGCTTCCGGAACCAGTGATGGTTCTCCTCAAGTTTCAGGGAGACAGGGAGGCTGTTCCAAAGGGAGACCCCAGCCAAAGAAAGAAATCTACCACCAACTCGTTGCTTGGAGAAACGACTGACCCTGAGGAAGTTGGAGGCGGATGTGCGAAGAGCTTGATAAGGAAGATTTTTAGGAAGAGAGAGTTGGAGGTATTGAGGCACCAGGCCCCAGAAGGCCTTGTGGACAATGCAGAGGGTTTTGAACTTAATTCTCGCAGCCACTGGGATCTGCTAGTGCATAGATGTCAGTCCTGGAGAGATACGATCCCTGGGCTTGAGGCCAAGGACAAGCCTCTCGCAGTCCTGTTCTGGATGAGTTGCAGAGAGTTAAGAGTAGAAGCAGGCAGATTTAGAAAGAGGCTGTTGCAGTAGTCCAGCCTAGAGATAACCAGCACTCTGGGAGAGTGAGCTTCGGGGGGAAGGTGAGGAAAGGAAGAAGACCTCTGAGGAGGTGCAGCTGGTAGTGTGACTTCTTAGAGACGTCAGAGATGTGAGGAGAGAAGGAGGGAGTGGAGATGAAGATGACCCCAAGGTTTTTAGCCTCACAGATGGGAGACGGAAGAGAGCCAAGAGAGGCCAGCCAGAGAGCGACAGGAAAGGCAGGAGCAGGTGTGCCGATGAGGAGAATCTCAGTCTTACTGGCATTAAGGGAGAGGTCCTTGGCAGCACACCACTTTTGGATAGTGACAGACAGACAGTCAGAGTTGAGAGAAGGAGAAGAGGTGGTGGAAGGGAGCCTGAAAATGAGCTGAGTGTCATCCGCATATCACTAAAAGTTGGGCAGAGAGTGGCAATGTGGTAGGAAAGAAGTGCCAGGTATTGGTTGAACAGCCAGTGAGAGGTTAGACCTCTGGGGAACACCACAAGTAGAGCTAGAGATATAGGAGACGAAGGACCCAAGTTGGATCTGGGAGGGTCGATCAGAGAGGAAAGGGGTAAGCCCAGCCAGGGCCTGATTGGTGATACCCAGGTTATCCCAGAGTCGGTTGAGCAAGGTGGCATGGTTGAATGTGTCAAAGGCATAAGAAGGATCAAGTAAGATGGGGAGACAGGGGGTATTGGAGTCAAGGTTGAAGAGCAGGTCTTCACTGATTTTCAGGAGAGCAGTTTCCATGCTTCTGGCAGCTCGGAAGCCAAACTGATGGTCATGGAGACAACCAACCAATTCAGTGTAAAGATCAAGCTGGAAGATGGGCAGCTTTTCGAGGAGTTTGCCCAGGAAAGGAGTGATGGAGATTGGGCAGTAGTTAGCAGAGCAGGAGGAGTCGACTGAGGGTTTCTTAAGAAGAGGGTGCACAAGGGAGTGCTTCAGGGGGCAAGGGAAGACTCCAGTGGTGAAGGAGTGGTTGCAGAAGTCAGCCAAAGCAGGAGCCAGGGTGTCAATGTGGTCCTTGATGGTTTTAGAGGAACAGGGGATTACCTGTTTCGGAGAGACTTTCATAGATCAGGCTTGTCTAGAAACCTTGTCTGGGGAGAACAGGGGAGAGACAGAGAAGGAGGAAGGAGAGGTGGCCTCAGAAGGACCAGAGGAAGAGAGGGGAGTAGAAGTAGGAGGAGTTGAGGAGATAGAGATAGGACCGGATATCCTTAGTTTTAGAGATGAAATGAGAAGCCAGGGCTGTGCACAGGGCTCGGGAGGGGACAAGCGAGGTAGAGATTGCAGTAGGATTGGCAAGCTCTTGCAGATTTTAAATAGTTTGGATGAGTTATTGGATGCCACAGAGATGCAGGCTTGGATGAGGGCTCTCTTCTTGGCGCGGACAGAGAGCCGGTATTGCCATTAGAGCAGACGGCAGGCCAGTTTGTCAGAGGATGTACAGGAAGCCCGCTATTTCCTCTCAGCCACCCTGCACTTGCGTTTAAGGGTAACAAGGTCTGAGTCGTACCAGGAATTGCACTTGGCTTTGGGCTCCAAGCGGATCCTTATGACAGGGGCAAGAACATCAAGAGTATCAGATATAGCAGAGTGGAGCATAGACAGGGCTGTGTCAGGGTGTGTGTCATCTGAAGGGGGAAGGGAGGTGATAAAGTGGCAGAAAAAGCCTCAACTGACACACGTTTTATGGGTCAGATAACCAAGAAGTTAGCTGGCAATGCTGGAGTTGGCTTGGCCTGAGGGGTGAAGAGAGTGAGCTGGGAGGAAATGAGAAAGTGAATACACCTGGAGAGAGGAGTGGTGGGAGGGATAGAAAGTGAAGGTCTGTAGAGCTCAGAACATCCAGAGTGTGTTCTGCAGAGTGAGTTGGGCCAGGGGGAGGATAGAGAGTGAGAGAGAGTTGATGAGGTCGCAAAAGAGTCCAGAGGAAGGACTTGAAGCATCCAGGTGGATGTTAAAGTCTCCAAGAAGGAGGAGTTGAGTAGTCGAGACCAGGAGGGAAGAGGAGAGGTCCGCCCACTCATAGAGGAAGGAGAAGATCTGAGCAGGTGGCTGATAGATGGAAGCCACAGTAAGGGAATGGCTAGGAGAGAGAGAGAGCCTGCAGATGAGGCATTACAAAGAGGAGTAGGCCTGCATAGGAATGACAGAGGCTGGAACCCACTCATGGAAATCAGGGCTACACCCCCTCCGGAACAATTGGACCTTGGTGCAGAGATGATCTTGTTGCCATCTGGGAGGAGAGTGTCAAAGCTCATGACAGTGCTGGACGTGAACCATGTCTCAGTGAGAATGAGGACATTGAGGTCAAGTTCTTCGAGGAGGCGGAAGATGTCAGAGGAGTGTTTGACAGCTGAGTGAGAGTTTAGAGTGGCAATATGGAGAAGGTTGCCATCCTTGAAAGACTTATGGGGAGGGGTACAAATCAGAGGTATGCCGTGCGGAGGTGTGAAGAAACCCAAGGGGGGGGCAGAAGAGAAAGGATGAGAGGGCAAGTTAGCCAAGGTGGAGACTGCAGGGGGAGGCAAGGAAGCTATGGAAGGAAGAGAGGGGACAGCAGGAGAATAAAGGACATTGATGAGGTGCAGAAAGCATCTATCAAAGAGGAGAGGTTTGGACTGGCAAGCAGAGGAGTCAAAGAGAGGTGAGACAATAGTAGACAATTGGACAAGACAACAGGAGCTCAGACAATGGTAGAAAGGTTTGCTAAATGAATGCTTTGCTAAGAAGTCAAAACCCCAGAACAGCACTACTCTCACAATGTAGTTTAAATACCAGAGAAAACACACCTAAGTCTGAAAGCCCTGTATACTGGGAAAAAGGCATAGGTTTCACAATGCAGTCTAAATACTTTCACAATGCAATTTAAATACAGAGAAAAACACATCTAAGTATGAGAGTCTGCTAAGTGTCAGGGTTTTCAGGGTAGAGTGAAGGCTCTATTCCTCACCCGGGCCACTCCTACCTTACGAGTCACTGCTGGTTGATGGCTGGCAACTGGCTTCCCCTGCAGACACCTGCAGACACGATGTGGAGGCACCTCTGTAGGAGCCGCCCTTTGCCTGGGGCACTTAGCCGCAGGGGCTGCCGGGCAGACAGCTGCCCAGGGAAGGTCAGTTATAACCTTCAACACACCAATAAGGAGAGGTTGTGCGGCCTGGGAGGCAGGAGGGCTTGGAATCAGGAAGTGGAAGCGGGTGGGGGAAGTGAGGGAGAGGGACACGCAACAGGGCTAATAGAGGATAAATTACACCCAAAATCAAGGAAAAGGCCCAGGAGGAAATTTAGTAGTTGCACTCTCCTTGCACAACAAAGCAAAAGAGACAGCTTACCTGCTCTCTGGGCAGGGGTTTGGGTCATGGGTCCTCCTGGTCCAAATAGGTCCAAACAGGAATTGCCCTTTTCTTTGTCTGCCCTTCGCTTCATACGCCCGGGCGAGATACGCCCTTGATATAAGAGTTAAGAGCAGAAAAGAAGACGTAGAGCTAAGAAGGTGGGTGGGCCTTAGGCCAGGTGACCTAGATCCACTTGCACCTGCTCCACATCTGCAAAGGAAAGGAGGTTGGAGGGCTCCTTAAGTAGGGAATAAGAGCAGCAACCTGGAAGGCAGCAGGTGGGAGGGGATTAGGCCAGGCAGGCTCATTAAGTAGGGAAAAAGAGCGGCAACCAGGATGGCACCAGGTGGGTGGGGCTTAGGTCAGGTGACCTAGATCCACTTGCACCTGCTCCCCATCTGCCCCATGCTTCAATTAATCTGGCTAAAAGGACTGCATTGTGAACTGGGGCCCATCTGCCGTCTGTAACATCGTCTCTTCCGTCTTGATAATCCTGAGTGTACTGTAGATGTCATGTAGGCAGATTCAGTGTATATGGTGACATCTTCATAAGCGGATATTTCTACGGCTTCTATGAGTGCTACAGATTTGGCTGATAGTGCTGAATAGTGTGAGGGTCGCATCTGTGGCCTCACTATTTGGAATTCTTCCTCTTGATCCTTTACATATGTCACTACTGCTGCTTCTCTATGTCTCTGACCACTCTCCTGATCTCTGCTTGATGATCCATCTTTGTAATACATTTCTCCTATGTCCTGAGGGTCTTAGCTCATGTTGCTGTATTCAGCTGGCTCTCATTCATATACTGTAAGGTGATGGACTTTATACTGAGGTTCAACTGGGTGGTGAAGTGTTTCTGGGTTGACTGTATAACACCTCACTATAGGAATGGCTGGATTTGTCAAAATTACCTCATGCCCACCTGCTCTCTGTGTAGTGAGTGTTGATGTGTTCCTCTCTACAATAGAAACTACTGCATGATCAACGTACAAAGTGGGTGGACATTCCATAATTATGATGGTAGATTGTTATACTGCAAATGCTGCTTCAACTAATGCTTGCTCACATGAGAAGTGGCCTTGCCTTACTGGATCTAGAAGACCACTTTAATATGGCAATGTCTTGTGTTTCTGTGATGATCGCTGTGTGAGTACTGCTGTCATTACCTGTCCATTTGAATGTGAGAATAGAAATAATGGCTTATTGTAACCTGGAGTTGCTAGCACTGATATGCTGCTGATTGCTATGTTTACATCTTCAAAACATGATGCCATCTCTTTTGTCCAGCCAATAGTGCTTTTAATTTAGGGTGCTTCCTTGGGTGCCTGTAAAAAAGGGTCTGAAATATGTTGAGTAATCGAATACCCATATTCGGCAATAATTACATAGGCCTTGGAATTGCTGCATCTCTCTGATTGTTTTATGCTGTGATCTATTCCTCACTCCTGTGGCTCTGTCTGGGCTTATCTTTCTCCCTGCTGATGATATGATCTTTCCCAAGTACACCACTTAATTCTGGCAGTATTGTAGTTTGTCTCTGTCTACTTCATAGCCAGTGTCTGCAAGTATTGTCAGGAGTTGTACTGTGTCTTTCTGCACTGTTCTTCTGTTAAGTTGCACAAAATGAGTTGTCTATGTAGCATAGAACTGCGCTGGCTATGTTGATGTTTCCCAAGTCCATATGAATGACCCTGTTAAAGACACTGGGGGAATCACAGTACCCATGGTGCAATCATGTGTTCTGGAATCTCTTTCATTAGCGCCCACTCATCTGGCATAATTACCGCCGGATCACGGGTCAGGCACTAACTGTTACTCACCATCCCCCATTGGGTCCATTGGACCCATTGGGGAATGGTCAACACAATTACTGCGCAGTAATACCGCTGGCAGAAATTGCACCAAAAATTGGCATTTTTCTGGTGTGTTTACCCCCAGCTCTGAGCTGTGAGCTTAACACTGCTACTGCTGCATTTAAGGGCTACTGCCCAACTCGTGATCAGTCACTCTGTAAAGATACCCACACAGCCCACATGACACATTCTCCTGCTTTCTTCTCAGGTGGATCAGCTTTGCTCTTAGCTCTAACAGACAAGCCCAACTCAGAGTGAACCCGAAAAGTGATCTGCAGCCACTGAAACTCCACAGAGAATTTGGGGCTCTGATTGGGTCACCAAACCTAGGTCCCATGTACCAAATTTCTCACAGAAGTATCTGGCTAATTTTGAGTAGTTGGTAGGTGCCACAAGACCTTGCAGAGCTGACGAATATTGGGGGGATATTTAGCCCAACCTGTGAAATTGGTCTGGTGTGCGTTCGATCACCTCTAATCATTGGAATCTGTTGCCCTCAATGTAGCCTTTGTTTCCCCCATAAGCATTATAGTTTCCCTACTACTTAAATTACAGCTGTAACACATTATCACTTGGATACACATGCCATTTTTATTATGTCTATTTTGATTTCCTTAATAGGTGCTTCACTTCAGGACAATCTTGGGGCTTGTTACTCCAGAATTTCACACCTCATACCCTCCAACAGGAGAAATGGAATTGAATGGAATCCATATAAATGTCCCAATTAAACAAACCAAACAGGATAATTATTCATATTTCGGCTGTACGAAAATTACAAACAGCTCAACATTTCGAATTGATAACCTATTTGTTGCTAGTATAGTGATCAAGGGAAGTGGGGTTGCATAGGAGCACCCGTGTTCATTACATTCGCTCCGGGTGTTGCATGGGTGTCCCCAGGACCTGAACAATAAAGTTAAAAAAAGGACCCTGCAGCGCCAGTTCTCACGCATGTAAGTGAAGGGAACTGGCGTCAGAGAGGAATGGAGGAGTCAGTAGCACACAGCGAAGTGTGCCGCCATAAGGTAAGTATGGGGGTAAGGGGTGCGGGTGACCAGCAGTGTTAGCGGGAGAAAAAACAAAAGTCATTTTCATTTAAATGACATTTGTTTTTTTCTCCCTCAGACATTTCTCATTCAATCTAATCATAGACAACCAAATTGAATTGTTGGAATTGAAAGATGATTGACAGAACCACTGATTCCTAAATGTAGGCTCGTAGACAAGGTTGGGAATATTTCTTTTTTTAAAATTATTTGTTTGGCTGAGATTCAACCTTTCAAATATTTAGTGCAATAATATCTCATAAGATATACAATCATTATAATTCATCATTTAACAATAAAATGTCATTTTTCCACGAAATAAAAGTTTAACATTCTTTGGACTTTTTGACGGTCACATTATTAAAGAATAGCAGATAAAAATTTGACTAGAGCAATGTACATTGCAGGACACTCACTGTTGATGAAATGCCCCCAAATTTCTTCATCAGAGCGCAAACAGTAGAGCTGCAACAGATTTTTAAAATAAACTTGCCGTAGATGTTTCAACGCCGAACATTGCACTACTAAATGAGTTAAGGACTCAGTTTGCTCATTATTTTTACAAAAGTGAGACCATCTATATTGCTTCAATTCACTGTCCCGTCTGGCCATAATTTCATGTGTAGATAGAGATTTAAGCGCATTCTTATCATTTGCAGTCTCACAAAATGGGAAGGACATTTTTGTAGATATCTTTCCATAGTACCCATTTTTTTGGGGAGGAAGATTAAAGAGGAGTAATCAACACATTTTTTGCACATATCTTGAGTCACAATCCAATCATATAGAAAAGGTGTTTTCTTAGCTTTTGAAGGATTCAGAATTAACAATTGCAAAGAGATATTGGCTTCAGTTAGAGCTTTGAGTACACCTTTATACCACCATTTTGGGAATTTATCAGTTGAGATTAGTAAATAGTGTGCAATAGTATTCAGCACATTCTTCTCAGAGGCACCTACCAAACACTGCCTAAAGAAGCAGCACATTTTCCACATTACATGACAGTAAATTGAGCAGGTTCCTAATTCTAGTCTCAGCAAAGCAGTGGGTGTGCAATTTGGAAGTTTGAGAACAGATTTCCAAAATAAACCTTCATACCTATCCCAATATTTTCTTGGTTTAGGTGTTTGAGATTCAGTCCAATAAAACATTATTGGGATTACCTTTTGTTTGTTAAACAGTAATACGTGATTAGTGGTAAACTTCCCATATTTGCGCATTATGATAGATGCTTGGGAGGCCAAAGTTCGAATTTTTGCACTCAGAATGGAATTTTTCAACTGATGCTCTGGTCTGCCTGAAAAATATAGGTCTAGATATTTATAGTTATCAACCACACAGAGAATTTGCTTATATAGTGTCCATTTACAACAGTGGGTGTTTTTTTTTCTTTTGTTTTTCTGGCAAATAACCACCTGAGTTTTTTCCGTGTTGATTATTAGATTGTTAACTCTGCTATAGTTCTCTAAGCATTTGAGCAACTCTGAAGGCCTCTATGGGTCTGTGATACAAGCACCAGATTATCAGCGTAGAGAGAATCCATTTAATTTTTTGTGTTCCCAATTTAGGTACGTCACTTTATATATCAACAAATTCATTCCCCAAATCTAGTAAGAATAGATTAAAGAGCGTTGAGGCTAAAATGCAGCCTTGTTTGATGCCTCTTTCCGAGTTAGATAACAGCCCTTCTAATGTGAGTCTAATTGGGACCGTTATGTTAGAGTAAAGATCTTCTATTATTCTTTGTAATGAGTGGGGACAACCGTACCTTCTTAATTTAGAAAATAGCAGGTTCCAATCAACAGAATCAAATGCACAACGGAAATCAACAAAAGCCACGTATAGGTTTGGATTTCGATTGATGTATTTGGCTTTTAACATGTTGAGAACCATCATGTTTGGAATAGTGCCGAGACCAGACATGAACCCTGTTTGGAATGGATCACGCATGGTAACTGAGTTCAATCATCTATTCAGTTCTTTCAAAACAATTTGGGTATACATTTTTCCCGGCGCATCAAGCAGCGCAATCGGCCTGTAACTCTCCGGTTTCTCACGATTGCCCTTTTTGTAAAGAGGAACTATGATGGAATGTTTCCAAGAGCAAGGAATAATTTGAGAGTGATTGATTTGTTGAAAAATGGAGAATAGGATGTTAGTCCATAATTCCGGGTGTTGTTTGAATATATAATTTGACAGGCCATCGGTCCCAGGAGCTCTTGATGCGCTAATTGTTTGAATATAATACTGTATGTCTATTCTGTCTATGTTAAGATGGAAGGGAGAGGTTTTTTGTTCTAAGATACACAGGACCTTTCTGAGTGGCCAGCGCTAGAATATTCTGAAAGTAGTCTGCCCATATAGCTTCTGAAACATGTTGGATTTGTTTACAGTGCTGTTGAGACGTAGTTAGCTCATTTATAACTTTCCATATGCGTTTTGTGTTCTTGTCTTTTATAAATTCGAGAATTTGTTCTCTGTCTGCTTGTAACATTTGCGATTTATGATGTTGAAGCCAGTTTTTATAGTTAGTTTTTAGGCGCTTAAGCTTTTGATAGCGATTACATGACGTTAGAAGCTCCGCTTGCTGCTTTTCCTTCTGAAAGAGTGCTTTCCTTTCCTTTATTTTGGAATCAAACACATGGTTTCTGGGCTTATTTTGTTTTTGCCTATTAATTGATTGACTCATTATGTACAGTATATCATGATAGACGGAACTGGGAGCTGGGTGCAGAATAGCGCTGTCAAATGCTGCTTCCAGTGTTAGACCAAATTGTGTAATGGATTGTGCGGTCCAGCGTATTCTGTTGACACTGTTATTTGCAGTTACAGAATGACCCCATTTCGTTTTGATAGATGGTAGTTGTCATTGTGGAACGAACCACTGTAAGCAGAGCAAATTGTGGTCACTACTCCTCATTTTTTCAATTTTGAATTCGGATGGATACGGGGAGAGTGAGTTACTTATGTAAATGTAGTCAATAATTCCACTAGATCCTATTTGAGACCAGGTGTACTGTGGTGGATAATCTTTAGAGCCTGACCCATTCATCATAATGAATCCTCTTGTTTTCATTAAATGGTTCCATAGGGCTCTCCTTTTTGGTTCAGTAACCTTTATTTTTGTCAGGCAGTGGAGATTTAAATCACCTGCTATAATGGTATGGGCAATTTTTGGAACAGAGGTGATGTAATCTAACATAGTTGACACATTGGTAGCAAACTCTGACTCCTCAATTCTTATAGGGTTCCAGTAAAGATTAACCAGAGCATAAAGGATGGAATTAATTGACACGATGGTTAATTGGGTGTAATAGTTTGGAGAGTATTTATGTATAATGGATATATTAGCACTAATTGTAGTGGCGGTGAGAAGGCCACTCATCGGACGGCCTCTGGGGCCTTTTAGAGCCAAGGTGGCATGTATTTCGGGATCGTCCCATATAATTGAATTAGTGATCCATGTCTCCTCTAGCATTACAATATCATATTCAGAGAGTATGTTATTCTTATTTCCAAGTAAATGACTAAATCCACAGGTGTTCCAGGAGGCAAGAGATATTGCAACTTTCTCATCCATGTGCTCTAGTTAACTTTTGGTTACATTACATTGGCATTGACATTTTTGGTTTGCATCACATTCAAAATCTTTGTTAAAATCTCTAAGGCACCAAGTGACATTTTTTTTTTTAACCTTCTTTTGTGAGTGATTTCAACACAACATCATCTTGTGATTCACACATAACAAGGAAACCCATTGAGAATAAAACTTTCGCTGCCAGACAAGATTTTTAATCACTCTTGAGCAAAACTATAATCTTACTGTACTTCGCTGGTGCAAAGCAATACATTCCACTTGTTCTATATCAGAACTGATGATATTGTTCAGTGAGCCAATACCAAAAAATAATTCCAGAATACTTTGACGGTTTAGGGTGTATTGAGGGTATGGTTTAGGGCGACAGCTCAAGAGCAATGATCCCAGATTGTGATAATTGGGTTTAATTTGTGTTTTTTCATGAGGTGTTGTAGTATTTTTCATTAATAATATCGAAGGTGGTTTACTTGTTTCAGCAATTGGTTTGGTAGGTAGAAGAGATTTTAACATTTGGGCTATTCCAGCGCCATGGCCTTCCATATGATTGGTCAATTTTGCATTAACAAAGGTGCATGTTCCTGCACATGGTGTTTTGTTCAAATTTGATGGCAACGTTTTGTAATTCCTGGAATCACACTTATTTACGTCTTCAGCATTGCTTTGGCACATACACGGATTTGGAGACAGTGAGGGCTTGCGAGTGAGTTCAGGAACTGTAAGGTCTCTCTGAACCGAGCATTGAGCCATGTAGGCATCAACTGCTTTTCTAATCTCCTCACGTCATGAGACTGAGCTTTCTTTTTCATCATGTGAAAGATTACCATTCAGTTCAGAGATGGATGGTTTAGTGACCAATTTAGATGGTAGTTCTTTATGCATATTTGCATGGGAATTCACTGCTTTAATTAGTTCATCCAATGGTTCGTGGGGAATCACTTTTTTGGTGGAAAAGAATGCAGCATTTGGTTTTTGTTTACGGGCTTGCGCCAGTAATATGTATTTTTTTGCAACAGCCGAAGAGGCTAGTTGAGAGCTCGAGTTTGATACTTTGAGATGCTTGATGAACTGCTTGGAAGCAGCAGTCACCGACTGTTTAGAGCCCTTGATGTTTTTTGGTTTCTTTGTCGCTGTGTTTGGCACTTTTTTAGAGCTTGTTTGCTTTGCAACATGATCTTTTTTTGAAAAAATGGTGTAGACTTCTTTATCAGTTATATTTATAGGCGTCTTATTTCCCTGTTTTTCCATAGTGACCGGGTCTGTCAGAACATTGGCAAATTGTTCGACAATGATGTTAGGAAAGCAGGGAAGCACTGTGGCGCATATGTTAATTCCAGAGCTTGATTGACCATCTACAACCATTCCTGGGGATGTGGCAGAGTCAGCCACTTTCATTTGTTTTGTTATTTTGGGTTGAATAGTGATTGTGGCATCTTGCAGCAGCAATGCAGCATCACATTTTGATTGCCAAGTTACTACAGAGTTGAGTAAATCGGTTTGCACTTTTATTTTGTCATTCAGTGTATCGAATAATTTAATCAAAGTATTCATGGTTGTATGCATAGCTTCAAAGGACATAATAACTACTTTAGACAAGCCCTCGTGCACTGACTGGGGTTGTGATTCAACATGTCTATGTGGTGTTGGATTTAGAAACGATGATGATGTCACACATTGGTTCCGGTGTGTGATTTCAGAGACGTTGGGCGAGAATGATAGTTTCTCTGCTAAAACATGGTTAGATGATTCACTCTGGGAATTAGCTAGATCAATAGTCACAGGCGCAACATTGTGTGATGCGGATGGGGAGATGGAGCAATTACCCATGGCAACACTGGTATGTGGCCTTGATTCCCCTCTGAGTACAGTACTGTCAGATAAGGATATGTCACAGGCTGTGGTTTCTATTACATCTTCTGCATCTTTTAGTGGTATCGAAATTGCTACACCTGCTGCACCAGTGTTATCCGGCTTGCCATCTAATGTATTGGCAGTGGATGTGGGTATTTGAGAATCAGTGCAGGTACTAACAGGTACAGAAGGGAAGCAGAAAGTACGAATGTCAGTGGAATTGATAGCAGAGTCCTTATTGCTGCCTCGCTTTCGACGCCCAGATACTACTTTGGGTGTTGAACATGTAAGCGCAACATTATCAGCTGTAGTGGTACATGAGTTAGTTTCAGACACTTCTGTGTTATCTCTAGTGCGCGCAAACCTCCAAACATTTGGAAGCAAAGGCATTCCTGTTCTTAATGTGTATATATGCCGCATAGCTTACCAGAAAAGATAAGGCACACTAGCAGGAGAGAGTTTACACCACTCAAGGATAGATTCCTTCTTCAAATCTATCAAAGGTTGGTTCACAAGTGAAAACGTACTTTGGGAATAGAGCGTTGTCATTTAATTATACACTGGGCTCTATAATACCACACTGACGCTGCGCCGGGCACCGTGAACAGCAAACATTACTTTCGATGTACTTCCGCTGTGCGCGCGCGAATGCGCAGGTGTGGGTGTTTTTGTACTGCACAGCCTCAGATTGAGGGGGCGGATTTAGTGAGAGCCAAGAGCCTAAAGATAAAAAAAGGACAGTGTATGAGGGCAAAGCTGAGGCAGGGAGTATGGAGTCACGGTAAAGAGTCTTTCAATGTCTTTCAATGTCTTCCAATGTTTAGTTAAGCAGGCAGTTTTTTCTTACTTTTCTTAAAGCTGTATTGTCGAAACGGTGTCGCAGTAAATGGAATCCTCCTGCGAACTGTTCGACACTTGCACAATCAGGCGATCTCGCTGTAGACGCTGCAGACGCTGCGGACAAGACGCCAGGAATGGGAAGTAAGACTTGCGGACAGAGACAGCAAACAGTACTTTCGATGTACTTCCGCGGTGGGAATATGCAAGCAGAAACCAACTTGATGAATTGTATAGTGCAGACCTGATTTAAGCTGGCACAGTGAGTAAGGTTGGGAAAGGATGTCTCCAGTATCTCCCCACAGAGTAGTGATGCCACACCTCTCACACAGGATACTCAGTGTCTGATGATTTTCATGAGGATTGTCTTGACTCGGTTTGAGTACATCTTTGTAAATGGCACTGTAATTACCCTACAGGAGTTTATCTATAGAGGAGTAGAGGAAACACACTACATGAAGAGTGTTTCTATTATAGGCTTAGGCAATCCTTCTGGGGATTTGTTGATGATTTTCCCAAGCAACGACTCACAGTAGTTATACCTTACTTGATAACACTGGCCCAGAGGACAGCATCCTTGCTCCCATTCAAGACAAAACTAAGCTGATCACTCTGGTTTCTACTACTCTGTATGCCATTAAATGGTAGGAAGCCCACCCGGGTGCAGATATCACTGAGGAAAATGAGCATTTTTATACCAGCAAATGTGAAGGGTTTCAACGAACTAGTTCCATAAACTCGCCCACTGAAAGTAAAGTCGCAGGGTGCCACAGGCCCACGGTTTGCATAACATATTCCTAGAATGTTCTGAACTCATGTGGGAGTTGTTGCCCCAACGGTAGCCTGTACATCGGCCTAACTCTGCGCTCCTGTTAAGCTGTTTTTGATTATATGTTTAGGATTGCACCATACATTATTGGGGAACTCCTTTCTCTTTCTCTTCTGCCGGGCCTTTTGGGAATTAAGAGAAATGTCATTAAATTTAGAAGGATTGTGGACATAGCTCCACCCTTTGCAAGGAGAATGCTGGTAATGCCTTGTGGTTAAATGGAGCCAGCAACAGTGCTTGCCTGAAGACAACGATTCTGTAATTACATGGAGGATACTTACTGTCAGGTGAGTGTGTGTTTGATGAGGTCAATGTATATATCCGGTCACATTGCAGATAGGTTCGGCTTGGATATATCATTGGCTTCACTGGGCTCTGGTCAAGCTGTCAACAGCCACTGACCTGTGAACCAACGGACTCTTCAATACCTGGTGCAGGGAATACTGGTTCTATTGTGGGAGACTTCACTGAACATGAATACAACCTGGAACAGCATGTCTTTTATGACCCTCGCACTGTGCATGATGTTCCACTGCTGCAAGTCCATGGTTTGGTGCAAATGTGGTGCAGTGATGTTTCTCGAAATATTAACTGTTTAACCAAGAATTGCTTTTGCAATCTTGCTTTGCTTGGATAAAATGTATGAATATACTTTACCAACAGAAGGTGTGGACCCATGAAAGGGATGCTCTTACCCACATTGCAATCACTGTTTTGGGATGCTACCAATGTACTTTGCACCTGTGCCTTGTAAAATGCATTCTTTGGTCACATGTGGCCTGGTGTATTTTGGTTGCCCTGTGTGGTTGCCTAATGGCCTTGTGAACTTTAATCCTCATAAGGCCTGTGGTTTTTAAATTGCATCTATGTTTGCATATCGTCCTGTGTATTTGGCTTTCTTAAAGTGGCTTTCTATGGCCATTTGAATTTTAAATTGCATCTTTGGTCACGTATGGCCCTATTTATTTAATGTGCACTATTTCATTGCCTATAGCTCCTCGGTTTGGTTTTTAAACTGTGAGTTGGTCACCTATGGCTCTGTAATTTTGATATCACGTTTTTGCTTACCTACGGCCTTCGTATTCAACTTTCTTTATTTGGCTGCCTATGGTCCTACACATTTTAAATCGCATCTTTGATGACCTATGCTCCAGTGATCTTCAAAGTGCATTTCTTATTGCCTATGGATGTGTGAATTCAGCTTCCACTGGTTGGTCACATATGGCTATGTCAATTTCACTTGCACCTTCTTGTTACCTGGGGCACCATACTGCATTTCATTCTTCCCTACACTACCTCAGTGCTCCCCACATCTCCAGGAGATCACCATGCTTGGCTCCTGATTTCCATGCACCACCAACCTTACTTTTTTTCCTTGCTCTTTTTACCCTGCACTCTTGTGACATCTCCACGCCCAATCTCTTTTCTCTGCTTCCCTTCCTACCCTCCTTAGTCTCTTTCTTCTCAGATGTCACTCTCTTCCCAAATGCCACAAAAAATGTGCCTCCTTCCCCATCCCACAAACTCCAACCTCATCTATTGTCTCACATAACCATACGGGTAAACAGACTGGAACCCAGTGCGTTTGTCAGGGCCAAGGCAACATAATGAACAAGGTCCTAATTAGAAAAGTAACAAGTGTGTAGTTTATGTTAATGTTTATTTTATTTATTTATTTTTTGTGTATAATCTTTTTAGATTTTTACAAAACGGTTTTTCGTCATTACGAAGTAGATGGACTCAAAAAAGAGAAAAAAAAAAATAAAAAAATCTTTGATCGTCTTGACTATGCAGGGAGATCTGGATCTAACTTATGGATGCAAATTCACGTTGGCATCAATGAGGGTTGCTCTTTTCCATGGCGATGATTAGAAGTTTAGCCGTCGGAATTAGCCATCTAGTTCGAGCTCCTGTTATTAGACGGTTCCACCACGTATCTTCATGGTCTACGAAAGAGTTTATGCGCAGAGGGCCAAAGAAGGCGTCCCTTTCTTCTGCAATCGCCAGGCAGGCCATCAGAAGATGTCTTATAGTTTCTATTGTTTGTGAATTTTTGCAGAGTCGACAAGTTTTGTCCTTAGTTGCTGCTCTGATAGCTAAGAGTTCCTGGGTGGGTAGTAGATTGAGACGAGCTTTTAGTAGAGTGCAGTGTTTATTAAGTTTATATAGCGCTTTAATCCAAAATGCTTTACAATAAAACAACAAGATACAATAATGGAAGAAACAAGTTAACAAACATGAGACAAACCAGCGTAACAATATGTAAAACAGTTTCCTTGAATATTGGAGATGAGGGAAAAATAGGAATCAAGGGAGATGGGGTAGAGGAGGGAAGGGGAACAAGATTTAATTAAGTGATATAATGTCAAGTGGATGTGAAAGGAAGGGAAGGGAGGTAAGGGGACAGGGGAGATGGGAGGAGAGAAGTTAGGGGTCAAAGGGGGAGCGGAGAAGAAGGGCTTTCAAGGAGGTGCGGAAGGAGGTGAATGTGGGGGTGGAGCGGATAGAGAGAGGTAAGGAGTTCCAATGTAGGGGGCCACGAACTGTAAGGAGTGGAAGCAAGAAGCAGAACAACGAGGCGGGGTACAGTAAGTAGAAAGTAGTCGGTGGAGCCGAGAGAGCAAGAGGGAGTGTAGAAGGAGAGGAGAGACGAGAGATAGGGGGCAGCAAGGTCATGGAGAGATTTGCTGCGGGTGGTTGTGTGAAATAGGAACCTATGCCCAAGGTATCCAAAGAGTAATAAGATATAAGAAGACACACAACCACACTGCGCTATTCAAATAGTAATTTGTATTCAATAAACTGAGATGAATATAACCTAATATATTCATCTGAGCTTATTTAATACAAATTACTATTTGTAATTCTGCAGTGTGGTTGTGTATCTTCTTTCATCTACTGTCTCCTTTCCTCCCCTCTTACTCAACTTACTCAACATACTATAATGGTTGACCTCAAACATTCCAATATGAATAATTACCATCAGTTCCAATTTGACTCAACTCTTCCTGAAAACCCTCTAGTCATCCCACATTACATTCCCACACACACCCAAGGCAACACTCCCTCAATATCAATTGCCAACCTCTGCCCTGGTCTACTCTACTCTCATAGTTGACTCCTCAGCCTCTGGCAACTCAATCATTCACTTCTGCCCTCATCTGTCACTAAACTACACCAAATCTGTTCTTACTCACATTACCAATTATCTTACCAATGCCTGCCACTCCCACCTCCCTGCCATTTCCATCCTTCGAGACCTTTCTCCCTTCCCTCATTTATCAGTAAACATAAAGTCAAGCTCAAATCCACAGTCCCTTCCACAACCAAGTCAAACTATTTTTCCAAGTTCCCTCTCCTCCACATGCTCACCCCATTGATCTTGCCTTGTATTGAATTCAACACAACACTGTCCACCCCTTTTAATATCACCACAATTCCCAACATTTCAGAAAACTACTTAATAAACTCTGGATAATAGTTTCCTTCTTCAAACTATTTCCCCCCTTGACTTAAAGGACACCATACTTCACTCTGTTAACTCCCTTGTCTCACCCCATTACTTCTCCCTTGAATGAAGCTTCAGCACCTTCTCTCTGACACCTCTCTCCATGGGGATTCCTCAAGGATCAGTCCTATTTCTACTCCTGCTTATCCTATGTAAATCCTTCCTTTGAAGACTCATTTCACAAATGTTCTTTGGCTTAGACTACAACCATCATCTTAGAGCTTCTCCTTCCCCTCCTTCCACCATGAAATATCTGGACAGATAACACACTGCCCATCTGCCACCTGCCACTGGATGCTGCCTCTTGCTCAACTATGCAAATGTGGAAGCCATCCTGCCCCAAACACCAGCCCCACCATGATAAGAAACTTTTCCAGTCCATCACAGCTAGTTCCAAACGGCAGCTAGACTCAATCTCCTGATAAATTGAAAAATCCACCCTAACGTTACGGGTCACTCATCTTAACACTTTTCTCTTTCCTTTTGCTCAGCAAACTGGACTCTGGCATGAGCAAAAATCTTGGTCTTATTCTCTTCTCCTTTTCTTCCCTCAACACAACCCTCAAAATTGTGCAATAATATTTGTATGGAGTGTACCGCATCAATGTTCATACAACGGTTGGCGCGGGCATTGCTCCCTGCTAGTGCACCAGTTGCGGAGAAAAAGGTGGGCGAGGGTGCCGATATCCAATGTGTGATCTCATGATAGACATCTCCTCAAAGGTGAATATGTGGGCCCTCCTCCTGTCCTCAGACATCGCTCAAATGTTGGCTTCTCCAGAGGGAGACACTACACTTCTCATTTAATTCACATCAGTGTGCATGGGCAACACTTGTAGTTCTGAATAAACGTATGTGGCACTACTCAGGCCTGGCATGCATATGTTGCTTTATGCAAACAAGCCTGACACTCGCAGGCATACATTGCATTACATTTAAACAACACATGCATGCACAATTTGCACTGTTCATTTGCAAAAATCATTGTGCGGGAGCCACATGTGGCTAAGTCAATGAACAACAAATAAAAGTGTGTGGTAACAACATTGATCAGCAAATTCTTTCATATGCAGGATCATTTTCTAAGTTTCCGGAGCGTAAACAAAGCTGGTTAAAACCAGGCATAACAGGGTAATGCCTGGTGCAACTAGGCCCCCCCCAAAAAAATCCTATTTGCATTCTCATGGAACAGGAGTACCGTTTTCGTCTCCCTTCCTGCTCAAGCAGCAGAAACCGAAAGTTGCATGGAATGCTGGTGGACAAACATTCGATTTCTGTGGAATCCACATGTTTTAGGGCCTGCTGAATCCAGCCAGAGGAGATCGACATCCATTGTAAACGCCCCGCACCTATCTACATTGCAGGATGCACTTATACTTATTTCCTCTACGAAGCACCACACATGTGTGTACACTTTTTTTTCACCATGTCTCACAAGCATTTTTTACACTTTGTAAAGCAAATGAAAAAATTGCATGGCGGCACCAAAGACCAAAGTGCACATAAGTGCAAATGTTGTCAGTCACCTCTGCACATTTTCCGCTTTTAGCAAAGTGACCCCAATAGTGCACATTACCTCGAGCCAAGCATATGCCTATGAAATGATGCCCAAAGGCACATTTCGAAAGGTAGCATTTTTTTTAAAAATGTATTACTTGAAAAAAACGATAAAATGAAAGCCGTATGGCATTTTGAAAGCGCGTATGTTAAGGAAATAGTTCCTCGCATCTGGCTTTCTGTTCGGGCATCTGCCGAGTGACCTCATTCATGGGATCTATAGCTTTTGATTCAAGGTATAGTTACTAGGCCATACAGCTTTCATTTTATCGTTTTTCTTTTTTTTTCTTTTTTTTTTACCGCCCACAGTAATCAGGTGCTTTAACTGCTTACGTATTTACCTATCTCAAAAAGTGGTGCTCTATTCATATTAGTCTTTACTATATAATGGAAGACACGAATGTAATGATCTTTCCCTCGTTTTTTCAACCAATCTATAATCAACCTCTCTTAATGATTACACGCAGGGAAGAGCATGACTGATCATGTTCATCTGTTGAGATTTTCAGAGAATTTTTGAGAATTCTAGATTCCTATATCGATATCACATTGAATCTATTTTTCTCTTTTAGGGCAACATTCTGACACCATAGAAGCTGGTCCGATAGCACAGCGAGTAGGGCGCTAGCTTTGACATCTGTGCAGAGCCTGCTGACTCAGGTTCGAATCCCGGTGCTAGCTTTGACATCTGTACAGAGCCTGCTGACGCAGGTTCGAATCCCGGATAAATGCACTACACACCGTGGGTAATAATAAGCAGCGCTCAGATACCTGAGGGTTCATAGTGCTATATAAATGCTAAATTACTATTATTATTATTATATGCTAATCAACAGTACACGATGGTTTTTGCACCCTAATACTACGCACATATTAATCCATCTCGATTATACCATTGCATTTTTGTTACGGATGAATGGTATTCACATCAGGAATTAGTGACCATCATAAGGTACGTTCAATTTCTTCAAACATCAGTTGAATAGTATATTTGCTATCAACAATTGCTTTGTGTGGTTACATCACACTTCCCTTACTCGCCATTTTAAATTTGACCTTTTAAAACAGAGAAGAATTTATGAGCTGAATGATTATACGGTAAGCTTGGCTTGTTTACCGTCTGTACCCTATCACATTATGATTTCGATATAGTTAATGCATGACACATATATATTTTTTGTTGACCATCTCTGGTGAACTCAATTCATGACAGGGGTCATAGGGATTACCATTTTTTTTAGGATTGCACAAGGTTTGTTGTCAATGGTTGAACAGACAAATTTTGCACTCACATTCCTTTACGTTTTTAGAACAAGGGATTCAACATAGGCATGGTGCTGACATATAGGGCTATATACCTAGTGCCTTACTAACTGCAGGTTCTCTGATGAGATTCAAAGTCTTTGTATTCTCATTGATGGCTTCTTCTATTCTATCACGTCAGAAATCCAATTCATCTAACACCACTTCAGCCAGCTCGGACCCGGATTCAGAGGAAGACAGCACTGTGGCAGTCTCAGTAACAAAGAGGCTGGGGAATCATCCAGCAGGGGAGGCTCAGGTTTTTTAGACCAAAGCCGCAGACACAAAAAAGGAAATCAGAGATTCCTCAATTCAAAACAGGTCAGGTTCACAACTCCACTTACAGTGTCTACTCCAATGCCAAGTGTCACACCAAGGGCGGGAGGGGAGAAGCACAAGCGGAAGTGGAAGCTCTGATGAGGACTCAAGTCGTCCAGGCATCTTAACCCAATCACATGCCAAGAAAGGTCTTGGGAACTAATGCAATCAAATTTTGTTATCAACTTATGAAATAGGCAACTAACTCACCAAGAGATTGCTGTGCTTAATAAAGTCTTATCATTTGTGGCCAGCAGGGGCACTGACTTTGTTAATTTTCAAAATGACCTGTACAAATTTCAGAGAAAATTGAAATAACATTTTTTTTGCAACAAAAGTGGACTAATTTGTGCCTAAACCCACACTGGACCCTCTTAGCACATATTCTATTTCGCACATCACCAACACCAAAACTTATGTCATTGAACAAAGATATTGTTAGCACAAAAGTGATGGGTGGAAGGTTTTGCATAAATCTGAACCGCTGGCATTGCTCTGTGCAACCTTCCACACCACCGTTTTTTAGCCCGTCTGTGCCATTGCAAAAGGGGTCCAGCCATATGCAAATCAGCCAGGTACTACCACCAATGGTAGCAGCCCAGCCTGAACTCCTAGGCCAGGTCCCATCTGCACGGAAACACAAGCAACCCCAGACATGTTTCGACCTTGTTGGGCTTCCTCAGTGTGGTACAGCTTGGTTCCCTACGGCACAGCAAGCAAGGGACCCACGTCTGGGCACACCCTCTCTCACATAGTGAGACACACTGTAAGCACCAAAGTGATGGGAGGAAGGTTTTGCATGAATCTGAAACACTGGCATTGCTCTGGGCAACCTTCCACACCACTGTTTTTTAGCCCGTCTGCGCCATTGCCAAAGGGATCCAGCCACATGCAAATCAGTCAGGTACTGGTAGCAGCCCAGCACGAACTGCTAGGCCAGGTCCCCTCTGCACAGAAAAATAAGCAACCCCAGACATGTTTCGGCCGTGTTGGGCCTCCTCAGTGAGGTGCAGCTTGGTTTCCTATGGCGCAGCGAGCAAGGGACCCACGTCTGGGCATACCCTCTCTCGCATAGTGAGACAAACTGTAAGCACAAAAGTGATGGGTGGAAGGTTTTGCATGAATCTGAACCACTGGCATTGCTCTGGGCAACCTTCCACACCACCGTTTTTTAGCCGTGTGCATCATTGCAAAAGGGGTCCAGCCATATGCAAATCAGTCAGGTACTGCCACCAATGGTAGCAGCCCAGCCCGAGCTGCTAGGCCAGGTCCCCTCTGCATGGAAACACAAGCAACCCCAGACATGTTTCAGCCTTGTTGGGCCTATTCTGTGAGGTGCAGCTTGGTTTCCTATGGCGCATCGAGCAAGGGACCGACGTCTGGGCATACCATCTCTCACTTAGTGAGACAAACTGTAAGCACAAAAGTGATGGGTGGAAGGTTTTGCATGAATCTGAACAACTGGCATTGCTCTGGGCAACCTTCCACACCACCGTGCCCAGGCGTGGGTCCCATGCCTGCTGGGCCTAGAGACCCAAGCTGCTCCTCACTGATGAGGCCCAACAAGGCCGAAACATATTTGGGGATGCTCGTGGTCTCGTGCAGAAGGAATGTGACCTAACAGTTTTGGCTGGACTGTCACTTTTGGGGTGGGACCAAGCCTGATTTGCGTATGGTTTTTCCCCTTCTGTAATGGCTTGGCAGGCGAAGAACGATGGTCTGGAAGGTTGCCCAGAGCAACGGCAGTGGTTAAGATTCATTCTAAACCTTCAAGCCATCACCTCTTCGTTTTTGCATTGAACAAAGATACTGCAACTAATTGTGATATCATATGTCAAGACTTAGGTGTTAACATCAGACATTTAGAGATCAATGAATTAAAACCCAAATCTAAATTCACACCCCAATTAGGGATGGAGAATGTGATTGAGACTTTCCACAAGGCAATTACTAAGGACATTCACACCTATCTGGACAGAACATATCTCAACAAAAAGCAGCGCAGATCCAGCATAAGCAGAGGAGAGACTCAAGCCCTAGAAAACGTAGCTAAAGACAAAACAATCACAATTAAAGAGGCAGACAAGGGGGGTAATATTGTTGTGCTGAATACTACAGACTACATTACTATGGACATGTTTCATTTTGCTACACCTCTTTGCTACATACCTCTTAAATCTAACCCTACTAAGAAAGTTGTAGCAGAAAGTCTGCATTTATTAAAAGTATGGTATGACAAGGGTTTTCTAACAGACGAAGAGAAAACTAATACCGAGCCCACCATGCCCACCCTATCTTTTCTACCCAAATTTCATAAACCATTTGTCACATTACCTGAAGTAAGACCTATTATGAGCGGTATAGGGTGAGCTACGGAGGGTCTCTCACAATATTTTGATGAAGCTCTTAAACCAAACATTCTTAAAATGAAATCTTACATTCGAGACAGTATGCATGTTTTGCAGTTTCTTAAGTCTCTGATATGGGAACAAGATTTCTAACCAGCCACTGTATATGTCCCAAAATTGTACACCAGTATAGATCACAACTTGGCAATCCAAACCATTGATTATATAATTCGCAATGCATCTGCATCCTATCTGAAACATACTGAAATGCTTAAAGACTTTCTAAGATTTACTTTGTGTAATAATGTCTTCATGTTCAATGAACTATGTGCAAGCTAAGGGAGTTGCCATGGGTGCCGAATTTTCCCCAGCCTTTGCAAACCTCTTTATGGCTTGGTTTGAGGAAGTCTACATATATAATCTGGAAAGGTACAGTAGCAACCTCATAGGTTGACAACGGTTTATAGATGACATTCTGATTGTTTGGAAGGGATCTCGGGAAACCTTTGATTAATTTTTAAACGTAATCAATAATAATAACTTTGGTATTCAATTTTCAGGCCATGACAGTCCTTTACACATTGATTTTTTGGTCTCACACATTTTTGTTGAGGATGGTAGTATACAGGCCAAAACCTATCATAAACTGACTGAGGTTAATTATGTGCTCCTTGCTCAAAGCAATCATCAACGATCCACGATAAACAATATTCCAGGTGGAGAATTTTATAAGTCCAGGAGGAACTGCAGTCATGATACTGACTATGAGGAAGAATCCAAATTACTTACACAACACTTCTTAAATAGAGTTAATAATCCTGATAGTATCAGATCTGCTGTCAACAAATATACCAACAAAAAACAATCTGATATTTTAGTAGAAAGCAAGAAGCCGAAACAGGAACCACAGTACATAGCCATCATTACACAATTCTCAGAAGACTCTTCTACACTTTATCGTTTGGCTTGGAAACACTGGCACATTCTGAAATTAGATAAGGATCTGTAACCCTTTTTGTCAGAAAATCCCAAATTTAGTTTCACTAGGGCACCCACGATTAAACAAAAAGTTAGCCCTTCTTTCATGTCCAACACGGATGAAAGCACTGATAAAAATTGGCTTAAACAAACCAATGGTTTCTACAAGTGGGGCAACTGCAATGTTTGTAAATACACTCATGAGAATTGCAAGAAATGTTCTGATACTTTTGGTACTGAATTTAGGCTTAACAACTTTATTAACTGCAAATCATGCTATGTTTTGTGCACCAATATCTGTGTTTACGGCAAGCTATATGTCGGTAGCACTATCAGATAGCTGAGAGTGCACATATGGGAACATTTGGCAAGCCTGAGGAATGCTGATCCTAAATCACCACTAGCCGTGCACTGGCAGGAACAACATCGGATTAGCAATAAGGAGGATTTACATTTTATTGGATTAAAAATAAGGCAAGGGAAAAATGGTGGTGACATTAGGCTCAAATTGAGACAATCGGAATGTAACTGCATTTGTTTCCTTAGATGCACCGGCATTGGTCTCAATTGTGTCCATGAAATGTATGTCTTTTTGTAAATGATCTTTCAATACATGTGATATAATGGACATTTGTTTGTAGAGGTTGTCTGGTATAACATTATGAACCTATCTCTCCATCTAATGTCACAAGAGGTGCTGGCACTCTGTTTTTCCATAAGGCAATGCACCTTAAGATTCTCAGTGGATGAAGACTTTCAGCCAACTACGCATCGAGTACATCTTTTTTCTATTCATTATTGTATTAAGATGATCAGGATATTGGTAGACCTTTGCTTTAGACTTGGGATGACTATTACATTTTGGGCATCCGTTTAGTGGTGAGATCTGTCCTGTGTCTGACTCACCGCTGTATGCGTTTTCTTGTAACACAAATATATTTTCTTTTGTTCTCATCTTTGTGCTAGCAATTGCCTCTCCATTACATTGACACTCAGGTGTAGCTTTGTTTACATCTGACGTCATACGCTGGTTGCGCGTATGATGTCATCACACTCCGACATATTTCCGGCATTTTGAAAGCATGTATGTTAAGGAAATAGTTCCTCGCGAGTTGGATTTTTGTTCGGGCATCTGCCGAGTGACCTCATTCATGGGATCTATCCCTTTTCATTCAACGTATAGTTACCAGACCATACAGCTTTCATTTGATTCTTTTATTTCACGCCCACAGCAATCAGCCTATTGGTGTTTTAACTGCTTACGTATTTCCCTATCTCAAAAAGTGGTGCTTTATTCATATTAGTCTTTACTATATAATGGAAGACACAAATTTAATGATCTTTTCCTCGTTTTTTCATCCACTCTCTTAATGATTACACGCCGGGCAGATCATGGCTGATCATGTTTGTCTATTGAGATTTTCAGAGAATTTTTGAGAATTCTAGATTCCTATATCAATATCACATTGAATCTATTTTTCTTTCTTAGGGAAACATTCTGACATCATATGCTAATCAGCAGTACCAGCTTGTTTTTGCACCCTAATATTACGCATTTACTAATCCATCTGGATTATACCAGTGCATTTTTGTTACAGAAGAATGGTATTCAGATCAGGAATTATTGGCCATCATAAGGTATGTTCAATTTATTCAAATATCAGTCAAATTGTATATTTGCTATCAACAATTGCTTTGTGTGGTTACATCACACTTCCCTTACTCGCCATATTCAATTTGACCTTTTAAAACAGAGAAAAATGTATGAGCTGAATGATTATACGGTAAGCTTGGCTTTTTTACCGTCTGCATGACCATCTCTGGTGAACTCAACTCATGACAGGGGTCATATGAATTACCATTTTATTTAGGAATGCACAAGGTGTTGTCAATGGTTGAACAGACAGGTTTTGCACACACATTCCTTTACGTTTTTAGAACAAGGGATTCAACATAGGCATGGTGCTGACATAATTGTATATACCTAGTGCCCTACTAACTGCAGGTATTCTGATGAGATTCAAAGTCTTTGTATTCTAATTGATGGCTTCTTTCTCACATATGTTTGTATCCGACTACCCTCCATCCCTGACCTGATCCGTGACGCTGTTGGTATGTTTTTATACCCCTTTCTTTTTCCAAATTGTTTATATTTTATGTCAGTTATATAATTTACATCTTGGATGCATTTGTTTATTGTATTATTTATGTATTGCAATATGTGTTTCGTCAAATGTGTTCATGGGAACATTTTGTAACAGCCTTGAAAACAACCAGAAGGTCGAAACACGTGTCAGCTGTCAATCATCAAAATTTAAAACTATGTATTGTTAATGTCTGAATTGACATCAGTATTATTAATGTTAAAATTCTTTTTTAACAATTCTTTGAGGGTTGAGTGCAAGTTGCCTTTCCAAAACCCCATATTTACTGTCTCTTATTAACAAACCCTGTGGGTGGTTTGTGGGAATAGTGAGCTTGCTGACACTCAAAAACGTTGTGCATTATTTTTCTTTTCTTGTACTCTCACAGGAAGTAGAGAGTGGTCATTAGCGCACAAGAGGTTGATCGAACCCAGGTACTTAATTCTCTGACATCTGTACTGGCTTGTGGTTTGTGCTAGGCCCACTGAGCAGTGGTCAAAGTGGGCGGGAGTGGTTGGGAGTGGTGTTCTTATACTTTTATTTTAAAAAATAATCAATTCCGGAGTGCTTTTGTTGTGAAATAAAAGTGTAGGAAGAAGTTTAAACGTGCACTTCTGTGCGCTGCATTGAACATTCTCTTAAATAGCAAGTGTGTTTGTTTGGGGGTTTGGATTGTGCATGGAAGGTGGGGTGGCGATGGGGTTTGTGGGAAGTGGGGGCAGGCCAGCAGGGAACATTGTTCCACAACTTCTTTTCCACACTTCGTCCACTGCCACTGAGGGGCCACTGGTTCTTCGGAAAGAGCCAGGGAAAGGAAATTAAGTGCTATACACTTTGACATATCTCATGAATCCAAGTGAGTGGGCCAATGGCAAGGGCAGCTCAAGCGGTTTCAGGGGTTTGGACTGGTGGTGCGCTAGCTGCGGTATCCGCCTCCCATTTCGCATACCTTTTGGCAAAAGTTCAGTCTGCTCTGATGCCGGGAATGGCAGGCTTTTCAGCCAGTAAGAGCACACAAAGCGTGTGTTCTCCTGATTGGCCGAAATGTGGACGTACACTGATTGGCTGCACACTGAGACTGCTAGGGACACAATCCATATTCCCAACAACTGCATACTCGGTGAAGGGGCTCAATCTTGCATGCAGTCATTTACAGCCTTGAAGCTCTGCATCTCACTTCCTGATCATAACTTAAAGGATGTGAGAAGTGAAATGGCTTTTCCCAAATCCCAAGACTTCTTCCATGATGGAAGAACAATACAATTCATCCTTCTTCGCTGCTTACTGAGATCCAGTTTAAGATGAAAACCATTTCACAAAAATGTTCTGCTCCTATACCTTACACAAGGCTTCAATAAACTACAAGTCAGTGGGTCTGGCTTCTAGTGCTTGACTTTTCTTCATTTGAAGTGCGTAATCTTAAGCACAATTTGGTTACATACTTTTGCACATTTCTTTGTATTGTGTCTATCTGTAAAGCAAGGTACACTTCTTTAATAAGAAATGTTAACAAGTGAACAGTTGAAATTTGGAGCAATCCCTGTCACCTGGGACAGTAGTTCCAATCAAGAGGACAAGGACAGGAAAGTAGCAGATGAATGGGTAGAGTGGTGATGAGGGACAAAGAGATTGCATGGGCTGCTGCAGCAAATGATATGGTGTGTGGAGTAGCAGGTTATAGTGGTAGCCAGATAGTGGGAGAGTGTAATAGTTCAAGAATACTTTTCAGGTCAAATAGTAGACATTTTGACATGGAGTCATGGAGTCGGTGGTGCATGGAGACCAAGTGCGCATGCATTTGGTGAGCAGTGGTGAGAGAGTTGTACAGAGTGCATTGCAAAGCTGGTAATTGCATTGCGAGAACAAATGAGCTGAATGGAGTGTGAAGGAAAAGGTAGTGCGCAGTAGTAGCGTCTACAGAAAAAGGTTGGAGGGGAAAATCTTAGTGGCGTGATAGGTGACAAGGTGTGGATCTTCCTGATATGTCATATTTTAAGCCCTGCAGTGATTGTAGAAGAGTTGACACATTTTTGAGTAATACTTTGACTGTCTAAGAGAACTCCTCCTTTGTGGGTCTTGATGGATGGTATAAGAAGGTCCAGGGGAAAATCTATAGGGATGTGGAGGAGGAGTGGAGTCTTATGCGAAGGATGGAATCTGACTTCTGTCTTTGATTAGGTAAACATAAAACAGCGAAGTTAAATGTTGTATTGGATGCCAAAAAGACAATTTGAGATTCAAGAGCAGAGGTCAGTGTTGAAGGTGAGAAAGTAAAGGATACTCTAGGTATCATGAGTGAATAGGTGAAATCGGAGGCTAAATGAGGATACAAGCTTATCTGCGGCACAGCGGTTAATATGTAGTGGGCCAAGGACGGGACCATGAAGAATTACCAATGGGAGGTAAGTGGGGACTGAGTTTTTCTTTTGTAAATCAAGAATATAGAGAATGACAGGTCAGAAAGGCGAGAGGAAAGCCAACAGAGTGCACTGTCATAGACTGCAAGGCGAGAGAGAGGGTTTGAAGGAGAGAGTGGGGGATCACAGTGATGAAAGCCATTGAGATGTCAAGAAGGATGAGTGCGGAAGGGAGCTTTGAGTGATGGGCATTGGTGAGTAAGAGACTTGGGTCAGTGCTGTTGTCGTGAAGTTTTAGCTGCAGATTCTACATGGGTGGGACAACATACCCTAGACCAGCAGATAGCTAGTGACCTAGGTCAATAGTATGGTAATACTGTGGCAATTTTGAAGCAGGTTTGAAAGATCCCTGACTGGTTCAAGAGAAATCATAAGTGGAAAGAGAGGTGGGAGCAGGTGACAGGATTCCAATTGTTTGAGGCGCAATTGCACCCGCAGTGGCACAGAATGCGATTGGCTTTCCAGGCAACCGACAAAAGGTAGGGGAGAAAGACTGAAAAGAGGATAACATTGATATGAGAAGGGAGCAGTAGGTAGGAGAGGGTCTCACACATCTTGGGGATTTTGAATGAGCTGCAGAAGTGTGATGAATCAACCTCTGGGGTACTAGTGGTCCAGGGGTGACTATCGGTTTCTAAACCATAACTCAGCCCCATTCCTCCAATACAGCAGAAGGGATCCAAACAGATTGAAATAACAAGCAAATTATAAACATCCTTTCCCATTTTGGTAACGTGGATGGAATGGCATGCTTGACTCCGAAAGGTCATGGATTTTTGGTTAGTTGCAACACAGCAAAAATGCAATTATTACCCAACGATAGAAGGAGTGTCCAGTCATGGTTGTAAATAAATATCTACTTTATCATTATCACAACAGTGTAACAAAACTACAAAGTACAACCCACCCTGTAAAGGAATGCAGAGGACAAACTGTTTCAAATAAGGGAAAGGGAAGCATTCTGGAGGGTAGTTGGTATGGTTAATATGCAGAGCAGTTTGTTAAAGTTTCTTGGCTTTAGTACAATGGGAAAAACAGATCTTAAAATGTCTCTATGGGGCTTCTGGGAAAGACCAGGGGGACAGAACTACAATGTACTTTGTGCTGTAGGTGTTCTTGTTGCTCAACAGGGTTGAGTCAGATTTATTGCACTTTGCAGGCTTCTGTGACAGAGTTTGAGATGTGAGTTGCTGCGGGTATCAGGTGGCACAACAGATCGGTGAGCGAAGCTGGACAAACAGCTGCATGCTGTCCTACACGGTGGCGCAGGCTCAGGTATTGGTGTCTCAGTGCTGATCAGTGGTTCTGAAGCACTGATTGAGATATCTGAGATGTCTTTAACCGATGACGGCTTGACAATGTTCAGCGTTGCCGTTGGTTGAAGATTGAGGAACTCGACTGGCTTGTAAATGTATTGTAAGGCGTACATTGGCAGAGGATTGTTGCGGCTCTTCTTCCACCTTTTGCAATAAGCTCCTGTTATCGTTTAAGGCGGATGGCCCAAAGCTGAGAAGTGTGTTGCAGGCAGCTGCCTTGCCCTTGGTTGTAGATTCAGAGACCTTCTGGCACTTCCTATCCAGGAAGCTTGGTGCAGAGCCTAGCAGGGCATGCTCTGATCTGGCTGGGTGCCAGTTATGGAGTGGCTGGAGGGTCCTCTGAGTTCAGTATCTTCCTCTGTTCCCTGGAAGATGTGTATGGGAGGGATCTTGCTTGCATCTTTGGATAACCTCATCTTCCTTCACTGGCAGAAGTTGTAAGGCAGACAGTAACTTCAGCCAGTATCCAAAGTAGAGTTCTCCTTTCAAACTTCTAGTGAAGTCTTGAAATTATCTGCCAAAAGAGGCGATCTGCCATCTTTTAAAGCCAAGTGAGCCACAGTGATAGGTGTAGGCTAAGCCAACCTTAATAAATCAATCCTGGGGTCCCTGCCAACAATCTCCTGTATGCATGAGGTCATATCCAGAGTGCTTTGCAACAGGAGATGTAAAGAGGTGAAAACAGGAACAAGGTGTGCCCCAGAAATAAAATGGCACAATCCTTCTTTCATAGGAAAGAGCTTTGGGCTCACCCATGTTCCTATCTGTTGTTTTCAAAGAGTCTTTCTGGTAAGTGGTCCTCACTGTCTGGTCCCTTGTTAAAGTGGAAATTCTCCCTTGAAGCTGCCGCAATACCAGACTCTCTGGCCCCTGTACACTTTATTCTCGTACCTAGTGAATGAGGTCCCCAAGCAGGGGGTCTATTGTAAACCACAGACCCAGATATGAGAGTTCACTGCCCTTGATACTCAGAGGCAGGAGCTGGCTTCAGGTTGACACAGTTGCATTTGAAATATTTTTGGGTTTCCTGCCTCCTTTGTTATTCTCTGCAGCAATGTTAGGCAGAATTATATGCAGTACCCTTTGGGAACACTACACACAATTAAGACTACACGTGACAGTACAATTTCACCTTTTGTAAAAGCCTGTACTACACAGTTATAGAGGTAGCAGTAGCGGAGCAGCCAGACTTATCTCAAGAGTAAGTGAGCAGTAGAAGGAGTTACACAAAGGGACAGCAATTACTATGGTTCAGGCAAACATTGACTCAAGGTTTCTAAGTAAAAGAATATATATTTATTTACTCAACAGTTGTATAACATTTCACTATTCTAAGCAAGTCAAAAATCACGATCATAAATACACCACACTACTTCCCTTAAATTCCAGACAGGTTAAGCTCACAAAATGAATTGGGACCAAAATGGCACTCCAGCAATTTAAAAGGGAGGGAAAGACAAAGTTATTAGAAATTAGACAGATCCAACAGGTAAGTAATCAGGGCAATAGAACAAGAGAGACTACAAGGTTAAAATCAGATAGAAAAGGTTTAGGGCCAAAGTCGATGGTTCAAAAGTCTTTTGCTCAAGAGAATAGGGTTCAGTGTAATTTGCGGTAAAGTTTGTGGCACAGATTCCGGGTGAGGCTGGTTGGTAGAAAAGTTACTTCAAAGAGAAGAGAAGGACAAGCCCTCGGATTGGAGAAAGATTTCAAAGACTTTCACAGCAGCTGACCGAAACGGACAACCAGATTTGTACAGTAAAACAGAGAGGGAGCTGTAGCTGAGGCGGACGTTCCTGGTGGTTCCTTCAGGCTCACGGTTCCTGAAGCGACTGTTGGACTGACAAGAAGTAGGAAGACTGGAGGTTCCTGTGCCACCCAGGGAAGAAACCAGCAGCAGAGCAAAACAATAAATAAAAGGTGCGCTCCTTAAAATCCAAGCAGGGTCTTCCTGGCTATCCGGCCCACTGTAGCTCTGTACAGCAAATTCGACCAGAGGAAGGGTCCTGCCTTGCATTTTGGGCAAACTGGTTGGTCCCACCAGCTCAAGGGAAGAAGTTTCCTGGAGGATCTTCTCTGTTATTGGATTTGGAGATTCGGACCTGCAGCAGGGCTTCACCGGGCAGTTCAGTCATAATAGGGGTCCTCTTCTTCCATTTCCTCATTGGTTCTTTCGTTCCAGTGGCGACTCTGCTCTTCCAGTCCCAGAGACCTGCTTTTTATGCAGTTTTCCCCCATTCATACAGCCTGGCTGTCAATCACACAGCAGGGTGGCTGGCCTGGCAAGGCCAGTCCCCTTAGCCAATCAGACAAGAGTATGACTTGGGTTAGTAAGGCAACCCATGGCAGGGGTCCGAAGATCCCACCATCACATCCTGCCTACCCAGACTATCAGGCACCTTAAAGAGGGCTTATGTGCAGAAGCCCGCGAAAAGACAGTGAACAAAGGAATCACCCCCAGTTTGGCGTTCAGAGTAAAACACGAGAAAGACTTTAACAAAAAGAAATGGCGACTAAACCCAACCGGAGCCAAAATAAAATATATTTGGTCAAACGAGTTTATGTTCGAGGCTAATATAATAGCCTAAAACATTAAACGTGTATATAAGATAATCGCGGTAGAAAGGTTAGGGTATTTACCCCTGCCCCCAGCCAAGTCTTAAAGTTAAGGGAGCGAAACAAGGCTCGAGGAGCCACAGACAAAAAGGGATATGAGTAAACCCTTTCCAATACTCTATGTAAGATGGGTGTACTGGGTCTGTGGTTTAAAGTGACTATATAAAGTTATGGCAACTTTACCTGTTTCTGGGGGACAGTAGTCAGCCCCAGAAAAATGGAGTCAGTGGGAAGTCTTAAAGACAACCCTGTGTCACTACACTGAAGGTGCTGTGTAACACACACAACAAGTGGTGCACATGGAGTAGGTGACGCTCCAGTGCCCAAGATCACACAAACAATAAAAATACACACAGCAAAACACATGTAAGAGTGGGAAAAATGCTCACACTCTTACCAGGTGAAAAAGATAAATCTTAGAAATCCAGCAAAGCTGCTGGGGGACTCTTTAGGTAAGGGAAATCACCCATTTATGAGAATTCTCACTAACAAGCGAGGCCACATGTGGTCCTGTTTGAAATATGCCCTGTTGGTATTCTAATCTCTGCCACCAGCTTCACGGCCTAACAAAGAGTAGGGCAGATCCATGGAGCCTTTGTCAGTTAATCAGGCTGACCATGGCAGGGGGAAGGTTGGTCCTCTCCCTTCCTGGAGATCACAAAGTGTACTCATCGTTGTCATATTCCAACTAAATATGTCAGTGGCCGACCGTGTCTGTATGCCTCGTCCAGCCCGGAGTTCACAGGTCTATGCTTTGTAGAAGAGTGACCATAGGAAAATGTGTGTGGATCAGCCCCACACATTTTACTGAGGTTGGTCAACCAACATTCCATTTAATTAAACATTTCAAAAAGCCCAGTCTAGCACTTGCTGCCGAGAGGAGGGTCAAATTCCTCACAATAAGGCAAGGGTATTAGTGGGCAGAAAAGTGGAGATAGAATAGTAGCATAGGAGTTCCAGCATTGCTTGAAGTGTAGAGGACCATGTGCGTGTTGGGACGGCAGCAAGGAGATAAGATTAGTGAAGTACCTGAATTGAGCTTCATCCAAAACGACTGACAGAGTAGAGAGACTAGGTGGATGTTTGTTAGGAACATTAATTGCAAGGAGGGGACCACTTTCACTTTCACTTTAGTGCAAACGTTCCCCTCTATGCAATGTTTAACTCAGCAAAATATAGTGGAAAAGTTCCACCACATAGTGGAAACGTGTGCATGGCTAGTAATTTGAATACAATCCCTAAATACAATGCTAAATGGTATTTTTTCATCCGTTATCTCAATTGTTTCAATGCAACTGCTCATGGTACCTGAACCTACATACTCATATTCAATCAATTAGTTATATGCTGGTAATCTCATTCAAATGTCTGTCATATGTTATGATTACAATGGTTATAACAGTTTGTTCAAATAATACATTATACATTATACCCATCTTCCCTACCTTACCCACCTCCCATTTGTCTCGCGTCTGTCTTCTGTCAGTCTACCAGTTTGTCTCCCCAAATTCCTATTCTTATTCCCCCTAATGTATTCCTTGCAGACTTACCATAATTCATGTTAAATTTTTTATTACTTCCATCAACTATGCTCTATGAACTATGCACAATAACTTTATTTGATTAATGAATGTTTTAGGTATTAATCCATTTCTTCGCTAGATAATATTCTCAACCTCGGTTTATTTTTTTGTAATAAGCTCCTCTTGAAGTCTGGATCTTGCGAATACATGTATTATCGTTATAACCGTAAAAAATAAAAATTATTCAAATTTTTAAAAAAAGAGTACAACAAGAAAACAGGAAAAATCACCTCACCGTTTCACTTTTGCAAAATTTGTATGAAAAGGAGGAAATGCCTCGTGCAATTAAATTTAATGATTGCGGAAGTCATTTTCACAGTGTTAATATGGAATGTGCTTGCTTTTACCAGGTGGCAATTTCAGATGGATTCCACAGCAGTACTGTCATCATGCTTTAAGTATAGAAGCCGGATGTGTCGGGAGCTGCGGGGAAATGGATTCGGATTTGGACTGTCGCCCCAGCACCCCAACCTCACCTGACAAATCCATGAGGCAGATTGGAAACCGTGCTGGTAAACACTTTTACGACCCCTTTCCCGATGCACTTCACCCCCAACATGACCCCAGTGTGCTTTTTGGAGTACAGGAGCGCAGAACGCATAGTTGGCATGAACGTTGGAGATAGAGACACACATTGGTCCTGAGATAGTGACTTTCCGGAAATTGCGGGGGTTCGGGCGTGAGCGGGTAGTGGTGCGGAAGGAGAGAGATGGGGTTGAGGTGACATCAATGTAGTCTTCCTGGATAGAGGGGGTTTGCACCGGAAACAGAGCTACAATGGGGTGGGTCCTACCTTGAGATCGGCAGTGATACATCAACAGAGTGATATTAATGTAAAACCATTCACTCTACTCATCTTCGTGCAAATGAAAATGACTGATTTTCAGCACAAGGTTATGTTTGAGCATCTTACGCTATTTCATCCTGGTGAGTTACCCACGCATTTTTTAAGGTGCAATTCTTTAATGGAGCAAAGTATCCTTTTGTAGAAAAAACAACGTTTATTTGAGACAAGAGAACGTGTGTACTGCAACCTTGGCACAACCAAACACCACATGCACTCCAAACACATAATGCAGAATTGTTCGAAACTGAGATGTAGAATTAACTTCCCACTAAGGCACTGAACCATTATGCAAAAAAATGCACAGGCTGTTTTTCTCTTCAATTTTAGTGTGGTCTTAAACTGCAGGAGATGCTGTAGTAGAGGCATTGTGCCCATATGTAAGTTAAGAGTTAGTGGCAGATCGATATATTTGCTGACATTTACCTTAGCCACTGCACTTGTTCGTCTTATTTCATAATGTAAATATATAATAAAAAGCCTCGGGACTGGGAATGAGACTCTTTGCAATACCCTTGAAATGTTTCTCCGAATGCACCCACTTATCCATTAGAGTGCGCTTGCAGTCCGACTACCTAATGCAAGAATTAGCACCGCTCTGAGTGCTTACTACCTGCATTAGACAACAGGGCCGCATAATCACGAGCCTCCTCGCTTCCCCATCTGTGCTTTCCAGCCCATCCCGCCCAGACCGCTCACATGCTGGGAATTATTCATGAAGGCGAGCAAATGAAATGGAAATGCATGCAGATGACACTGCGCGCCAGGCCAGGATTTGCGAGTGTGGGCACTTTCTATTTATGAGTAAGGCTGTATGTGAATATGGCAAATAACATATCTTTCTGCTTATGCGGCAAACACACCCACACAGGGCTCACTTGATACAATCACCATGCGAAAGCAGGGAAAGAGAACGCCAGCAAGGAAGCTAGGATATGCGACCAAGGGTATGTGAATGAGAAGACTCGGAACAAGAAAGCAGCACACGGGTCACAGTTTGAATGTCATGAGGTCGGATACCTTTAGGTTTAGACAATGCCCTTTGAACGTTTTAAGTCACAGGGCCTGATTTACAAAAAACAGGTTTTCAAAGGGATCGCACCATTGTAAAAAGCTTTTGTAAATCATTCCCTAGGTGCCCTGTTGTTCCTTCTCATACTGCATTGCAGGGTTTGCATTAGCTGATGTCTAACGACTATGCACATGACTTATTGTGACGCTTGACCTACAGGGATGCACATTGGTATTACAGAAAGGGTCGCGTGCACACCTGCACGTAGCAGAGCGACAATGTCCTCATTCCCATTGGCCCTGCCCATTTCAAATGGCGACATCAATAAACTTTACTTTCACATGTCGAATTTCTATTGAAGGCAGGTAGCAATTAGGGCGTGCTGGTGTGTCCTATATACGTGACACCTCGGGGGTGCCATCAGGGACGTCATTTCACCAGAATGCCAGGGGTAGCGGAAGTGACTTCATGCGACCTTTGACCTCTTATGGCATTACAGGAAGTGATGTGATTTGACCCCACCACCACCACCTCGAACTGACATCACAGGAAGCGTTGGAACACGACCTTTCACCCCTTGACAAAATAGGAAGTGACATCATATATTGTTCCTAAGTGCACTACGAAAAATATGGTTGTGATATCACTATAATGTTATATACATTTCACCATATATCGTTAATATCAGTGTGTATAGGCTCAAATTAATGTGAATGCAAGTAGACGTCCAAGCCCAAAGATAATGAATGATATGTTATTAATAGCAATTACGCGTAAGTGCTTTATATAGAACAAATGTACATACAATTCACACAACTTGCGTTGGTACTCTTATATCGATCTCAGAAGGGTAAAAAGGCTGAGTTCAGGTGTTTGACAACAGACTAAACGAGCGACTCACCCCCTGAAGTGTTCCTGAAATACACTTTCAATGAGTCGGGCAATTATTAAATAGAATTCCAGAAAGATAAATTATGTGTTATTCCTATTCGTTCTGATTTATGGTCATTGCTCAAAGTGTTACACTTGTGGAACCCCCTGTTTTTTTAAGAGGCCTGAACAAGAAAGTCAGCCACTCCAAAATGAAAGAGCCACAGCCCAGGAGCTTACATTTTTTTTTAAAAACATTTTTTTAAAAAGAAAAAAAAATCTAGGGGTAGCAAGGGAGACGAAAGGGGTAGCAAGGGAGACCTTAGGGGTTGCAACTCTCAAACTCACAGCTCCCAAGCCCACTGTCTGGAAATCGTTCTGCTCGTTAAAGGGGTGCAGAGTTCCATGTGTTCTGTGGGCAGCCTGTGTGCGCTTGCCTGGCGCACACCCAGCCATCTGCAGTTTGACTGTTGCACAGCTGGGCCTTCTGAAATCCAGCCCCAGGAGGTAATTTATACTCATTAAACAATTCCCACTGTAGCTGAGCAGCGTGCCCAGCTGGATTAATGCTCACTATGGTGGGCATCACATGCAGGGCATAATCCTTCATGGGTGCTACATGCAACAATGGACTCAACGGAGCATGTTGCTTTTCCTATTATGCATGTTTATTTTCGGGACAAGGGACACAGATGGTCAGTGTGACATCTGATAATGGCCAGAAGCACAAGGGAGAACAAAAGCTTTTATAAGCGGTTCACAAACGTATACCACTAGTCTGCCCAGTCAATTTTTAGTCATAACGATAACACAGACAGAGTGTACTTTCTTCTCAGATTACAGAAAGTTTGCACAATATTAGCACTAGGGAAAGTTTGCCCTATTTTTAAAAAACATAGGTCACATTAAAATACCATTGCACCTCGACAAGTGCAGTTTGGCATATTAAAAGCACCAGGGCTAAAATTGTACTGGTGCAAAAAAGATGCATTTTCATTCCATTTTTGCACCAGGCCAAAATTTGCCCTAGTGCTAATACGGAATGGTATTAGAACTAGGGCAAACTCTGCCCTGATGCAACAATGCATCAATAATGTATCTTATTAGCACTAGGGCAAACTTTACCCTGTTGCAAATGCATACAAAATATATCTTTTTAGCACTACAGCAATTTTAGGACTGGTCCTTTTAATATGCCAAACTGCACGTGTCATGGTGCAATGGTTTTTTAATGTGTCTCATTTTAAAAAAAAATAGGGCAAACATGTTTGCCCTAGTGCTAATATCATGAAAATGTGCACTTGCACCGGTGCAAAGTTTCTTTAATCTGGCCCTATGAATCTAAAAGCAAGGTGAACAACAAATATATGCACTTTAATTAAACACAGACACATTAAAATAAAAAATTCCACAATTTGAGCTAAACTCACATATAACGCAGGCTAGAAATACAGATGAACTCTGTACATAGTAATAGAGGAAACATGCAGTCAAGAATGAATTAACAATTAAAATACGAAATGAAAATGGCTAACTGGGAATTTCTTTGGGATAAGGAAGAAAAGGGGTTTCATCAGTGTCTAGGGCCCAAAGTGAAGGCCCTGGGAAATGGCATCTAGTCAACATCTTCACTTCCTTATTGCCTTATTACATGTTTGCCTGACTACCGGCGCGGTACCAGCAAACTACTCCTACTGTTTCCGCCGCCTGATACCTGGAATTACCGAGATATTACAGGCAGTGGAAAAGGTGGTATGATAGAACTCCTAGGATGGATTTGCCAGAATTACTTCAGCATTCATTTGCCTTGTATTTTGCTGGTCCGGTTTAATTGCTGGTGCTGGAATGACCGACAATTATACTGGCAATTGTACCGGACTGGCGAAACAGCTATGACGCTAATAGTATCTTAAACAGGATCAACCAGCAGGATTCTTGCCACTTCCCTTTGCAGTAGATTCAGACCATACACTCCATGAATTGTGTGATGTAGGGAGCAGCTTGGTGCCCAGAAATCAGCTGGTGTGTGAAGAAACAGGGGTTTGAATTTCGGTTCATGTTTCAAAGCAGGCTCACATTTTTCTTGGATGATATGTTGAAATACTGAGCACTATCAAATGCAAAGTGTAATGCCTATGTATGCTGAGGGCCCCACAGTATGATCCCTCAAAAAATGCCCCCCCCCCCTGCTCTTCACAAGCCATGGAATGGAACAAAAGTCATTTGTAGGAGGCATACAATGGTAGACCCTCAGAGGTCTTTTGTGGACCAGGCCTTTAATCCATTCCGGGTCAACACTGTCTCACCCCTAAGCAAGAGCTTGTTGAGCTTTCAACAACTTCAACTAGTGTTACCCAGAGAGATATATAATGAATCCTTAAATAGTTGAATCTTATCAGTGGACTGGTGTATTTAAAAAAGCCCTCTGCTAGGAGCTATACAGGTACAGTTTTTAATACATCGGCCCTCATAAGAAGGTTGGAGGTAGCCATGCAGGTTAAACTGGCAAGGCTACCTCCAAACTCGCATCCGGGTCTGGCACTCGCGAATGGGCAATTACTGAGCTATTCTGGCCCATCAGGACCTGGTAATTGCCCTTTCGCGGGTGCCAGGCCCGGTACATCCCCATTCCCATTTGAGCCCCTTAGGGCTCAGTGGAAATGGGGAGGGTGGTAGCACTGGTACCGTTAATAATGGTACCTGTGCTACCATCATGTTCTGCTCGCGGCTACCGGTACGGCCATTAGGTCAGACCTGGTGGCTGGAAGGGCACCCGCGAGCAGAACACGTAGTATGACGGTACGGTAGCAACGGTGCCGGTAGCAATACCGGCGCCATTGTGGCCTTACCGCCATACTTGTAATGAGGCCCATCCTCTTCCTGCTTTTGCTGCCAAACTAAGAGGCTGAGTAAATCCAAAATGGCAGAATGCTTACTCTTTTCAAACGTGGCTGTCTTGCTACTCTAAAATATTGTCAGTTCACCCATGAAACATTGAAGACAGAGATTAATTTTCTTGATGTAAATATTATAACAGGTACTAATGCATACAGTACCAGCTTATATCGATAAGATACAGACAGGAATAATCTCCTTCATCGTCGATTTCACCAGCCCAGTCTCATTCAAATTTCACTGTTTAGCCAATTGCTTCAGGTTATACGCATAGTGAGTGATCCAGAGGACTATAATAGAGAACATCCAGAGATGGGGAAAAAATTCATGGCACGAAGATATAAGAAATCAGACATGGAGGTGGCTACAACCAGGATTGATCCTATTGACCGTGATACACTGCTTTGAAAGAAGAAGGAATCCAAAAGTGCAAAAAAATATTGTCAAAAGAATTGGGGAACTCTTACGTGCGATTTAAGAGTGCAAAACCTGTTCAAGGAATTACCGGTATTCGCATTCCAGAGAAGTAGAAACCTGAGTGATGAACCTGTCTCTAGTAAACCACCGACCAAAGAGCCGATCACTAATTTCCTTGCCTGCATTGCTCTCATTGTGAATGTATCAACACTGTAAACCACCCCCACACAGGCAAGAAAACTGAATAGTTTTGTGACATGTCACAGTAGTAACATCATTTATGCCATCAAATGCCCATGTGGGCTGTACTACGTTGGTAAATCTAAATGAGCTGCAACGGTCATATGGAATCAGCACAGATCCTGCATCAGGAATGCTAACCCAGACTCAGCAGTGGGCAGACATTGACAGGAGGAGAGACAAAACTTATCCCAGATAAGGTTCCAGATAGTTGAAGTCGTGCCTAAATTAAATCCTCATGAGGACCCTAACGTCAAATTGGAATGAAGAGAAACCTACTGGATAGATTTCCTATGCTCTCTCACCTCCAATGGGATGAACAAAGAGATTAACTTCCTGTGCTACATCTGACAGCCCCTACATGTGGCCATTTGCCTCTAACTAATTTGCTTCTTTTGCATCTAGTAGCCTCTTGTTGAGGACATTTCTTCAAATTGTTAATTCTACAGAGATGCATTTGCAATATATCTCCTTATATATGCATACATCATAGCTCTTTTCTACTCCTTTTCAGTTTTTTATGGGACATTGACCCATTCCGGGGATTGTTATTCCTATGCTTGTACCCACATGTCATAGCTTTTCCCGACATCCATTTGTGTCACCCCTACACTCACTGCCATTGTTCCACATTGCTCTGTTTTATTTCGATTTGTTTTGCTTGTGCATATTTCCAGCACATTCAGGCCGCTCTCTCTGATCTTAGGACCAACATTATGTCTATATATAACGCTCCATGCTTACCCACCACAGAGAAATACATTAGACTTTTCTCTTAAACTGGCTCATTGAGACAGACACGTCCAAACCCCTCTGTTTCCATGGAGAGGTTGGGAGGCGAGGTGGCGTGGGTGTTGCTACACCCGAAGGTGCGCCGCATCGCCCTATTGCTCTAAATGCATTTTTTGTTTAATATTTTTTAGACACATGCTCGCAATTCGTATTTTCATTACATATTCACCATGAGATCTACGTACGCAGACTGACACATCCCGAACTCTCCTCGGAGGAGTCGGGACACGAGATGCCATGGCCACACCCTGGGTGTGCCGCGCCGTGGCGCCCTATCCGTCGCCTTGGCAGCGCACGTCCACCATTCACTGTCTGCTCACCAGCAGGTAAGAATCTTGTAACCATCTAATCACTTATCTGCAACACTTTCCCTGCGTCTGCTTATATAATACACACCCTGCCCACACATGATTGTGGGTATCTCACTAGCACTGATGCACCCGTTTTATTGGTTTAATTCCAGAGCTTGGAATTGATTGTACCTGATACATATGTTTCTCTCACATGAAAGGAGGGAGGATCGCTCAGCTGCAACGTGCTTGCCTTGGAAACAAGACGACACAAAGCAACACTGGTTCGATCCCCGGTCCGTTCTTAAAAACCTCTGGGTATTAAGCGCTTTATAATTACGCAACTAAGACATATTCCTGTACCAGCGCCTCGATAACCCACAGGCTGTGTGAGGGCTTTAAAAATGCAAAAAAATAATAAAGAGTCCATAGAGATTGACCGCTCGGTCATAACACAAAGGTACTTATTTTCTTTTTCCTTTTCACCACCACTTGCTTGTGCAGCAATGCACTGTATTTTTCATACCTGTTATTACCATATTTTCTCTTTTCATTTTTTCCCCATGTGTTTCTACGTGCACCGACTTTGGTATATACGGCTTTGATTCGATAAATACACTGTATTGCTATTCATCTAATGTTTTTATTGCTAATTAATGTCAAATTTGTGATTTACGATGAATTTATGAATAATCATACCCTGTAGGACTCAGCCCTGATGAAGGAGTACCACTGCGAAAAGCATTGGCTTAGAGCTCTATATTTCGATGGGGCAACAGCTGGCAATCCCTTCTTTTGATATTAAACATTTATTTTTTTCATAAGAAAACTCTACGACTGGTGTTTGAAACCTTGTTTTGTTGTTCAGAGAACTGTACAGAATCGACAGCTCTTATACTTACCTTTCTGCAATTCTATAGTAACTCCATAATGGGAACAGAGTGATAGTGACTGGCTAACTGTGTGGTTTCCACCCAGTTTTTTTCCCACTGTACTTTATTCACTGAACACTTTTATTTGCGCCAATGGATGTGTGATCACCATTAGTTCTATTTTTTATGATTGTATTATTTGAGTGTGGTTTGGCCGTCTGGGTCTTGGGGCTGTCCCTACCTCATACCTCATTGTTACCTTTGTGTCCTGCAAGAGTGATGCACATACAACCATGGCTTCTGCCGGTCTCATAGCACAACAGAGACGGTTGACAGGTCTTGATATCGTCGGTTGTTTGAATGGGGTCTGTAATCATCAACACATCCACAATTGAACATAAGACTAAGGAAATTGCCAGACATGTCTGAATGGATGAAAACCTGTGATTGGGAGCTGAGTACCTTCTCAGCCTCCCATTATATTTTTGACTCAGAAATCTACACTCATAATGCACTGAAACATGTAATTTGTGATGGCCCATCAGGTGAGCCCCAAAACAAAGAGGATGAAGCCACCAGAAGATTGCTTGTGTTGAATCTCTTCTGGACTGTGTCTTTCTAAGAGCACTTCTAGTGGTGATATTCTATCAGTGTTTGCGAAAAAACACTTTCTTTAACTTCCTGCGGGGCAAGCCTTGTATTATGGTATTTCCTTTTCACTTGATTCGGGGGCGAAAGTCGATTCTCAGGCCATAACAACTTCACATTCTGAGAGTCACACTTCTGTCCCCATAGTGATCCTGAATGAAGAGGCAGCAGCAGTGAAACTCTGACCACTAGCAACGACATGTGCCCGCATCCTGTGATTACTTAACACCTGAATGGCACATAGCATAAATGGATCATCTTGCAAGTTGGAGCCTTGATTGTATCAGCGACTGCACTGGCCCTGAATATAAGGTGATGAGCACACCAACATTTCCGACAACCATTAACTGGCCTCCAGTTTAGAATTGTTGCCCTAAACTCTGGGCAAGGAATAATTCCCATACCTTTTGGCAGCAGCTGTGAAATCATTGGCTACGTATGGGAAAAAACATACTACATCATACAATATATTAAAAAGGCAGATGCATGTTTGTCTGATGCAGTCATGCGCAGCAAAGACTGCACACTTCGTATTTTGTCACCGCTAGAGGGAGTTGTTGCCTTAAGAAATAAGCAGTTACCATCGGAAATACAATTGTGACCGGTAGAGGGAGCTGTTGCATTCGGAAATACGTAGTGGTCCCGCGTGTCAATGAAAACCAAAAAAATATTATTTTTCTATTAACATGAATTACAATCAATTACAACCAAACATACCACATAGCGTATTAACATTCAGAAAATGGCTCTCCTCACGCACTTTGGCCCATGTACACAGGCTTTCACACTAGTTGAAAGAGACCTGTCTGCACCAAAGATAGTGGAGCAGAAGGACATGTTCAAGGAGTGAAAAATCAAGTTTCAGTTCCTAACAAGGGAAGAATTACTAGCAGCAATTCAGAAGCATCAAGAGGAACAATATTATATTCTCCCAGAAACAGATGTTGAGGAGAACAATGTGATAACTGACAATGTGCCAGCAAGCTCAACCACCACAGATCTTCTTCCTGTTGCACCATGCATCGCAATGATAAGTCCACCACAAGAGTTGCAAATCCAGATAGCCTTTGTGGCTAAGTGGCAGTCATGATACCTTGTGACTGCCCATGATAACTTTAAACGAGGTGGAATTTGACAGTGGACGGGCCCACCGAGATGTCAACATTGACATGAGTTTCCTCGCAGCACCTCCGAGAAGGCATATTTCCTCTTCTGGGTCGGCAAAGGAATCATACACCAACCTGCATTTCTGTGTTTAGCTGTTACATCATCTAGCATCATGGTGGTAACTAGAAGAGACAGACACCACATACCCAAAACCATACTAATAACTACTTTAGAACATATTTTATGGAATGAGAATTTCACATTAACCAGTTCTGGTTTTTAACCTACAACTGGCTCCTGCCTCCAAATACTTGAATGGCATGAACCCATGCTGGTCGGTGCAGCTACAGGCCCTTTTCAAGTGAACAATTACATAGATAAAAATCCCTGGGTCTATGTACTGCAGTATAAAGAACCATCTAGTTAGGGATGCCCAATGACTCCACCAATGAGGCCACTAAACAACATCTCCCATTGTAAGAGGGAAAATGACCTGAGAGAACTTCCACCATCCTGTCCAGCATTGTAATCTATCAGTCACTTCTACTGGCACACCTGATCTTGCTATGCTGATAACCCAGGTTGCTCTCTTCTCTACAACATGTGGTCAGTTGGTAATTCCGGCCATGGAAGATAGTGGAGCCAACTACCTTAAAGACTATTGTTTAGCCTATTGAGGGAGTGGATTCCAAACGCTTGGCATCTGGGAAACTAGTCAAATTGACTGCAAGCGGTGACTTTGTTCATCTCTCAAAAAAGGAAGTACATATATTTTTTGACTTAATACAAGTAGCTAATTATCGCATAATTCCAGGCCTTCCCATGTTTCAACAATATAATCCCTACATTAATTGGAAGGCCTGTTGTCTTTTCTTGGAATTGGAAGACTATGTTGATAACTGTCTCAGATATGATATGATACAATATGATATGATATGATAAATCAGGAAATCAATACTACTGTTGCAGTAATAGTTCACTACAAACCCTGACTATGGCCATATCCCCAGTAAGCTACATGTACTTGATACCTGCCAAATATCATAGATGCCTGAACATGTTTTCAGAAGAGTGGCCAAGGTTGCTACCAACTCATAATCCAGAAGAGCGTTTCAGTGATCTCTTTCTCAACACTACTGTTCCCTTTGGTCATATGTCTATAGTTTCATATTAAGAAAACACAGCATTAAAAGAGTATCTGCAAAACATCATAAAAAATGGCTTGATAATGAAGTCTAAATCTCCTGTAGGAGCCACCTTGCTGTCTGACCCAAACAAAAATACCAGGGAGTAAAGACCATGACCCGTTTATCACAGAATCTCAAAAACAATCAAGACACATGTCCATTGCCATGCATTGCAGCTCTTTTCGAAGCTGTAAAAGGTGCCCATATCTTCACCAAATATGGCCTCCAGGGCATCTATATTCTCATCACGATCAAAGGTGTTGTTGAATGTGAGATGGCTTTTGGGATCCCTTCAGGCATTTGGCGTATAGGGCCATGCACTTTGGCCTCGCTAATTCCCCTGTTATGTTGCAGTGTTTCATGGATTATCTTTTTTTAGGACATGTTGTAACACAAGGGATCATCTAATTGGATTGCATCTGGATATACTCTGCCAATCCAGAGTATCATACTGCTCATATGATAAAGGTACACAAGTAAAGCATACAACTATTGCAGGGAACCTGGTTCAGGATGGCTATAAAATGAAGATTATTGAGAGACATAGTACTTGAAATGAGCATTTTAAACAAAAAGGACGCCAAAAAAAAGACATTCAGAAAGTTCCAGGCAGGAAGGTCTTCTGTTTTGGTCACTCTAGCATTCAGGCTTTATCTCCTCTTTCTGGATTTAGGCTTTCCTCCTATTGCCAAGTGTCCCAAAAGTTCTTCTCTTCACTGGTGTTGTCTTTCTCGCTGTTACATATTCCCCTCTTCCAAGGCTCAGGAGTCTTCCCCCTGTTTTTTTTGCTCAAGGATATGGTGCCATTTCATCCTTCTACACCTAGGGATATAATTCCCTACTCACTCTCTCATGGATAAAGTGCCCTGTTCCCCCCACTCTCTCTCTTTCTCTCTCTACACTGTAGCAAACCCCTCTTCTGTGCTCACAGGGCACTCCTCTTCTACACATCCTGTCAGGATTCCAGCTTTGCATCCTCTATGATAATTGGCAGCTATATCAGTCCACTCCAAGATATCCATCAATGCCACATGGTTTTGGGAATCAATCAGGGGTGGTCTGGTTAGTACTATTCTCTGTTGAGGAAGGAATAAAATGTGAGACTGAGACTTTTACTTTGTTACACTAGCCAAACATATTTAGTATACATCTTGGTGGATTGAGGCATGTCCATGGACTTAACAGAGGTACAATCCATACTTGAATGGCCTTCACAAGATTAGCCAAAGAGATACAGTGTTTTTTATCAGCTTGGCAAACATTTATCAATCTGCTTCTTGAAGCACAATTTCCCACCAGGAATTCATAGTGATCAGTGCATATCACTGTGGGGAATTGTGCCTCAAAAACAGATCTCTATACTGTTCAAGTATTACACAGTTTTGAATGTTGCAACAGTTGCCAAGACAAATAGGCCTATTTATATTTACAAGATGTTTGCATCACAAATATATGCAGAACCATGAACACAGTAGACTATGGCTTATTACGCAGAGAAACAAAGAAAGAAGTGTAAACACCAAACACACTGAGCTATCTGTATCACGTAAGTTAATATAGGTAGAATATTTTAAATCTCTTTGGAACAAGGAGAGCTATTTTTAGGATGATTCAAGGTGCAGGGGAGAACTTTGGCAGCCCTGGCATATGGGCTGTACATGCAAACTAAGACAAAATAAGTTCCCACTTTGGGAACTCGCGTCCCCTGCACACTATATATGGCTAAAAAAGCTCAGTGGAATCATATCTATACTGAATCTCTCTTATGAGATATAATTCCATTGAGCTTTTTTAGCCATATATAGTGTGCAGGGGACGCGAGTTCCCAAAGTGGGAACTTATTTTGTCTTAGTTATTATGAAGAGAAAGCAGTAAACCAGTCACGCTAGGCTATGCAGAGATGAACTATGGAAATAGGATGTTTGTATTTCTGGATGATAACTTCCTACAGAAAGTGCAAGAAGCCACACAGGAAACCTCTGGTGACGAATCTGTCTGTTAAATGTGATATCTTATACAGGGCAATCTTTAGGAATTTTGGGGTTCAGGGCACAGTCAACTTTGCTTCCCCAGACACCAAAGAAAGTAGGGGGAAGAAGATCGGGTAGCAACCACCATCCCCAGCCGTTATCATGATTACAGCGCATAGCTTGAAATGTTGCCCTGGCATGGATTAAAACACGCATGGGAACTCTCTTGCAGTTCCTCGACCACATCCATCCATGCTGGAATGAGAATAATAAACAAGTGCCATTTCAAAATCAACATTAGCTATGCGATGTGAGTACTTCTGTTGTAGCATAGCCTCAGAACACATTTAACAATGTCAGACACAATTAAGGTATACCAGCTTTAGTTTAGATGCAGGGCACAGATCAGTAGCCATATGAAAAAGTTATTCATACCCTAGCCTAGTCACATAACTTAGATTATTAGCCTCATATAGTGTATAAATGCTCTAGCTTGGCTACAGAGGGCCGATTTGTAGCAACAAGGAAGGTGCACATGCTGTAGTGTAGACAGAGGATACAAATGAGAAGTTACCATAAAGGTGCACACATCTAAATATAGACTGTGTTTCAAAGAGGGACATTAGTTTCAAGTGTTCTTGTCATTAGTGAGACAAGATACACATGATGTTGTAATGTGTAGCATACCAATGGTCATCATAATTATATATGAAGAATCGATGTAGCCAGTCGAAACAGGAGGAATAAGGATTTTTTTAAGCGAAAACTGAAACCCTTTTAGGGGCTGATCATTTTTTTAAATTAGGGAATTGAATTCTGACAGTTTCTGAACTATGAGATTAAATGAGTTGCCCTAAACAAAACGCATTAATTGAGCCCAGTCTGAAATGTCTGCACTTGATCACACTTGTTCCTGGTTCTTGCTATCCACCACTGTGCAGTTAATTATGAACATTTGACTTTCGTGATCTAAAACGAATAATCTTTTTTGGAGACCTGACTTGGAAATTACAAATATCACATGATGACCAATATGGCAATGTTAAAAAAGATCGGTATAGAATAATGTCATGCAAAAGCAGAATAATTGAAAATGTAGCTATGCCATCATAAACAGGAGTCTGCAAGTACCACAGTACTAAGTTACATGTTCCTAAAATACCTCATCTGGATTAACTACAATATTGCACAGATGTTTCTGCTTAGTTTTTGATGATTGCCAATTATTATTAATGATGTGAAAACCATTTAAAACTGTAGAAAATAAATCTATTTTTTGTATCAAATTAGGAGACATGAACATAAGCTTCCCAAAGACATGCATGTGCTATGTACTAGTTTTTATATAACACTAGCAGTTGTACACGTGCTTCACTCGGTAATTCCTACTATAAAGAAATATAAAAATGTATATTTGATACTTTTTACATTGTCTACACCAATGAACCTACCCACATGCCACATTTCAGGTGTGTAGCATGTTGTGAAGTATCCTGGATATTTTAAATAGGCACACACACACATATCCAAGCATTGCAGGCCACTTAAAAGAACGCATTTGAATTGTTTACACCATAGAACCTTTTTCACAAAAGTGTGTCCAATATTTTTACCTTATTCATCATTATTTCAAAATACGTATATTTCATAAAATGAAAACAAATTACTTTGCGGAACACTATGCTTTTAACCAAACTATCTAATTTATTGGTATCTTTTTCCTTTTTGCATATTTTCTGTGCTCAACATTTAGCATGGATTGTTTGCTTTTCTTCCCCTGGTTAATGAGGTAATGGACATTTTATTGCTTAGAGTATGTGCAGCATTCTACTTTATAATGCAGTAACATATCCCATGGTCTTATCCGGTTCTTATGTTTGGTAGCTAATCATTCCTGGATTCATTCGTCACATAGAGACCAAATGGCTCGATAGTTTTGGCATAGTGAGAAAGAAAAACATACATGTATGTTATAATTTTTGAATGTCTACATCACCTACATGCCACATTTCAGGTTTGTAGCATGTTGAGAAGTATGGTGAACCTTTTGAACTTACACGCACACAAATTCAAGCATTACAGACTGCTTAAAAATTCACACTTAGAAAAAAAACAAAATTAGAAAATTGTATATTTTATACTTTCTACATTGTCTACATCATAAAACCATAAAACCTACCCACATGCCGAATGTCAGGTTTCTAGCATATTGCTAAGTATGCTGAATATTTTGAACTGATGCGCACACATATCCATACATTGCCGCCCCAAAAGAATTGGACAAAGGTATATTTATATTGTATACTTTTTGCATTGTTTAAATACACCATGGAACATACCCACATGGCAAAGTTCATGTTATTAGCATGTTGGTAAGTATGCTGAACATTTCGAACCAACACACACATATCCAAGTGTTGCAGACCGCTTAAAAATAAATGCTTAGACAAATAAAAAATTATTAAAATGTACATTTTATACTTTGTACATTGTCTACACCATATCTACACCATGCAACCTAACCACTTTACATGCCAAATGTCAGGTTTCTAGCATGTTGTGAAGTATGCTGAACATTTCGAACAGACACACACAAACATATCCAAGCATTGTAGACCTCTTAAAAAAAAACGCTTAAACAAAAAAAGAGAAACATTTATATATGTTATACTTTTTGCATAGTCTACACTATGGAACCTACCAACATGCCACATTTCAGATTTGTAGCATGGCAGGAAGTTTGCTGAACATTTCAAACATACAAACAGAAATATCCATACATTTCCCCCCAAAAGAATTAGACAAAGATATATTTATATTATATACTTTTTACATTGTTTACATACACCATGGATCATAATCATATGCCACATTTCAGTTTTTTAGCAAGTGGGAAGTATGCTGAACATTTCAAACATACATACACACACAAACACACACACACACACACACACACACACACACACATATCCAAGCATTGCAGACGCTTAAAAAAAAACTTGAAAAAATATGAAACATTTATAATTTATACTTGCTTCATTGTCTACACCATGGAGACTACCCACATGCCAAATTTCAGGTTTGTAGCATGTTGGGAAGTATGCTGAACATTTCAAAGAGACATACACCCACATGTCCACACATTTCCCCAGAAAAACACATTTAGACAAAGGTATATTTAAGTTTTATATTGTTCCATTGTCTACACCATGGAACCTACCCACATGCCACATGTGAGGTTTGTAGCGTGTTAGGAAGTGTGCTGAACATTTCAAACAGAGACACACACTTATCCGTAATTGGCACTTTTATATAAAGACAGATTACCCTAGCACTGAAGTAAAGGAGTGCTGTATAAGAGGATACAGTAAGAGGGTGAAACAATATGGTCATTCGTAGTACAGGGTACTGCAACCTGCAGCTCTAAATATGCTTTTGACTACAACCTCAATGACCTCTAATCATTGACTATGCTGGCTATGATTGATCGGAAATGTATTTTGGTACCGGACTAAGAGAGGATTATGGCAAAGCACCAAAGGATCAAGGATCAAGGTCAGTGTACACCTCTGCACAGCCTGCTTTGGCCTCTGATCCCCCATTTGCCTCTCAAAGCTAACAGCCTCTCCAGCACCCACTCATGCACTGGCTTCCTTTGCTCCCCTCTGGCACCCCACTCTCAGCTCAGGTGAGAGGGCAAATGATGCACCAGTATGGTCTGAGAGAGGCAGGTTGTGGTGGAAAAACATCATATGCAAGCACACAATGCATTCACTCAAACACACAACACACCTCCTTCCCTTTCAGAGTGCATGCACATCTTAATACAGCCACACACACAAAACCCAAACTAGAGCACACAACACACCTCAAACACACAGCACACCTCCTTCCCTTTCACAGCACATGCACACATTCACGCACCCCCAAGCATTATACCCAAACTGGAGCACAGTGCACTCTCACACACAAAAAACATTGTAGTCCAAAACATCTGGACATCCAAAGTGTGCAGTCCCCTCACCGACAAGAATAGACAATTAAGGGTGCACTTGGAACGGCATGGAGAAATGAGAAACAGAGGCTTACAGACAGAGAGTACCAGTTAGATAGGCAAGACCTTGTGATATTTAGTTGGCTCTCAACCTGTTTAATACCCTTTATAATGAAAGTGCCTACATGATTGAAAAGAGCAAGCAGTGGGCTAACAATGGCACTGTAATGAGAGAAGGGAAACTTTTTCAACAAGATGGTACTATACAGTAAGATAAAATGATGGATCCATGATTACATTATTGTCTGGTGGCAAAGCCTTGCCACTTTGTCTCCACAGTCATTAATTTGGCTTCCTAATCACCTTTCCCAACAAACACATTGTGTTCTTTATGGGGATGGTCTCTCAATTTTTACAACTCTTGATTTGGCGGCCAAGCCCCAGATCTGCACCATGCTTTCTTTCTTTGTTTTTTGTAACTAGTGCTTTCTGGTGAAATTACGTTGTTTTGAAGGACAATAGGTGTTACAATCGCCACAGTTTCTCTACTGAAGTTTATTAACCGTTTAGAGAATATAAGCGAAATCTCCCTTGCCAGAATATGATATTGTGATCTGGTTTAATAACACTGATACTTGCATCATATACTGAACATACTGAGCTACCTTCTGAGGCATCATGGCAATACAACTTATATGTATGCATTTCAGCTCTAGCTAGGGCATGTGACCAATTTGCATTCCCCAAAGAAAGATACAGAAGTTGTACTATAGCAAACAAACACACACAAGGTAAGTCATACAGGGGACAGATACTGCATTAAAGGAATCATTGGTCAAACCAGAACTCAATTGTTATCACATTCCCAGCAGCGATGACAGAGCCTAAGAAACACACTATAGAATATCAAACCATGCAGTATTTATATTTTGTAAAATAATTGCACTGCCTTCTTTGCATCAAGCGGCAAGTTTGAAGGTCCCCTCCAAGGTAGGAGCCCGGGACACATGCTTCTTCTCCCCACCCATGAACATGTCTCTGATCGTGTACCTCAGCTGGAGTTATTCTTTAGAGTGAAGTGCATCTATATTCCTATGAAACTTTTGCAAGAAAAACTATTTGCCACGTGTCATGATACTCTTTTGGCTGGACATAGGAGTGTGAATGCCAACAGGATCACTATAACTAGAATTTTTTGTGTTGCTACAATCACCACTGAGATTCATGAATATGTCACCACTTGCAACATATATATGCAAAGTAAAACTCCAAAGCACAAACCTGTAGAGAAACCTGTTCAACCCTCTCTCCCCACCTTTCACTGGCAGATAGGTTTCCCTGACTTAATTGTTGCTTTACTGCCTTGTGAAGGATACATGACAACAATGGTGCCCATGGACACCTCCACTGAAATTTCTCATTTCGCACATCTGCAAAATGTAAACTCTGCTTCAGATTTGGCCCAAATATTCTTGACATAGATCATTAGGCTTCCTGGGTTACCATCTGCCATCATCTTTGGCCAAAGACCCCCAATGCTTGCCGAAGGTTTTGATAGGTCTTTGTAAATCCTTATGCATCAAAGAAGCTCATTCTTCTGGACTCCACCGACAGAGCATTTGTCAAACAGAAACGGTAAACCAGACCAGTTGCTACTTCTCGTCTGCATCTCAAGACAACTAGGTTTTGCTATTACTGACTGTAGAGCTTTCCTACAACAATTATACTCATGCTATGACAAAAGTAAGTCTTTTGTAATGCTCCACTGATATCGAAGCTGTTTTGCCGTAAGATAACAATTGCTCCATTGAGCATTTGCTAATGAAAAGCCAGAACACTACACCATACTCAAAAGAACCTGAAAATTGCTCTAGACATCACCAAGAAATAATCTGATTTGAATGGAAACAATGCTCCCATTTACAAGAAAGAGATTAGGGTGTGGTTGTAAGCTAAACATCCAATCCTTCCATGTTTTAACCTAAGTATTTCACCTCATTCCATATCGAAGGTATCATAAACCCTTTCAACTTTATACCACGATTTCCTCTTCAAGGAAAATGTTTCATCCTGTCAAGACCTATAAACCATGGCATTTTCTCAGATACAGACACTTATCTCCTCTCTTTTCATATCAATGGAACTCCTGAGAAAAAGTGAGATAGATTTGAGATTTTCACTAGCACCAGTTCACCTTGCAATATCTGATAGCATACTCAATATGAGACAAGACGTGGGAAACAGTAATTCATGTTCATTCCCCTAGCTTTTTTATTTATGAATTTATCACATTTATATAGCGCACCTAACCCTTGGGTATCTGGGCGCTTATGCTTAAGAATACCAGTACAAGATGCAAGTACAGTTGCAGGTACATTGTACTATAGTTACGTTTCAGGCTTAGTCCACATCCTTGCAAATAAACATAATACATCATATGTTTCCTAAATCTCTGAGAAGTGCCTCGTCTGACGGGTTAAGAAGGGGTTTAGTTCTTAGGGGTGTACTAGGGGTAATTTTTGATGTCTTGGTTGAAGAGCCAGGTTTTGAGTTTTCTGCAGAATGACTAGAGTGAAGGGTCAACTTGGTTTAGAGATTCCATTCTCTACATCCCAAGAACCATAGTGGTATGGATTTTACCAGTGGACATGCTGTCACAATCCCTCATGGTCAGCTGCCTTCCTTTTCAGAAGATGGCAGCGGATAATGTATTAGCCAACTAAAATGGCACTGTAGACAGAACCTTCCTCGAAGGACCGCAAGATGGTTTACTTCCGCTTCTGTGTACAAAGAGGAAGAGCACACCAATGAATATTTCTGGAGTCTTCAAATGGTAATCCCAGCATTGCAATGTTAACGTATTGCTTGTATATTACTAGCTGTTTTGCCTTCCTTTTGCCCCTGCTCTAATTCTTCTGTGGCATGTCTGTTGTGGCTTGGCACATTCTGCTCGATCTGTTCGATTCTCCTGTCTTGTCTTCTGTCTCCCCCTTGCTTCTATATTTTCTTTTGAAACCCTCTTCTGTTCCAAGAATATTCTGAATAATAATGATCTGCTGTGAAAACATCAAAATGTCTGTGTCTCTCTGCATCCTTTGATTTTCTCCAGGGCACCATACCATCTTTCCAATGGTTTCACTCCCATTGGGGTTTTCCTCTTGACGGTTTACATTTCCTGTCTCTGCGTGTGTGCCAGCTGTTATATGTGCTACCCTCATAATGGTGAATAAAAAGGGCAGATCCTATATTTCTGCATCACATGACTGACAACATACTGAAATGAGACCAGTTACTAATAGTGGAAGTGTCAAGGTGGTCCCATTCAATAATCAATAAAGAAACAAACTCAAGAAAATGGAGTCAAAACAAGTAAACAAGACCACCCATCTTTATTCAAGCATGAATCAGCTGGGAAAACACAAAACAAACATTCTCAAAGTTACAATGTAAAACACAAGCATTTAAGGGCAAAATATGTCACACATGATGTCAGAGTTAGTGATAAGAAAACGACTACCATCGGTTAAGACAATATATTACATATATATCTTATACATGACAGCTACTACTATTCGATATTCTCTAACTGATGGCTCCTCCAATAGTCACCCTACTAAGAGTGTTTACTCTATATTCTGTTACCTTGCTTCAGTGGCCTACCTGGCGTACATAATCCTAATAGGCTGGTGGTTTGCTCATCAGACCGTGGGCACTTTTTGTGATGCCATCTTGTGTGGTGGCTAAGGAGAGATGGGTGGACTGCTTTGATTCAGTTTGAAGAAATCAACCTCCTTCTAATTCTCATGCTGAGACCTTCATCTTGCAATTTGTTTGTGGCCTTGATGCAGCCCGATTGTCAAGCTGCACAACGGAAATAGCAGGTGCGCTGTCTAGTCAAGCTAGGAAAAAATGGTAATTGTTCCGATCATGTGGTAAAGGACCAATACTTCAGACCTTATTTTCATCTATTTATTGAGTGTTATGCTATTCAACTCGTATGTGATGCTCTGTGTGCTTATTTATCAAGAGACCATTGGGCATGGTATCCTCTTGCACCTGGAGATCAAAAGCTATCAGTATTTTCTCACTGCTGCCGATATAAACTAATTAACATTTAGAGTTGCGTACTGTGCACTTCTGGGAAATGTTATCTGGTGGATTTGATTCCCTGTTGGGGCCCTCTGTTTCATAACCTTGATGCCCGAGCCTCTGTCTGGATATTGTGTGGCTTAGGACTGTGTGCATAAATCAGTTTCAATGTCAGGCTTCAGTATTTCATAATGTAGACCAGTTCTGTCTAAAATGGTGGTACATTGATTCACTCTCCGCCATGTTAATATTATTCATGTCTCGTGCATTGCATGCACCATGTTTAGTCCTTGCCAATGTATGATGTAATTTGCTTCTCCCTATGTTCATACCTATGCTACTTTGTGTAATCCTATCAGGGTCTGCTCCAACCTTTTAAAGCTTATATGTGCTCTCTACTAGTAGGCCCTACATTGTGTGGCACAACCCATTCTGCTCTTTATGGAGGCTGCATTGTCCCTAATGTTTAAACAAATTGTTTACAGGTCATGTGAAATATTTGTCAGCGTATACATTTGTTCACTCTGTGAATGTCTGGTGGCGGGCCACACCTGGTGTTGATTTTATCTGCATCATGATACTTCCCCTTCTGGTCAATTTATTGACCCCATACCGCTGAGTTGTCCTCTTCTCAGCTATATTTTTAGGGATCCACAAAATAGAGACCCCCCTCAAGCTGCATCCCTGTTGCACATATTCCTCTGGGCCACAAGTTAAAAACAGCCTTCTCCATCTCCTTCACAATCCTCCCAGTGCTGTGTATAATTTTTAGGATCTAATGGGGTATCAGATCTTGTACTAGGGGGCCACATGGCCTTTCTATGACATGCATACAGGTTTGTTTATTTGTTTTGGCATGAACATCCATTACATTATGGTCAACCGCCACTATTGTCAACCTGCACTTCTCTATTATTTTCTTTCCTGCTCTTCTACATTGTATTAGTATTATTTGTAGGACACAGAGGCCAGTCAGTACTGGCGCTAGTACTGATTAGTATTTTAAACGTGTTACCCAGCCAGGTAGGGACCCATGATAACAAGTAATGAGACCAGTTCTCATTTTCTGTTGAATCAGTCTCTTGCGCCATTTTTGTATACATGTCTTGCTGGGACGTTATTGATTCTGTCAAGCTCTCATTTTGCTCATCATGCACTGGTATGAATATGCAGCAACTTGAGTCAATATGTGTAGACACTTCCCCCTTCATGGCAGTGCAGAGGTCAAAGACATACCTATTCTGGACAGTCAGCAATCCGATAGCTCTCAATTCCTCCTTAATTGTGTTTACACCCATTTGTAGTGGCATTGATCTTTAGCAGTAACTCCCGTATGGATATCTGCAATCACTTAGCATTGGAAGCTGTTTGTAAGCTAGGGACAAAGAGGGATGCAAAGAACATTGATGCTGTGCTGAACAACCTGTATTCAGGTGGTAACTTGTCCAGTGACTATTAACATTTAGTTGAGAAATAATTGTCTCTTTGTGTGTGCTGTAATGTCAAAGATCAACTATTCCTTTGTTTAATATGTATCAGGCGGTAGTCACCAATCTGCACCACATTACTCTGTGACACTACCATGCCGGTGCATGCAACACTGCCAGCACACATATACGACCTCAATCTGGTGGGAGCTGCATATAAGCTTTGGTACCACAGGCCCATTAGTGGTCCATCAGTACTGCTGAGCCTATCTTACTGCCTGGCAAATCGATGATGCAACCACATCCTTCATTCTCTCCTACCTTCAAAATTCCTTTGTTTCTGAAGCATAAGGAGGTTTTTACCATCTTTATTATGTCCTTTGGCCCTGTTTCGTCCTCTATCCAAGTTAACAAATTGGTAATTTTTGGCCACTCATCAAGACATTCAAAGTTTCTGCTCTTCATACCATTATTTCTTCTACCCATCCTTCAGAGGTATATACTTCCCTTATTATGTGCAATTGTGGTCTATTGCAAAAGAAGGGTATTTCTATCCCTTTTGAATCTGTACACTACAACAATGGATGTTCTAAATCTGTTACCTCACTTCTGCATGGCCCTGATACTATGTTTTATGTTTTTCATTACCATTTTCTTTCATTCCCCTCACTTGCTTTCCATCAATATAGTTATCTTCATAAAACAACTCTGCTTTTGTAACACATTTCATATTAGCTTGTTTGCCCTGAAACTGTCCACTTGTTTTGTACATTGCTAGATGCATGAGGCAGTATGCTCTTTTTTTCTGGTAACCTTAGGCCACAAACACTTTGGAGGTACTCAAAGCATGTGAAATGAGGGAGCATACAAAGCAGTTCTCATCTGATTTCTCTGTCCCCACCTCGGTCATGTGGCAGTATGACAAGCTATTTAATCTTCCATTATAGCTTTCAAAATTGTGTTTTTAAAAGTTTTCTTCATCGGACACATCTCTCCTAACTCTCTTTCTTTCTCCACTTGTGTTAGCAATTATGTGAATGCTGTCATTGCTAATAAATCAAATTACTATTATATACAAAACCAGAGACAACAAAGGTGAAAGAAAAAAAAAATCATAATGCTAATAGAGTCCAACTTCTCCAAAAATCTTTTCCTGGACACACGCTGCGTCATAAGGGGGAACAGTGTCTGTTTTCTTGGAACGGTCCATTGTTCAGGTATGTGACATCATGTGTCACATTGCAGGTCAGCTCTCATTCTTTCTCTTGTCTGTGGTCTGGTCACATCATCTTCTTCTTCTAGTCTCTCTTCATCTGATAGGGTGGCTGTGTCTGTACAAATGTTCACATTTATGCACTCAAGCCTTTTTCCCTCTCAGTTTTACCGAGGAGGGGTTGCATTCTGGACAGAATATGGTCCATCAAACCGTGACAAAATTCCTTATGTATACAAGGTTCCCAAGAAACAATTGGTGAGCTGATATCACAGCATTTATATCTACAATTTATTCTCTGTTGCCGTTGCGTGCTCCTTGATGCCTCCTCCCCGCTGCACCTTTATCTGTTGACAAATACATTTCAGACAATTAGTGGCAGTTAAATAAACATGCATTTAATTTCCCAAAACTGCATCCAATCAAGCCCGAGTGGAAGGAGCAATGGGGAGGGGCATTATTCTGCCCATCAGAATCTCATGGGTGGTCTGACTGATTGCATAAGACAAAAAGAGCCAGGGGATGGCAGTGCAGCCAACATTTATTTAAAGTGTCTCATAGTTTTGCAATGCAGTCCTTCAAAAGGCCCTGGAGACATTCTACAACACCATTGGCCTGGGGGTGGTAAGCAGATCAAAGGTTGTGCTTAATGCCAAGCAGGGATGTCATTTAGGAAAATAGTTAATTTCCAAAGTGTCGTCCGTTATCTGACCTTAGCACTTTGCACACACCCCATTGGGGAAACACCTTACGCCCCAGGAACGTAGCAACCGACTTGACATCTGCATGGGTTCATGGTCCTGCTTCTATCCAGCATGAAATGGGGCATGCGATCATGATCGTATAGCAGTATCCATTACAACTTTGGAGCATATCAACATGGTCTAAATACAAATGCCAAACGGGGCTTGTAGGGCGGGGTATTGCTCCTCTCAAAGTATGTCCAGGCATACATTTTTGACATGCTGAGCAATTGATAATACAATTTGCAACATTTTCATGCATGTTAGGAATTAACCTTGCTTCAGAAATGGTTGCTGCAAGGCATTCTCTTGTGGTGTGTGCCAGGTAGGGTAACTGCTCTAGCGCTACTACAATTAACCCGAGAGGCACCACAGGCTTTCCTGTGCTGTCATGCCACCAAACCAAATCAGTGGGAGACAATGGGCACCCTCTCTTTATCCACATTTTTTTTCCATCTGGTAGAGTGTATCTGCTGCTCAATCAGTTATGTAAATTGTAATGTGCTATAGCTCTCTTTCATCATCATGGTGTGCTCCTTTAAATGTGTTGTGTATATTATTTCTTACATTTGTGAGAGACATGCTGCCCTTTTTGCTTCTGCATCTGGTGCTTCATTGCCATGAAAAACTAAATCTGTGCCATTAGTATGCGTTGTGCATTTCACCACGGCATTGGGTATGCCAGCACTGAAATCGATTTTTCTAATAATGCGCCATGCTGCACTGGAGTGCTGTCTGCATGCTGAAAACCCCTCCTTTTCCACTGTGACAGTCCTGAATGTAATGTGGACATTGTGTAAGCTGAATCCGAATATATTGTTACTGCCTGGTCTTCATGTTGTTCAAATGCAGTTGTCATTGGCACTAATTCTGCCATCTGTGCTGAAAAATTTCCATTTAGCCTCACACTTTGCACTACCTTAAAATCCTCACCTCTGTTTCTTACCACTGATGCACCTGCATGCGTCAATCCCGTGCTCTTATCTATCATCAATGACCCATCAACGAAGACCACCTGTCCCCCTCTAGTGCAAACTCTCTAACCTGGGGTATGTCATCATATAGGGTATAATCATAAACCCAATCTTCGTGTTCACTGGTTCAGCAATAAATGTAGCCGGGTTTACTGTTCACCACCTAACAATTTTAATTGATGGGTTGGATACTAACACCTCATATCCCGTAGCTCGCTGTGTGGTGAGCATGGATTTTGGTTTCTCAAGTATGTCAATAAGGGCATATTCCAGATCCAATGGAACAGAACAGCCTATTGTTATTGTGGAGCTCTTTTCTATTGCAAATGCTGCTGCAGCTAACGCTTGCACACATGGGTAGTGTCCTCTCATCACTGGATCTAGATTCCCACTGTAACATGCTAACAGTGTATTACCCATTGAAGTCTTTTGCACCAGGATAACCATCAGCACATACCCATTAGAATGGGAAAACAGAAACAATTCTTGTTTGTAATCTGGTATTCCCAAAACAGGAGCTGTACATAGTGTTTTGTTTCATTTCGTCAAATGCATCTGTTCTCTCTGCTATCCACACTATGTTACTGTTTTCTTTCTGTGCTTCCTTGAGTCCTTCTACCAGGGGACAAACATACATGCTGGAGGTTAAAACCCAAATGCGAAAGTAAGTGCATATCCTCAAAATATGCTGTAATCTTATCATTATCTCTGTTTGGGGTGTATTACTTATTGCTTCTGCTCTTTCCAGTCTCATCGTTATCCCCTCTTTTGATATTAACTGACTTCTTCCTGACAGTACTGCAATTTCTCCTTGTCCACTTTGTATCCCTTCTCAGCCAACAGAGTCAAGAACTTCACTGAGTCTGTCCTGCGCTTATCTTCTGTAGAGCTATACATTTACTGGTAATTTACATATTGTGCATGGGGATTCTGAAGGTACTCGTATTCCTTGCATCATCAAGGCCCAAATAGTTTCATAAATGCCTTTGTCTGCCTTTGTGAACATTGGCTACTGTTGCACTTGATGCAAAACTGATCCTTTTTTCAACTTTATTAACACTGTTGTAACCCCTTTCAATAACCCTACATCATAGGGGTTATTGGTCCATATTTCATTGGGTACTCTTGCCAAGTCTTCTTGTGGAAAGGATGGTACCTTTTTCTCCATATTTTATCAACAACTGACACAGATGCCCATTGTCAAAAATAATGCCATCATCTGTATTATTGTCATCAAATAAGTCATAATTTGTCATGTCACACAGTCGCTGTGCTGCATCGAGCGCTATCACTGTGCCCCAACTAACACCTTTGTCACCTATCCCATGGAATATAACCCTGTCCTCTCACACCACTGCTGCTTCTAGCTGTATCATAATTATCTTGCCTTCTGTTACATCAGTGGGCACCTGCATCACCTATTTAAAAACTCTGCAGGAAAGCACACCAATGTGCCTTGTATCCATGCTAACAACACCTGTACTGTGTAAGATAATACCTCTGCGGTCAATGGTGCTTCTCTCAGTTTGCTTTGGCCATAAAATGCTAGTGTCAGATACCAGAGTTGCCCTCGTAGTGTAGCCGATGAGTTCTTCTTCCCAATGTGCCCCTCTGGTTTTGGTTTAGAAAGAACCAGAGCGATCTATTGGAGAAAAGAAAGGATGCCGATGGAAGTCCCGGAGTATCAATGGAACAACTCAGGTCGAGACGCGGGATGCCAAAGGAGGACTGGAGATGAATAATACAACAGGGATTCGAAGCCGGACCTGCAAAGGTGAGATATAACAACACACCACAGCAGCAAGATTGAGTTGCGTTATACCAAAGATTTACCATGCAAGGCAAAAAGGGAGTTTAAGTAAATGTACCCCACCAGTAATAGTAAGAGAAAGATACACAAGCCACCCCCCTTCTTCCACCCAGGCTTATCAGAAAAGGTTAACCGCTTACCGGTGGTTTCGTACCAGGAGAGGAAATTCACATGTAGGCAAGATCCAAGCAATCCACATAGTAGCCGTCCAACCTAGCCCGACGGCACGAGGACGCCTAATAACACCCTAACCCGACGGCACGAGGACGGTAGTACACCCAGGGAGTCTCTAGTCCGTGTACCAATTCTAAACTCCAAAGTTCCAGGTAAGCGGGAGAAAACCAGAAGTTCCAAGAACAACAATCCAAAGGTGGAAAAACGTATGCAGACGAGGTCTGGCCTGAAGTAACGTGGCATCCAAGGAGCAGGCAAGAGAAGTCCAGTAGCGGTCCGTGATCAAGATACCAGACGAGGCAATTCAAGGCAAGGCGATAAGAAGGGCAATCCAATAAACAATCCGCGTCGAGGGACCAAGGTGATCATAAACTGTGGGGAAAAAACAGGGAAACCAGGACAGGAACAGAGAGAACAAGATAACTTTAGACAGATTTCAAAACGCCACTAATCCGTGATCAGAAGCACCGACCTAGAGGGAGGAGGTGCTAATAAGGAGGCAAGTCACCTGACAACACAGCGCGCTACTCTGCGTGATCCCTGGGAGGAGTAGAGCGGACGCCAGCGTTGCCATGCCAATTTCCAGGCACCAGGTTTCGCGTTTCTTAAAGGGACACGAGCCCGTAGTCTAGAACGGAACGAGTGCCCATACGTAACAGTATCCTCCCGCAAAGGGGCCCTCACCCCCCGAGCGGACCAAAAATGGGCCATAAGGACAGGGGCGTGAATGTTTTCAGTCGGTTCCCATGTGCGGTCCTCCGGACCATAGCCCTTCCAATCGACCAAGTACAAACGCCGTCCCCTGCACACCTTGGTATCCAGGATAGCAGCCACCTCGTATTCGTTGAAACCATGCACCCTGACAGGAGACGGGTGTATAGGTAGTTTGGTCAATGGGTGACAAGGTTTCACCAAGGACACATGAAACACCGGATGTATCCTCCAAGTAGAAGGTAGGGCTAGACGGACCACTGCCGGATTTATGACTTGCAGAACTTTATAGGGACCCACAAAACGCGGTAACAAGGCCCGTCGACCTGGCAATCGTAGGTTTTTCGTAGACAACCAGACCTTCATGCCCAGAGTATACATAGGAGCCGGGGAGCGGTGTGCATCCGCATATTTTTTCGAACGGCTCTGGGCCAGAACCAGTTGGCTTTTCACTAAGGCATGAGTGTCCCAGAGTCTCTTAAAACAACTCAAAGCAGCGGGATTGTGGAATGGTGGTTCGGCACCAAGAGGCAAGGCACGTGGATGTCGACCATGCATCGCGTAAAACGGGGACATGTGGGTCGCAGAGTGGAGGGAATTATTGTAGGCAAATTCCGCCAACGGCAATACGGAGACCCAGGTACCTTGACGTTGGAAAGTGAGGCAACGGAGGTACTGTTCATTGGTTGCATTAAGCCTCTCCGTTTGACCATCTGTTTGAGGATGATAGGCGCTGGAGTATCTGCCATCGATGCCTAGGGTTGTGGTCAAAGACCTCCTAAAGCGAGAAGTAAACTGCGGTCCCCGATCTGTGATGATCATAGTAGGTAGGCCGAACCTTCTAAACACGTTCTTCAAGAATAGATCCGCCAACACCGGAGCAGTAGGGACACCATGGCATGGTACAAACATAGCCATCTTGGTGAAGTAATCAACCACTACCCAGATAGTGTTGTAACCGTCCACCAAAGGTAGTTCTACGACAAAATCCATAGAAAGCATCTTCCATGGGGCATCAGGTATAGGCATGGGTTGCAGCAGGCCCACAGGTTTCCCATGATGATGTTTGCACTGGGCACAAACGGCACAAATAGCTATATATTCCCTTACATCTTGGTTTTTAGAAGGCCACCAGCACCATCTTCCCAAGAGGTCCAAGGTCTTTCCAACCCCTGGATGGGCTGCTGTAGCAGCATCATGACACCACTGCATGGCGGTACGCCGGGTATCAACATCTGGCAAAAATATCTTACCCTGTTTGTAGGATAGTGAGTGAACGAGCTCCAAACCAAGGCTGGCAACCTCGGAGGGATGGTTCCTCGCCCAATCCTTGATGGCTGCGTTTAATGAGGGACGTAACGTGCAACCACACACCACTTGAGTAGGCAGTAACAGGGAGCCGTGAAGGTTGGAAGGAGTCGGAGGTCCATGAAGTCGAGAAAGGGCATCTGCTTTTGAGTTCAAGGAACCGGGACGGTAGGTGATGATGAAATTGAACATCGAGAAAAATTCATGCCACCTAGCATGGCGAGCCGTGGTGCATTTTACCGACTGCAGGGCTAAGAGATTCCTGTGATCAGTAAAGACCTGTACCGGCTCGGGAGAGCCCAACAGATGATGCCTCCAAACCAAGAATGCGTCTCTGACAGCCAATAGCTCGCGCTCCGTGATAGTGTAATTTCTTTCATAGGGCGTAAGTTTTCTGGAGTGATAAGCCACTGGATGGAGGCTTTTGGTGTCTGGACAATGCTGGGACAAAACCGCGCCCAAGGCTACATCAGAGGCATCGGCTTCAATAACAAATGGTGTATTCGTATCCGGATGCTGGAGAACAGGAGCAGAAGTAAAGGCGGACTTCAGGGCTTCGAAGGCAATTTGTGCCTGCGCATTCCATTTGAACGGATGTTTAGTGCTGGTGAGAGCCGTGAGTGGAGAAGCTAGGGCAGAGTAATCTTGGATAAGCCGCCGGTAGAAATTGGCAAAACCAAGAAACGATTGCAAGGCTTTCAATGTGTTGGGACGCGGCCAGTCCAAAATAGCAGAGACCTTGGAACGGCTCATCTGCACGCCCTGGTTGGTAATGTTATAGCCCAGAAATTCCACCTCAGTAACATGAAACATGCACTTCTCCAGTTTGGCGTACAGACGATTATCCCTTAGTCGTTGCAATACGTTAGAAACATGAGTGACATGGAAGGCAATCGAAGGGGAATAGATCAAGATGTCATCCAAGTATACAACAACATATTGGTCCAACATGTCATGGAATACCTCATTGATGAAATACTGAAAGGTAGCTGGAGCGTTGCACAGGCCAAAAGGCATAACGCAGTACTCAAAGAGGCCATACTTGGTTTTGAAAGCGGTTTTCCATTCGTCGCCTTCGCGTATCCGTACCAGATTGTATGCACCCCTTAAGTCCAGTTTAGTAAACACCTTGGCCGAACCCAATTGATCCAGTAGAACCGAAATCAGAGGGATCGGATATTGGTTTTTGATTGTGACTGCGTTCAATGCCCGATAATCGATGCAAGGACGAAGGTCTCCCTCCTTTTTTGGGACGAAGAACAAGGGGGAGGCAGCAGGTGAACGAGAAGGGCGTATAAACCCGGAGTCCAAGGACCGCTTAATATAGTCCTTCAAAATCAAGTCTTCCCTTGGGGTCAAGGAGTATATGCGTCCTGAAGGTACCTCGGCCCCTGGGACCAATTCAATAGGACAGTCGTAGGGTCTGTGAGGTGGAAGCACCTCCGCCCCCTGAGCATCGAAGACATCCTTGTACTTTTGGTATGCCACAGGAAGCGTAGTATTGATAAGTGCCCCTATGGTACCAGCTAGCTCAGAGAGAACGCGGCCTGGATTGACCACCGCAGGGGTTGTCAGACAATGACTCTCGCAGAAATCAGAGAGAAAACACACGTCCCCTGAACACCAGTCCACGGAAGGATTATGCAGCCTGAACCAAGGCAGACCTAATATAAACCTGAACTGTGGTGCGGCAATAAGATCAAAGGATATGCTTTCCTGATGACCACAATCCGTGGTCATGACCAGATCGATAGTGCGTTCTGTCACTAGCCCAGAGACCAGGGAAGAACCGTCAACAGCATTCACCATTTCAGGACAAGATTTAAGGACAATCGGAAGACCCAATTCTCTTGCATAGGAGGCATCCACGTAATTCCCTGTGGCTCCGGAGTCCAATACCATGCTAACCTCCTTTCTCTCAAGACCGGAGGCCGTGAGTGACACAGCCAGACAATAAGGGCTACACAAAGGGGGATCTGTAGATGAAACACCCGGCGTCTGGATCCCTTCAGTCACCGGGTTTTGGCGTTTCCCTGTTTCTTGGTAGGTCTTTTGGGGCATTCCCTGAGCAAGTGTTCAGATGCTCCACAGTAAAAACATAGGCCGTTCTTCTTACGGTGTTCCCTGATTTCTGCCGATAGAGGGTTTCTCAGAGCCCCTATTTGCATAGGTTCAGAGGATCCCGAAGCAGGAACGGGAACAGAAAGAGAAACCGGAGGAGCTGTTCTTTTCTCTCCTTTCCTTGCTGCCTGTCGAGAATCGATCTGAAGAACCAAATCCAATAGCTCGGGGAATGTCTTGGGTATCAGTGGAACCGTAGCTAGGGTGTCCTTCAAGGAATCAGACAAGCCCTTATAGAAGAGCGAGGCTTTCTTATCTTCGGGCCAACCGGTCTCTGCCACCAGTTGGTTAAACTTGGCCACGTAGGCTAGCAGAGAGAGACCACCTTGTTGCAAATTGAGCAGTTCTAAGTCAGTAGCCTGTGTAGTATAACGTGTGTCAAAGACACGACTCATGGCGTCTATTAATGCGTCACAATTATATAGAAGATGGCTCCCTTCTTCCAGCAGTGGATTCGCCCAGGCGGCCGCAATGCCCCCTAAATGGGACAACAAAAATGCTGCCTTGGTGGTTGCATCAGGAAAAGAGGCAGGACGACAAAGAAAGTGCAACCTACACTGATTCAGGAAGGTCCTGAATGTCTTGGGGTCTCCATGGAACCGTTCAGGAGGAGCCAAGGGAAACTGGGCCGTCATATAAACAGGTCCCGTGCCCTGTTGAGAAGGGAGAGGAGCTGCGTCAGAGATACCCGCCAAAGGAGCCGCCTCGGCCCCCCGAGGCGACAAACCTGCTTGCAAATCATCTATGCGCCGCTGCGTAGCAGTATGGGCAGCGGTCATATCATTGCGGAGTTCGGCCACCAATTGCAAAATGGTGGCCAAAGTCTCATTGGCATCCATTAGGGCTTCTGATTCTGTCAGATACCAGAGTTGCCCTCGTAGTGTAGCCGATGAGTTCTTCTTCCCAATGTGCCCCTCTGGTTTTGGTTTAGAAAGAACCAGAGCGATCTATTGGAGAAAAGAAAGGATGCCGATGGAAGTCCCGGAGTATCAATGGAACAACTCAGGTCGAGACGCGGGATGCCAAAGGAGGACTGGAGATGAATAATACAACAGGGATTCGAAGCCGGACCTGCAAAGGTGAGATATAACAACACACCACAGCAGCAAGATTGAGTTGCGTTATACCAAAGATTTACCATGCAAGGCAAAAAGCGAGTTTAAGTAAATGTACCCCACCAGTAATAGTAAGAGAAAGATACACAAGCCACCCCCCTTCTTCCACCCAGGCTTATCAGAAAAGGTTAACCGCTTACCGGTGGTTTCGTACCAGGAGAGGAAATTCACACGTAGGCAAGATCCAAGCAATCCACATAGTAGCAGTCCAACCTAGCCCGACGGCACGCGGACGCCTAATAACACCCTAACCCGACGGCACGAGGACGGTAGTACACCCAGGGAGTCTCTAGTCCGTGTACCAATTCTAAACTCCAAAGTTCCAGGTAAGCGGGAGAAAACCAGAAGTTCCAAAAACAACAATCCAAAGGTGGAAAAACATATGCAGACGAGGTCTGGCCTGAAGTAACGTGGCATCCAAGGAGCAGGCAAGAGAAGTCCAGTAGCGGTCCGTGATCAAGATACCAGACGAGGCAATTCAAGGCAAGGCGATAAGAAGGGCAATCCAATAAACAATCCGCGTCGAGGGACCAAGGTGATCATAAACTGTGGGGAAAAAACAGGGAAACCAGGACAGGAACAGAGAGAACAAGATAACTTTAGACAGATTTCGAAACGCCACTAATCCGTGATCAGAAGCACCGACCTAGAGGGAGGAGGTGCTAATAAGGAGGCAAGTCACCTGACAACACAGCGCGCTACTCGGCGTGATCCCTGGGAGGAGTAGAGCGGACGCCAGCGTTGCCATGCCATTTTCCAGGCACCAGGTTTCGCGTTTCTTAAAGGGACACGAGCCCGTAGTCTAGAACGGAACGAGTGCCCATACGTAACAGCTAGCATGCATTTACATAATGAATACCTAGTATTTAATTTGTTTTCCTTTCTCAGTAAATAAACTCATCACATTTAGATTGCTCATTAAGTCTCTCCCCAATATATTTGCTGGTGACTTTCGGGAATATAACAATGGTGCAGCCATTTTATGCTCACCTACATTTATGGGTAATGTGTCTGTAAATGGAAACTTTGTCATAGCCCCAGAGAATCCCTGTGTGTCAGTGACATTTTCTGACATTTGAAACCTCCCTTTTTGACACAAGATCTTGTTGACTTTCTATTTACTAAAAATAACATTTTCTGTCTGCTATTTTCACTCCCATTCAGTGTTGCTCATTCCAATTGGGAGTTACCAACAGTAATGGACACATCAAACCGCTCTTTGGGCCATTCTATTGCGGATACATGCTCATGCCTATCACCGTAGAATGATTCCCACCCACAACTGTTACTCCCCCTGTACTAGGTACCAGTGTTTGCATTAATATGTTCCGGTCCCACTGTCCAAGCTGCTCTGTTTGCATCTGCAATGCATTTGATAGCTGTAGTTGAGACTTTGGTTGCTTTATCTCAGGTATCGTTACTTGTGGCTGTTGTTGCGTTATATGCCTTTGTGGCTGTAGTGTGTGTTTCATTCCTTGTTGTACCTGTGGCTGTTTGCTACCATTTGGAAATCATTGCAGGTGTGTAATCAAATGTGCTGTGTTCTTGCTGTGATTGCTGTGGGCCATAAGCTCTAAATGCTGGGGGTTTTCAGCCCCCCTACTGCACTATATTTTTGCCATCCCTGTTGCTCTCTTCTGCTCCTACATGTCTGTAAATAATGCCCCATTCTTCCACATGTCCAACATGGCACCCCAGATCCTACAGGTCCCCAAATCGTGGCCCCATGCCATCAAATCTTCCTCCAAATCCAGCTCCAACCTCATAACCTCTTCCTTTGGGTGCATACCCCCTCCCTCAGGATTAATAATTGCATTCCCCTCTTCCTGCAAAATATCGATTGGTACCTGCCTGTGGGCCTCCCTGCCCCTGCTGTTGTCCAACATTTGTAATCATCAACCGTTCTACTGATATGTTTGATAATTTCTTTTGCACCAGTTTCAATCCTCCCTCTGTCTCTCATCAAGTTTATTCCTTTCCTTCTACTGTCTCATTCAGCAAAAATGCACTATGTTCAATTGTATTTCTGGCCATGATTTGGCCTCAATCCCTACTACTTTCTTTAATTGTTTTTATACGTCATCAGGGAGACCCTGACTTAAGATGTGATCAAATACAGTTACATTTGTATCCCAATTCACTCTTGTCTTCAATTGCCACTTCTCTTGGATCTCCTGTATGTATGCAGCAGGGTCTTCCATTGACTCCCTTTTTGTGTGTCATAATCACACTCATGTCCGATGTGTCTGGGAATTGCAAACACTTAAAGCCCTCCAAATGTCTGCCCAGCAATGAAGAAAGTGTGACCCATCATGTGCAGGGCTCTGCGCTGTTAGGCCAGGACAGCCCACTCTTTTACATATGTTTTTGGATTGTTCTCCCAATATGGAAGCAAATAAACTCTTTGTATCCCCTACTGCCAATGTCATTGCCGAAGATTGTCTTTCCAACTCGTAAATTCACTTCTCCTACCATTGCTCCTTTTGTGAGCAATGGTAATTTAGTGAATGTACGCCCTCTGGCATTGCTGGAACACACACTTGAGGAGCTTGAGCTGCCTCCTCAACCCCTCTTCTTCGTCTTCCCAATCATCTTCTTCTATATCCCTATTGCAACCACTTCCAATACCTTCCCTTACATACACTCATCTGTCTATCTAACCTATTATGTCACTGCTAATATTTTCACAATCCTTAATCGTGTTCTCTTCTCCTTCCCTGTCCTCTGTCACTCTTCTGCCGATACTAGCATTAAGAGCCCTTCTGTACTCGTCTCTACTTTTCTCCTGTTCGTCAATTCTTTCTAATGCCTTCACATTGTCATTCTCAGTATTTGCCCCATTTCTTTTAAATACTATTTGCCCACCCGTCCATTTGTCTAGGATAATTGCTGGTTCATGTCCTCCTTTTCTCATGCCTTGCACCCTTTTCAATTTTTCTTTTGCTTCTGCCAATTGTGCTTCTACACTGAGCAGCACATCACGTTCTGCATCATAAGCTGACGTGCTTCTGTTGTCGCCCTTCATTCCTAATATCTGCTTGATCTGCTGAGGTACAAACAGGCCTGCTGCTGCTTGCAGACTGTATAAACCAGGCATAGTCGAAAATGAAACACCCTGTGGAATAAAGGGAGATGTATTTGTTTGCACACGCTCTTCTTTGTGTGGATTAATCATATTTTCTTTTTTAACCTGGTCCTCCTCCTCATAACCTGTTTTGCAATGTTTTCCCTTTGTATGTGCCTTGTATGTACGTATGCATGTGTTGCAGCAATACTTTTGTATGTGTCTCTTCTTGAGGCCATGCTGAAACATGTTGCTGGCAGTCTCCACGACCCATTGCATGTGATACTTAACAATGTTCTCCTTATATTGGGAGATCAACTTACATAAATGAGCGAAGCGGGTGTCTGGCATTATGACAGTTCAAGCAATTCAGCTGACCATAATGCGTTCTCTCTTTTGTTTCCTTTGGTCTCACCCTTCCACTTTTAGTTCCTTACAATGTTAACACAGCAACATGTCACTTCTGAACCACAACACAGAACAACATAATCCTCCTACACCACACTAACAGTGCACAATCTGAATCTATTCCATACTTACCTGCAAACAAACCTAACTGCTCCACTACCATCACACAAAAACACCTTTACCGACCAATTGATATACAAAAACAATGCCGGCATAAAACAAAAACTGTATTGATGCAGCTGCCGTCCCTTCATTTAGGGTAACTTCTCTTTACTTCTTTTTCACTTCTCTTTATTTCTTTTTCACTACCGCTAACGGAGGCTGGACTTTACGCCCTACCATGCAATCATCCCCAATTACTGGCAAAAAGTACCTTCTCTCTTTTATCTCAAATAGTATTTTTTCAACTTAAAACAACACCATCTCTCCCCTCCCAACAGGTATCTTTGTGCACAAGTAAGCTCACAATCTAAGGAAATCTGCCAGTGTCGAGTCCCCACTATCTACATGGGAGATCGGGCAGGACTTTTATGGGAAAACACCTTCTGCCAACCTCTTCTTAAGTTCTCACCTGAACCGCTACCCACAAACAGTGTCCGCTGTCCGGGGGAGGCACAGCAAGGCGCCGTCAACCCTCTGCCAGACACTGAGTATCCCAGCAGTGCCTCAAGTGTTAAGATGGTCCCAATCAATAATCAATAAAGAAACAAACTCAAGAAAATGTAGTAAATGCAAGTGCATGACAACACCCAGCTTTATTGAAATGTGACTGGTTTATCACAGCGCCTGTCAAGACCGGATTCATCAACACCAGAACCACATCCGTCAGTTTTCTTAACAGCAAAACATGTGCTGTAATGTCATATCAATCGTTGCCTAGCCCCACTGACTACTGTGCTGTAGCACCTTGAAGAATTTCTTGCACTAGGTGGAATTATCATGCAAAATAATTCAGACCCAATTACCGGACAGATGTTAAGGAGATGGTAAAAAACTGCTTTAATATCAAGAAACAAAGCAGGGTGAATATACACGCATCAACTCAACTCATGCAGGATTACACTTATCATTTATTTTTTAGCTTATATAATACTAGATGCATCATCTATGATGTCATCTACATGGCAAACAGTAAGAATACCAATAGAAAATGTGCATTTTAGTCTTTCATTGGTGTTTTCTTTTCTGTGAGACACACCCTGAGCTATTTCTAAACAGGTGGTGTACGACACTCATCATAGCAGAAAATGTAGCAACGGAATAATACTTTGCAAAATTTTATGTAAAATTGCATAGCAAGCTATTCTAATTGGTTGACAACCCATATCCAACCTTGGACATTCAGTTTGCTAGCAGCACGTACATAGAAACAAATCCCAGGTTTTTGGAGATACGCCACTTCTTTCTTTATTTCCCAGTTAGGCCATCCTCCTTCACCAGTAGGCCTTATGCCAGAGTCTTCTATTTGAAGATTGGCATTGCCAGTCTGCTTCAGACAGCTGAGGGCGTGTAGGTACACCGCTATCTTAGCTTCAGGCCTAATGAATAGCCCTTGTTTGTGAGATCTTCATCATGTGTTGTAAGACCATGAATTTGTGCATATCAACAGTGTTTTTATCCTTATTTGATTACATTTTTGCTGGGTGCAGTTCTTCTTTTGTCCTTTAGAGACTTGCTCATTATATTCCATGTTGACTTTGTGCCTTTTAATCACCCAGTATTTGGCATCAGTAAATGTTAGTGTTCCTCCTAATCTTTATAAAATATGTCCTTACATATTAAACCCTGGGCTCGCATTTTGAGGTAACTGGGTTGATTTACATGAGCCGTCGTACATCTTGTTCTGATGTTAGTCTTAAACGTTGAAAATATACCTCTCATAAGCAAGCTTCTATGCATTCTTTCTACCTTGTGTTTCAACATATTTACATTTTTTGATCGAGAGGTCAGTTCATTCTTCTTTGTATTTGTAACTACTGCATCATAAAGTATATGGTTATATAACTACTTCAGTTACATCGTCATTCCTAAGTATTTTCATATTGGTTCAGCATAGGGTCATATATCTTCTTTCGGACATTCTTTTGTTGTTATAAGACTTTGTTTAGTGTACATGGATGTCCCACATCATTTTTTTCATGGCGGATTTTTGACAACTCAGCAAGGAACATCCCTCTTGGTAAGTTTCTTTTATTATTTCCATGTGAGGGTATCTTCTGAATGGCTGTCTGAGTGCATATCGTTTTTTATACAGTCGAAACGGTAGGGCCATGTTGCATAAACTTGTACATGGGTTCCCAATTGTAGTTCCTTGTCTGTTACTTCAGTAAGGTGGGAGAGAGTGGGTGTAGGCCAGGGAAAATGCGTCCACTTGCTCCTCGATACTACCTTGTAAAACTGGTTAATGCAAGTTGTGTCAGAGCATACAGCACACAAAAGCCCATGAGGAATTAAATGAAATGTTGCAACACAGGTGGATATGTATGCAATTTGTGTACAAGGTTTACATTGATTTACCTTCGGTGTTAACTTTTGAATACAGTATTGTAATAAATGATATGTATATGAAGGTAAAATAATCAAGAAAAGCAAGTTAAAGCAGAAAAAACATAGACTATCTTGTCCTAATGGTGAAGGATAACCTTCTCACCAGTCAAGCCCTGGTCAACGAGTATGACCAGAATGTGGTACTGGTTAAAAGCTAGAAATACTTTCAACCAGCAGATATATCCTTGGGATGGGACAGATCAATCTTCTGTTTGACAAGTGGACGGTTCCAAAGATTGTGCTTAAAACACGGACTGTTTAGGTAGAAATGTTGACAAGTGGTGCAATCTGTCATTTTTTACCATCTTTGCACTTTATGCTTGTCAGATTATTCTTAAATTTAATTTGAAACTGGGAACAATAATAGCACCTCACAGGGGATAATGTTCCTTTTTCTTTAACCCCTGGTGTGTTTTGCCCCCCTTTCTTTGAATATTTCTGTTCTGATTTTTTCTGTCACAATTTTGATGGTAGATTTCTTAATTGTGGACCATGTTCCTAAATTGCATTTGCAATGTGCACTTTATGTCCATCCAGCATTGCAGGGTGTTTATTAGATAACTATGCACTTTAATTGTATATACTTAACATTGATTGGGTGTTTTTATGCTGTTTTACCGTGGATTCAGCATTATGTATGATGTAATTCAATATGTGAATAATGAAGATTGATTGATTTTATACCATCCTTGACCTGGCCTATCCCCTCATTGGGCATTCCGCTCGAACTCTCTAGTGGTTTGCCCCACGTGACCCCACTCCTCTTTGTTGCTTTTTTTTTTCAAACACAAGTGAGTTCACCTATTTGGTTGATTTTTGGAACCCCCATTTATCTCCACAATTTTTTGCACATTAACCACACACACATTACTTCTGTTGGTAGGGAATTATATGTCAAGGCATGGAGGCTCGTATTATGCTTTAATGACAAATTTACTGTTCGAGCAGCATCATTAACACAATAACAATAACTCAGAAAAGCGTGTAAAACTACAAGTCCCAACCTTTCTGCAGTTATTCTGTTATTGGATTTAAGAACATGTGACCTTAATAACGAATCCCTATACTTTATGGTCCATCCCTATATATCCAGTTCCATCATGTTGTTTCCTCCTCTTTATTTGCTACTCGGGCAGCCAGTTAAGTACCTAACATTACTTTCTTGTCTACATGTGAGAAGGATTATGTTTATGGTGCACAATATGAGCAAATGTTACCGCGCAGTGAGGGATAACGAACGGCGTTCAATAAAGTTGGTGCAGCATATCTGCTAAGGAGTAGGATCATAATTTTTTCTATAGAACATGGGCTCCTCATTTACTACTTCCGTGACATCGTAGTGAACTGCTCGCAACACGGAAAGTCTGACATTCTGTCAGAGAGTGATAATTTATCTTCCCCAACGTTCGATTTACAGAGGGGATCAGCGCATTCTAGAACAAACATATCAGAGTGTTCAAGGTTTACAGAACGGCATGAAACAAAGTGTGTAAGAAGGGAGGATAGCTCAGCGGCAACGTGTTCGCCTTGGAAGCAAAACGACACGAAGCAACACAGGTTCGATACCCGGGTCCGCGCTCAGAAACCTCTGGGTATTTAAGCGCGTTATAAATACGCAACTAAGAAAAGAAAAAAAGACAATTACGCAACTAAAAAAACAAACAATTCCTGTAACAGCGCCACGATGCCCGTGGGCTGTGTGAGTGCTTTAAAAATGCAAAAAATAAAATAAAGTGTGCATTAATGCTGTGCCAGCACCACCTAAAAGCTATTAAGACGCTTGGATATAGACAAGCCTACAGAGCACTAAATAAAAGAAACAATCTGCCCTAAAATATACAAAAGACGGGTATGCCCAACATTCTTGTGATAATTGTGTCCAGTGGCATTACGGTCCCCAAACAAGCACAGCATGTACACCTCAACTGATGAGAGTAGAGCTCAAGTGAGCCAGAAAAGAATGCAACCCGGCATGGGAGAGATATTGCACCAGTCCCTGGGTCACAGTATGGGACACGGCACCCAACAGCTGGCAATCATGGAGGACTGGATAAAGTTCTCCAGAGGGATGGAAGAGTTGAGAGGGACAGGTGGTCCAGGAATTGAAAAAGAGGGAAGAAAGAAAGCCTGCAAGGCCAAAAAGGCCAAGAACCCCTGGGCTCGCCACAGAAAGGCAAGGGCAAGAGAAAGGCTATGAGCTGTAAAGATAAACAGCGCAAATGGTGAGATGACGCCTCTGACATCTCAAAGGGGTATGACGAGGATGATTAGGGGAGCCAATCATCAGAGGAAGAAGTCGAGGTTATATCTTGGGGAGAGGAGGAAGATAAAAGGGCTTCCAAGAAAAGGAAAACGGGTGACAAGGAGGAGGAGGAGGCAGGGGACGAATTTTGACCCGGACGCCTTGATACACCCACATTCCTCAGAATGGGATCCGCTGACAAAGATAGTGGAATATATCAAGAAAAGGCTGAGAACACAGCTTGACTAAGAAGCCAGAAACAAATTGAGGGCAGAGTGTCCGAGACCACACCTGCCGAAAGACATTGCAGAGACCCCGGATATTGATGACTGCAGGGTCACATTCATGTGGAGATATGTAAAGGTTATTTAAAAAGGACTAGACAGATCCTGGAGCTCATTCCAAGATAAAATGTTAGATGTAAATGGACTACTTACGAAGATCATGGAGGTGGCAGAAGAATCAAAAAGAAAGAATGAACCGATAAATTCAACTGTACTATTAGGTTGGGTCCAATCAGCAATATGCTTATTAGGAAACGCCAACAGTGCGATTATGGCGGAAAGAAGGAGGTCAATCCTGGTCAAGATTGTTCTCAAGCTCAGTGAGCTGGCGACATCAGATGCAGCAGCCTCTGCAATAGGGATGCTCTTTGGAGACACTTTTATAGAAGAACTAACAAAGTTTTCAAACTCATATGCAGCAATTGATAAAGCCCAAGACTCTTTGAAGATAGTATTTGGCAGACAGGTTTTTGGCAGGGCTGGAAGAGGCAGAGGCCCCTCTGCCAGCCGCTCACCAATAGCAAGTTCCACGCTGACACATAACACTGGGAGCAGGATGAAAGAAAGCCAAGCCCATTCTTCCCTTCGAGAGGAAGAGGAAGAGGGCAAGTGTGGAGACACTCTGAAAACCAGCATCAGCCTAACAAAGGTGAGAGCGAATTTGCAAGTGAAGATAACACAAACTGAAACTCCCACAGAAGGGGAAGAGTACGAAGTGTGTAGAGAAATGGAGTTAGATTTCTGCAGATGCTTGGGTGCTAGACACCATACAGGGTTTTCACATAGATTGGATAAGTTTACCACTACAAGAAAAATGGCCAAAGACAATAATGCTAAACTCAGCAAAGAGTCACTGGATACAGAAATAGGAGAGCTAGCATGGTAGGAGGTTATACAACTGGTAAAAGATATAGGAGACAGCTTCATAAGCAACATGTTTATAGTGAGCGGTCCTCATAAAACAAAGATTGCTAATGAATCTAAGAGAACTAAACACATTAGCAGTGTCCAGACATTTCAAGATGGAGGATATACACCTCCTGAGAGACATAGTTCAACAAGGAGATTGGCTAGCAAGTATAGATCTCGAGGATGCTTACCTGACCATACCTATGGCAGCAGAACAAAGAAAGTTTCTGAGGTTTAGATGGCAGGGACAGATTTTGGAGTTCACCTGCCTACCCTTTGGGCTAGCATCGGCACCATGGTGTTTCACGAAGGTGATGAAACCGGTGATAATTTCCTTAGAGATAGAGGGATCAGATTGATCATTTACCTGGGCGACATTTGCATAATGTGCCAGGACAAAGAGCTGATCAAGGAACTCTAGATCTATTGCAACAACTAGGTTTCCTAATAAACTAGGAGAAATGAATCCTACAGGCAGAGCAGAACATGGAATTTCTGGGCTTCATACTAGACACAGTACAGGGAACGTTATACCTCTCTCTGAACAAAGTGAACAATATCACGAAAGAGAAACGGACCAGACTAACTTCAGAGTCAAATTCTCTGAGAGAGCTAGCGAGGCTAGTGGGGCACCTAGCATCGTCAATCCAGGCAATATTCCCGGTCCCTCTACATTACAGGGCCCTTCAGAGACTGAAAATACAACATCTCAGGACGGGCACATCCTACGAACAAAGGATACCCCTCTCGATAGAAGTGAAGTAAGAACTGGAATGGTGGTTACAATACATGGATGTCTGGAATGGAAGGGCAATATTTGGCTCATCCCTGGACCTAGTGATAGAGTCTGATGCCAGCAGATGGGGATGGGGAGCCAGATGTGGAGATGTGTCGACAGGGGGCAGATGGTCAGGAGAAGAATTACATCTTTACTTAAATTGTCTAGAGCTTCTAGCAGGATCCTTTGCAGTGAAATGATGGACACAAGAGAGAGCGTAATGCTCTGTACTCCTCATAATGGACAACGTGTCGGCAGACCGTTATATAAACAGACTACAAGGCATGAGGTTGAGAATGTTAGCGGTGCTAGCGATATAATTTCGGCACTTCTGCCTGCAGAGGGAGATATCAGTGATGGCAGAATGTTTACCAGGCTCTCAGACTGAGATAGCACACTGGAACTCCAAATTCCTCGGGGACGCCTGTGATTGAAAGCTGAATGAGAGAGCATTCCAGACACTGATGGCAGGATGGGGTCCATGCAGGACAGGCATCTTTGCATCAAGTTTGAACAAGCAAATTGCTTGTTTTTTCAGTTGGAGTCCGGACCCAGAGGTGGAAGTGATAGACGCATTCCTGCAACAGTGGGGTTGAAGCACAAAAAATACTCCTTTCCTCCTTTTGCTATCATCGCTAGGACCCTAATGCAGGTGAGGAGAAAGCAAGTCTCCTTGGTACTGATTACACCAGACTGGAGAGGTCAATCATGGTTCCCGGACCTGCTAGAGATGTCTTATGACAATCCAGTAGCAATACCAAGGTCAGACGTCATAGTGAGGGGCCCTACGGGGGTCACCATCTGGTGAGGACAGGCAGCCTCAACTTCATCGTGTGGGCAATTTCAGGGGATGCTCGACTAGGCCAGGATTATCAGAAGAGGCTGAACAGATTATTGATGAAGCCTGGGCAACTGGGACCAAGAAGGCAAACAGAACAGCCTGGTCAGGTTGGCACAAATGGTGTGTGGAAAGGGACATACATCCCACCAAAACAGATGTAGTTCACGTAGCCAATTATCTGGCACAGCTAGCAGCCCATGGCAAAGCATATATAACAATCAACACAGCCTGCTCAGCTATCTCTGCTGGACACCCGAGAATAGAAGGGATAACAGTGGGTGAACATCCCCTAATTTGCAGACATTTGAAAGGAGTTAGAATAATTAGACCTCCAAGTCATAAATATGATCAGGTATGGGACTTAGATAAAGTCCTGAGAATGTTTTTATCATGGGCAGACAATGATGAACTGACAAGGAAGGCGATATCAGCCAAGTTAGCTATGCTCTTATGTTTGTTGTCGTGTAAGAGGGTATCAGATGTCAGAGCATTAGAGATCAATAAGAAGACACTATCCCCTCAGGGATTAGCATTTGATATAGTGAAAAGGAGCAAAACGTGGTTGAGATCAATATCCTATCAAGCATTCCTAGATCAACCCACATTATGTCCAGTGAGATGCATTGCAGCATATGAGTCCATGACTATGGAAAGGAGACCCTCGGTGTGAATCAGTTATTCATAGCCATAAGGAAACCTTTTGGGTCAGTAGCATCATCCGCGCTAGCATGATGGATTAGATGGGTGATGACACAAGCTGGAGTAGATACAGAGTCCTATGGGGCTCACTCAGAAGGCTCAGCAATGGCTTCTAAGGCTTTTCAGGCAGGGCCCTGACTGGAAGACATCATGAAGACAGCAGACAGGTCAAAAGAATCAACGTTTAAAACATTTTATTTTAAGCCAGTGGAAAAAGTGGCTATGTTGATGGTAAGTAAGCTTTGAACAAGCATAATACGAGCCTCCGTGTCTTGACATAGAATTCAGATTGTCCACATACGTTACAGAAAGTCATAATTCTATTAAAGACACTGAGGCGAAGGATTATCCCACCCAGTAATCGATGTCATGGATGTGAATGTGATGCATTCTGTGATGATAATAATGTAAAAGAATGTTATGTTGTCAAAAGGGAATATGGAATGGTTTTATTCATGTTGATTACCCACCCTTGGGACAATATTCTGAAATATGGTTTGTGTTTCAGGTTCTATTGTGGTGAATAAAACAACAGGATCATGAGGTCATCTTAATGTACCAGTTAAAGCATCGACCGGTTGGGTGCTACAGTTTACATGAGACCAGACAAAGAAAGAGGAGGAGACAAAATGGTGGACTGGATATATGTGGATGGACTATAGAGCACAGTGATTGGTTATTAAGGTCACATGTTTTTTAAGTCCAATAACAGAAGAATTACAGAAAGACTCTAAACTGGGGCTTTTCTGAGTTATTGTTATTGTGTTAATGATCCTACTCGAACAGTTGTGAGTAAAAATAGTCCTTCCGCTCGTGTCTTTAATAGAATTAAGACTTTCTGTAATGTATGTGTGAAAAATCTGAATTCTGCTCTGCTATTGGCATCTGAAGTGGGAGTTGGGTAAACAGAGCCTCTCCATTGCCTCCAGTCAAGGCAGGCACATAGGTAGCATGGTTGTAAGAGTGAAACTCTCATCAAATCTGACATCTATCAGACAGGCCAAACATTTGAGTGAATATTTTATGTGTTTTCATTGTTAACAATTCTGCACGTTTTTCCCGTAATAAGAAACAAGCATTATTTGATTAATTTCAAGACCATCTATTCGCTATAGTGGATGTTCATAACTGGAGGCCTTGGCATAAGGCAATCTTTGCTAATGCCCTTCCTAAATAGCTGCATATTAGATGGGACTCAGATCCCCCAGTTCCATATATGTATTACTGTAGTTGAGTCTCTGCAAACATTTGACTGTGTGGTTTCCATCCAGCCTAAAACCAAACATAAATGTCAGGCACATGGATTACCCTGAAGCTAGTGGCTATGAAACACCTTAATAGGGCATTTGAACATCATTGGCAAACTGCTTATGATCATGTGAGGTGCATTCAAAGGCCCCAAACAGAAGTCACGTTTACATGAACAGCAGGATTTTAAACACTGAAACAAAAATGGCTTGGCTTTTTTTATCAAGTAAAATTGAAGAGCCATGTGGGCCAGGGTCCTACCTGTCATTACCAAAGGAAAGTCATACTTTTAATTCACAAAGGAAGGAGGAATAAAAGATCCCTTTCACATGGAAAACAGGATTTTTAAACAGTGACCCAAAATTGGCTTGCAGAGGTGTGTGCAAGTAAAAGCAGTTTAAATGTGAAAATGTATCACTGCTAACAAGAAAAAGGTCAGGGAAAAGCCATGATGTGGGGGTTGACAAAAAGAAAGGTATATTATGTTTCACATACAAAACACCAGTGACATTTGAAAAGTCACTTTGTTTTCATGGAAAAATGTTAGCCCAAGACAAACCTGGCTGTAGGCAACTTCACAAGGAAATCTCCCAATCCCAGTCCGGATGTTACATCTCCCGTTTAATTGACTGAATTACTAACTGCAATAAAGTGTCCTGCTAAAGGTGTCAAAATGCATTGTCTCCAGACCTGCTGCCTCTAAAGGTATTGACCGCAGGAGAAGTTCCCCTTGGCTGGAGCATGACCAATATGTGTGGGGGTAACAACTTCAAAGAACAAACTTCCGGCACAAAGAGACAGACAGAATAACAACTCTGGGTACAGGCTGACCCAGTGAAAACAAATGACCAGAAAGGCAGGAGGATGGCCATTTGTCCCACATGAAGATTCACAATTAACTTAAAAGGACTATTATCATTTAGGTTTTTTTCTCAGCAACCATAAGGCGGATGTTCTTCATTTTTGTACCATGATTTATGTAATTTGCAGGGGATTGTAGTGATTTAAAATGTATCCACCTATGACTTAGGGAACTGTAAGGGCCAGTTAAACTAGTTTTCTGGCTAATCTGAACATGTTCCAAATGTAAGATTTGGTGAGCGGGTGGAGAATAAAATTAAGGATATGGGTAACAATTTACATATTCATAACTGTAATGCTTTCTATGAATGGTCATGTTACATTGTACAGTCGGCTAATATAATTCCCCATGATTAGCTGAATCAGAAAATATGTATAATATGGCATTTGTTAGTACAATTATGAAGTTGTGATACATAACTAGTTTTTGCCAAAAATTTGAAAGGAGAACAAATGGTGATTACAAATGGGAATTCCAATATGTTGCTCCAGAACCCAATACCAAGCCTGACCTGGAGATTGGATTTGGGAGGAGAGAGAAGGGTAACTGTCCAATCCTAGTTGCAGGAATTATTGCAGGGCACTTCCCCAAGATTGTAAAATTGGTGATGTCATTGCTGCTATAGAGAAGGGACTGCACTAGGAGGAAGGGACACATAAACAGGGAGACAGACAGAGAGGGATGCTGAAACTTACCATCTGACAGCTGGAAGGAAACACCAGATGAGATTGCTGAGATTGTATCTGGGTGGAGCTGACTATTTCTAGGAAGGCCTCAATGCTGACTGGGTCCTATGGTGGTGAGCTGGAGGCCATCTTTGAGAGTGGAGTTATCAAACCTCTGCACTATCTTTCCACAGTGTCCTGAGATGCAGCTGGCTTTCCTGAACATTAAACAGAGGCTGTCTATGTCTGTAGAACTGAGCCCTGGGAAAGCAAAAAGTGGGGGAGTCTATTTGCCTTGAATCCTTTCCCATTATAGGGGGTGAGGTGGCAACACTGTGTAGATCCTTAGGCTATATAACTAAGCATTTTTATTGATTTAATTCCCAATTGGCAGAACACTACAGGGTGAATTTTGTTAAAATTCAAAATTAACAAAGCTTTTTATCCAGCTTCCCCAACACATGTTTTTCAGTGGAGTGGGGTCTGAAAACCAAAATTCCCCATATCATTCAAATCTTTCTGTCCGACTTCTCCAAAACAGAACAAAGTTAGGAGGGGGGGTGATCTGTGGGCAAAATCATAACTGCCACATGTATTTGCACCGACTTGTAATCCTACTGCTAGCCTTTAAGCGTACAGGAAAATAAAAACCTCAAAACACTACATGATAATTGCTTTCACTATTGATCAGTGTAATTATTTCTTGAAGTGAAATTTGCAGAAATTGAAGAATTGTACTTGTTTTCTTTTCAACTCACTTTTGTGATATATTTATGCAGAGAGAAGTTGATTATGTTGTGTCATGGATAAAGTTGTCTTTGACATTGTTGTGCTAATTTCTATTACTTATAAATACCAATATATTTCCCATACACTGGTCTGGGTCTTGGCTCGTTCTTGGCTCGTTCTTAGTTCAGGGAAGAGGGATCCAAGGGGCATGATATGCATCTGAAGTAGGGCTGAAGAAAATAATCTGTTAAATAGTCTGTTGCGTGACACCTTGAGTGGGCAGGGAAGGAATTCCCTGTGTTGAGGTTGGTATGTCAATAATCCGTTACAATCAAGATGCTAAAGAAAGATATAGGCACCGGAGCTCTCTGCATAGGAGCACAATTTATTCACCTAATTAATCTTTCCATAATGAATGTAATGCATATGCTACTAACATCGAGCGGGAAGTCTTTGCAATTTCCAACTACCTTTCATCTCCTTTATTGTGTTCGAATTTTCTGCTACTGCTGACCTTCTCCTTTTCCCAAACAATTATGAGAATGCAGAATGTTATTAAACTTAGGTTAAGCAGCTTTTCAAATATGGATGCAAATATTTAGTTGAATAATGTTCAATCATTCATGTAATGTTAAAAACTATGACAGCTTTAAATGGTTTTGCACAGGATGTTATTAACTGGGTTCAGGAGTGGACTAGGAACCAAACGAGGCCATGGAAATAATGTTTAAAGTGGCACCATATCATATATTTTCAGCAAGCCCAACCCTTTGCCTATGAGAAAATGTAGAAACGAAATAGGTTACCACACAAAGAGGCCCAGGTGCAGAGGCTTACCAGGAAATATTTAGAGATCACTATGGGCCCCTCTAACCCTGACTTGATTCCTGTGAAACATTAGCAAAACCCAGGTTCCAGGCTCTTTGACGATCCTTCATGAAGATATGTCTATCCTTACACTGGCTCTGGCACACATATTAATGACCCTTCCAAGCTGACACTGCCTTTCAACCTTAACCATGAAATTGTTAAACCTCTTTTGAAGAAGCCCACATCTGATTATTCAGTTTCAAAATATTTACACTATAATGATGTACTACTTTTTGGAGCTAAATCGGCAGAGCTACACGCAGGCCTTAATAGAAAGTACTTATTCTTTATCAGACCAACAGGATAGCTTTCACCCTGCCAGGGACACAAAACTGGTTATTTTCTCAGACTTGGATGACCGCAGAAGAGTAGTAGACTTGCGAGGTAGTGCAACTTTACTGCTGTTACTTTTTCTCAGCTTTCAACACTGATCAGCACACGCTTTTGCTGAATCAACTTGACAATCCAGTATCCAAATGAGGCAGAGCATTAAGTTGGCAAGATTATTTTCTCTCTGACTGCCAGCCAACTGTTCCTATGGACTTTTTTATTTCTGATATGCATTCCATTTCATGTGGTGGACCACAAGGCTCAGCTACATCTCCTCTTCATTTAAATGTGACCCTAAATAAAACTAATTCAAGATCATTTTTTCCATCATGGTCGAACTGACTCATAGAATCTGGCCCACCATCACACATTACAATTCATTACTATTCAGAAATAGACTATGGGCCTCATTCCGAGGTTGGAGGTAAGGAATGGTTATTACCGGCATGGTGCAAATAGCGTGTCCGAGCTGGAAATAGACGGCTAAAAGCAGCCTATTATGACTTCGCAGGCACAAGCTTTGCGCCATGCCTGTAGTATACCTAGCACCATGGTGCAAAAGAGCCCCAAAATGCACTTACTGGCATCAAGCGCACCGTACATAACACTACCGCCATAGAGTAAAGCGGCAATAGCGGTGACCTCAAGTAGCGGTCACCGCTATTAACGGTCACCATTAAAAAGCGGAACCGGAAAAATTGTCATCGCACAGGAATGGGAAGGAGCACAGCGGCCATCTTTAAAACCACAATCCATTGCCATCCTCACCGCACAGGACCCGGAGCCATCCAGTGAATACTGAAATCGACCATCAACTCGACCATCATGCCGAAAGCACTAAAAAAGGGAGCTGCACGACTCAGGAAGGAGCGCTTTAGCCAGGATGAGGTCCAGGTGATCGTGGACACTCTCCATGAACATGCAGACACTGTTTTAAGTGGTGACATGCGGAGGGTGACAATCATAAAAAAGAAAGAGATCTGGGCCTTGGTAGCACAAAAGGTGAGTGCCGTGGGCAACACCCCCCGCACCACCAAGGACTGCCAAAAACGGTGGGACGACCTACAGCTGAGGGTGCATGCCATCCTCTCGGCCAACAGAAGCCAGGCCCAGGAGACAGGAGGATGGCCAGGTTCCCCCATCAAACTGATGCCGTGGGAGGAGACGTGTGCCGCCATGATAGGCCCAGAAGCCATAGAAGGGGTTGGCGACATGGAGTGCGGGGCAACGTCATCCGTCAATGGAGGTGAGTGTCCAAAGTCAATACTGACAATGCATTCATTATGAAAGTCCATGGCAAGGGCTGGGCAAGGTGTCACATCACATCATGGTTGGCCAACCCTACCCCCCCAATTGAATCATGCTGAAACAAGTAGGACCCAGGCTGAGGCCAGCTGAAAGGCTGTAAACCATATGGCACATACCACACAAAGAGGCCTATTCCGTGAGGCACTAGGGGCTGTTGATGTAAACTCTGTGCATGTGAGCCAGCACAGTACTCGGCCAACATGAGTGACCCAGACATGTGCATGCATTTACCATCCAAGCATAGATCAATGTGCCGCTCACCAGCCAAATGGCTACAACCCACTAGAATCCCATTGTGATATCGTATTCAGGTCCAAATGCTGACCCTCAACACATTGCTCATGCCGTCTCTCTCTTCCACCCCCACAGGCAGCGAGCATGACAGCGAGGACCAGCCAAGCAACCGGCCCAGTACCTCCCTGGGCAAAGTCAGGGCCCGCCGTCTACCTGCAAGCAGGAAGACACAGCAAGCCACACCACCAGCACCAGCAATGCCCATGGAGGGTGCACAACCCCCACCCCTACCCCACCCAGCACTTGACACATGCCCCACGCCACACTCTGAGGAGTCCAGTGTGGAGAATGCAGCCACGGGCCCCCTCGATGTTCCAGACAGCCCTCCATCTATATGCGGAGCAACCGAGGCGGACACCGATGACATCGTCCCCACCCCTGATGCACAATCATACCCCCAGGTGTCATAAAGCGACTCCGGTGAGAGTGATACCCCAGGGCTTACAGGTCAAGGATTGCAACATGCCAGTCCTGTATCCGCTTTCTCTTCTGAAACACCGGAAATGCATGCAGGCCAAATTCTGAGTGGGCGAAGCACATCTGACACATTGGCCATGGATGCAGAGCGCTCTCGCCAGCTCACAGGCCTCATTGTTGAGTTCATCAGAGACAATCGGGAGACCAGGGAGGAGTGGCGCAATGAACTACGGGCACTGGGCGAGGTAATCACAGTGAGCACGAACCGGCTATGCGAGGTCCTTGGCCGGATTGCAGATTCCCTGGAGGCTGCACCTCCCACACGACAGCCCCAGCGGGAGGACACACCTTCACAAAGCTCCTCCACTCAGACCATCCCGCTCCGTCGCTCAATGAGTGCATTGCGCCGCCCCAACATGGATCCCCCTGGCTCTGGGAGCGCACCTTGACTAGGCTGGCACACACATGTGGCCTATGTTGCCCTTATGGGACTATTGTGGGGTTGTTCTGGGGGAGGCGAAGGGGGCTGAGGGGGTGTTTGTGATTTGGGGGGTAGGGGGGTGAGGGTGTGTTTGGGAGTTGGGAGGATTGGGAGGGGGGTGGAGGTGTTGTTGTTCACGTTTGAACCTACTTATTCAATACACTGGTTGTTCATTAAAAAAACAGAGTGGACAATGATCATTGTGCAGGTGTCATTTAATGTCTCACAGTGCATGGTGTACATGTATACCCACACCCAGTGCCCAATGTCCTAACATCCTCACACCCTCTGCTGACTTGTGTATCAAAAATATTGTCCAATCAATGTTTGCCATACGGCACGTCCCTCCTGTGCATCAGCACTGTGCTGCTGTCCTGCCACTTCTTCCTCCTCCTCCCCTTTCATCATGATCAGGTGGTAGCAGTTCCATGTCAGGGTACAGGGGTATGTTCCGATGGATGCACATTTTGTGCAGCATTACACATGCCATGGGGATCTTGGACACCTTCTCATGGCTGTACATAAGTGCCCCACCCGACCGGCTGAGGCAATGAAATTGTGCATTCAACTAGCCAAAGGTCTGCTCAATCACCACACGTGTACGAGGAGGAATGTAGTCCTCCCTGTGCATGTTCCGTGTGTTTTGGACAGGGACATGAGCCAGGGGTCAAGGGATAGCTACCATCTCCTGCATGAGAGTGTTTTGAAGGTTAGTGTTTGTACATTCATGGCGGACAACTGTGCTAGTCTTACATTGCAGCAGGTAATTTCAGCCCATACACACATTTCCTTGGATGCATTGGCCCCATTTCTGACCCCGCCATGTGTCCTGTGCAATGGGATGATGGAGGGGGTAGTATACTCAGGATGGGTTATGGTGTGCAATCTCATCTTGTTGCACTTGCATCGTATATGCATGCAGCAGTGCTGTAGTAAAATCATTGCTGTGTTGTATTCTGTGAGATTTGGTAGTAGGGATTGTTGGCTGTTGTCAGTAGCATGTTGGTACCATGTTGTGGTATCCCTGTTAGGCTCAGTTCAATGCACTACCAGGGATGACTGTCCTGTGTGGTGCCATGCTGGGGGCAGCAACATGGTGCATATGCAGTGCATAGTGCAGGATGCCCTTATGGTGTGTGAGAGCCACCGATGAGTGGTGCATGTGTTGTTGGATGTGGCCCGGTCACCTGGTAGTCATGTGGTATTAGGTGTCAGCCTTACTTCATCACTGAGCGAATCTGTAGTCATGTGCCATTTCACTGGCTCTGGGGCACAGTGTTTGGTGAGGTGCTCATCGTGTGCTGGCGTCAACATTTCCGCACCACCTCATTACCCCGATGCACTGCCATGGGCCAGTCAGGCAACTCACCAAGCAGCCAGGCACATCGTCCAGCATGTTGCTCCATGTAGCGTTGTAGCGTGGAGTTCCGCTTGAACAAAGAGTCATGAGTTGATCCTGGATATCAGGCACAGCAATGTGTGATGATCGTGCTGGCGTTGCATACCATCTGCACGTTGATGGAGTGGTATTGCTTGTGGTTGCAATCTGCCACCTCCATGGCATGCAGCACCACCAACTCCACAATTCTGCATGCCTGCCAGTGCATGGGAGGTAACTTTTGTATCAAGTATCCCTCGGGGAGTCCGTGGTAGGGGTATGTAGTCCCTTGTGTGCTTGAGGAGGCCATCCAGCACTTGGTTCAGTATCCGGGAAATAAAGGTTGTGAAATGCCATGCATGTGCCCCACTGTGTGCTGGTAAGTGAATGTGTCAAGGAGGCGGAGCATAGACAATACCTTTGGTGGAGGGGGGGCGGCGGTTCGTATTTCCGTGAGGCTCACTATGACATCATTTATCAGGTCCACTATGGTGATGATGGTGTCACAGTCAAGCCGGTACAGGGTGTTGATCTGCTCTGGTGTTTGGTTGAGGGTGGTGGCTCTGATGCGCGGGATTGGGGGCTGCCGGTGTGGTAATGGTGGCTGCACTGGTGGGGCATGCTGGGCCTGTCTCACCATCCTTCTCCTCCTGTGTTTCCTCTGTGGTGGGGGCTGTGGTTGTTGTTGTTGCTGTTGTTGATGTTGCTGCCTTGCAAACAGGTCCTCCAGTTCCAGTAATGCTACTACTATTGGTATCATCTTGGTGTGGGAGGGGGTGTGTTGTGTGGGTGTGCTCCTTTTGTGCTGTGCCAGACTCCATTGCCTCGACCTGTGCTGATTGTGTGCACCTGTGGCTCTTGGCAACACTGCTCAGGGTTCTTAACACCTTCTCTGAGGTGCCGGTATTTACTCCATGCCGGTAAGGTACTTTGCGGGCTTCAGGAGGCCTTTATTTGCATGTCCACATTGCTTGTGATCAGATCCGGTTTACGGCATGCCGCTGATTTCGGCAGGGTGTGTCGTGCGCGCGACACTAGACCGCTATTAGCAACATCCTAAATTACGATGCTGTGAATAGCGGTTGGGCTGGTCAGAATAGCCCGTAGCGGTAAGGGATGCCGGTAATCCTTTACCCTTTACCGGCATCGTTTTTCCCTTACCTCCACCCTCAGAATGACCCCCTATTTGTGTACTATTCAATAGGGAGTTTTTGGTAAACTTGTTGCAAATTATACATTTGAAAACAAACATATTTGCTTAGTACATTGGTTTTAAACTAGTGTAGTAATCCGTGAAACTGTGCCACACTGGCCAAATAAAGTGGTCCATTTTGGTGCAAAAAAACAGGCCAATCCTAGATTTATGGACTGCAACTTTGGCCATCTCCCAGATGAATTGAATTATTGCCCTATAGTCTGAGCCTACACGCTCTACCCACTGACTCTCCCTTCAAAAAGCAAAGCATTTTGCATTAGAACATGGCAATCAAAGGAGTAATGGATGAAGATGCATCTGGGAGATAGAAATACCAGTTGGATGAAGAAAGGTGCTGGTCCCTCTTCTCTAAAAAATTACAAACAAATAACCTACTTTCTCCCAAAGCCCAGCTTACGTTGTGTGTGAGCATTTGTATAGCAATGCGTGGAATTGAACCTTCAAACTTGCTAGAGGTATACGCATCCTGTAACCTCTGAGCCAAGAGGTCACCTTTCCGAAAGGATCATTTTTTGCGCTATTGCATTGGCTCAAATGGGTAATGGATGAAGGTGCACCTGGGAACTAGCAGTGCCGGTTGAGATAAACAAAGGTGTTCTCTCTCTCTCTCTCTCTCTCTCTCGCTCTCTCTCTCTCTCTCTCGCTCTCTCTCTCTCTTTCTCTCTCGCTCTCTCTCTCTCTCTTTTTTGTAGGCATTTGTAACGGAAAAAAGTGGAAACAAGGTTTTTAAACAAGTTAACCATTATCTATTACTTCCTATTGCACAGCTCAATATATCAGTATGAGTAATTTCAAGCCAATGAGTGGACTTGAACCTGCTACTGGGAGCTATCAATGCTGATTAAGATAAAAAAAGATGCTGGTCTCTCCCCCTCCATCTCTCTCTCTCTCTCTCTCTCTCTCTCTTTCTTTCTCTCTCTCTCTCTCTCTCTCTCTCTCTCTCTGTTTCTCTCTGTCTGAGCCATTTGTAATGGCAATAATTCTAAAACAATATTTTGATAAATGTAAAAATGCATTACAAATCGTACCTATTTCTTCGCAATCCACAGCACAACCTGATTGTTTGAATAGTTACATGTAAATGAGGGTACCTGAATCTGAAACCTTGATATTTGTTAACTCATGCTCTAACCTCTGAGCCACAGGGTATCTCTTCAGAATGCAAAGAGTTTGGCATTATGACATGTCAGTCAAATATGTAATGGATGAAGATTCTCTCTCTGAGCCCTTTGCAATGGAAATAAACATAATATATCAGTAAAAAAAAGTGGGAAATGAAATACTTTACCTTACAACACACCGGTCAACTTACCGGTTTGAGCATTGTCATGCCAACAAGTGGACTTGAACCTGCAACCATGCCTCTAATAAAAAAAAAACATGGTCAAACCTCTGAACTAGCAATCACTTAACAACGAATGGCTTTTTGCAGTATACCATAGCTGTCAAAGTTGTAATGAATGAAGATGTGTCTGTAATCTTGACAGAGTCAGACTGGGTCATAAAATCTGTCCAAGCACCAATGAAAAAGTGGCCCAAAATAACAAGTTACAAGTCATTACAATCCAATATGACTGTTTGAGTACTCTTCAAGGGGTTATTTCTCGTCAAATATATTGCAAATAATGCATTTGAAAACAAACATATTTGCTTAGTAACACTGGTTAAAATTAACTTATTAGCTTATGAATCTGGTCAACTTTAGCCAAAAAAGAGGTCCATTCTATCATGACATGGGCCCATGCTAGAGTCATGGGCTGCCTCGTCGGGCATTGTCCTATAGGCCAGTCTGAGCCTGCATGCTCTCACCTCTAAGCCACTGGGTGTCTTCAGAAAGCATTGTTTTTTGTATAATGCCATGGTGATCAAAGCAGTAATGGATGAACATGCAGCTGAAAACTAGCAATGCTGGTTGGGATAAAGGAAGGTGCTGGGATCTATCTCTGAGCCATTTTTAATAAACATAAATGTTTTTAAAACAGTACAAAAAATAAACATTTTTAAAAGATCACCTATTTCCTCCTAATGCTCTTCTTAAATCAAGCCAACAAGAAGGTTTGAAGTTATGATATGATATATGATGTGATATTGCATTTGTATTGCGCTCGTACACAAGTGTTTCTGCAACTGTACCATTGCTACACCCATTTACTAACCTCTGATCCACAGGGTCTCCTTTCAGAAGCAGTAGCTTTCTGCTTTGTAACATGGTGCACAAATATGTAATGGATGAAAATGCATCTTGGAACTTGCAATGCCAGCTGAGATAAACAAAGGTGCTGGTATCTGTCTGAGGAACTAAAGATAAAACTTTATTTTGTTATAACTGCAAAACAAATATTAAAGTAGCCATCCTACCAGTTTGAGTAGTTGCATGTCAATTAGGGAACTTGAACCTGCATCCTTGCCGCTGGTAAACCCATTGTCTAACCTTTGAGCGAATCACTCTCTTTCAGAAAGCATATCTTTTTGCATTCTAACATAGATGTCAAATGGGTAATCAATGGGGATGCATCTGGGATCTTAGCAGGGACAGACCAGAGCTTACAATCTGTCCAGGCACCAATGGAAAAAGTGGCCCACAATCACACATAACATTAAACTGCTATCCAGAATATACTGTTTGAGCATTATTATCCAAGGGGGTGGTTTTAGTGAACACACTTTACAAATAATGCATTTGAAAACACATTTGCTTATTAATATTGGTTAGAACTAGTCCGATAATTTATGAAACTGGTCAACTCTGTCCAAAAAAGTGGTCCATTCGGTCTAAATAAAAGCCCAATCCTGAAATCATTGGCTGCTGATTCGGGCACTGCACTAGTGCCCTATAGGCCAGACTGAACCACTCAGCCACTGGTGATTACTTCAGAAACCATAGCTTTTTGGATTATAATATGGTGGTCAAAGGTGTAATGGGCAAAGCTGCAGCTGAGAGCTAGCAATGCTGGTTGGCATAAACAAAGGTGCAGGTCTATCACTGCACCATTTGTATATTTATATTTACTCCCAATGCACAGCTCACCTTATGCATGTATTTTCAAACCAATGGGGTCCTTGAACATGACATGTTGCTATTGGTTTACCAATGCTCCAACCCAGACCTAGAGCCTTTTCCTTTGGAGTGCACAGATGTGTCCATGTTGACATGGCGGTCAAAGGAGTAATAGATGAAGATGCATCTGGGAACTATCAATCCCAGTTGGAATAAACATAGTTGCTAGTCTCTCTCTCTGAGCCACTTGTGATGGCACTTTAAAATAAAACAGTATTCACTCCCAATTCACAGCTCAAGTATTCACTGCAAGAAAGTCATGCAAATGATAAGGCTAGAACCTGCCTCCTTGCCATTGGTAAACCACTGTGGCAACATCTGATCCACAGCTTCACGCTTCCGCTTTTTGCATTATGACATGTCAATCAAAGGAGTAATGGAAGACGAATCATCTGTTACTAGTAGTACTGGTTAGTATAAACAAAAGAGGTGGTCTCTCTCTGAGCCATTTGTAATGGGAATATAGACAAAACTATATGTGTATAACAATAACAATAAAATATTTTACTTATTTGCTCCCAACACACCAATCAAGATACCAGTTTGAAGAATGTCATGCAAACAAGGGGACTTGAACTTGGAACCTTCTAACCTGTAAAACCATGCTCAAACCTCCGAACGACTGGCTCTCCCTTCAGAAAGCATAGATTGTTGCGTTATATCATAGCTGTCCAATATGTAATCAATCAGAATTCATCTGGGATCTTACCAGTATTGGACTGGGGCATAAAATATGTCCAAGCACCATTGAAAAAGTGTCCCATAATTGCACATTACAATTCATTACTATCCAGAACAGATCATTTAAGTACTATCCATGAGGGTATTCTTGCAAAACATGTGACAAATAATGCATTTGAAAATATGCTTGCTTAGTACCATCAGTTAAAACTAGTGTAGTAACTTATGAAACTGGCCCACGCTGGCCAAACAAGTGGGCCATTCAGTCAAACAGAAACAGACCTATCCTAGAATCATGGCCTGTCCCGTTGGACATTACCCTATTGCCAGTCTGAGCCTGCATGCTCTTACCATTTAGCCACTGAGTCTCACTTCAGAGAGCATAGTATTTTGCGTTATGTCATGGCGTTCAAAAGGTTAATGGATGAAGAAGCATCTCTCTCAGCCATTTATAATGGAAATAAAGATAAAACAATGTTTTTAAAACAGTGAAAAAACTCATGGGTCTTACAAAAATCAATTGGCAGGGAGTTCCAATGTGATAGAGCAACCCCAGAGAAAGACATTTTAATAGAAAAAATGAGTAAATTTACGTCCTTCTAAACAAAGAGAATAATGGTTCCTGGAGTCCTCGCAAACCTCCCTAAATCTTTAGTTTGATTGCCAAACTAGATGGTGTCTGCAAATGAATTTCTTTGTAAACAATGCATAAAAGTTTTAAAATAATAATGGCGACTAACGGCAGCCAATAAAGGGATTTTACAACAGGAGTTATGTGCTCACATTTCTGAGCTCCAAGGACCAAATGAGCTGCAGCATGAAAAACTGCTTTTAAAGATGCCTGTGAGGAATGGGGAATGCATGTTAAAATAGAATTACTACAATCAATTTAAAATAAAAACAAAAATTGCAGAAGAGTTTGAAAGGAATAAAAATGATAATTTTGTGATTTCATCAGGGCATTGATATGAGGGATCAATGTTAGTAAAGTATCTCATGTAAACCCAAACATTTGGAGAAATATTTGTGGGGGGACTAGACTTTTTTACATTTTAAAAACAATTGGAGCGACAACAGATTGATTGGAGCAGCAAGGACATCGTAGAAACATATTCTTAGCCCGGCTCAATAAAAAAAAAAAAATCCTCACCATCCAAGTTACTTTTTTTTAAAAGGGTGAGGCATGGGCTATTTTTTAAAGAATGAGGAAAAAAGCTAGAGATCATAGATTGGTGAATTAGCTGACTGAAAAATTGGTGAAAAATAGAGAAATGATCTTTCACTTTAGGGGCTGATCAAGGATCATCAGGGTAAAATGAAGTTTTCATTTTTGTCATGAATGTATTAAGATTATCATCATCAGGAAGGTCAAAAGAATCCCAAAAAGTACTGGCTTGTAAGCTAACTGAGAAGGTTCCAGAAGAACAAAGCAAATTCTTGATCTTTCCTGACAAAAGGATAGGATTATTTAGGAGAGGGAGTTCTTCATCACCTTTAGTTGTGGGAATACAACTTTGGGTTGGTTGGCAGCACATTATATAATGAATTTATAATGTAGTTGTATTGCCTCAGAGATCTTTAAAGCATACACCTGGAATGCTTTTTTCAAAGAGCTTAAATGTCGGCTGAAAGAGAAGAGCACAAAATGTGTTTTTAATGACAGACACATTGTTGAAACCCTTTAGTAAATCAGAAGAACAAGGAGCAGATGGGTTAGATATTATTGTTTTCACATGTAAAAGTATGACAACATCTATACTTTGCTTCACATCATCATTACATTTTGCAAACACGCAATCAGTTGAACAATGCTTATCTTTCAAAATGGTTACATTTTCAAGAATTGATGAGAGGGATGAATAGTTAATTGAATTTGGCTCTCATTTTAAGACAACAGATTTCTTCGCTTGGCCTCAGAAGAAAACTTGCTGTATATGTATAGAGAAGGATATCAATAAGAGGTCGGACCAGTCGACCTTAGTTAAATACTCATCACCCATTCTAAGAGATTACCTTTGATATGAGTTAGAGAGCAACAATTCTGATAGAAATCAAGTAACTGAAAACAGTTGAAAGAGAATTCAAATATTTACAATATGTGTTACCCCAAAATAAATTGAAATTTCCAAGAAAAAATCAAGAAGGCGAAAGCAAACAAGCATTAGCAGTAAGAGTTAAAGAAGCATGAGGAGAAATTTTGAGTGCAATACAATCGAAAGACAACAAAGAGTCAAGGGACAATTGCCAGCATTTAAACTGGTTGTGATAAATGATGGCAGCCCCTCAATCAGCTTTCTCATGATGGTCCTCATGAAGGATTGTATAACCATTTGGAGTTTAGACATCATGAATATGAAATGAAGGAAAGGTGGCACATGTTTCTGTAACAAAAACAATGTCTGCTTGGTTTGCCACAATAGAATCATACATTTCAGAGGCATGAGCCACCAGAGATTGTGCATTAATCAGTAAACAATTGATCTGTTTACTCCGGTCCATAGAGCATCTTCCAATGTTAGGATGAATGCACTTTGTAGCAAGATTCAAGTTGCTCTGCTGCCAATCAAGTTTCACACCAGGGAGTCTGGAACCTGAAATATGCACTGATAGGGGGAAGGAGTCAATAGGTTCCAGGATGTGATTAACATTGTCTCAAGGATTTAATTTCTGTTCAGTAAAGGCTGTAGACACAGACTAATACATTAAGTTGCAAAACGCCAAACACCTTACAGAGTCGAGAAATTCTACTCCAAATTATAATTGTGTCCAAATTGGCTGACCTGTCAAAGTGCAGTCACCATTGTGCACCTCACGCAGAGTGCAGGACAACTTCACGTAACTACGTCTGTCGGAAGAGACATGATTCCCACAGCGGTCCTAGTACCACATGATGTGGACATAGGATCTGGCAAACTGATAAGACTGCCAAACTCATGTCACCTTCTTGCACCCTCGTATGACACTGTGCATAGGGCACAAGATGCCTTCACACTGCTGCCTCTGTTGGAAGGGACACAATTTCTGTGGTGATCCTAATGCCGCAATGTTTGGAGACAGGATCCTGAAAAACATTAAGGCTTCCAAACTGTAGTCACCTTGGCGCACCATGGAGCAATGCTGGCATGTTGGGGTCAGGCACCTTCACGTTGCTGCGTCCATCGGAAGGGATGCAATTTTCGTGGTACTCCTAATGCAGCAATGATGTGGAGACAGGATCTGGCAAAACGGTAAAACGGGCAAATTGCAGTCATTTTTGCGCACCTTGGTTTCAGATAAACAAAGGTCTCTCTCTCTCTCTCTCTTTCTCTCTCTCTCTCTCTCTCCCTATGAGCCATTTGTAATGGAAATAAAGTTAAAGCAATGTTTTTAAAACATTAAGAAAACAGTACACATTTTTAAAAATATACCTATTTCCTGCTAATGCACAGGATCAGTGTGAGTATCTTCATTCCAATGAGAGGAATGAAACCTTCACCCTTGTCATTGGTAAACAAATGCTCTGACCTCAGAGCTACATGGTCTCCCTTCAGAATGGACAGCTTTTTGCATTACAAGGGTGAATAATGACATGTCGGTCAACTGTGTAGTGGATGAAGGTGGACATGCCATCCTGCTCAATCGGCTCTGTGATAACCTGGGTATCACTGCTCAGGCTCTGGCCTGGCTGACTTCTTCCTCTCTGACTGACCCTCCCAGATCCAACTTGGGTCCTTCCTCTCCTCCATCTCTCCCTCCACCTGTCATGTTTCCTAGGGATCTAACCTTTCTCCTGGTTGTTCATCCAATACCTGCCACCTCTAGCCCACTGCATTGCTGCTCTCCCCTCCAACATCCAGTGGCATGTGGATGATACACAGCTCGCGTTCAGGCTCCCCTCTGCCGCCTCCTCTCCTTCTCTCATCACTGTTTGTCTGTCGGCAAGCCAAGAGTGGTGCGCCACCAATGCTCTCTGCCTGAATGCCAGCAAGACAGAGATCCTCCTAATCAGCACATGTGCACGTCTGTTTCCCTGCACTCTCTGGCCGTCATCCCTTGGTCCTCCTCCTGCTCCCACCTGTAAGGCCTAGAACTTCAGGGTTATCTTGGACTACACACTCTCCTTCTCACCTCACACCTCTGATGTCTCTAAGAAGTCAAGCTAACAGCTGCACCTCCTCAGAGGTATTTCTCCTTTCCTCTCCTTCCCCCATAAGCTCACTGTCCCTAGAGCGAGCTCTGGTTCTCTCTGTAAAAGTCTCTTTTTAAATCTGCCTACCTATACTCTCCGTCCTCTGCAACTCATCCCGAACCAGACTGCGAGACGTGTCCTTGGGCTTAAGCCTAGGGATCATATCTCTCCTACACTGAAATCTCTCCATTGACTCCCCGTGGCTGCAAGGATTAAATTCAAGACCCTTTGCATTGTCCACAAGACTTTCTGGGGCCTGTGTCCAACATACCTTCAACACTCTCTCCGTAAATACCTTCCCACTCCAGCTCTTTGCTCCTCCACCTCCAGCTCCTGGAGGGTCAATCGCTTTTCCAAGCAACGAGCTGGGGAACGATCTCTCTCTTTGGCTGGCGTCTCCCTCTGGAACAGCCTCTGTGCCTCCCTGAAATATGAGCAGAACAATCTATGGTTCTGGAAGTAGACCAACATGTTCTCTTTGCTTCTGCCTTCTCTCTCCCCGTCCCTTGCTGATCTCCTGTCTGATACTGCACTGTTCACCTGGTCACCCTCTGAACCTCGGGCCCAGGTTCCTGCCCCCCCAGTTACACACCTGCACTACTGCCTGCCAACCGTGCACTTGGGGCTGTATCTGCAACCCTACAGTCCCCTATCTTCTCAATCTAACACTTGCTGTCGACACTTAACCCATGCACTGCCACCTGCTGGCCACACTTCTTGTTTTTTGTTGTTTCCATCTGATGTCCTGCACTTGCTCCTCCTCCCCTTGCCTCGGCACTTCTCCCGTTTCCTCTCCCTGCACTTGCGCAATCTTAGTGTCACTGGACCTAGTAAGATTGTTGTTTTGTACCCCCGTGTTGCCCTCCCATGCCTTGTCGTGCCTTGAAACACTTGTGTAGAGGCGTGCTATAAATAAAATATCATACCATATCATATGGAAACTAGCAATTCTGATTTGAGATAAACAAAGGTACTTGTCTCTCAACAATTTGTAATGGAAAGAAAGATAAAACAATGGGCCTCATTACGGGTCGGACGATCCGGAATTAACAGTGGTGGTAAACCCGCTGCCACTCTTATAATAATAATAATAATAATTAATTCCGGACCGCCCGATCTCGAGTCCTGCAGGCGGGAGGTGATCTTCCCGCCAGGTCTGACCTGGCGGGTTGAACACCTCCCGCCTGCAGGCAGATGTGGAAACACCAGCACCATCACGAGATTTGATGGCAGAACAAACGTGGTGGTGTAGGCTCATGGGAGGTGACAGAGCATTTTATAAATGTCATTGCCGTCAACCATTCTGCACTTCCTGTAAAGCATTAGAGTATTACAGCTCATCGTGCACTCCAAGGACTGGAGGCTCAGCTCACGTCTTATTGCCACTCCCGAGGTAGAATTCGGAAGCTTGAGCACCGATTTCCAGAATGAGGCTATCAGTTTGGGCCACTTCATTTTGTAAAAATTGATTGTTGGTTGTAGTGAGAATTTCCCAAATTTACGATCAATTGTCTTGGCCTGAACAGCTAGTTTTTAAAATCTTTTTGGACAGAGCTGTTTGCATGGTGATTTCGCTTTTCGAACTATCAAGTTGTACCTCTAGGTACTTGAAGCTCTGAACGATTTCGATTTTTGAATCTCCAAGAAACCATTTTAGGTTTTTGATTTTCTTTTTCTTTTTCTGCAGGATCAAGGCCTTGGTTTTGCCTCTATTGATTTCCCAAAAGTTTTCGCTTGCATACTTTTGGAGACCGTTAAGTTGCCATTGCAGACCCACTGGAGTCTGGTCGAATAATGTAAGGTCATCAGCGTAAAGAAGTCGATCTATCATGGTGTTTCCAATTTCAGGCGGGAAGGCACGCGTGATAGTTGTACTTATTTGAAGGTCACCTATATAGGCTAAAAATAGAGCTGACACTTGTGAGCAGCCCTGCTTGACTCCCCGTGTGATCGGGATTTCGTCAGTTAGATCTCCTTCGCGGCTTAGACACACCCTCATCAAGGTGTTGTGATGCAGGGCTTGTATGGGAGGCAGTATGTCTTCCGGACAGTTCCAGTCTCTCATTTTCGTCCAAAGACGGTGTCTCTCAATGCGGTTGAAGGCTTCCGTGAAATCAACAAACACGACGAAGAGACGTTGACTGAATTGTAGGGCTTTACTTTTCAGTATACTGAATATAAATATGTTAACTGATGTCCCAGCATTTTTTTTTAAGCCAGATTGCAGATGGTCGTTGCAACTAGCCGAGGCGGCCCATGTTTGACATTTTCTTAGAAGTAGAGATCCGTAGACTTTTCCTATACAGTCGAGCAGCGCTATTGGCCGAAAGTTCAAAGGGTCCTTTATGTCTCCCTTTTTGTAGATGGGAATTATCGTTGCTGTGGTCCATGATTTAGGCACTGAACTCGAATCTGCACAGCGTCGAAAGATTTCGCTGATCAAGGCAGCCCATCCTACAGGGTGCGCTTTTAGTTCAAAGTTGGTGTGACGGATTTGAACACTTCAGCGAAATGTGTTTCCCAGGTGAGCTGACTGATATTGTTTGTTATCACATTTTCCGCTGGGGATTCTATTGCTCTCAGTAAGGACCAAAAGTCTCTGGCGGTGATTGTTATTAGCGCTTTGGTGATGTTTTCTGCATCCAACTGGTATAGTTTGCTTCAGTGGGCTCGTACCCAAGCTTTGTACTCTGATTTCAGGACTTTGAGTATAGCATTGCCCTCTGCAGTTGGATGGCGTTTTTTTATGGTCCTCATGGCTCTTCTATCCTCACGTCTTCTCACGACCAGATCTTTGTTATAATTGTGTTTTTTGATGACACCTCTGGTCTTCAAAGTTGTTTTTGGGCATGTGTATGCCACTTGCAGTGGTTGGTAGTCAACTGATTTGTTTTCTGCCTTCTGGAAGTCACTTTTATATCTGTGCGTTAGGTCCTTGATCGCTGCAGCACTTAATTTAAGCGTGTTCCCTGGATGTTGTTCTCGATGTCCATACCTGCTCGAAGATTCTTTACACTTGGAATTAACCAGCAGGTCTCCAGGAGATTATAGTCATTGGCAATTGTGTGTCGCACGTTGAAGGAGATGGTGCCGCTTAACAGTGGTTTGGAGACAAATATGTAGTTGATTGTCTCACCCGAGTCTGCTTGTTCCCAGGTGGATATTCTATTTGGTTGTGGGAAGGCGGCGTCGAGATTGTGCAGTTCGCGAGAGTGAGTTAGGTCGAGCCATGCTCTACCCTGCTGTTCGGCCGCTGAGGGCTGTGTTTTTGCTCGAGTTCTCGTCTGGGGTTTGCATACCGCATTTAAATCGCTGCATATCATTAGGGAGGTCACCAACAGCTTGGCCATCGCATCGTCAATTACATGTTCGCATATTGTGATGAATCTTTCTTCACTGATTGCGGCTGGGTTCCAATATGTATTGGCAATGACTACTGTGTTTTCTGTGTCTTTGGTGTTGCTTTTATGTTTCCAAGTGACGCTTACTGCCAAGATGGACAAGTTTGCGATCAGGGTAGGTCCAATGGAGAGTCCACATCCGGTGTGGCAAGCGATCAAGAGCCCTGACATTGGACCTCCTAGATGGCCCTTGGCTGCTGGGGCTAGTGCAATTTGATATCCCTCTATGATTGGTGGGCTTGTTAGCCATGTCTCCTGGAGACATATGATGTCATATTCTCCGAGGTTCTCATCTCCTGGTACAGTTAGATGCGAGTGCCCTCTTGTGTGCCATGAGCATAATTTTACTTTGCAGTGAGGGTCTTCTTCTTGTGGCGTTGATGTTGGCTTATGCTCTTTGTGGATGGATTGCTATTTTGTTCGATGCGCTGTGAGGGCTTTTGGTAACAAGGCCCAGATTCCTTGTTTATTGCCTGCATGATGGGTCAAATCCAGTTGTGTGGAACTGTTTTGCACTATTTGTGAAATAGTCCTTGTGTGTGCTTCGGAGGCAGATTTTCCTGAATATGTTGATACATGGGCTGACATCTTAAAACAGATTACTGCATGAAGTCAAATGTCTAGATCTAATAGTTATGTCAATAGGGCCAGCCTTCAATTTGAATTTAAAGGAGGCTTCTTCAATAGAGTAACACCATTCTTAAGATGCACAATGAGCCTTCCTCCCACTTACAGGTGATGCTTTTGGCTACACTCTAATTGGTTGTGCATGGCTTTTTCTCTATCACGGAAGTAAATGAGTACCGTGAACCCATGATAACTAGTTAGCTGTGTGAGACAGAAAAATGTGAAACCTTCAGCTAAAATATTTCATTTAGAACAATACGATGCTGTTTTGTTAATATGCATTGCTTAGATTAAGGATTGCTAAAATATGAAAAGACAGCACATCCCCTAACTTTATTTTCTATTTCTATTTTATCAAAAGATGGAGCCTCTTTCACCTGCTGATGATTCGAACAGAAGTTCCCTTCATCACATACACTTTCTGGGTGCCCTTACAGAGTAGAAATGACTAGGGGCAATAATGTGGAGAGATGTAACGGCAATAACTGAAAACAGAATGACACATGAGCAGGGTCAAAATAGTAAATGAAAGAAGAACTGATTCTATGCTGACTATTTGATGAATGCGTTGTATGCAAAATAATAAACCATACAATTGTATAGGGAATGGCTTTCTCCAGGTAGCGATGTTATGCCAGCCATGTGAGAAATTCTTTTTCGTTTTTGCCTTCTCTATTAGAAGAATTTTAGTGAACTAATCCAGCATTTCGTACTCGTTCTCGTCTATAACTGGTTATAATGTAGAACACATTAAGTACATAAGGAAAGAATGCGCATCACCTAAGCACAGTCACGCACTCATCCTGCTACTAACTCAATCACTTGACTCGCTGAAGCGCTGGACCGGCCCATAGGGAAGTCTGGAGATTTCCCTGTAGGCCCTTGCACCGTGGGCCTCTTTTGTGTGGCATGCCCAGAATTTCACCTAGAAAAGGGTTGGGCTTGCTGAAAATGTGCGATCGTGGCCCACTAGGAACATTATTTGTAGGGTCTCCTTTGGTTCCCAATCCACCTCTGTGCAGAACTCCTGTTGATAGTTAAAGTGAAGCTCACATACTCATCAGACTATCTAGTGCCCAATCCCTGCATGGACATCATTGTGTTAACATAAAGTAATCCAGCCTGGCACAGCACTTTTTGAGAGTGTGCAAGGAAGGCTGCTAGAAATTGCGCGGACATCACAAACCTGTAAGATGCATCAATACTGTTGTTCACATTAACCACTATGTTAAGTACATTTTCATCACGTCCCATCTTTTATTCAACATAATACTGCTTTTTCATACAATAGTTGTGCATACTGGTTCATGGATCTATTGGTTTCTCTTTCGCTCGCTCCCTCCCTCCCTCGCCGCTCTTTTCCTCTCTTTATTTTTGTCCCTGCCTCACTATATCTCTGTCTCTGTCTGTCTCTCTCTTTCTATCGTCCTCTCTCTTTGAGTGGGAGTCACATTGCCAGGTAGGCATTTGTAAGAGCCACAGTAGCCAGTGCTGACAGAAGCACGACCACCGAATAAACAGAGGCTTCTTAAAGGCATGTGAATTGAATGCCCAGTGGTACTTAACATCATGTACTGTCATTGCAGGCATCCTTCGGGAATCTTGCCACCACATGGTTAGTGCTTCGTTACACACAGGTGCAGGTGAGAGCAATGTAGAAACGTTCAGGAGGAGAGGGGTTCTGGCAAGCCATGTAAGTGAGCAAAGGACCACTCCCGCGGGACTACAACTGTGTTAAGTATTTTCTTTTTTAGTGTGTGCTTAATCAATGGCGAGCACCAAAATTAAAAATTCCCCCCAAATATTCTGACTGACGCTACCCTCCTAGGTTTTTAGTTAACCACCTCTCAGGCAGGCCTGGGCAGCAACAAACTTTCTATAATTACCGAATGAAGGTGAGAAAAATCCTCCAGCAAAACACAGGACAGGATCCATGCCACTTCTACAAAACCACAAAGCCAGTCAGCCCACATTCGTATGTATCGCACTCCATGCTTATGCAAGATAGCAGAAGGCAAGGCCACGCATCCGCTCCTGCAATCATACACCATTTTCAATGATGACACAACACCTCTGCCATTAGAATACAACTATCCCCCACAACACAACAGAAATGTGGTTTAGCTGCATAAATAATGAGTTTCCAACTCTTGCATACTCTCCAGATAGCCTCAAAAGTACCCATCCACATGCCAGCTCGATATGGGTATCAAGTAAGGAGTTGGCCCCCCTACCCACCTTGACATTGGCTAAAATGCATAAACACATTCTAAACTCCTATGATCAATTTTTCCCACACCTTGGACTTCGGCCCCTCAAGGGTGTCCCCCTACAGTGCATTGAGACTATACCAATGGGAAAAGGCGCTATTCAGTGACAAATGACACTACATTACATTCAGCACTTAATTTGTAAAAAGAAAATAAGTGCCAGGGCAAAAATAATTTCAAGCGGTACCAGGGAACCATTGTGGCAGGCAACTCTTGGCCCAATGTTGCCACCACCCACCGCTGCTCACCACAGTGTCAGCATATTTAGGATTAAAGCTGCAACTGCCCAGTGCAGAGTGTTATTGTGTGCTTTGTGACAACCACGGATTGAGAAAGAAAAGAAAAAAGTTGCCAAAACAACATCAGACTGAGTCTGAGAAAATAAGTGCCGGGGCTCAGAAATAAGTGCCAGGGCAGATCCGTAGGAAGCACCCACACACATTAGGAACTGATTACATTACATTATGGCCTTTGAATGCACTCTTGAGTCACAAGACAAGTGTTACAAATTGTGAATTACTGAACGTGCATAGTAAAGCATGGGCACAATCCTCTAAAATCAGGAAACAAAATTACTCAAAATGCTGCATTTCATCAAAGGATGAACAAGAATAAATGCAACATGTCATCCTTAACCAGAGTTTACAAGTCATTGCACGTTCATGCAATGATAAAGATTTTCAAGTGGCATTTATTTTTTTAAAAAAACGTTCTCTTCGTACAGAAAGGTGCTGCAAAACACATTTATGAACTGTGGATGTGGCTTGAAATATGAGCATTGTCTGTTGCTCAGTGCCGCACGCCATCTTGCCCTAATGTAGAAATCAATGCTAAAAGGAACCGAGGTTGGAAGTGGCGACGGCGTCCATCTTGAAATACATTAATTTAGGTCTTCGCAAATAGGTGATGGATTGAGAAGATTTGTGGGGAAAATGAGTATTGATCCATTACAGGACTCGGGAGATGATAAATCCTGCTGATGATGTGTCTGATCTCTGTAAACATTATCTGTGTTAGCTGTGAAGCAAGACGATAACAGCAGGGCAGATGCTTTTTACATTAATTTTACCGCACTGACATATGCTCAAAAACAAGTAGTGGCCTCTACTGTTTCATTATCTATTTTGGACAATATTTTACTGGCCTTAATGGAGTCATCGCACCAAAGCACACCTGTAATTTAATCGATATCAAGTTCGGCCATACCGATTGGGCAAGACAGAGCCATGAAAGACAAACTCTGCATTATTAATGAGAACCAGTGATCGAAGTGAGCAGAAACGGGATCGAAGTGAGCAGGAACGGTTGGGAGCGATGTCCCACTACTTTTATTTTGTTATGTTTACCATTCCACTACTTTTTACGACCATATGAACCATTCTATATAAAGGATTTGTCCATTCATGTTCTTGTCCAAGTATAAAGTTGTAATAGGAGCCTTATTACTGGTCACTTAGACTATAGGAATGTCCCGGCCGCAACACTTGTCACATGTTTCACTATGCTTCCACCTACCCTCTCCCCTGCCGAGACCACAGTTCCACTACTTTTTTCGGTACACTTCTACCACGGGAGAAGACAATGCAAATCTGGAAAATTATGGTCTTTCCTAATAACCCTACTTATACAACTGATTTGATTCTTTAGGGATCTATTAGACAACCTTTCATCCGACTGCCAACACTTTTCAAACTTTGGCTGGATAACGTGACTACGCCTTCCCACCAAATCTGGACACCCTTCAAATTAAGCGAGTAGTGAAAGGATACACTCTCAGCCAGACTTACTCTGGATGGAGTTTTCAGCTGTGAAAATGCTACTTATAACAGCAGCCGCAGTCACCTTACCATTGGGTGGCGCCCTTGCTGTTATACTTACCATGTTCAGCTCTGCAAAAGCCCTACAAAATAGTACCATGGCTCCACCAACAGACATCAAGCAAGATGAGCTCATCAAAGAAGTGGTAACTTCAAAACCCCATTGGCCCCCACCAACTCAGTCAACGTTACCAGCCAAACAACTAGACCACTTCCACGAATGGATCGCACAGTCTCTTGACAAAGTGGTAAAGAGGAAGCCCTTGAAACATGCACAAAAGAAGCAAGATGAAACGTTGTGCATTGTCACCCTCGATCTCCTAAAAAACAAAAACACAAAAAACAAAACAGAAGACTATAGAGAATTTGGTGGAACAACTTCCTGGCAAACAACAAAATGTCATAGTGTAGGCAACACTTTAAGAGCAAAGGGGAAAACAGACTACTACACGCACCACTTCCAGGCCACAGAACATGCTCAAAAGATATCAACAGACGATTGAAACTCCCTTCAGCCATACTGATAACGTCTTATTTGTGAGGTTGGGAAGCAGGAAAAGAGGGACCATGAGTGTGGCTGAAGAACATTGCCTCCATAATACCAACCCTCAGAGGCGTTGCTACGGAGCAGCTGTGTGGGCCATACCCGCAGATCTTTTGGTTGTAGCCCCGGATAGAAGCCTCTGAGTCCCGAAAGATTTGACATTAGCATAGCCCCAGATCTTTTCCAGACCTAGCAACACCCCTGCTACCCCCATAGGTGATATGGAGAGGATTCTCCAGGGCTTCTCCCCGTTCCCAGTCTTTGGTATTTTGTCAATTGTATGCCCAATGAGAAGGACGTATGAAGGTGCTTGGACAAGGATTATCAGACAGAAAACCTGTTTAGGAGCACCAGTCAGCTAGAGACAGACAGAAAAAGAAAGAGAGAGAGAGAGAGAGAGAAAGAGAGAGCGATAGACAGATAAAGAGAGAGCAAGAGAGCAACAGAATGAGAGAAAGAGAAAGAGAGATATAGAGAGCATGAGAGAGAAACATGAGATGTGTGAGCATGCAGACGATGGAGCAGACTGCAAGAATCGATCTTAGCATAGACGTGCAGAGACAGCAACGCCTGATTGAGCCTTTACAGGAGAAAACAGGAGCCAGGCAGGGATGCAGCCCATGCACTATGGAGGGAGCTATGGAGCAATCAGCAGACATCAAGGCTAGATTCCCGGATTCTAAAATGATATCCCAACATTTGTAACCCCCTGAGCTCTGCACTGCCAATGATCCCCACACCAAAGAGGTAACACCAGGGTTTTGGCCGGGTTGGGACTACCCAAGCACTATCCAAGTCTGAGCAATGAGCCCTCACAGAGGTTCCCGCTCAATACTGCAGCTGTAATTACACATGGCCATGAGTATAACAATGGCCTGGCACTTGCAAGAAGTGAGGGACTTTGGAGATTGTTGCAGCATGAAGTTCGGTTATGAGTGTGAGCCAGAAAGAATATGTGGACAACATAAGAGAAAGGAATACGTTAGAGAAGGCTAAGATTAGGAGGTGGAAGGAGGAAATGGAAGAGAAAGGAAGGAGTGGAAGAAGGACAAGACTAGGAGAAAGAAGGGAGACAACTTTGAGAGGAGAGTTGTTGGAGGAGAGGTAAAGGGAGTAGACCATTAGAAGAAGGCAGAAGATGAAAGAAAGTGATAGTGGAAAATGAGATCCAGAGAGATACAATTAATTAGTCAAGCTAAGAGGGCCTAATGCTGGAAGAATGCTTAGAGCCAAAACACAAAACCAGTGGGGTTGGTTAGGCTGGTAGAGTTGAAAATCTTGTGGACTTGGGACGGATACAGGTCGGAGACAGGTTTGCCAGCAGATTTAACCCCAATCTGGTGTAAATGACAAACACACCAAGGGTAAACAAAAGAACACTTGCCGGCACCCGAGAAAAGAGAAACTTAAATATGTAAGTAGGCAAGCCAGAAGCCATAATCTGTATTCTGTGGAACTGGTAAACCCACAGAAGAGACAATAGGTATTGTCCACTGATCAATAACCAGGAGGTGCATTGAATGTTTAAACTGAGATGCCCCAAAATGCCAGAAAATCCTGGGGGGCTTTTTAAGAACACAAACATGGAGGCTCGCTGTGAACAAATGCCCAGAGGATTACACAGAAAGATGAGTTTGCCAGGGATGCCTGGTGGTTACTCTGAGGTTGTTACCAAAAAACACATTGACATTTCCCTTGGTTATGGGCTATAATGATGATGACCTGATCCACCCAAGACAGACGGCAAAGGAACAGCCCAAAGTCCTCTAATTGTACTTCCGACTAAGAGGTGGAGGCACAAATTCCTAAGTCTCGTCAAAACATGTTTCTTTTACTTTTTTACAATGGACAGTGCTAAGTGGCTGAAAATGTACAACCTCCCCCCACCACCTTAGCATGAAATCCATCAAATGGTCTGTATTGACCATTTCCTTGCATTAAACCTTGTATACGTGGGGGATGACCCACTACTGTACATTATGATATGATAGGTTATTTATAACACACTTACTACCCAGAGGTTTCTAAGCACGGATCAAGGGATTGAATCTGTGTTGCTCTGTGTCCTCTTGCTTCCAAGGTGAACACGTTGCTCCTGAGCTATCCTCCCCTTTCTACTGTCATAAAGAAAGGAAAGGCTTCAGATCTTTGGAATATGAGGTGTCCAGGTTAATGGGAATGAAAATAATTCATTCATGTATCCACAGCTGGTTAATTCTTCCTGATGGTTGATATAGTCATTGATATTTTGGGCTGTGGATGGTTTATCTTGATAAACCTTCATTCAGTGATCTATTTGATGATGCTTTTTGCTGCTCAAGATGGATAATCCAGAAATGAATTCAGCAATAGTTTCTGTTAATACTGTAATTGAATCCCACCATTCTAGAAGTTTACGTTAATTGCCCATAAGCAACATTCTTTAGGGCCAGGCATCCCAACAGCTGTGTTTGTAACTAAGTGTTTTTGTTATATATGTTATGTTGCTTCTGCTGGGTTTGTCCCATGTGTGCTTTTGTGTGGTTCAGATGAAATCTTGTAAACTGTGGGCAGTCTGTGACGTCTTCCTTCAAGGCCTCATTTAAGTTGATCAGCCCCTCTCATAGGTTAATGGCATTGTGATGAGGACCCCTGTGTGACTTTGGTGTCCATCAAAGGGATGACACAGGGAGGAGCAAGGTGGCTCCCTGAACCCATGTAGGATGAGTGTGGAGGAGAAATTAGTAGTATCTCCTGGTCACCTCCCCTTGGGCTCCTACACAAGACAGGATGATCACAGAACAACCTTAAATGTTCCACTTCCCCAGCTGAGAGAGCCTATAGCACTCTCTAACAAGACCAAAAACCCAGCAGGAGTGAAACAAACATGGCAATGTATCAAGATGCTTGGGAGGCACACACTTGATACACTATTCTCAGTTTCCTAACCATCGCCATACATGCATATAAGACAAAGTTATCAGTCAGTTGGTGTGTTCCCACGCAAAGAGTACAATATTCCCCTCCCCTGCACTTGTGCGATCTCAGTGTCACTTGGCCTAGTAAGATTTTTGTCTCTGTCCTCCCGCTGTTCCCCCTTCCTTGCCTCATCGCGCCTTGAAACACTTGTGTATAGGTGTGTTACAAATGTCATATCATATCATATAATTTTGCAAATCAGGCAGAAGTCAGCAATTTCTGTACATTCAGGAGATGTTAGCTTACCAAGCATGTTTCCATCACACATTGTTATTATGGGAGACCTGAGACCTGCACAGTCAGCCATAGGGAGGGACAGAGAGGGAGGACTAGGATTCAAGATGGTGAGTAGGACACATTATTGCTTTGTTCTGGCCTCTATGCCCAAAGTGAGACCAGATGCATCCAGCAGCAGTCAATCCCAACTCTGCCCTGATTGCACAATACAGGTGCAGCAACTCACTAAGGTCCCAGCCCAGAAAAAAACATTATACACCCCTGTGAGACAAGTCAGTGGGTGTGTGTAGTTTGAAGATTTGTGTGACAGGTGTTTGGACGGTAATATGAGGAGCATTGAAGAGCTGTTGGAGACAAGAAAGGATGTGCTAACAGCCGAGTAGCAGGTGTTAACAGCTTTAAAGGATGTAGCAAATAGAGGAGCAGGTAGAGGGAATAAGATCTGAGGAGGTTGTGAAAAGAGGCGCAGTGGATTATAAGGAGATAATCTAGCCGAGGAGGAGGTGGTGAGAAGAGGTGGTACAATTTGAGCAGGAGGAGGTGAAACGAGGAGCAGGAGGAACGTATAAGATATGAGGAAGTGGTGTTCAAAGGAGGAGTAGAGAAAATGGAGAGGGGGGTGTAAGACCTAAGGCGGTGAGTCTGAAGAGAAAAGCTAATGGAGCTATGTTGGAGAAGAGTAACCCCTTAGTCAGATAGCATAAGACATTTCTAGTGGGACGGTTTAGACTTAGACCCAGAAGTTGAGAAATGGAATGCAACCTAGGGAAGGAGGTCAGAGGAAGAAGAGTCAGGGTGTCCAGGGCAGAGACTCCACAGTTTGTTAGATGAGGATAAGCAAACGGAGGATAAGTGAGGGATTGGGAAATTGAGGGTACTGTTCTTATCCTCATCTCATTCCAACAGAGAAGTTACATATGTGCCACATGTTTATCAACCTCAACAATCAGTTCATCATGAGAAGCTTGACAGAAAGGGAACTGGAAACTGGGTTCCAGAACCCCTCGGAAACTTGAGAGATATTGCAACAGATTGAGAGATATTGAAGCATTGGGTATCCCATTGAAAATCCACAAGTAACATGAACCATGTCTCCCCCTCGGTATCTCCCGCTTTGAGTAGCATGTGCTTGTAACTCTCCAAGAGTCCATCAGTGTAGGGGATGGAAAGTTTTTGTTTATAGTGATTCCTACTCAAGACACTTTTGCATGTCTTTCATGACCTTGGAAATAAATGAGGCACCTTGATATTTTTGTGCTTCTAGCATAAAACCTATTTGAGTAAAGTATGGCACTAGGACCTATATAATATTCTGGCTTGTGTAATTCATCAGTGAACACTGTCAAGACTTTCTGCTTGCGTGGAGTAAGCACACCTCTGTCCCTAAGCAACTAACAGCGATATGCAATGATCTTTGCTGTTTGGAGATTAGGGCCACAGGTGGCTGGAACAGGAACCCGAGTCCTCCAAGTGGCTGCTGTAAGGGAATGCACAGGTTAAGTAAACAGCAATGTAGAAATTACAGTAATCAGGATTAGGTAAGAAGTAGAGGGCACCTACCAGGATGTATTCTGCAGGAGCGCTGAAAAAGTGGGGGAGGAATGGGGTAGAGTGTTCAGGAGTAGACCTGTTCCCTCAGCAAGCCCAGAGGATGAGACAAGGTCAATCGAAAGACGACAGTCCCTGGGACTCACTGGAAGCACCTGTAGAAGCAAAGCAAAGTCCAGGCGAGAGACTAGTTGTTTCTCCAAAAGTCAAGAAGAACCAAACGCGTGGTTCGATTCGGAGTCTGTGTGACAATATTGAAGGGAAAGTCCAAGCTCAATCCATATATACAGTCTGTAGTCTATCACCAGAAGATGGCTGTAGTCCGTTATGAAGTACCAGAGGGAAAAGACAAAGGAGTCCAATGACGAGGTCCGAGGTTGAGGGGTTAGCAATAATCCGAGGTTCCAGGTAACAAAACGCCAAACTGCTGCAGCAAACAGCTGAGAAGCACTGTGTGATGGAGGAATCGTAGCTTTATGCTCGTTTCCATGGACAACCGGATCACGTGATCACGATTGTGCGCGTCACATGGCAGGATGTTTAGAAACACCTTGAGGATGTGTTACCTTGTTAAACGTGACACGTGAGCGCTGAGAATGTTGTTTCTTTCTCCTCCAAGATCGTAAATATCAGGAAGTGCGCTTTTTCATATGTCCACACAAGCGCCAAGGTAAAAGCCATTTGCTGTACATAGATGATCTATCTCTTTTTCAGGCAGTGCTGTAGGAGAACAGTCCGTCTACTCCTGAAGGGGATGTGTGACATATTGGATCTATCAGTATGAGCGGGGACGTGCATGACAGACACTCCTTTTCATATTGAGTTCCATAGTGCAATAAAGTATGTGTCTCCAACCACTTCTAGATCCTAGGTCCATTTATGTCCATAGAGATTTGACTCAACAAGTTGTCAATCAATGGTACTGGCTGCAGTGGAGCTTCGGGGAATATTTTTACTTTTGTCTCCTGACAGATGGGACTGGCAGTACAGTTAGGTTGAACTATAAATCCCTGTGAATATATCCAACTCAGGATGTTTTCCTGTGTCTTGACTACTCCTGGTTAAATGGGCATGGGCTAATTTCATGACAGCTTTGTAAACGCACCAGTAGTTAGTAGCAGGTTTTACCATCTTCTTTCCAATTAGGATGAACCCCATCAAATTACCTTGTTTTCTATCTAAATGATACCGGACCATTTTGATTCACATGCTCAAAATCCTGTGCATGGTCAAAGACATTTTTCCAAAGTGGTTAGTCCCTCTGAGCATGAAATACATCTAGTGAAATCCAGTTGCTGTGGGTACTGGAAGCAGAGTTAGCTGGTTGGGTTAAACCCATGAATTTTCTGATAACCTTTTTAAAACAATATCTGTCATAACTATTCCAAAGGACCCAGAAACCTCCTGTCCACAGCCTGCCTTTTCCAATGAGATTATCAGACATATTTCAGGATATCGAATCGTTCCCCCAGTGAACTGTGCCACTTTAACCCTTCAACAGATGTAAAAATGCAAAGTGCATTACGCCTAGATTGTCCTTGTAATCTGTGTCTGTTCAATTCGTCATTACGCCAACATCTTCTGGTTAGCTGGTCTCCATTGCAGAGCAATGGGTCCAGAGCATTCTGGAGGAATGTTTACTTGGATATCCGTTTGGAAGAAAGCTTGATTTTTGGTTGGCATTCTAAAAACATGGGCAACATGTATATATACACCAGCTGAACTTATTTTCCTTGGATAGATGTACAAGTAAGAGGCATCATACCTACAAAGCACAAGTCAATCCAGCTCATTTCATTGAAGTTTTTGAATATAAAGGTTGCCCAAATGTGCCAGATCCTCACCTCAGGTTCCTCTGATCCCACATTTAACTCCATGTGGAGTGGTGCACCACCAATGATGATGTCACTAATCAAGTAAAGCTACATTTTAAAAACTGTAACATAATTCAGCTCACAATAACAGAAAGACTTGGCTGTCGTGAAGTCTTTGTTGTTATTTTTTTCTCCTATTATTGTTTACAGCGGGGCTTTTCTGTGCATACTGATCATTATGCCTCTTTCACTTGTTCCTTTCTCTGGAAATCAGTCATTATGTCTCTCTGTTAATGTTGCTCTGCATTCCTTGATTCCCTATTGCGTAATAACGAGTCTAGTCTGCCCGATTGCATTACAGTTATCTTCATCAGTGCGTCTTGGGCCGCATTGGGAACACAGCTCCCAGAAAACAGTTCACATTGGTTCTCTTGAGGCCTCTGCAACACTTCCCATGCTCTTCTACTAGAGGCAACATGCATTCCTCCATACCCTTCTGGGAATTCTTAACAAACCAGTTGCAATCCCTGCTGGGTGAAGGGAATGGACATTTTCTCAGAGACATTGTTTGGACCATGACTGCAACCACAGTGACTTCAGAGGGGTGTGGCTTATGATTTGCATTAAGACATTGATCATTTTTTTATCTAATTCATGCACAGGTTTCCCGTATGTTTTCTGAATATGTTTATAAAAATGTGGGAGATGGTACATGGCACACTTCTAAGCACAATGCGCCCCTGGTTTGATCTCTAATGAAGCAATGCTGGTCCTCCAGGGCTGATCTGATACCTGCTGATGCCATGCCTTTGGGTTGCCAGACATGACGGTGCTCTGGAAGGGATACGGCAGTACTAGGTCGAATGTTTAAGAGGGTCTCATCCAGAGAAGACAACCATGGCTGTCAATAAAAGCAAGAATTCCTTTCTAACGCTTCTCAAGCCCTGTGTGGAGGCAACCCGCTTTACCTTCACAAAGGTTATCTGCCATTGCCAAAGAGTGACCTCAACATAAGCTGTAAGTCCCAATTGTCAAACGAAGAAAAGCAGTGGGAGCTTCTGTTCATGTCCCCAGGGCCAGAATCTGGAACTCTTTATGAGTGGGGCTCTCCAGCACTGAGCATCTCTGGAAAATGTCCAAACAAACCCTTGTTTAAGCTCCAGCTGCCTTGCACTGTTTGACGACTAGACCTTAGGTGCCCATCAGTCAGTAACCACTATACAAGTAAGTAATATAAATACAATACATTCACAAATAAATGCATATAATAGTGTAATGAAGCTGTTTGCTCGCAACATAATATTTTATGTAGGACTTGGTTTTCTTCGCAACTCTCAAATTCTCATGGGGGTATGGCAGTCTGCTCTCCTGCAAAATATTCTAATTGGGCATGATTTTCTTCCTGCTCCAAATATCATTTTCGGGGATGTGGCTTTCGACTTTCCTATAAGAATCTTGCTACACATCATGGATTGAAGCTCTTCATTCAGTACTGTATTATAGTGCAACGCTTACTGCTCTTCTCTGTTACTAGTCTATCGTTTATGGGAGTCAATGTGTGCACTACCCACAGACTGAGTGGTAGATTGAGCTGTTCACTGGCAGGACAAATGTTCAGAATGGTATTCCCCATGAACCTAGGACGAGCAATCTCGTCCTTGGCACTTAAGGGGTTAGGGATCATTTTATGAGTTCTTTATGATTTTATCTATTCCAATGTTCTTCTAATGGGAAACTATCCAAAAACACATGGGTGAAAATCGACTAGCCTTGCCTTTTGCATCAAATTGTTTGTAAATATGGAAAACCAAATGCAGAGCTCCATTTTCAATGCATCGATCTAAGCCTTAAAACAACATCAAAGGAACTGTTTCCCCAAATTGTGTTTTTTTTACATGTTCTTTCTACTTTGCTTTCAAAACAATTGTGTTAAAAACTAGTGGCAATCAACATTATTACAACCTAGAGCACACGATCACTTGGTGTGTGATCAGTGACAAGGGGTTGGTATCAAGCACCCAAACATGTAAGTACAATAGTCTAATTGGTAAATTTTCTACGAAAATAGGATAACAGCAAAGACAACACCCTGCCCCCACTTCTATTCATCTTTTGAAACTAAGTCTGTTTTGTATGGTCATTGTAATCCTTCTTTCCAATTCACCTATATATTTACAAGTGTGGGGCTGCCTGTTATAGCTACTTTCATAGTTATTTAGTTTCTCTGATATTACATTCGGGATGGTGACCTAATAGTTTAGGTGAAGTGCAATATGGTCGACACTCTATGTTTCGGCCTTTCGTGTGAAGATACGGGCATCCGTCAGCGTTTTTCAACGAGTTATGTTGGCCTTCATCAGGACGTCTGCAATTTCATAATGGGTTTAATCCAATTTTTCACTTTCTTTCTGTGAGCCGTGAGCTTCTGATCACTTTATTGTGTCATTTTATGTTCACCTCTTCTCGGTATATTTTATCTTGCCAATGAGCTCTCTGAAAGATCTTCATACATAACATGGCCCTCTCCAATCTGACCACAATTTCACTTAGTCATATGTATTTTTTCTCTCTCAAAAAGATTTTCTTGTTACATCTTTTTCTTGCTCTCTTCTTGGCAGCTTCTTCTTGGACACAGTTCTCTGCATGCCCCTATGATCTTTTAAAGATGCGCAGAATTCTGGTGTTTTACACAAAGCCCATCTAACTTGACCTAGGTCTTCCAATGATCCTTTTTTTAATCATGTCCTGTTGCTTGGTCCTTGCGAAATTATATTATGGCACTAAATTGTTTGTTATCCAATGCATTCATTTTTTAAATTGCATAATTGCGACTAGGCTGTTTTGGAACTCGAACTCTCTTGCTCCTGACCTAATGAACAAAATCAATCACCCATTCACATAAGAGATCTGTTTGAAGGGGTTTTATATATAGCAGTATGGCATTTTGATGCGGAAACTGGAACCATTTCACCACTATATACAATTCAAAAGGAAAGTGGGAATTTGTGACTTTAACACAATTTGGTTGTGTTTGCGTAGAGCCTTGCTATGCTTAGAAATTGGCAAAGTGCATGGAAGATCTGCCTGGTTGAACATTTTGCCCATGGAATGAACCTGGACATTTCCTCGCTCTTCAAATTTCTGCCAATTAGGGGAGCATGAAATGGCAAAATTCTGGGTTCCAAAGTAGAGTACCCTGAACATCAAATCTGCAGAAACGTCACAAAATAGTAAAAACATCCACTCTGCTGGAAAAAATTAAGGCAAATTTCACCTGTTTTGCTTTGCCGGCAGTAACTTCTTCAACCGGCCCAGGTGAACACTTGTTAATTCAATCAAAATTAATAATACTGTTCATAGTGCACACGCCACAAAATAGACTGCTGCTTATTGACTATACATAAGTGTTTTTATTGATATGAGATGTACAGAGTGTAACATGTCTCTCTGTCTTTCTATCTGTCTCTCTTTGTCCTTGTCTCTCTGCCTTCCTCTGATCTCTTTTTCTCTCACTCGGTCACTGTCTCTCTCTTTTTATTCTTAACCCTTCCCCTCGCTCAGTCTATGCCTTGGTGTGAGAATCTTGCTGAGCTCATCCTGTGCTAGGTGAGGAGGGGTTGATCATGGGGGGGGGGGGCGGGGAGGTGGAGCAGGTTGAATGAGTCTGTGGCTGTCCAGAGAGTATTGCTGTTTTTTCATAATTATTATAGGTGTGGGGATGCAAGGTAAGAAGGCTCCCTGACATTTGGAAAGGAAGAGTTGTGAGGAGAAGAATTTGTAGGGTAAACAGATCTTCAAAATCAACAAGTATGTCAGGCCACAGACATTTAAACATGACTACAATATGGTACTTTTTTAAATGTTTTTATTTTATTTTTTACTGTTATAAAAATCTTTTACGCAAACTTACATTATTATTATTACATATTTAACCAAATATCTCAAATCACACATATTGTTACTATTATGACACATTTATACTAAAAAGAGCAGAAGCAACAGAAGGCAGACAGGCAAAAGGAGAGCCTAGATGACAATCGGCAAACTATAAGGAGGTGCAACATTATAAACAATAAGCTTCATGATTTAAAGCCCAACTAATAGTTTGACATCCTCATCAAACTTTCTCAAAAGCTTATCAGCACATTTCCAAACTTGCCTAAAGGCTACAATCAGGCCCATATTTTCTCCCGACAGGCATCTCAGCCAAAACAATTCACCAGTTATTTGTTCAATGTCTTCCATGCACTTAATGAAATAACTTTCATACATGGTTATCATAACAGAGCATTTGGTGAGTATATGTCTTACAGATTCAACTTCATTTTTGTCACAGCATAATCTACAAGATCTTTCATTAGAGGGAGTCTTTGTCCAAGCACCTCTTATTTCAAGCACATTTCGATAGTTAAGTCTGATGTTCATAAATATGCTGTGTGTAGTTACAGATGGAGTAAGTTTTAGATATGCCTGTGGTTCCTTATATCTAAAGAACATCCTAGAAAGAGTATAAGGATTTCATTTCGGCAACCTCTCATGGCTTTTTTCCCAGTCATGCCTTTTTGCAGTATTTTTCAGAGATTTTAACAGGACACCCTCACCTTGATCCCAACATGGTGTCTAGTATATTCTCTCAAAAAATTGATAATTCATGGCCTTACATCTATTAATAACATGCCAAGACCCATTGCCCAAAACAGCTTGTGTAGCAAACAGAAGAGAATTAGGCTTTGCATACATTATCTTAATATACAGTTTGGCTTTATTATGATTGATTTGAGTTGATAAAGCTATCAAACCCATCTCCAATCTGAGAGCCTGAATTGGCGTACAATTGCTAAGACCCAGGATTTTACGCCAGATTATTCCTTCAATTTTATCTGCTCAAGCAGCCCAATCAATAAATGATGTCTCCAAGCCATAAAGAAAAGCTGCCGCTAGATCGTTCGATACCATATAAGCTATAACCAGCTCTCCATTTGGAGAAGGACAGAACGGCACCCATAAAAGACATAACCTTGGTTTTCTTATTGAGCTGTAATGTTTCATTAAAACCAGCCTTGCCAGGGCTACCTTTGTATCCCAAGTACTTATATGATGTCACCTTTATGATATTCCCTATAGGACAAGGGATGTATGTCTTCTTGCACTGTTTTTGTCCAATGGCCATGAACTGTGTTTTGGAAAGATTTATTTTTAGCCCATTGTTCTCCGCATATTCACGTACAGCCTTTGCACTGTTACGTATTCCATTATAGGTGTATCAAAGATGAAAAGATCATCTGCGTAACAGATCCAACCCACCTTATTTATGCCAATCCCAGGGAAAGCATTCATTTTCTCAATTAATATTTTTTTTAAAATCAGCTATAAACAAGTTGAAAAATGTGGGGGCCAATGGCGTACCCCCCTTCGTAACCGATATCTGCAAATAGCACAAAACAATGCCCTCAGAGTGGTACTCAACATTACTAGGAGAGAACTCTTCACCCAGGAAAAAAGAGACGCCCACTAGCTCCCAGTCAAAGAGTGTATAACATTCAAAGGCCTCACTACATACACAGATGCCTCACCCGAACAGCACCAGCATACCTAGCAGAAAGAATACACCTAGCGCCAACCCACAGACCAAAACGCAAAAAATACTCAGACCAATTTGAAGTCCCAGCTTTCAACAGAGCAAAAGCTGGCGGTACTAGCTTTGAAGTTCTAGCCCCTAAAACATGTAACTCGCTACCCCCAGTCTAAGAAGGTAAGAATCTCTCCCTACATTCAGAAAAACCTTGAAAACAAAGTTGTTAAACTAAAACTACTTTATAATCTGCACTTCCTCCAACACTGTTCAATGTGTAACCATGGAACACCTGTCCGTCAAAGCTATATATACCTGCCTGTAACCAATGTTGCTAAAATGTACTGAGCCGAATTTTCTGTAACAGCGCCACGATGCCTCCGGGCTGCTGGGCGCTTGCTAAACCCAAATAAATAAATAAATCTGATCGGTCATCAGGCCCATGTTATTGAGCCTAACCTATGTAATATTATTTTCATACATAGGCATGCAAATATAAAGGAGATGTGCTGACATACCCATAAACTCAAATTTAGACCACAACAAGCTTCTATTCACCATGTCAAAGCAGATGCAAAATCCACGAAAAGAATGTAAAGAGGCAAACACATAGGGCATTTAGCCTGCTCAATAAGTGTATTTACCAAAAGAATATTATCAATTGAAGCATATCCCTTTCTAAATCCTGTTTGGGCTTTGTCCAGGATGTAATTATGGAGTATCCACAAATGTATTTCCTGTAGAACAAATGTGCAGAATGGCCAAAGCAAAAAAAAATGACTGAGCATCATTAGAGTGGGCGAAGAGCTGGACGTATGATGTTCTTTAGTTGTAACTTTGGCAGCAATTGCAAAATTGGAATGCTCATCAATGTCATCTGATCTGAAAAAAAAAAAAAAACATTTTGTTCAATGCCATATTGAATTGAATTTTAAATGTGGCAGTGCACAATTGCTTTGTCCAGTAATTTGGGAAAATGGGCACGGAGAGAGAGACAATTGTGTGGTGTAGTTACGCTGGGCCCGATCATTTGAGCGAGGGGAGACCCACGCTAAGTGATCGGGCCGTCATAAAGGTTTTACCCGGAAGGGATTATTCTGGTGTGAACAGCAAACATCGCGAGTCGGGTGATTGATTTGCTCTGTGTAAGTGAGAGTCAGAGAGAGGTGTATGAAAGTCCCCTGACCTCCCGTAGCATCCTGGAGGTTGATAAAGATAATATCACACTGGCAACAAGGATGGGATCCCTAAACAAAACATAAGAACTGCAAAATATCACAAACAACCATTGTTGCCGGCAGTATATAGATTCCTCCGAACACAGACAAACCCTGCACACGTCCACAGGAGTAAGCCCAGCAGCATTGATGTTCAGAATGCAAATACAAGCTGAACTACTGCTACACCCGAACTGGTTGATCCCCGACCCAGGCATACCATTCATAGAGGAGAGGCGAGCCAAGCAGAATGAGAAAGAGAGTCAAGCCCGACATGCACAGCACAAGGAACTACAGCCAGGGGACACCGTGTTAGTGAAAACCAAAACACCCCAGAAGAAGATCACACTGACTTAAAAGTCACACCCATGGACAGTACAGGATGCCAACCACAGCATGGTAACAGCTGCCCGAGGGACAGATGTGGTGACGCAAAATGTATCCCACTTCCGAAAGGTTCCGGCAACATTGTGGAAGGAACAACCAAACCCTGCAACTCCAAGTGAAGATCCTTCAGCAGATCTTGAGACATCATCGAGATCGAATGGGAATGCATCCCTGCGAGTGAACTCGGAACAGGGTTTTGACCAAGCACAAGACCCCCCGGCCACAGGCCTCAATGAGACCGAGCTACCCGAGAGAACACACTCAAGATTTCAGCTTTGAGAGAGGCTACGGCCCACGTCCCGGCTACAAGGATATGTGCTGCAAGGGATCTACCAACGAAGGCCCGAGGTAGAAGAGAACCAGTAAGAGACATTGACAACTATTTTGTGTTTGTCAAGTATTCTAAGTTTGGGAGGAATGTGGTGTAGTTACGCTGGGCCCGATCACGTAAGCAAGTGGAGGCCTACGCCACATGACCAGGGCCATAATAAGGGTTTCACCCAGAAGGTATTATTCTAGCGCGAGCAGCGAACATCGCGAGTCGGGTGATTCATTTGCTGAGTGTAAGTGAGAGTGAGAGAGAGGCAAATGAACATCCCCCAACCTCCCGGAGCATATCGGAGGTCGGAAGAGATAATATCACAACTTGGCGCAGGTATCCGTAATGGCAAGTCCTAACATGGTTCCATGTGATCGAGGAAATCCACTGAACCCCTTGCCTACATTTCCCCTTCTCCATTAACACATTGCTTGATCCCTATTTGCAAGAGCACCACCGGCTGTTGCTGACTGCAGCGCACCCAGAGCAATAACACACATATCATGAAGGTGGCAGGAAAGCTCTGTTATTTTATTTAAAAAAGTCGAATGAGAGACAGAGTGGCAGAGCTGTCACTAGAGGTTGGGATCAGCTTGGTTTTTGGAGAAACACATTGTCATTGCCTGCATTCTGCAGGAATTGTTTGTATGCAGGTAGGTGAGGGGAAGTTAATAGACTCTGTGGTGGGTGCTGAGATTCTGACAGACCCATTATAGGGGACAGGAAGACCAGACTGCTGGTTCTATAGTACCCTGTATTTTCTATTTTTGTCAATTACCAGAGCTTGTGCAACTGTAACACATGCAGAGATTAAGCAATACTACCAACCAATGAGTGCCACTCGTAAAATAAAACATTGAACACGCCTAGAATAACCTGGTGCATGTTAATTTCCTGTTATCCTCCTTCGAAAAAACTCCTGTGAGGTTGGGGAAGAGGAATAATTTCATCAGTGAAGGTTTCTGGCTGCTTTCCATTAAATCAGAAAACATTTTGGGAACTTAACGGTGGACACAGATCTTGATATTTGACAAATATGTCTCTGATAACATGAGTTTTTTGCTTGCATCACTAAGTATGTAATGCTCACTTTGCTTGGTGCTGATTTGACTTTTCACAAAACTAACCCTAATATTAAAGTGTTTGTAACTATGACCAATACATACCTATGGAACAGCTTTAGGATTTCAATATGTGGATACTATGTTTTGGGGTATGGAAGTTGTTCTACTTCTCAGAGATTGTTTTCAATCCCCAAATCTTTGAGCCTCCCTGATTTCTAGAAGAGAAAGATTTGGGAGGGTAAGTCAGGTACAAATGTCTGAACAGACATACATCCGCAGAAAATTATTATATATATATAGTAATAGTATTTGCACATTAGAATGGCATATAAGGCACTTAGCCTTAATCGGTCGGAGCATGCAATCCTCAACTTTTTCAGGATATGCATATATGAATAAACGCATGTATTTTCTGATAATATACATTTTGTCTTTATGGTACTATCTTGTTGAATACCAGTACTCTCATTATTCTAAGTTTAGTGACAGCAGCACAGGCATGCCTGGTTTAAATATTGATCAAAATAAATTATTCCCGGCATTGTTGGTAGATAAACCATAACCTGACAACACAACCACATACACACCTTACTATCACCAGGGTAAAATGGCCAATAGTATATTTCGGCAAGTGCTTGTTTTTACCTGGAAACAACCATTAGAAATAGACAAAGGATGTTTTTACGGTTTACCTAGAATCAACCATAGAGATTGTCCCAGCCTTATAGGTCATATGGCACATCATTCACTTTGTATGTGATCAAGCAGCTAGAGGGCTGTGAAACGCGTTGTGCCACAGCGTTCCTGTTTTTACATGCTTGAGTTTACAGAGTAACATTTTTTCACCTTGGTCAAACGTCTCTGCTACATATCACTTGGGCAAATGCAGCCTCTATGTTTGTAGAGCTCTGGGAGTGCAGTGCTGGCGCTTTTAACACTTTTTTTCATATATTACATGGCCACAGTTGTGGCCATGTAGTTTTGGTTAAGTTGGTGTCATAGGAAGAGCACTTTTTGGGCGGCTTATAACTTCGCTCCCCCTGGAAGAATCCTCACCAAACTTTGCAAAAAAAGTATATGGCCCACTCTTTGCAAAGTTTGGTGAGGATTCGTCCAAGGGGGGAAAAGTTATAGCGGGGTCCCAAAACCTTTGTTTTTTCATAATGGGAAAAAACTTTGCTCATGCCTACAGCCCAAACCGCTGGACGGATTTACACCAAATTTGCGGCAGGAGCGGCAGCTTGGTCCAGAAAGCGTACTTTGTTTTATTTGGTGTAAATCCGTCCAGTAGTTTTTAAAGAAATGACAAAAATGTAAGTGAAAAAAATGTGTGATATCTGTGTTCGCTTCGCGGACACACTACCCTGTTCGCTCCGCGGACAGGACGATGATTGGGCAAGCAGCTTGCGTGATGTCCGCGGACATCTGACGTGCTCTCTCATTGGATGCGGTGAAAGCGTGCAGTGCGTCTGGCTACAGAGACACCCGCCATCTTTGTTCCTCGCATGAGAGGCTTTGTCAGCAGGAGCGGGATCTGCCGCCTGCACAGTAAGTCTGCCCCCGCCCGTGTCTGTCTCCTGTTCCTCCCACCCCCGCTCATGACCCGTGTGTCCTTCTTGTCCCCCCACCCCACTCATGCTCCGTGTCTCCCCTGTTCCTCCAGCCCCCCGCTCATGGCCAGCGGAGGGCCGAGGAGAGGGATCTGCTGCCTGCACACAAATGCAGTGTGTCTCTCTCCTCCCCCCCACCCCCCGCTCATGCCCCGTGTGTCTCTCTGCCTTCCCCCACCCCCCGCTCATGCCCCGTGTGTCTCTCTCCCTCCCCCCCACCCCCTGCTCATGCCCCGTGTGTCTCTCTCCCTCCCCCCAACCCCTGCTCATGCCCCATGTGTCTCTCTCCCTCCCCCCACCCCCGCTCATGCCCCATGTGTTTCTCCCCCTCCCCCCACCCCCCGCTCATGCCCCGTGTGTCTATCTCCCTCCCCCCACCCCCGCTCATGCCCGTGTGTCTCTCCCTCTCCCGCCCACCCCCCGCTCATGCCCCGTGTGTCTCTCCCCCTCCCGCCCACCCCCCGCTCATGCCCCGTGTGTCTCTCCCCCTCCCCCACCCCCGCTCATGCCCCGTGTGTCTCTCTCCCTCCCCCCCACCCCCGCTCATGCCCCGTGTGTCTCTCTCCATCCCCCCCACCCCCCGCTCATGCCCCGTGTGTCTATTCCAAAGCGCATGCCCCGTGTGTCTATCCCTCCCCCCCACCCCCCGCTCATGCCCCGTGTGTCTATCCCTCCCCCCGCCCTCCGCTCATGCCCCATGTGTCTATCCCTCCCCCCACCCCCCGCTCATGCCCCCACCAGCCGCTCATTCCCCGTGTGTCTCTCCATCCCCCCCACACCCAGGTCATGCACCGTGTGTCTCTCCCTCCCCCCCACCCCCCGCTCATGCCCCGTGTGTCTTTCCCTCTCCCCACCCCCTGCTCATGCCCCGTGTGTCTCTCCCCTCCCCCCACCCTCCGCTCATGCCCCGTGTGTCTCTCTCCATCCCCCCCACCCCCCCACATGCCCCGTGTGTCTATTCCTCCTCCCCACCCCCTGCTCATGCCCCGTGTGTCTATCCCTCCCCCCACCCCCCGCTCATGCCCCGTGTGTCTATCCCTCCCCCCTCCCCCCTCTCATGCCCCGTGTGTCTATCCTTCCTCCCCACCCCCCGCTCATGCCCCATGTGTCTCTTCCTCCCCCCCACCCCCGCTCATGCCCTGTGTGTCTCTCCCTCCCCCCCACCCCCCGCTCAAGCCCCGTGTGTCACTCCCTCACCCCCACCCCCCGCTCATGCCCCGGTGTCTCTCCCCTCCCCCCACCCTCCGCTCATGCCCCGAGTGTCTCTCTCCCTCCCCCCACCCCTGCTCATGCCCCGTGTGTCTCTCCCCCTCCCCTCCAACCCCCGCTCATGCCCTGTGTGTCTCTCCCTCCCCCCCACCCCCCCGCTCATGCCCCGTGAGTCTCTCCCTCCCCCCCACCCCCGCTCATGCCACGTGTGTCTCTCCCCTCCCCCCACCCCCCGCTCATGCCCTGTGTGTCTCTCTCCCTCCCCCCCACCCCTGCTCATGCCCTGTGTGTCTCTCTCCCTCCCCCCACACCTGCTCATGCCCCGTGTGTCTCTCCCCCTCCCGCCCACCCCCCGCTCATGCCCCGTGTGTCTCTATACCTCCCCCCCACCCCGCTCATGTCACGTGTGTCTCTCTCCCTCCCCCCACCCCCGCTCAAGCCCCGTGTGTCTCTCTCCCTCCCCCCACCCCCGCTCATGCCCCGTGTGTCTCTCCCCTTCCCGCCCACCCCCGCTCATGCCCCGTGTGTCTCTCCCCCTCCCGCCCACCCCCCGCTCATGCCCTGTGTGTCCCTCCCCCCCACCCCCCGCTCATGCCCCGTGTGTCTCTCTCCCTCCTCCCCACCCCCGCTCATGCCCCGTGTGTCTCTCCCCCTCACCCACCTCCCGCTCATGCCCCGGGTGTCTCTCTAACCTCCCCCCCACCCCCGCTCATGCCCCGTGTGTCTCTCTCGATCCCCCCCACCCCCCGCTCATGCCCCGTGTGTCTATTCCTCCCCCCACCCCCCGCTCATGCCCCGTGTGTCTATCACTCCCCCCCACCCCCCGCTCATGCCCCGTGTGTCTATCCCTCCCCCCACCCCCTGCTCATGCCCCGTGTGTCTATCCCTCCCCCCACCCCCCGCTCATGCCCCCCACCACCCGCTCATGCCCCGTGTGTCTCTCCCTCCCCCCCACACCCAGCTCATGCACCGTGTGTCTCTCCCTCCCCCCACCCCCCGCTCATGCCCCGTGTGTCTCTCCCTCCCCCCACCCCCCGCTCATGCCCTGTGTGTCTCCCCCCTCCCCCCACCCTCTGCTCATGCCCTGTGTGTCTCTCTCCATCCCACCCACCCCCCCGCTCATGCCCCGTGTGTCTATCCCTCCCCCCCACCCCCCGCTCACGCCCCGTGTGTCTATCCCTCCCCCCCTCCCCCACTCATGCCCCGTGTGTCTCTCCCCTCCCCCCACGCTCCGCTCATGCCCCGTGTGTCTCTCTAACTCCCCCCCACCCCTGCTCATGCCCCGTGTGTCTCTCCCCCTCCCCCCCATCCCCCGCTCATGCCCCGTGTGTCTCTCCCTCCCCCCACCCCCCGCTCATGCCCCGTGTGTCTCTCCCTCCACCCCACCCCCCTCTCATGCCACGTCTGTCTCTCCCCTCCCCCCACCCTCCGCTCATGCCACGTGTGTCTCTCTCCCTCCCCCCCACCCCCGCTCATGTCCCGTGTGTCTCTCCCCCTCCCCCCACCCCCCGCTCATGCCCCATGTGTCTCTCCCCCTACCCCCACCCCCCGCTCAAGCCCCGAGTGTCTCTCTCCCTGCCCCCCACCCCCGCTCATGCCCCGTGTGTCTCTCTCCCTCCCCCCCACCCCTGCTCATGCCCTGTTTGTCTCTCCCCCTCCCCCCACCCCCACTCATGCCCCGTGTGTCTCCCCCTCCCCCCCACCCCCCGCTCATGCCCGTGTGTCTCTCCCTCCCTCCCCCCACCATCCGCTCATGCCCCGTGTGTCTCTCTCCATCCCCCCACCCCTCGCTCATGCCCCGTGTGTCTATTCCTCCTCCCCACCCCCCGCTCATGCCCCGTGTGTCTATCCCTCCCCCCCACCGCCCGCTCATGCCCCGTGTGTCTATCCCTCCCCCCACCCCCCGTTCATGCCCCGTGTGTCTCTCCCTCCTCCCCACCCCCGCTCATGCCCCATGTGTCTCTCCCCCTACCCCCACCCCCCGCTCAAGCCCCGAGTGTCTCTCTCCCTGCCCCCCACCCGCGCTCATGCCCCGTGTGTCTCTCTCCCTCCCTCCCACCCCTGCTCATGCCCTGTGTGTCTCTCCCCCTCCCCCCACCCCCCACTCATGCCCCGTGTGTCTCTCCCTCCCCCCCACCCCCCGCTCATGCCCGTGTGTCTCTCCCTCCCTCCCCCCACCCTCTGCTCATGCCCCGTGTGTCTCTCTCCATCCCCCCACCCCCCGCTCATGCCCCGTGTGTCTATTCCTCCTCCCCACCCCCCGCTCATGCCCCGTGTATCTATCCCTCCCCCCCACCGCCCACTCATGCCCCGTGTGTCTATCCCTCCCCCCCTCCCCCCGCTCATGCCCAGTGTGTCTATCCCTCCCCCCCACCCCCCGTTCATGCCCCGTGTGTCTCTCCCTCCTCCCCACCCCCCGCTCATGCCCCGTGTGTCCCTACCTCCCCCCCACCCCCCGCGTGTCTCTCCCTTCCCCCCACCCCCCGTTCATGCCCCGGGTGTCTCTCCCCCTCCCACCCACCCCCTGCTCATGCCCCGTGTGTCTCTCTCCCTCCCGCCCACCCCCCCGCTCATGCCCTGTGTGTCTCTCCCCCCACCCCCTGCTCATGCCCCGTGTGTCTCTCTCCCTCCCCCCCACCTCCGCTCATGCCCCGTGTGTCTCTCCCCCTCCCCCACCCCCCGCTCATGCCCCGTGTGTCTCTCTCCCTCCCCCACACCCCCGCTCATGCCCCGTGTGTCTCTCTCGATCCCCCCACCCCCCACTCATGCCCCGTGTGTCTATTCCTCCCCCCACCTCCCGCTCATGCCCCGTGTGTCTATCACTCCCCCCCACCCCCCGATCATGCCCCGTGTGTCTATCCCTCCCCCCACCCCCCGCTCATGCCCCGTGTGTCTATCCCTCCCCCCACCGCCCGCTCATGCCCCCCACCACCCGCTCATGCCCCGTGTGTCTCTCTCCCTCCCCCCACCCCTGCACATGCCCCGTGTGTCTCTCCCCGTCCCCCCACCCCCCACTCATGCCCCGTGTGTCTCTCCCTCCCCCCCACCCCCTGCTCATGCCCCGTGTGTCTCTCCCTCCCCCCACCCTCCGCTCATGCCCCGTGTGTCTCTCTCCATCCCCCCACCCCCCGCTCATGCCCCGTGTGTCTATTCCTCTTCCCCACCCCCCGTTCATGCCCCGTGTGTCTATCCCTCCCCCCCACCGCCCGCTCATGCCCCGTGTGTCTATCCCTCCCCCACTCCCCCCGCTCATGCCCCGTGTGTCTATCCCTCCCCCCCACCCCCCGTTCATGCCCCGTGTGTCTCTCCCTCCTCCCCACCCCCTGCTCATGCCCCGTGTGTCTCTCCCTCCGCCCACCCCCGGCGTGTCTCTCCCTCCCCCCCACCCCCTGCTCATGCCCCGGTGTCTCTCCCCTCCCCCCACTCTCCGCTCATGGCCCGTGTCTCTCTTCCTCCCCCCCACCCCCTGCTCATGCCCCGTGTGTCTCTCCCTCCCCCCACCCCATGCTCATGCCCCGTGTGTCTCTCCCTCCACCCCACCCCCGCTCATGCCACGTCTGTCTCTCCCCTCCCCCCTCCCTCCACTCATGCCACGTGTGTCTCCCTCCCTCCCCCCCACCCCCCGCTCATGCCCCGTGTGTCTTTCCCTCTCCCCACCCCCTGCTCATGCCCCGTGTGTCTCTCCCCTCCCCCCACCCTCCGCTCATGCCCCGTGTGTCTCTCTCCATCCCCCCCACCCCCCCACATGCCCCGTGTGTCTATTCCTCCTCCCCACCCCCTGCTCATGCCCCGTGTGTCTATCCCTCCCCCCACCCCCCGCTCATGCCCCGTGTGTCTATCCCTCCCCCCTCCCCCCTCTCATGCCCCGTGTGTCTATCCTTCCTCCCCACCCCCCGCTCATGCCCCATGTGTCTCTTCCTCCCCCCCACCCCCGCTCATGCCCTGTGTGTCTCTCCCTCCCCCCCACCCCCCGCTCAAGCCCCGTGTGTCACTCCCTCACCCCCACCCCCCGCTCATGCCCCGGTGTCTCTCCCCTCCCCCCACCCTCCGCTCATGCCCCGAGTGTCTCTCTCCCTCCCCCCACCCCTGCTCATGCCCCGTGTGTCTCTCCCCCTCCCCTCCAACCCCCGCTCATGCCCTGTGTGTCTCTCCCTCCCCCCCACCCCCCCGCTCATGCCCCGTGAGTCTCTCCCTCCCCCCCACCCCCGCTCATGCCACGTGTGTCTCTCCCCTCCCCCCACCCCCCGCTCATGCCCTGTGTGTCTCTCTCCCTCCCCCCCACCCCTGCTCATGCCCTGTGTGTCTCTCTCCCTCCCCCCACACCTGCTCATGCCCCGTGTGTCTCTCCCCCTCCCGCCCACCCCCCGCTCATGCCCCGTGTGTCTCTATACCTCCCCCCCACCCCGCTCATGTCACGTGTGTCTCTCTCCCTCCCCCCACCCCCGCTCAAGCCCCGTGTGTCTCTCTCCCTCCCCCCACCCCCGCTCATGCCCCGTGTGTCTCTCCCCTTCCCGCCCACCCCCGCTCATGCCCCGTGTGTCTCTCCCCCTCCCGCCCACCCCCCGCTCATGCCCTGTGTGTCCCTCCCCCCCACCCCCCGCTCATGCCCCGTGTGTCTCTCTCCCTCCTCCCCACCCCCGCTCATGCCCCGTGTGTCTCTCCCCCTCACCCACCTCCCGCTCATGCCCCGGGTGTCTCTCTAACCTCCCCCCCACCCCCGCTCATGCCCCGTGTGTCTCTCTCGATCCCCCCCACCCCCCGCTCATGCCCCGTGTGTCTATTCCTCCCCCCACCCCCCGCTCATGCCCCGTGTGTCTATCACTCCCCCCCACCCCCCGCTCATGCCCCGTGTGTCTATCCCTCCCCCCACCCCCTGCTCATGCCCCGTGTGTCTATCCCTCCCCCCACCCCCCGCTCATGCCCCCCACCACCCGCTCATGCCCCGTGTGTCTCTCCCTCCCCCCCACACCCAGCTCATGCACCGTGTGTCTCTCCCTCCCCCCACCCCCCGCTCATGCCCCGTGTGTCTCTCCCTCCCCCCACCCCCCGCTCATGCCCTGTGTGTCTCCCCCCTCCCCCCACCCTCTGCTCATGCCCTGTGTGTCTCTCTCCATCCCACCCACCCCCCCGCTCATGCCCCGTGTGTCTATCCCTCCCCCCCACCCCCCGCTCACGCCCCGTGTGTCTATCCCTCCCCCCCTCCCCCACTCATGCCCCGTGTGTCTCTCCCCTCCCCCCACGCTCCGCTCATGCCCCGTGTGTCTCTCTAACTCCCCCCCACCCCTGCTCATGCCCCGTGTGTCTCTCCCCCTCCCCCCCATCCCCCGCTCATGCCCCGTGTGTCTCTCCCTCCCCCCACCCCCCGCTCATGCCCCGTGTGTCTCTCCCTCCACCCCACCCCCCTCTCATGCCACGTCTGTCTCTCCCCTCCCCCCACCCTCCGCTCATGCCACGTGTGTCTCTCTCCCTCCCCCCCACCCCCGCTCATGTCCCGTGTGTCTCTCCCCCTCCCCCCACCCCCCGCTCATGCCCCATGTGTCTCTCCCCCTACCCCCACCCCCCGCTCAAGCCCCGAGTGTCTCTCTCCCTGCCCCCCACCCCCGCTCATGCCCCGTGTGTCTCTCTCCCTCCCCCCCACCCCTGCTCATGCCCTGTTTGTCTCTCCCCCTCCCCCCACCCCCACTCATGCCCCGTGTGTCTCCCCCTCCCCCCCACCCCCCGCTCATGCCCGTGTGTCTCTCCCTCCCTCCCCCCACCATCCGCTCATGCCCCGTGTGTCTCTCTCCATCCCCCCACCCCTCGCTCATGCCCCGTGTGTCTATTCCTCCTCCCCACCCCCCGCTCATGCCCCGTGTGTCTATCCCTCCCCCCCACCGCCCGCTCATGCCCCGTGTGTCTATCCCTCCCCCCACCCCCCGTTCATGCCCCGTGTGTCTCTCCCTCCTCCCCACCCCCGCTCATGCCCCATGTGTCTCTCCCCCTACCCCCACCCCCCGCTCAAGCCCCGAGTGTCTCTCTCCCTGCCCCCCACCCGCGCTCATGCCCCGTGTGTCTCTCTCCCTCCCTCCCACCCCTGCTCATGCCCTGTGTGTCTCTCCCCCTCCCCCCACCCCCCACTCATGCCCCGTGTGTCTCTCCCTCCCCCCCACCCCCCGCTCATGCCCGTGTGTCTCTCCCTCCCTCCCCCCACCCTCTGCTCATGCCCCGTGTGTCTCTCTCCATCCCCCCACCCCCCGCTCATGCCCCGTGTGTCTATTCCTCCTCCCCACCCCCCGCTCATGCCCCGTGTATCTATCCCTCCCCCCCACCGCCCACTCATGCCCCGTGTGTCTATCCCTCCCCCCCTCCCCCCGCTCATGCCCAGTGTGTCTATCCCTCCCCCCCACCCCCCGTTCATGCCCCGTGTGTCTCTCCCTCCTCCCCACCCCCCGCTCATGCCCCGTGTGTCCCTACCTCCCCCCCACCCCCCGCGTGTCTCTCCCTTCCCCCCACCCCCCCGTTCATGCCCCGGGTGTCTCTCCCCCTCCCACCCACCCCCTGCTCATGCCCCGTGTGTCTCTCTCCCTCCCGCCCACCCCCCCGCTCATGCCCTGTGTGTCTCTCCCCCCACCCCCTGCTCATGCCCCGTGTGTCTCTCTCCCTCCCCCCCACCTCCGCTCATGCCCCGTGTGTCTCTCCCCCTCCCCCACCCCCCGCTCATGCCCCGTGTGTCTCTCTCCCTCCCCCACACCCCCGCTCATGCCCCGTGTGTCTCTCTCGATCCCCCCACCCCCCACTCATGCCCCGTGTGTCTATTCCTCCCCCCACCTCCCGCTCATGCCCCGTGTGTCTATCACTCCCCCCCACCCCCCGATCATGCCCCGTGTGTCTATCCCTCCCCCCACCCCCCGCTCATGCCCCGTGTGTCTATCCCTCCCCCCACCGCCCGCTCATGCCCCCCACCACCCGCTCATGCCCCGTGTGTCTCTCTCCCTCCCCCCACCCCTGCACATGCCCCGTGTGTCTCTCCCCGTCCCCCCACCCCCCACTCATGCCCCGTGTGTCTCTCCCTCCCCCCCACCCCCTGCTCATGCCCCGTGTGTCTCTCCCTCCCCCCACCCTCCGCTCATGCCCCGTGTGTCTCTCTCCATCCCCCCACCCCCCGCTCATGCCCCGTGTGTCTATTCCTCTTCCCCACCCCCCGTTCATGCCCCGTGTGTCTATCCCTCCCCCCCACCGCCCGCTCATGCCCCGTGTGTCTATCCCTCCCCCACTCCCCCCGCTCATGCCCCGTGTGTCTATCCCTCCCCCCCACCCCCCGTTCATGCCCCGTGTGTCTCTCCCTCCTCCCCACCCCCTGCTCATGCCCCGTGTGTCTCTCCCTCCGCCCACCCCCGGCGTGTCTCTCCCTCCCCCCCACCCCCTGCTCATGCCCCGGTGTCTCTCCCCTCCCCCCACTCTCCGCTCATGGCCCGTGTCTCTCTTCCTCCCCCCCACCCCCTGCTCATGCCCCGTGTGTCTCTCCCTCCCCCCACCCCATGCTCATGCCCCGTGTGTCTCTCCCTCCACCCCACCCCCGCTCATGCCACGTCTGTCTCTCCCCTCCCCCCTCCCTCCACTCATGCCACGTGTGTCTCCCTCCCTCCCCCCACCCCCGCTCATGTCCCGTGTGTCTCTCCCCCTCCCCCCACCCCCCGCTCATGCCCCATGTGTCTCTCCCCCTACCCCCACCCCCCGCTCAAGCCCCGTGTGTCTCTCTCCCTCCCCCCACCCCCGCTCATGCCCCGTGTGTCTCTCCCCTTCCCGCCCACCCCCCGCTCATGCCCCGTGTGTCTCTCCCCCGAACCGCCCACCCCCCGCTCATGCCCTGTGTGTCCCTCCCCCTCACCCCTCGCTCATGCCCCGTGTGTCTCTCTCCCTCCCCCCCACCCCCGCTCATGCCCCGTGTGTCTCTCCCCCTCCCCCACCTCCCGCTCATGCCCCGTGTGTCTCTCTAACCTCCCCCCCACCCCCGCTCATGCCCCGTGTGTCTCTCTCGATCCCCCCCACCCCCCGTTCATGCCCCGTGTGTCTATTCCTCCCCCCACCCCCCGCTCATGCCCCGTGTGTCTATCACTCCCCCCCACCCCCCGCTCATGCCCCGTGTGTCTATCCCTCCCCCCACCCCCTGCTCATGCCCCGTGTGTCTATCCCTCCCCCCACCCCCCGCTCATGCCCCCCACCACCCGCTCATGCCCCGTGTGTCTCTCCCTCCCCCCCACACCCAGCTCATGCACCGTGTGTCTCTCCCTCCCCCCACCCCCACCCCCCGCTCATGCCCCGTGTGTCTCTCCCTCCCCCCCACCCCCCGCTCATGCCCTGTGTGTCTCTCCCCTCCCCCCACCCTCTGCTCATGCCCTGTGTGTCTCTCTCCATCCCACCCACCCCCCCGCTCATGCCCTGTGTGTCTATCCCTCCCCCCCACCCCCCGCTCACGCCCCGTGTGTCTATCCCTCCCCCCCTCCCCCACTCATGCCCCGTGTGTCTCTCCCCACCCCCCACGCTCCGCTCATGCCCCGTGTGTCTCTCTAACTCCCCCCCACCCCTGCTCATGCCCCGTGTGTCTCTCCCCCTCCCCCCATCCCCCGCTCATGCCCCGTGTGTCTCTCCCTCCCCCCACCCCCCGCTCATGCCCCGTGTGTCTCTACCTCCACCCCACCCCCCTCTCATGCCACGTCTGTCTCTCCCCTCCCCCCACCCTCCGCTCATGCCACGTGTGTCTCTCTCCCTCCCCCCCACCCCCGCTCATGTCCCGTGTGTCTCTCCCCCTCCCCCCACCCCCCGCTCATGCCCCATGTGTCTCTCCCCCTACCCCCACCCCCCGCTCAAGCCCCGAGTGTCTCTCTCCCTGCCCCCCACCCCCGCTCATGCCCCGTGTGTCTCTCTCCCTCCCCCCCACCCCTGCTCATGCCCTGTGTGTCTCTCCCCCTCCCCCCACCCCCCACTCATGCCCCGTGTGTCTCTCCCTCCCCCCCACCCCCCGCTCATGCCCGTGTGTCTCTCCCTCCCTCCCCCCACCCTCCGCTCATGCCCCGTGTGTCTCTCTCCATCCCCCCACCCCTCGCTCATGCCCCGTGTGTCTATTCCTCCTCCCCACCCCCCGCTCATGCCCCGTGTGTCTATCCCTCCCCCCCACCGCCCGCTCATGCCCCGTGTGTCTATCCCTCCCCCCACCCCCCGTTCATGCCCCGTGTGTCTCTCCCTCCTCCCCACCCCCCGCTCATGCCCCATGTGTCTCTCCCCCTACCCCCACCCCCCGCTCAAGCCCCGAGTGTCTCTCTCCCTGCCCCCCACCCGCGCTCATGCCCCGTGTGTCTCTCTCCCTCCCCCCCACCCCTGCTCATGCCCTGTGTGTCTCTCCCCCTCCCCCCACCCCCCACTCATGCCCCGTGTGTCTCTCCCTCCCCCCCACCCCCCGCTCATGCCCGTGTGTCTCTCCCTCCCTCCCCCCACCCTCTGCTCATGCCCCGTGTGTCTCTCTCCATCCCCCCACCCCCCGCTCATGCCCCGTGTGTCTATTCCTCCTCCCCACCCCCCGCTCATGCCCCGTGTGTCTATCCCTCCCCCCCACCGCCCACTCATGCCCCGTGTGTCTATCCCTCCCCCCCTCCCCCCGCTCATGCCCAGTGTGTCTATCCCACCCCCCCACCCCCCGTTCATGCCCCGTGTGTCTCTCCCTCCTCCCCACCCCCCGCTCATGCCCCGTGTGTCTCTAACTCCCCCCCACCCCCCGCGTGTCTCTCCCTTCCCTCCACCCCCCCCCGTTCATGCCCCGGGTGTCTCTCCCTCCTCCCCACCCCCTGCTCATGCCCTGTGTGTCTCTCCCTCCGCCCACCCCCGGCGTGTCTCTCCCTCCCCCCCACCCCCTGCTCATGCCCCGGTGTCTCTCCCCTCCCCCCACTCTCCGCTCATGGCCCGTGTCTCTCTTCCTCCCCCCCACCCCCTGCTCATGCCCCGTGTGTCTCTCCCTCCCCCCACCCCCCGCTCATGCCCCGTGTGTCTCTCCCTCCACCCCACCCCCCGCTCATGCCACGTCTGTCTCTCCCCTCCCCCCACCCTCCGCTCATGCCACGTGTGTCTCCCTCCCTCCCCCCACCCCCGCTCATGTGCCGTGTGTCTCTCCCCCTCCCCCCACCCCCTGCTCATGCCCCATGTGTCTCTCCCCCTACCCCCACCCCCCGCTCAAGCCCCGTGTGTCTCTCTCCCTCCCCCCACCCCCGCTCATGCCCCGTGTGTCTCTCTCCCTCCCCCCACCCCTGCTCATGACCTGTGTGTCTCTCCCCCTCCCCCCACCCCCCACTCATGCCCCGTGTGTCTCTCCCTCCCCCCCACCCCCTGCTCATGCCCCGTGTGTCTCTCCCTCCCCCCACCCTCCGCTCATGCCCCGTGTGTCTCTCTCCATCCCCCCGCCCCCCGCTCATGCCCCGTGTGTCTATTCCTCTTCCCCACCCCCCGCTCATGCCACGTGTGTCTATCCCTCCCCCCCACCGCCCGCTCATGCCCCGTGTGTCTATCCCTCCCCCCCTCCCCCCGCTCATGCCCCGTGTGTCTATCCCTCCCCTCCACCCCCCGTTCATGCCCCGTGTGTCTCTCCCTCCTCCCCACCCCCTGCTCATGCCCCGTGTGTCTCTCCCTCCCCCCCACCCCCCGCGTGTCTCTCCCTCCACCCCACCCCCTGCTCATGCCCCGGTGTCTCTCCCCTCCCCCCACTCTCCGCTCATGGCCCGTGTCTCTCTTCCTCCCCCCACCGCTGCTCATGCCCCGTGTGTCTCTTCCCCTACCCCCCACCCCCCGCTCATGCGCCGTGTGTCTCTCCCTCCCCCCCACACCCCCTCACACCCCGCTCATGCCCCGTGTCTCTCTCCCTCCCCTCCACCCCGCTCATGCCCCGTGTGTTTCTCCCCCTTTCCCCACCCCCCGCTCATGCCCCGTGTGTCTCTCCCCCTCCCCCACCCCCCGCTCATGCCCCGTGTGTCTCTCTCCCTCCCCCCACACCCCGCTCATGCCCCGTGTGTCTCTCTCCCTCCCCCCACCCCCCGCTCATGCCCCGTGTGTCTCTCTCCCTCCCCCCACCCCCCGCTCATGCCCCAAGTGTCTCTCTCCTCCCCCCACCCCCGCTCATGCCCCGTGTGTCTCTCTCCCTCCCCCACCCCGCTCATGCCCCGTGTCTGTCTTCTGTTCCCCCCGTTCATGCCCCGTGTCTGTCTTCTGTTCCCCCGCTCATGCCCCGTGTCTGTCTCCTGTTCTCCCCACCCCTACTCATGCCCCGTATCTGTCTCCTCTTCCCCCCACCCCCCGCTCATGCCCCGTGTCTGTCTCCTGTTGACCCCCACCCCCCCGCTCATGCCCCATGTCTGTCTCCTGTTCTCCCCACCACCCGCTCATGCCCCGTGTCTGTCTCCTGTTTCCCCCCACCCCCCCCGCTCATGCCCCGTGTCTGTCTCCTGTTCTCCCCACCCCCCGCTCATGCCCAGTGTCTGTTGTTCCACCCACGCCCCGCTCATGCCCCGTGTCTGTCTCCTGTTCCCCCACCTCCGCTCATGCCTCGTGTCTGTCTCCTGTTCCCCCACCCCGCTCATGCCCCGTGTCTGTCTCCTGTTGTCCCCCACCCCCCGCTCATGCCCCGTGTCTGTCTCTGTTGTTCAACCCACCCCCGCTCATGCCTCGTGTCTGTCTCCTGTTGCCCCCCACCCCCGCTCATGCCCCGTGTCTGTCTCCTGTTGTCCCCCACCCCCCGCTCATGCCCCGTGTCTGTCTCTGTTGTTCAACCCACCCCCGCTCATGCCCCGTGTCTGTCTCCTGTTCCCCCCACCCCCCGCGTCTCTCTCCTGTTGCCCCCCACCCCCACTCATGCCCCGTGTCTGTCTCCTGTTCCCCCCACCAGCTCATGCCCCGTGTCTCTCTCCTGTTGCCCCCTGCTCATGCCCTGTGTCTGTCTCCTGTTCCCCCCACCCGCTCATGCCCCGTGTCTCTCTCCTGTTGCCCCCCACCCCCCGCTCATGCCCTGTGTCTGTCTCCTGTTCTCCCCACCCCCCGCCCATGCCCCGTATCTGTCTCCTGTTCCCTCCACCCCCCGCTCATGCCCCGTGTCTCTCTCCTGTTGCCCCCCACGCCCTGGTCATGCCCCGTGTCTGTCTCCTGTACAGCCCCCGCTCATGCCCCGTGTCTTCCTCTTGTCACCCCCTCCTATGATGCCCCTTGTTGACCTCTTGTTCCCCCCACCCCCCGCTCATGCCCCGTGTCTCCCTTCCCCCCCTTCCCCCGCTCATGCCCTGTCTTCCTTTTCCTCCCCCACTCCCCGCTCATGCCCCCTGTCTCCCTTCTTTCCCCCTCGCCCCCCGCTCATGCTCATGCCCCGTGTCTGCCCTCTTGGGCAGACACGGGGCATGAGCGGGGGTGGGGGCCCCACCTTGCCCTACCCCCGCTCATGCCCTGTGTCTCTCCTGTTCACACCCGCTCATGCTCCTTGTCTGTCTCCCTCCTTTTCCCCCCGCTCATGGCCAGTGTCTCCCCTGTTCACCCCCACCCCGCGCTCATGCCCCGTGTCTCACTTCTTTCCTGCTCATGCCCCGTGTCTCCCTTCTTTCCACCCCCTGCTCATGCCCTGTGTCTCCCTCGTGTTACCCCCCACTCATGCCCCGTGTATCTCTCCTGGTCTTCCCGACCCCCTGCCGATACCCTGTTGTGTTCTCTTTATACACCCTGCCTTCCCTTTCCCGGGTGTCTATCTTGGTAAAAGATTTTCCTTCCTACACCGGGATGCCTGCCTGCAGTGTCCTGGTTTGGGAAGAAAAATCTTTTTTTACCACCCCCGGTTCCCACTTTGAGAGCCTAGGATGCTAGTGGTTTTCCTTCATTGAAAAGGATGTTATGGTTACGTTGCACTAATAAAAAACTATGAAATTCAGTAAAAAAAAAATGTGTTAAAGTGACTTTATGGTTAAGTTGCACTAATAAAAACCTATGAAATTCAGTAAAAAAACTGTGTTGAAGGGACGTTATGGTTAAGTTGCGCTGCTAAAAACCTATGAAATTCAGTAAAAAAAAGTTGTTAAAGGGACGTTGTGGTTAAGTTGCGCTACTAAAAATCTATGAAATTCAGTAAAAAAACGTTGTTAAAGGGACGTTATGGTTAAGTTGCGCTATAAAAACCTATGAAATTCAGTGAAAAAACTCTGTTAAAGGGACGTTATGGTTCAAAGTAAAACCGAAAAACCCCTGAAATTCGGCAGTTATGGTAAGATAAGCAACCATAACTCGCGCCACCGTGCACTGTTAACACTAACACCCAGGACATCAAAGATGACATAACAAATGTCATTGATGACATCACTGATGACATCACATGCGCATTTACTTTTCATGAAAACTCTGTGCAAGGGATTCTTATAATGCTGACCAAAAACTGTCATGCAGAAACATAGGCAGTGTGTGCAGCATACATGATGAAGGTGCAATATTCATAATCTTGCCATGTTGAATAGTGAAATGATAACTGCTTTCTTATTAGAGTTTTGTGTACTGTGAAACATGTAATAAGTAGATAATAAAACCCACTTAATACATAATTATTACAGACAAAACACAAAGAGACAACAACACATACAAATATGAGTATATACAGGGACAGTGAAGTAAACAAAAAAGCAGAAGTAGTAGCAGAAAGATTTCATAACCTAACTGATTGTCTTTATGCAGAGAAATTATTGCTCTGTTTCAAAGCTGCTACTTACCATATGTATCTGTATCACATGATGTGACTGCACCCTAAGGAAAGGAGAGTGGGTACAATGTATACAAATATGAGCATATACAGGGAAGGTAGAGTAATAAAAATAAAACTATGAAAAAGTGCTGATAACCCTAATGATTATCTTCATGCACAGAAAGGATTGCTCTCTTTCAAGCCTGTGTCTTCCGCTATGTATATGTTTCATATGATGTGACTTGACCCTAAGTCTACAAATATAGTACCTTTTCAATTTGTACTTCCTGACTGTTACTGAAGAAAACTATGTGGCCTAGATATGTCAGTAAACGGAAAAAAGGGAGAGCCAAACATGTGATGTCATCAGTGATGTCATCAATGACATTTGTGATGTCATCTTTGATGTCCTGGGTGTTAATGTTAACAGTGCACGGTGGCGCGAGTTATGGTTGCTTATCTTACCATAACTGCCGAATTTCAGGGGTTTTTCGGTTTTACTTTGAACCATAACGTCCCTTTAACAACGTTTTTTCACTGAATATATATATATATATATATATATATATATATATATATATATATATATATATATATATCACTCATCTGATCACTGATGACATCACATATCTGGCCCACTTGTTTTGTTCACTGACATATCTAGACCAGGTGGTTTTGCTTAGCTTACCATTACTGGTGAATTTCTGAGGATTTTCGTTTTTTCTTGTAACCATAACATCCTTTCAACAAAGTTTTTTTCATTGAATTTAATACATTTTTATTAGTTCAACTTAACCATAACGTCCCTTTAACAAAGTCTTTTCAGTGAATTGTATAGGTTTTTATTGGTGCAACTTAACCATAACGTCTCTTTAACAATGTTTTTTTCAGAGAATTTGATGGGTTTTTACCAGTACATGCTATTTTCCTACAACTTACTAATGTCATAAATACCCCAATATAGGAACATTGTTGTTCAATTTACAAAGTTTCACCTTAAAACTCTGCCATTTCCCACCTTCTAGCATCTTTCTTAACATTTCTATACTTTTTCCACTGTTTTGCTTCCCTCGATATCCACAAATATCTGACGTCACTGTGGACCTTCCAGGCAGTGCCACGTGACCATGCACTTGTGCCCGGCATGATGATATGTCCATGAACGTGCAAGCAGTTCAAGTTGGGTCCTTGCTTCGAGGCCATTTAGAGCTTTCAAGCTTAAAATGTACCCTTGCATAGCTCCTACACCTATTTTTACTCATTATCCATTAACAATCTAGTACAAAGCACATACTTGTAAGAATAATAGAAAAACTGCTATTTATCTTAAAAATGGCATCAGCTATTGCCATACCTCCTCCGCAAGAGCCACCACCACCACCAGCTAGAAAACCGACACAACAAAGAAAGTGCAGTATTTACAAAGACAATGAAGAGAACCAAGAAGATGAGGTAGAGGAAGTGCCTACCTCTAGCACCCAGAGAGAATCGTGGGTGTGGCCGTTCTTTACCGCTGTTGGGAATGTACCAAAGACTAAAGCTGCAAAAGTGAAATGCACTGAGTACAAATGTGTACTCAGTCGTGGACTACCTGGGCATTACTCCTATGGGACCACCTCCATGCTCTGCTACACCAAATCCAACCACCGATATGCTCTCAGAAAGATTGTTCCTTTCTTAGAAAGTAGTAGGCTGTCTTTCTCGACATCATCTTCCTCAAGCAATACTGTAACCACACAACCTACTTCTTTTGGACACAAACTCCCACCAGCTACCTTGCAAGCAATAAAAGAGGCTGCTGATCCATATCTTTCTAAGACAACAGTCCTCTGCATACACTTCAAAATACCACTCTGCAGGGGGAAACATTTTAGAAGTGCTTTTGAAGCTGTAATCAGGAAGCATGAGAAACACTGCCCACTGCTTAGAAGTAACACACACGCAACATCTTCCCCTGTCCACCTGCTTGGTGCCTCTTCCCTCATTTCCCTCCCTACCTTATGTTCTAACCTCTCCTGCATTTTTAAAAAAAACAACAAAAGAAAGGTTCCTTTCACAGTTAAAAAAAAATCTTATAGACACTCTCTGCTTTACATTTCTCAGTAAAGTACATAGACTCAAAATGTTTTCCAACATTTCCATTAGCATTTTGTGTGATGCTAATAGGATTATTCCCCCGTTACAGGGACTGGAACTGGGAATAACGGCCAGGCAGCACATGTTATCGGCCCAAGCGAAGTGTGTCTGTGTGGGCCCTGGTGCCTGTGTTATAATAAATAAATAAAAAAATAAAAAAATAAATAAATAAATAAATAAATAAATAAGAGGGCTCCGGACCATTATCCTCTATTCCAGGCCCTACGATGGGGGATAAAGGCCATTAGCACCCCTGGTTTCCAAAGCGCGAACCCAGGGTGCTAACAAATAGATTTTTCTTCCGACAACGAGGCGCCGTAGGAAGGAAATCCTTTTCCAAGATGGCCAATGTGGAAAGGGAAGGCGGGGCTCTGTACAGAGCCCCTCTTCCCTTTCTGTGACAGCCTGCAGAAGGCCAAGACAGAACCCTATGACCATATTACCACAAGCACATTTTTCCCTCTTCCCTTTCCATGGCAGCCTGCAGAAGGCAAAGACAGAACCCTATGACCATATTACTACGAGCACATGTTTTCTCCCTTTCAAACCTATCCCAATTTCGAATTACTCTACCACGTTGCCGGTCCCAGGTGGCCATGTCCACTTTAACCCCATTTTCATCCCTCGCAGTCATGGCCAGTAGCCAGATTGTTCGGGTCATGCCTTTATGCCATGACCCGGACAATCTGGCCACTGCCCATGGCCACAGGCTATACCTCAGTCACCAAAGGCATATCACAATTATTTGTACCTACAGTATGACACTTGTCAAAAAATAAAACACGGGCACATTTGCAAAGCCATGATTTCAGGTCCTTGTCAAAATGTATGTACATACAATTGTCATATAACTTATCCCCCAACTTGACAAAATCCATTCAAACTTTACACAAACATTCAAGGTTGGGTCTGTGATCTTTCTGAAAACTTGTGTCCACTTTCATCAAACAGCAACACAGTTATAAGCCATCTAGAAATGTTGGGACCCCCCACCAAACTTTACAAATGCATTTATATCTAGATTTTAAATCGTTTTGCAAACTTTTGTGCAGATTCGTCAAATGGCACCACATTTGTAAGCCTTTACAATATTTTGGGAACCCCTCTAATTTTTCCCTCTCGTGGCAGAATCCCACTAAACTTTGCAAATACATGTATATTTAGATTTAAAACCGGTTTGCAAATTTTTGTGCAGATTCGTCAAATGGCACCACATTTATAAGCCTTAACAATATTTTGGGACTGCCCCCTCTAATTTTTCCCCCTCTTGACAGAATCCCACCAAACTCTTCAAAAACAATTATATCTAGATGTAAAACTGTTCTGCAAACTTTTGTGCAGATTCGTCAAATGGCACCACATTTATAAGCCTTCACAATATTTTGGGAAACTCCATATCTAATTTTGCCCACTCTTAACGGAATCCCACCAAACTTTGCAAAACCTTTCGGAAGCAGGTCTAGAATAGAATTCCATTTCATGCAGTATCATTGAGTGGTGCCAAAGTAAAAAGGCATTCAAGAACTGCTTTTCACCAACCCTGTAATGCAGAAATAAGCACAGATGCCCCTGAACATCTGGAGTGTTCGCGAACATCACAGGACTGTCCCCAAACATCCGGGTTTTTTGCAGACTTTGGGGATGAAAAAACACACACGTTTTGCCTTCTATGTCCATATCCCATCCCATTCTCATCACCCCTTACCTCCCCAAAGATTGTTTGATAAGTTTGACAAGTGCAATGTTGTGTTTTTTTATATGTTTTTACCGCAGTGTCCGCAGACATCAGTGGATGTCCACGAATCCAACATGGTGGGCGTTTCCAAAAATCTGACGCACTTCATGCTTTTCACCATTCAATACACTGCATGTCGCCTTCTGAACCAACCAGAGGCCTGTCCACGGACCGAACAGGGAAGTGGGTCAGCGGACCGAACTCACAAATCACTAATCATTTCAGAACTACTTTTTGGTTGTTTAAAAAAAAAAAATACTAGATGGATTTCCAGCAAATTTACTAAAACACACTTTCAGGACCACGCCGCCACTCCTGCCACAAATTTGCTGAAAATCCATCCAGCAGTTTGGGCTGTAGGCGTAAGCAAACTTCATTTAGATTCAGTCTATAGAAAAAAAAATATTTTGGGACCCCCTTATAACTTTGCCCTGCCTTGACGAAACCTCACCAAACTTGCCAAAGAAATTCAGAGCAGGCCATATACTTTTTTTGCAAAGTTTGGTGACGATTCGTTGAGGGGGAGCAAAGTTATAAGCCACCCAAAAAGTGATCCTCCTATGAGCTGAGCAACTTAACCATAACTACACGGCTGCTAGCGCAGGCTGTCTAATATATATATATATTCACTGGTAGGCACTCAACCTATTAATCTTACTATTATTTTCCATCTGACAACATTATACCACTATTTCACATCCAAAGCAGACAAGGCATTGTTTGCAACATTCAGTTCTCATGCTTAGCACGAGGTTCCTTCGGAGCAGCAGGCCCCGAGGAGCGGCCTAACGCGTGACCTGCACCCATTTAATTTTCTATATAATGAAGAGTATAGCACTTTTATGAACTCTACCCCTCAGATGTCTAAAATCCTTAATATCTTCGAAAATGTATCTGTGTGTGATTTGTTAGTCTACAATTAACTGTAGTCAATCACCACCAGCGAAAATATGCACGAACATTGTGTAATTATCTACAGTGAATCTGGGGCAAATAACTATTACTGTGCAAATACAGTCTTGTATAGGAAATGCAGTGCCATAAAGTACCTGGAATTGAAGTGCGGCTGTCGCGCATTGGTTCCGACCCCCCTTGGGCAGATGAGGATTACTGTACAGAAGCATATTACGATTTTAATGCAGTCATATATTTCAGAGGAAAGAGGAGAATCTCTCACTGATAACAATAATCCGTGAATTACAGGCTCCAAGGACCTCGAGGCAATGCACAGTGCAGGGCCATTTTTTGTAAGAAGCAGTAGACAGGCAATGGGTTTTTACTTTGCTCCCGGCTCGCTGGATTTAGGTCTGAAAAGGGCTTCTCTCGTAACGGTGTTATCCACTATGACACAGACCCCTGGCCATATTGGCTAAACTTTGCGTAAGTGCAAGTGCTATTGACAGAGGAACACTTACTCTATAGCCAAAAACGTATTCTTTTAATCTATTTTTACATTAGGGCTAATGTTTCTCCCTGATGCAAAAAATGCATTGAAAGAATGTGTTTTTTGAAGTGGAGCATGTGTTGCCCTAATGCTTATTGTAGTTGAACCAGTGCAAGGTTTTTGTTGTACATCCAAACACGTCTGCATGGTTTTTAATGGGAGAAACAAATGACAGTCAAACCATTTTCGACACATTGGCCTTCATTACAACACCGGCCCTAAACCATGGCGCCCTTAGCACCATGGTTGCTGCCGGTATTGTAACGAGTCCGCCATGGTGAAATGGGGAAGTACCACCCCATTCCTAGGTTGGCGGGGCGGTACTTCCCCATTTCACCATGGCCCTTCCCCATTCCCATTTTTGCCCCATAGGGCATAATGGGAATGGGGAAGGCGGTAATTACGGTACCACAAATTGCGGTACCATAATTAGCACCAAGGTCCCTTTGCGGGTCCATTCCTTAACGGCTGGTAAAACCAGCCGTTAAGGTGGGAACCCGCAAAGGGACCTCATAATCAGGTGCTAAGGGATTACCGGTACCGGTACCCTTACAGGTACTGGTAATCCCTTGGCGCCAGGGTCGTAATGAGGCCCATTGGCTCGCTCCCTCTTTGAACGTAGCAAATATAGTTACCAACACTTGCAATGGGGGTTTAATACTCTAGTAATACATGTATAACATGCATTCTACACATATGCTCTCGTGTAATCTATCAAGTTATCCCGAATCATGAATATTGAAATAAGACTGCTTGCCGCAGAGGACGTCACAGTGTGATGACTGCCAGGGGCCAGATTACAGAAACTTTGCACCGGTGCAAGTGCAAAGTTTGCACGGTATTACCACTAGGGCAAAGTTTGCCCTATTTTGAAAAACAGTTGGACACATTAAAAAATCTTTGCACCTCGACAAGTGCAGTTTGGCATATTAAAAGCACCAGGGAAAAAATTGTCCTAGTGCTAAAAAGATGCATTTCTGAGGCATTTTTCATTAGGGCAAAGTTTGCCCTAGTGCTAATACCATATTAGCACTAGGGCAAACTTTGCCCTGGTGCAAAAATGTAGTGAACATGCATCTTTTTTGAACGGGTGCTTTTAATATGCCAAATTGCACTTGCCGAGGTGCAGTGCATTTTTAATGTGTCCCAGTCTTTTTAAAAATAGGGCAAACTTTGCCCATAGTGCTAATACCATGCAAACGTCGCACCTGCACTGGTGCAACGTTTCTGTAATCTGGCCCCTGAAAATGTATTTTGCTCTGCTTGCCTGTGAATCTAACTTTTGTGAATGGTGCACTGAAACCTAAAACCATATTTCGTATGGTCTGATATGGTAGCGCATGATTCTAGCATAGACAACAAAAGATCCACAATTGGATCGTTCCAATGTCTAGGCTTGGGAGGGACTCTATGGGCATTATAGATAGATCAAGGGTTTCCCCAAATGTGGCACAACTGTTTTGACATCCAACCAATTCCTAATCTAGGGACTGATTCAGCTCATGGTAAAATGGTAAAATGGCAGGACGGAGAATGATCCCTATTTTGTGCAATTCTGTTTTGTCTCTGAAGACGAGACAGCTGCACCTGGGGGTAGCAGGGGATAGTTCAAATGCAAAGAGCATGCCTTGGAAACAGGATAATGTTGTGTATGATGGTTTCGATACCCCCGCAAAAACCAACTCATCCCTTCATTCACCCAAACTAAGTAGCATTCTGTCTGCAAAAATGATGGTACTAAATAAAAGTGGTTGCCAAGTGCCTTGACACTGGAGTCCTCGTGATAGTGGTCTTGTATATGGTGTCTGAACTATACCAATTGTAACTCTATTAACAGAGGCCCACACATACACCACTCTCACAAGGACCATAAGATATATATATGCCACTTTGCCACCTGTGATTCTCAAGGGATTGTGTATGGCATCAAATGTCCGTGTGGTAAATTCTATATAGGTAAGACCAACCGTAAGGCACACACAAGATGAAACGAGCACTGCTCTACCATCCTTTTGATAAATCAGAATTCCCCTTCAGCAAGACACTTTAAGAAGAGAACAATCACAATTTTGCAAAGCTCCAATTTTGTATTTTGGAAGTAGCCAACAAATGGCAGCCTGTGGGAGACTGCGATAAATTATTGTCACAGCGTGAAGCTTTTGGATAACTTTTTTGGACACCTTGATCACTAAAGGCCTTTTTTATTTAATTGTTTTTTTTTTTTTTTATAATGTGCCTAATACCATACCTGAGTTTGGTTTCTAAACGCGGATCCGGGATTCAAACCTCTGTTGCTATACTTGGTGTTGCTTCAAGACCAGCGTGTTGCCCCTGTGCTATCCTCTGTAAATAAATAAATACAATAAATAACTACAATAAATAAATATCTCAGTAAAAGTGTAGCAAAAAGATCATTGCAACATTGTGATTGGCTCGTCTTCACCAGCCACCTAACAAACTCTATACATTATTAGAAAGCCATTGGTAGTTACCATTTCATTAAAAAAAGGAACACCTCACACCTCCTTGACCAGCCCAAAAATGTACCAATCCCATCTTGGGAAAACAGTTCGATAAAGGGGTTCATTGTAATTGGGCCACCCCCACCTAAGACAATTGGGGCCGCAATGTCCCACCGAGGTGGACCAATAAGCAATGCACCAGCATGGCACACACCTCATCTATTCAGTTCTAATTCCCATCCTCTGCACCTGCTCACTATGTAACTCCCTATCTTGTTACATGTTGCCGGTCCTGGTACATGGCATCCTATTAGCCTTCCTGCAATGAATGGCCTTCTAGAAAAAAAATATGACAGATCCACTGCTGAACACCATCACCATCACATCTCATTTGTGGATGCCTGAGAACCCTTGCTGTGGCCTTCACAATTATTGCATATTTATTCCCAATCTGAAGAGGCAGCACTTATTGTCTGGGACCCGGCATTCCTCCCTTAAGAATTGCTTCCATTGCAATAAAGAGCTGGCTACTACCTCACAACCCTCACATACCTCACATCCCTCTCCACCTGCCCTTGATCTATCAGCCTATCGAGTTTAAACACTTCTCTGTTGCATTTGCTAGTTGCAAAAGCTCCCACCTGGTGATCTGGAGCCATTTGGCATTTGCAGTTGCCTGAAAACAGGGTGCTAAAAGAGATGCAAAAAAGGCAGCGGTTGAAAAAAATAATCTAAACTCTCCTGGAATCTAATGCATAAACTCTGACGATTTTCGAGATGTATAATTATTCTCCCTCCTCCTTCTTCTTCTACTTCCGTTGTGGGATACTCTGTCTTCCTGTACCATGCTAGCAACAGCAGAGCTATCATTCTAAATGTCTGTAAAAAAAAGTCTGTACCTAGCATTCGACAGTCCTGCATTGTTACACCTAGGTTGCAAATATCCCTTATCCTTCTGAGTTGTCAAGTTATTAATACTCAAATGTTGGACAAACAAATGTTTGGTAAAAGAATATGCATAGGTAGAAAGTTTGGCAACAACATGGCCACTGAGAGTGGCAACGTCTGAATGAGGCACTACCAAGGCTGGGGTGTGTAATGCAACAAGGGAGTATGAGCTGGCCCAACGTGGTGGCAACTGGGATAGCCTTTGTGCCCAGAGGCTCACCAAAGTTCCATACTGGTAAAGGTCCCTTCTCGAATACCGGCAGCTCCATCATCTTGGTGCAGTCCTCATTCTCTCCCATGTAGATGGTGCCTCATGCTCTGAAAGACAAAGAAGGACAGGAGGACATGTGAGTGGCATGGACATTCTCCTTCCATGTTTTCTTACAGGATGCATTAATGTCAGTTGCCACCTCAGACCCAAATCCTGCCAAACCCTTTGCCATGCAGCTCATCATCCCCTCCACCCATTCACCTCCGAAGAAAACTGCCCCTTCAATGTGCATCAGTGGGTGAGTCCTAGGCCAAGTTATGGAATGGACTGATTTATAGAGGCATGTGTGCGTACCATGTGTTGTGAACGTGACCTTCCCCCTTTGCGTTCTCTCCCTATTGATGTGCAACACCATGTCCTTCATGTTTGGGTTCTCTTTCATTTCCTTCATCCTTATGTAGTTGTCAGCATTCACTACCTCCCCTTCCTCCAGCCACTGTACAGTGATTGTCTGAAGCTGGAAAATACCTGTGACTCACAGAGTGCCATGTGAAATAAACACTGTGCCTTTTGCTTCTGCACCTTTTGTGGAACTAATGTTCTTGGTGTTCTTGCGTTATAAGGGAACATGCACAACAGGTCAGGTTCTCTCTCTCTCTCTCTCTCTCTCTCTCTCTCTCTCTCGTGTTGCATTGTTATGATACCACATTTTACCAGAGTAGGTGTGTGGTTGGCCCCTCTCTTGGCCCAAAAAAAAATCTAAGTGTGATACATCTCTCTTAGATCATGCCATCTAGTGGAAAGTAGCTGGTGGTGCATTTATTGTTGACCCCTCATTATAAATTGCTGGGAGTGCATAAAAATCCTACGCCCGCTATATACAAACATTCCAGGCTAGTTTCTTGAAAAGAGGAGAAGTGAAGAAAGTTAGAGGAGGGACAAAATGAAAAAGAAAACAAGGTAATACATCATAATTGTCAACATGTTTGACATTTTATATTGCAGACAACATGAAAGACAATTCCATCTCCACAAGTTGAAAAAGGAAGACCACAAAGAAATACTTACTTGGCAGGAAATCCCCTTTTGTGAGCTCCCCTTCTTCTCCTGCAGAGGAGGTGCACTGCTTTTGTCCCAATGGACGTCAGAGAGATGGATCAATTGACACTTCCATCTACTTTGACAGAAGTAGGGGTGGTGAAGGTGATGGTGTAAAAGCCCCAAAATGGTGCCTTGCTCCACTTCTTCTTGGTAAAGTTCCTTATCAACACCCTGGCACCCGTGTTCAGCTGCAGTGGAGCAGGCCATCCTGTTCTGCTTGCTCTGGTGATGCCTCAGATGATGATGGTGCCGGTCGGTGTTGTCAGGGCCAAGTTTGTAGGGAGATAATTCTGAGAGATTGAGTAAGCTCCCTAAGGTAGCCCCTAAAGTTCTCACCCAATATGTCAGCGGTACTGTGAGCATCAGAGATAGTGTGAGCATTTTGAGCCAGGCAATGAAGGGTTAGCATCTGCCTGTCAGTCCCAATTTCATGAGGGGTGAGATGGTGAATGTATCCAGCTCATCAGACAGAGCAATAAGAGCCAGTGGTAAGCAGTAGAGCCAGCTCTTGCAAATTGTATCTCATAACATTGTGAAGTAATCCACAAGCAGGTCTTTGAGGTATTCCACTAGACAATTGGCTTGAGGGTGATAAATGGAACAAAGCTTGTGTTTGAGGCCGAAAAGAGGAGTTATTACTTTAAACAGTTCTTTGGAGAAGTGAGGGCTTTTGTCAGACCTTAATAATGTGCACACTACCCATCATATGAAGACCTTGTGGACAAGGAACTTAGCTACAGATTTTGCATCACAGTGGACACATGGTCCTGCCTCAAGACAACAGGAGAATGGACAACCCACAACAATTACATAGCGATAGTTGACACTGCTATTTTCCATATCAAAGCAGTCAATTTGCAAATGGCGGAAAGGCCCCGAGGGGTGAGCTATGGTTGCTTTTATAGTTTTTAGCATATGCCCTGCCGTAAACCGCTGACATGTTATGCAATTGGTATAAACTGCAGGTCAATCTCAAAATGTTTTGATACTGGGGAGCCAGTGGTATATCAGGGAAGATACATCAAACAAATACACAGGACCACCAGCTACCCCTTCCTCCTATTTTGCTACTATATCACCTATAAATACCTCAGCAGGCATTTAATTAATTCACTAATTCTAGACACTCCAACTTTTTGAATGCAAAATATATTCTGCAGACCATGGCCAGTTTGAATAGTTGCTCTGTGACACATGGGGCGGTAACCCGAGATGTCTGGACATCAAACATTGTGGCATGGAACATAGGAGAGGATATTCCTGTTCAGAGTCTGAGATGAAAGATATGCCATCCCGAACATAATGCCTGTAAATGAAAGAATGACTCTGTGTGAATGTGATGCAACTAGAGGAGATGAACTATGTAGAATCACTCAATAAGAGAGACAACACTGTAATGGGTTAGAGAAGATCTTGGATCTCACAAGAATTACATATTTGTCCTGACAAAGGCCTACAAGATACATTGTTTAGAGAACGCACCAGATTTCTGTTGGAAAGGCTGAAATAATGTGTGTCGACATTTTGCTATAAGTACATCCTGTGGTAGCAAGTTGAGGGATATTGAACAACAAGAATGCCCCAGGGAAGTTGATGTATGCCATACCAAGCAAATAGAAAGACAGTAGAAAAAGAAGTGATACAGACTGATTTTTCCTCTGGGATTTCATTGTATTTATTGAAGAAGTACAACAAGATTGTGCTTGGAGGCATTTATTACAGCACTCCAGGAGATCAATGTTTGTAAAGTGGCTGAACATTGGACTGTATTTTGCTGTTTTGCACGAACCATTCAGCACTTTAACTAACCACATTTTGCACAATTGCACTCATAGCACTTTACAATGTGATATATTGTATGTGTTGTGTTTTTAAGAATGTTTTTTTAGATTTGTAATGAAAACTAATATGAATCTTATTCAAGAAAGAGATGTTTTTGAATATATGTTGCATTGTAAAATTTGGAGTGTCTAGAAGAGTGAGTTATTTAATTGCTTGCAGAGGTATTTATAGGCGATACAGTAGCAAAACAGGAGGAAGGGGTAGCTGGTGGTACTGTGTAGTTGTTTGATGTTATTCAATTGGCAATACATTCTGCTACATGTTCATGCAAATTAGGGATGAACCACTCTGCATGGTGATCAGCTGCAATGATTTCTTACAATGCGTGTGCAGTTTGATGCAGCTGATCAAGAGCCACCTTAAGTACATCTACAGGTATCATTGGCTTCCCTGAAATGTTTAATGCCAAATTAAATAGGTGGGGGACAAGGAACACCCCCTCTTTTTCCACAAGTAATTTTCCTTTTTGGACATTCTGCCCTGTCAGTCTGTTATCTGCGCGATAGGTAGAGCATTATAGCAGTCTGCTAACTGCACCTGCTGCTCTGTCATGCATGTGAATATTGGCGGCTGATCTGTAACAAATGCTAGATAAGCTGCTTGTCTGGCCGCCATGTCTGATTCCTCATTGCCATATGACACAAAGTCTTTACCTCCCATTTGACCACTGCTAGAACTGATGATAACTGTAACACTTCTATCAATTTTGATAGGAAGAGTGCATGCTGCATCAGTGACCTGTCACTTCTGCTGAAACCACCCTCTTCCATCCAGAGAACACAGCATAGCTGAATCACTGTAGATATTCTTGCAGCAACCCTTACATATCTCCACTGCTGATATCAATATCACCAGCTCAGCTGCCTGTGCTGAATAATGTGATTGTTATCTCATCTGTGCTGCCACTCTAATTCCTCCCCCTCAAAGTGCACCACTGTTGATCCAATGTGGTGACATTCTGTTTTCTGGTTAATCGTTGATGGCCCATCAACAAAGAATATCTCTCCCTCTTCTAGTGCTTATTCTCTCACTGTGTGCTGACCTTCTAGGCCCTCTTCATACGTGGGGCAGTCATAAACATTGTCACCCTCTGGTACTGGCTGGGTGAAGAAAGGATGCAGAGTTGACAATGTGGCACCTCACAATGTAGCATTTCTCCATTAAGAATTGCTTCCCTTGCAAAAAAGAGCTGGCAACTACCTCACACACCTCCCCACCTGCCCTTGAACTCTCATCCTGTTTGCAGGACAAGACAAAATTCAATCAAGTGCACTCAGCTAACAACTATGCCCTAATATACTATTTTGGCAGCTTAGTGCCTCACCCTGAGGCCTTTTCAAAATGGCAAAGTTCTTGCTCACAGCCACTATCCTCACTACAGGCACAAGACACAATAATGCTGTGCTATGTGCTTCACGCTACGTTTTCTAAAAATACTAAAAGCAAACGTGCACATACCATTATGTGAGAAAATATAATGGGGTGAGTAGTTATGTATGTATTTATGTATGTGCTGTGCCAGATGATGAGAGCGTTCTTTTTTTAAATTATTGTTTTTCATTTTTTTTATTTGTTTATGACTCGCAAGATTGATTAAAAAAAACATATGTCATGATTTAAATTATCCATCAATACACTACACTCATATATAAAAAAAAATACCTATAAAAACTACATTATTCCATTTATGATCAGAATTGGTTCCATTACCAGAATCTGTCTTTGACTTTCACCTCCCTTTGTGTTTTTATACCTTGTTCATTCCTACAAAATGATATTACAACTTTTTAACACACATTCCACCGCAAAAGATAATGAGGCGTCACTGCCCGAAACAATCCTATCCCAAAAGAATTCTGAGACAATGTTTTCTTCGCATCAGACAAAACGCCTAAAGTGTTCTTAACGAGAGTTCCATGTCCCTTCTCACTCCATAAGCAAATGCCCCAATGTTTGTTGTGCTGGATTAATACAAACTTTACATAAATGTTTTGTTTTATCACCCTGTTGGCGACTTACCAATACTTCTCTGCAATGGACCAAATTTAATCTAAGTTGTTGCATAGATAACTATCAGGACATTTCATCAAATAGCTTGAAAGGTATCCTAACTTTTTTTCACCACACAAAAACGGGTTTACAGATGACCTCATATGCACTTTTTCAACAGTTGTTATCCAATCCAATCCATTAATTCTAGTTTTTGTTTAATTTTTAATGGATTGGAAATGAGAGTATCTACATCGAGATGAACACTGGAAAGAAGCTCTCTTACCTTGCTCACTAATAATATAAGGACTACAAATGTGTCCTTCTACATGTGGCATCTGATGTCACTATACAGAGTAGCCTCTTTACCAACCATAATATCCCGATATAGGGATATTAATTTCCACCGTGCCATGCACCCCAAAGATTTTAAGCCTAGTTCATATCTGAGGCTCCAATTAGGTGTGCAGGCGGGGAGACCTAAAACTCTCTTCCATATCCGACCTTCAAATACGTCCCAGTTGGCTGACCATAGTCGTGGTTTGGCCTCCAACCCATAGAGGATGACTGGTACTATTTTTGCCAAATAGTGTCTAATCAGAGGAGAGATTGAGAATTTGCAAAGCTTCTGATTTAGTTTTAGCATTTGTGCTGTTCCCTGCACTACCTTAGCTGTAAATTCTGCTTCAACTTTGTAGAGAGCTGGGGAAAGATGGATGGCATAGGCCAGGTATTTAACCGACTCCACAGCTTGTATCGTTTACCATTTAATTCCCAGCTTGCAAAGTTGATTTTTTTTTGTGCATGTTTGAAAATCACAATGTTCGTTTTAGCAGGGTTTATGGAGAGCTTATTAGCTTCTGTGTAGATACTCAATGTTATTAGCAAGCACTGTAGACCAATTGGCGTCCTATCTAACAGCACTATGTCATCTGCATAGGCCAGCCAAAATATCTTTCTCCCATTCAACACAGGTCTGGCCAATGCGGATGAACCCAGGGACATACCCATGATGAGAGCCTTCTTGTGCTGTGCAACATCTGTCCAGTTGTCATGTAACTTGAAAATGTGGTGTCATGAGCTGGGCGGGTGCAGGTGTTTCACACAATGTGCAGTGTTTTTTTCTATGAAGTGTGATGTGTGGGGAATGCAACACCATGCACCTTGTTTTTCTGCAATAGCATGTGTGTCTTGTTCAGACGTGGGGCAATGTGCTACATGAAGAAATTATGTGTTGCACCCTCCCTATGAAGGGCACTGCACGCAAGCAATTGAATGTTTTGTGCAACAATGCTGCAAAAGCTCAATTCTAATGCAACCACTACCTGTGTAATGTGAAAAGCAAAAGTGTACTGCTGTGTGCTGTATTGTTGCCTCTCAATTGTTGACCTAAACTCATGAGCCCTGCTACTGTGCGCGTGGCACGTGGTCATTGCGTCACTGCCGGGCTCCTGATGCCTAGTTAGATGATCTTCCTAATGCGATACCTTTGCTCACGTGGGGAGCGGTGTACCTGCATCTGAACAAGTCTCTTCTTTTGAATAATTAAGTTTGAATTGATGTCACCAATGTTACATCAAATGCTCGTTACTATGTTTAATATGTAGCCTGTTCCATGGGGGACACCTATGGAAATAATATGGTGATGAGAGAATGCTGGCTCATTTATCATGACGAATGCCATATTGTGAGGTGCCACATTGTCAACCCTGCAATTTACGTCGCCCAGCCAGTACAACAGGGTTACGATGTTTATGATTGCCCACAAACAAAGAGGGACTAGAAGGTTAGCACACATTGAGAGAAGAAGCACTAGAAGAGGGAGAGATATTCTTTGCTGATGGGTCATAGACGATTAACCAGAACGCAGGATGTCACCAAACTGGATCAGCAGTCGTGCTCGAGGATTTTGAGATGGCAGCACAGATGAGATTACAATCAAATTATTCAGAACAACCAGCTGAGATGGTGGCATTGATATCAGAAGTAGAGATGTGTAAGGGCTGCTGCACGACCATCTACAGTGATATAGCTACTCTGTTATTCTATTAGACATTTGCTGGTTTAATCAACTACCGACTACATCTCAGTAACCGTACACGGACCGTTTATCCACGTAATGGTCTAGTATTTTCTTGACAAAGAAGATTGACTTTTTGGGATGCTAGCCTTAATGCTTGACATCTACACCATGACATCACTGAACATATTACCAAGGTAACTTGAGCTTGGCAAAAGATGAAAGCCATAATGTAGATGCTACACATAAAATGCTCTTTCCAATTTATGCTGACTGTCTTATGTCTGTACAGATTGTCGGCAGGTAAGAATCGATAAGGGATTAGATGGTATATTTGCTGATAATATATGGTCCATTTGTTGTGGTCTTGGGTCCAGCTATCCCGATCAGTATCAATAACTTATCTATTTGTAGGAGCCCTTGTCTATGCACTTTGTGTTAGTGGATTGCAACACAAGGTAAATATTGCTGCTTTTCTTTGTTTTGCATTCTCAATAACCACATTAATTTCTTTGCGGTTTGAGGGTATGATTGCGGAAAAACCTATGAACGATGTTTGACTACTGAAAATGAGTTATCCATTCTTACAGCCAGATTTCCTGGACTAATGTTGCCTTTACAGATGATATGAGAGGTATTGCCATTATAAATCTGTATCATTTGGGGCAGGAGGGGTGTAGCTGTGTGGCTTTTAATGTTTTTACATGGAACTATCAATTTTTGGTTGCTGTCCAGTGTAGCGATGCACATACAGATCACTGCACCTCCCAATTACTTAACTCCTGTAAGTAATGCTTATAGGATGGTATAGGGCAGGGAGGAACCTATGGGTGGAAGTATTTCAAAAAAGCTAGCAAGCGCTCCTCTCCAGAAAGAACATGGCATGATAACCTGTTCTGAGATGAGAGTTTGCAGCAGATATTTCACATCTATGAAAAGTACAGTGAGCAAAAAGCAGATGGCTGCAAACTCTCAAAGTGGTTAAAAACCACTGAACAGGTTACCATGCTGTGTTCTTTCGAGAGAGGGGCGCCTGCTACCTTTTTTTGTATTTATGGGTGGAAGTAGTCGAATGGGGAACACATGTATTTTATCAACTTATATAGGGGAATACAAACCACTACTTAGCGATAGTGTCTTTTAGAATACATTGCATATGGGCTGCAATCATAATATAAACTAGGGCTGTATTAGAGAGCAGGCTGAATCCTTGCAGGCCGTGCTGGATACACAGAACATTTGATTATCACATTCCAATACCCATGCGCCTCAAGGAACATGCAGACATACCCACATAAAATTTTAACAAGTCATGTTTTTGAACAATTAGGTAGGAATGCTAGAAGCCGAATATGTGACAGGCTGCAGCCTAGTACGAAGGCCGTGCTCATGGGAGCCGGGCAGAGGTCTTGAGCTCCCAAAACAGGAACTGAGATTCAGAAAACACTAGCGCACCCCAGAAGAATGGTCATTATATTTGAACTAACATGTGCACAGGAATAGTGCTCTTAAATCCCTCATGAATTGGTTGGAGTAGTGGGACCCCAGGCCCATCCTTGGAAAGGGTAGCTGACACAGGGAGGAGCTGAGTACAATAAGGTCTGTGATTTGTGCCAGGGAGAGCAAAGGGTGATGCCACATTATAAGATTCTGATGGGGAGGCACAAAATATTGTATACATGATTGGATTTCTCACAGAAAATAAGCTCTTTTGACTAATGAACATGTAGGCCCTTTAAGCGAATTAGCGCTATAAGGGATGGATGCGGATGCAGATTTTACTCCTACACCAATAATTAGACTGACTAAGAAAGTTGGCAAAAACATACTGTTTAAGTGCAATTGTCTAAAACAGGGAGTGCAACAAACATCAATGGACATTTGTTCAAGTCTCTCTCAAGAACTCTCAAAGCATTTCATAAAAAAACACATTTATATAGTAAAAATTCATCATCATTGATGTCATACTACATGGCAAAATAAGGAAACCTACTTGAATTGTTATAGGCTTAAGGGGGACATCTAGGTATACTTTCTATGGGGGACAGGATTGTGATTGGGTCTCTTAGGTCAGGTGGACAGCTATGCCGAACACTAGTGCAAGTCATCTTCACCGTCATGAAATACATGACATTTCATTGGCTTTCAAACTATAGGGATCTTTGCTATGTGGCCCTCTATGATTGTTTGGCACACTTGTACACTTCTGGAATATTCTACTCACCAGCAGCACGCAAGCTGGTACCCCAGGTGCTTGTGGTTTGGACTTCACCATACCTCCCCAACCAATTAGACCATCCTCCATCATTACTCCTGCTGTCTGCCATTCGAATTGTCTTTGAACTTGGCCTTGCAAAGTATCACTGCGCCTGAGAATAAAGGGGAGTGTGAGCATGGTCTTATCTTCAAGTCTCAGTGTAACTTGCCCATAGTCTATTTTCATCTAGACCATGTGACAGGAGACCGTGTTTGAGTGCTTTCTTTCGTATTTAACACTATTAAATGAATAAAACATGGCACTTCTTGTGTTTTTCCATTACACTTCAACAGGAGCTTGCCTCGCTTCTCACGTTCATTGTACCTTCCCGAATAGATAAGCAGTTTCTTGGCTGCCCCAACCCTTGACACTGGGCCAAACAACCTTTCTCGAATCTAACCTCATCGTCAGCTGTTTTCTAATACTGCTCCACACTTTCAACCCTTCTGTTCATGGGGCCCTAGCTTGCTAAAACACGATGTGGCACATCCAGATTCTATACATACATATATATTGGTGGCACCACCTGCAGTCTATTCACTACATATAGCAAGCGTTTTGATTACTTAGTCTACTTTCGTTTCAGCATCTGTACAAATATATACAACTTGCATTTTCTTAAGCGTTCTCTGCTCGTGCAATCTTCATTCCGCACATGTAACCTTGTTCAATTCTTCACTTCGCCATCAGATTATGTATACTATCTTCATTGGCATCCCTTCTGGTTGCGTCATTTCTGCTTCATATGAAGTAACCAGTCTTCTCTTTCATTCATCTTGACACTTCTCACAGAACCTCCTTTAAAAGACTCATTTCTCCACGGGTACATCACATAGGGCTTTCTCAATGGATACCTTGGTTCAAGGAGTCTTTGCGGTATACGGACCATGATTGGCGTTGTGCATGTCGCAATTTCCGGTTTTCAAAATATAGGTGGAATGGGGGCGAGACTTCCGGTAGAGGCATTTGGCTCCTCCTCTACACTAACCATGACTATGGTTGAACACATTTGTCTGTGTTTATAAGTGAGTTTCTATGCATTACTAAGCTTATAATTTGTGTACTCAGCATTCCAAAAATCAATGTACACAATTATGATCCAATGAGGTTGAGCATCAGTGGTCTCATAGGTTCCTCTTTGCGCCTTGTCTAATTACTGTTATATAAAACACCACATTATTTTATTATAAATATTGCATGTGTGCGAACAAGAAAGCTGAAATGCAGGATTGGTTTGGTTGCCTGTAGCCTACATCATATTACATTCTCCATAAATGTCACCATGCATGGAAACCCAATCGAATTTCACTCCTTGTGAGGGAAAACTGGCAAGAGTCATTGTTAATACATACGTTTTGTGAGAATCCCAATAGCAGTCCCAGGTAGGACATGATTTCTTCCACTAGTATGGTATCCCTGGTCCTGCGTTCCCACACACCATTCTCACAAGCTCTAGAGTTATAGATCTGCAGCTATCGGAAATCTTCCATTGATGGAGTCCCACTGACATCTGACAGACAATGAGAGCAAAGATCATTTATTCTCTGATGTAACTCGGGACACCAAGGAGACATGCATACGATAGCTACCCCTGTATAGTTGTATATTATCCTTGCTCCCCTACATCTTATGCAAATAGCCTATAAACTCCCCACTTGAGCTTTTGCTTAGCAATTCAACTGTGGTTTGTTCTCTATCAAGTCTAATGACCTCCTTCCTAATGGTCGATGTTTTAAATGTGGCTCTATTCAAGGTTACGGGAGATATATTGATATATTGTGTTGGTGGCACCATGCACGTGACATTTGGATAATTTGCATGAAGTTTCAAGGAATTGTCTTCAGAATTAATCATTCTCAGGACAGGAATTTGGTGGAATAAATTAATGATGAACACACACATTAAATGTTGTTGTTGTAGCAAAAAAGTCTCTGGTCCTTGATTGACCTTGACATTTTCTATGGAGGAGAGATTGATGATCGATTTATGCTTCAGGCAGATGGCATTAAGAAATATGTCTTTTTTTCCCTCAACTGTGGATGCTTATTACATGACTCCAGACAGTTCAATTTGCTTTCTATTTTGATCATTTTTAAGTTGGGGTTGGTCTCAATCGTGTCTGGCGAGGACACAGTTTATGAAGCTAGGCTCCTGATGTCACAAATGCTGATGGCCTATAGGAGGTCCAGTTGTAGAGCATGCGCAGAGGGCTTCATGTCAGAGGGGCATTCTGCATGCGAATAATAGAGAAAGCAGTCACACACTACTCGGCTCTCCGCTTTAATTTTTTCATCTCTGCACACAGTCTACATTATTGCGCGCAGACAGGACAATGGTGATGAGGATGGGATAGGCTTGTGTGACCGCCTCCCGCTTTCCTGAATTAAAAAAATATTCTGTCTTTCTTCTCACTCTTGGGAGAGCGTAAAAAAAGTGTTTTCCTCTACACTTGCAAAATGTCGGAGGGTGTACAGGAACAATGGGACAATCTTGAGTATGAGATGCCAGACGCAAGAGCCTTCACAGACGTGTGCCATTCAACACACAAGATCAACAGTCTCTTGGACCAAGATGGGTGAGAAAACCACTTGGCCATTGTATGCAATGCACCGCCGTGTTGACCTCGGGGGTCCATCTACGCTGCAGTAAGGCAGGAACCAATGACACGTAACACAATGACAAGGAGAGACACAGCTACTGGGTGAGATGTCGTGAGGCACCAACATCAAATCACAGGAATGTCACCCTTGTCAGTGACTGAGAGAGAAACCTGTGACTACGCATACATGATGAAGGTGGCGACAACAGGCAGGTGAAAGTAATGTCAAGATTAGGATAGAGAATCACCCTGCAAGCTTTGTGATTGATACTGGAGCCACAGGAACCAACAACACATAACACAATGCCAAGGAGAGACACAACTACTCGCCAAGATGTCGTGAGGCACGTACGTCAAATCATAGGAAGGTCACCCTTGTCAGTGACTATGCATATCTGAGTATAAGAAAATGTTAAACCCTCCACGCCTGGTTCCGTTTAAACTGAAGATATTTTAGTGGAGAGCAAAGGGCCCTGTACACAACCACGGGAAATTCTCCATGACTCTGGTACAAGAGCAGATATGCTGACACAGAGCTACAAGTACTACTGGGTAAAGTCCCCGGGAGCAATGTACTAGGTCGCCCTAATGCTCTTAAAATGGAGATTGCAGCAGTAGCTTACCACATGCGGCAAGATGACTCCATCACACAGACCTTCCCAGCACTATTTACTGAACTCAAAGGAGATCCCATAACACTACACATAGATGATCCGGTCACTCCTGTCGCTCAACACCCCAGGAGGATACGGTTTCACCTCCAAGCACAGGTGAAGAAAGAAATACATATCCTCCTCGAACAAGACATAATTGAGCCTGACAGCGGCCCTACCCCTGGGTGTCTCACATAGTGATGGTACCAAAAAGGGACAACTTAACTCTTCTTTATTTAGGACCAACACTGTTCCAAATAATTATGTGATGTAATCCTCACTATAAGCTAAACATTTTTCACCTGAGGCCATTGTTTTACAAAATGCAAGTCAGATGGTATCAACTATTTAAAACAAAAGATCCCCTTAATACAAACATCCTGAGAACCAATGAGCCTTACAAAGACTTTTTAAATTGATTGGGTAATCCGAAAATGGTATAGGGACAATGCCCACTCTTAGGGTAATATAGACAATATAAACTCACAGGCCTATTTGTCATACAGTAGTGCCTAACCATACAAAAAAAATAAAAATAAATTAATGTATTCCAATATAGACACAATGTAAATCACATACAATTATTCACACAGAAAAATCCTTTCTTAAAATACAATTTGTACGTGTCCAAACTCCTAGCTGTTGTCATAAAAGCAGACTCTACAATCTAAAATCGGACTTTACACTAATTCCCTATACCACTATCTGTCCAAATGGCAAAATCAGAGATAGACCTGGTATTTGATTATCACTATTACAAAAACATGATAGTTTTCATGCTTTACCCAACATGTTTCTGCAGTAAACGCAATATGTGTGACATTCTTCAAGGGTGTTGAAACACAATTGCATCTACTCAATATATTTTCACCCATACATCATGGAGAATTCTCCTGTGGGACAACAATTCTTCTACCCTATTCTTGACACGCATTCACAGAGCATCATAATCGGCATTGTATTAATAAATAGAAACCACTACAACAGTGAAACGATGTTGAGGAGTTACAATTGTGTTTCAACACACCTGAAGAATGTCAAACATATTACATTTATGACACAAACATGTTGTGTATAAGCCTGAAAACTATCAAGGATTAGATTTTTTATAAATATGTATATAAAAAAAATGCTTTCTAAATGAATGTAAAATGTGTAGTGGCTGTATTAAGGTTATTTAACACCCTACATTTGTGTATTGAGATCGATAACTGTTTTATTATGTTTTGTGAATATAAAATTTGTCACTGAGAGGTGTTTATGCCTGAGCCATGTTAGGTTGCGTATTATTTTGATTGGATGAGGTTTTCACATGATCTGAGAAAAGCTTCTCGATTTAGTGTTCTTTCGGCACGGTTCTCGAAGTCTGGATTTGTACAGAAGTTTGAATAGTTGCTTTTAGGATTGTTTAATGTTTGATTTGTTTGAAGGGTGGATGTGGGGGATATGAAGTAGTGCTGTCAGTTCTGGGTAAGAGGCAGTGTGCACAGAGATAAATCTACCCTATAGCGCATGATATCTTCATTCCTTAGACGTGATTAATGAAGAGTATACAATGCAAACAAGGTGTTTCTCAATCCAGTCTTCTCTACAGAGTGAAGTCAGGATGTGTATAGAAGGTTGAAAAGTTGCTTCTATGATTGTTTAATGTTTGATGTGTTTGAAAGATCGATGTTAGGGGTACAAAGGAGGTATAGTAGTGTTGTAAGTTTTGGGAAAGAGGCAGTGGGCATAAAGATAAGTTTGCACTATTTTGCATGAATTCTTGATTCATAAGATGTGACCTACAAAGAATATACAATGTACAAAATGTGATGTTTATTTTCCAGAAAGTAAAAGATGTACTGGTTCAGAACTGTGATTCTCGATTCAGATAGTTTATTTGTATGTTAGAAGTCGATAGTGTTGTGTTTATTATATTATGTTATATTCATATAGTTCACTTGTTATTGGTATTCTTCCATGCAATTGCGCGTTCTCAATGTCAATGGGCCTAGTAAGATTGCTGTTTTGTTCTCCCCTATTTCCCTCCCTTACCTTGTCGCACTCTGAAACACTTGTGTATGAGCACGATAGAAATAAGTTATCAATCTCAATATCAATATGAAAAAGATTGCAGGAAGTTTTGGCAGGTTCACTGTGATTTTACCAGAAACATTTTTTCAATGTATTTTTTACCAAAAAAAAACATTGAAATAAATCAATGATTTTTTAAAAAAAATTATTTGGTGGGCACCCCCACACCTCAAATCTCCCTATATTTTTAACCCCACCCAATCCCCTCCCCACCAGTTTTAACCCCTTACCCCCATACATAAGTTAAATAAAATCAGTGTTTTTCAATGGATTTGTTTCGGTTAAAACATTAATTGAAAAAACATGTTCAGTAAAATCACAGAATAGCATTTCGGCAGTGGCGTAATGCAAGCTAAAGGTAAGATTCACTTTTCTTTTCATTGCGCTCCTTGAAGGGGACGCTAGACAATCTTGAAGCATGGAACATGGCCTGTGTCCTCTAGTATAAGCCTGTGTTATGAGCTGCCTGAGTGCAGCTGACCTACAGCCCCTTTCAATGTGCATCCTTCCCCTCCCCTCTCCTCTCTCGCTTCTTAGTTTCTGTGTAGTTTCCCAAGTTGGTGCCCAGGGTGTTTAATAAAGAAGAATATATGATCTTGTGGTGTGGAACTGTGCCAAGCCATACCTTTAGAAATTTTGTTTTCCTGTTGATTAAGTCACGGTCATCATCAGTGAAAATGGATTTCAGTTACTAGGCTGGGGTGCTGAGGTGTGCCGCAATGTAAGTGTGCTTTTTCACTTAAAAACCCTTATCTCCTGCATAGGAGACTGCGCGGGTGCTAAGACTTGAGGGAGAAGTAGGCAGGAGAAAGATGCACAGGGAAAGAGGGCAATGGCCAACAGCACTGAGTCTGCTATTGCAAAGGTTGTTAAATTGGAAGAAAAAACAATTACTTTATGTCACACCTCAGCACCAAACCCTAGTCCTGAAATCCATTTTCTCTGTTGATAACTGTTACATCATCAAAAGGAAAACTGACTTCTGAAGGTTTAAATGACGTAAATAAAATCGTACCTTGCAGTACACATTTCTAAAGCAATGGCACGGCACAGTTCTATACCAGAATGTTATATATTACACTGCCACGGTCGTGGCCATGTAGTTATGGTTAAGTTGCTGTTTCCATAGGAAGAGTACTTTTTGGGCGGCTTATAACTTCGCTCCCCCTGGACGAATCCTCACCAAACTTTGAAAAAAACTATATGGCCACTCTGATTTTTTTTGCAAAGTTTGGTGAGGTTTGGTACAGGGGCGGAAAAGTTATAGGGGGGGTCCCAAAACATCTTTTTTTCCCATAGACATAATGGGAAAAAACTTTGCTCACGCCTACAGCCCAAACCGCTGGACGGATTTTCACCAAATTTGTGGCAGGAGGGGCGGTTTGGTCCCGAAAGCCTGCTTTTGTTAATTTGGTGTAAATCCAACCAGTAGTTCTTTTTAAAATGACCAAAACATAAAGCAAAAAAATGTGTGATATCTGTGTCCGCTCCTCGGACACACTTCCTTGTTCGCACCGCGGACAGGACTCGGATTGGCTAAATGACTTGTGTCATGTCCGCGGACAACCAACGTGTTCGCTGATTGGTTGGCGTGAAGCGTGAGGTGCATCAGATTTTTGGAAACGCCCGCCATCTTGGGACATCGGCCAGTGTCTGCGGACATCGCGGTAAAACATATTAAAAAACACAACATTGCATTTGTCAAACTTATCAAATAATCTCTGGGGAGGCAAGGGGTGATGAGGATGGGATGGAATATGGCTGCAATAAGCAAAAAAAATGGGTGGTTTTTATCGCAAAAGTCTGCAAACAGTTCGGATGTTCGCGAACACCTCAGCATTACAGGGTTGGTGAAATGCACTTCTTGGATCGCTTATAAATTTGGCGCCACTTAATGGAACTGCATGAAATTGTGCATGTATGTTCCTGGGCTGATTCTGAGTGAGTATGCAAAGGTTGGTGGGATTCTGTCATGAGGGGGCAAAATTAGAGGGGGGTCCCAAAATAATGTAAAGGCTTACAAATGAGGTGCCATTTGACGAATCGACACTTCATTTGGCAAACTGATAATAGATCAAGATATACATGTTTTTGCAAAGCTTGGTGGGATTCTGTCGAGAGGGAGTAAAATTAGAGTGGGGGGTCTCAAAATATTGTAAAGGCTTATAAAATGTGGTGCCATTTGACAAATCTACACAAAGGTTTGCAAAAAGATTATAGATCTAGATTTAGATGTTTTCGTAAAGTCTGAATGGATTTTGTCAAGTGGGGGCTAGGTTATGTGACGATTATATGTGCATACATTTGACACTTGTGAAAAAATAAAACATGGGTGGATTTCCAGCAAACTTGCGTAAGGAGCATTGGCAAGGACCTACAAGCATGGTTTTGCAAATGTGCCAGTGTTTTATTATTTGACAAGTGTCATAATGTAGCTACAAAAAATAGTGGTATACCATTAGTCACTGAGGGGTAGCAGGTGGCCATGTGCAGTGGCCAGATTGTCCGGGTCATGGAGTAAGGTCATGATCCAGACAATATGGCTGCTGGCCATGACCACAAGGGACAAACCATAGGATTAAAGTGGCCATGTCAACCTAGGCCTGGCTTTGTGGTACAGTTATTCAAAATTAGGATAGATTTGAAAGGGAAGAAAAATGTGCTCGTGGTAATATGGTCATAGGGTTCTCTTTTGCCTTCTGCAGGCTGCTATTGAAAGCGAAGAGGGCCCCTGTATGGAACCCTGGCCTTCCCTTTCCATGGTGGCCATCCTGGAAAAGGATTTTCCTTCCTACACCTGGACGCCGCAGGCGTCCCGGTGTTGGAAGAAAAATCCTATTTTTTTGCATCCCGGGTTCCCGCTTTGGGAACCTAGGGTGCTAATGGCCTTCATCCCCCATTTCAGGGGCTGGATTGGGGGGATAATGGTCCAGAGAACTTTTCCCTGGAACAGAGGATGAACGCCACAATATTTCCATTAGCATAGCACAAAATGCAAATGGAAATGTTGGAAAATCTTATTTATTCTATGTACTTTACTGAGAAATATAAAGTAGATGGAGTCTGTACATTTTTTTCTTTTTTTAGTTCTGTTTTTTAACTGTGAAAGTTGGTTCCTAAAGGAATATGTCGTTTGTTGTTTTGGATGTATTTTTCTTTTGGCAGGAGAGCTGAGAAAGAAAGGTTGGGAGGGAAATAAGGAAAGAGCAACCAAACACTAATATGGAGGGGTAGGTGGACAAGGGAAAATGTTGCGTGTGTATTATTTCTAAGTTAGGGTGCACTGCTTCTCATGCTCCTTGATTACAGAAGTGGTGGTGGCTCTTGGGGAGGAGATATGGCATTAGCTGCTGATGCCATTTTAAGATAAAAAGCAGTTTTGCTAAAGGTATGTACTGTGTACTAGCTTGTTAATGAATAATGAATAGGAATAGGTGTTGGAGCTGTGCAAGGGAAGTTGGAAGTTTCTAGATCATTAGAAAATGCAGTTCAAACTGTCCGCCACACAGAGATCTTATCGTAAAGTGCAGATGGGTTCTCAGACACGTCATCATGCCGTGCGCCAGCGTATGGTCATGTGGCCCCGTCCGGAAGGTCAGCTATGAAGTCAAATGTTCGTAGACTTCTACGGATGCAAAACTAGTTGAAATAGTTGCAAGAAGTGTATAGAAGTGTTAAAAATTATTCCACATGATGTGAAATTGCAGAGCTTTATGGTGAAACTTTGGAAATTGGACACAAATATTGCTATGTTGGGTAAGTATAATATTAGTAAGTTGTATGAAAATAGCATGCACTGGTAAAAACCTATGAAATGCAATGAAAAAACTTTGTTAAAGGGATGTTATGGTTAAGTTGCACTAATAAAAACCTATGAAATTCATTGAAAAAACTTTGTTAAAGGGACATTATCGTTAAGTTGCGCTACTAAAAACCTATGAAATTCAGTAAAAAACTTTGTTAAAGGGACGTTATGGTTCAAAATACAACCGAAAAACCCCTGAAATTTGCTAGTTATGGTAAGCTAAGCAACCATAACTCACGCCACCACCGTGCATTGCTAAGACTAACACTCAGGACATCAAAGATGACATCACAAATGTCATTGATGACATCACTGATGACATCACATGTCTGGCTCTCTCGTTTTTCCTTTACTGACATATGAAGGCAAGTAACAGTCAGGAACAAAAAATTAAAAAAGTACTTCATTTATAGAGTTATACTTCAAATATGTTCTTACAGTAATTCAATTGGGGTTCACTCACAGCATATGAAAAATATACACAGGGAGAATACACACTTGAAAGATAGCAATGCTTTCTGTGTATGAAGACAATCTGTAAAATAATCAACATTTTCTTATTATTCTGCTGTTTTTATATTACTTTACTTTCTCTGGATATGCTCATATTTGTATTTGCATTACTTTCTTTTGGGTGCAGTCACATCATTTGATAGTTATACATAGGGAAGTGGTAGGTTTGAAGCAGAACAATCATTTCTGTACATAAAGATAATCAGTTAGGTTACAAACACGCCCTGATTCTACTGCTGCTTGTTTGCATACTTCACTTTCCCTGTATATACTCATATTTGTATGTGTTGTTGTGTCTTTGTGCTTTGTATATAATAATGAAATTATATAGTAAGTGTGTTTTATTAGCTACTTATTACATGTTGCACAGTACTCAAAACTCTAATAAGAAAGCATTTATCACTTCACTATTTAACATGGGAAGATTATGAATATTGCACCTCCTTCATGTATGCTGTACACAATGCTTATGTTTCTGCATGAGTTGCTTATTATACTGTAAAGAACTTCATAATACAATACTATTTATATCAATGCATTGCTTAATGCACTATATAGCTCATGACATCTATTCCAATGATCCTTCACACTTTTTTGTCAACATTATAATAAGAATCCCTTGTAAAGACTTTTCATGAAAATTAAATGCACATGCGATGTCATCAGTGATGTCATCAATGACATTTGTGATGTCATCTTTGATGTCCTGGGTGTTAGTCTTAGCAATGCACAGGGGTGGCACAAGTTATGGTTGCTTAGCTTACCATAACTGGCAAATTTCAAGGGTTTTTCGGTTTTATTTTGAACCATAACGTCCCTTTACCAAAATGTTTTCAATGAATATATATATATGTATATATATATATACATATATATATATATATAAGTTATAAGCCGCCCAAAAAGTGCACTTCCTATGGAAACAGCAACTTAACCATAACTACATGGCCACTACCATGGCCATGTAATATATATATATATATATATATATATATATATATATATATATATATATATATATATATATATATATATATATATAACACTGGCAAAAGATGCCATCACAAAATCACAAATCTCATTCATGACATCACATGTGTGGCTCCCTCTTTTTTGGTCACTGGCATAAGTAGGTCAGGTGCTTTTGTTCACTAACAGTCAGTAAGTAAGAGTTGAAGAGGGTCTTTGTGAACGGCAGCCTTCTCATATGTTATTACACTACTTTCCTTAGGGTACACTCATATGGTGTCATACATATACATATAGGGGAAGAGGAAAGCATAAAACACAGCAAGCATTTCTGTGCATGAAGAAAAGCAGTTATGTCATGGACAGTTTCTGGTAATAGTGCTCCTTTTGTGCTTACTTTCATGTCCCTGTATATGCTGATATTGGTATGCATTGTGGTGTCTTTATGTTTTCTGTACAGCAGTAGCTACTTCTTACATGTTTCACAGTAGCCAAAACTGTGAAACGAAAGCATTAATCATGTCACTATGTGACATGGGAACATTTTCAATATTACAATTCATGGGGCATGGTGTAGAGAATGGCTTCGTTTCCATATGAGTTGGTTCATGTAGCTTTGCATTGCTCAAAGAAATACTTCTCTCTTGGTAGTTCTTCCAATGATGTTTGATAGTTTGATGCCACCATAACAATAACAATCCCTTGTGGAGAGGAGCTTCCCATGAAAACTAAATGCACATGTGATGTCTTCAGTGATGTCATGAATGAGATTTGTGATGCATCTTTGATGTCATGGGTGTTAGTCCTTGCAGTGCACACTGGTGGTGCAAGTTATGGTTGCTTAGCTTACCATAACTTGTGAATTTCGTTTTTTTTCTCAGTTTTATAACATTCGCCCACTGAATTGCATAGGTTTTTGCTAGTGCAACTTAACCATAACGTTCCTTTAACAATGTTTTTTGACAGTGAATTTCATTAGTTTGTAAAGAAGAACTCTCCAACGTAGTGAAAGTACTGGCAGCATGGTAACGTAGACAGCAGTCGTGGACTATGCGTCTGGTCGCACACATTGGTGGCATCCAACCTGCTCAGGAAGGCACCTGTTCTCTTACAGGCCCAAGCCTGGAACATCCTGCCCACACGTATGAGAGCAGACCAACCCTTCTATATATTCAGGCCCATTGTTATAAATTGGCTCATCAACAATGACACCCATGGCCAGCCATAGTCCTACATTCATCGGAACACACTAGAAACTGACCTCCCACTATATGATCAATCCACAAGTTGCTCAGAGAGGCACAGCTTCACCTCACTGATGAGGCCCAACAAGGCTGAAACACGTGTATGGGGTTGCTGTTGCTGCTCTTGTTCAGAGAGGAATTGCCATAGCATTTCGGTGGTGGACTGCCCATGTGGGCGGGACAAAGACTTACATGCAAATGGATATTTCCCGTCTGTGAAAGGTACAGTGAGCAAAAAGCTTGTGCTGCAAACTCTCATCTCAGAGCAGGTTATCATGCCATGTTCTCGAGAGGAGCGCCTGCTACCTTTTATGAAACGATCCACAGGTTGCCTAGGAAGTCTCCTATCGCATCTTATGCATATGTGTTTACTGTATTCTTCCACCTTACATTCTTGTATATTACTGTCACTCCATGTTATGCTCTATGTGTTTACTGTATTTTTGTACCTTACATTTTGTATATTACCATCATTCCATTCTATGTACATGCTGTAACTAAGTTGAAAGTATTCTTATTACTCACTCACCATGTGAAGGCGCCCAGATACCCTTGGGTCGGGTGTCCCATACAAATAAATAAACAAACAAACAAACAAACAAACATAGTGGTTATACATTCTTTTAGCTGAAATAAATTCCAACCTTTCAACATTAATTTACATAATAAGCATACAAATACTTAAAAAATGTATACATCTTCTGTTACTTCCGTTTACATGAATATATACAGCTTTTTTTTAATAAAAATAAAAAGTTAAAACCAAGTCATAAAGCAGAACTAAATAATACTAATTCAGATAACCTTGCACCTACATTGTCCATTGATTTACATTTCAATTATTATTCATTCACTAATATTAATATACATAAAAAGTAAAAAAGGCAGAAGGAAAAAAGATACAACTAAGTTACAGTTTCGCCCACATGATTGTGATAATGGATACTAATGTGTGTCTTCCTTTAAATGTAATGTCGAAGATAATTAATGATTGCATATCTAACACATTTTAGATTTCTGTGAAGAAAGCATGCCACTGCTGATAATGGGTTATATTCACATATTCCACAAAGTGACATTTAAAGTGAATACATCTCTGTGTTAACAATTTATCTCAATCTATCATCAAATGTCTTAAAGTTTATGTCTCTTCATGACAAACGCGACACATTATTTCTGCCTGGGAGATAGTTTTTTGCTTACATAATATTGCATTTTCACAGAAATATATGAAAACAGCAGCTTGGCAAAGAAAGGCAAGAGAAAATGGAGTAGATGTAGAAATTGTGTACGTAGAAAGCAAACAGGAGAAAGTCACCGGGAGGACACCATAAAAGAATACATCAACAACAGAATTAACGTCAGCCTAATTATACCGGACTGCTACTGTACATGGCAACAAAGAAATAACGGGCAGAGAAATTACTGGCTTAGAGCAAAACGTTGGTACAATGTAGTAAGGAAGCAGAACAGTCTCTAATGATTACACATCTTTTACAGTATGCAATAATACATATGTATAACTTTTTGTTTTGTAACGCAGCAATGCCAAGCACCTTCGAGTTGCAGTAAAGAAATGTCCCTCATAACAGATTGGGCCTCATTACACGGTAGGCGGTAAGGGATTACCGGCACCGGTAAGGGCACAGGTGCCGGTAATCCCTTACCGCCCTACTATGAGGTCCCTCAGCGGGTCCCATCCCTAACGCCTGGTTTTACCAGGCGTTATGGAAGGGACCCTTTGAGGGACTTCAGAGCTAATAACGGTACCACAAATTGCGGTACCGTTATTAGCTCCATCCGCATTCCCATTGAGCCCTATGGGGGCTCAAATGGGAATGGGGAATGGTTCTCAGAATGGGGACTTACCGGGTCCTCCAAGGTCGGAATGACCTGGTAAGTCCCTATTCCGGGAACACGGACCCAGAATGCGGTAAGGGGGTAGCCATGGCGCCTACCGTGTAATGACGCCCAATTACTTTCTACCCATTGGTACGCACTGTAGTGTGAAGCTTACATTATGTACTATATGTTCCTGCATGTACAGCAAAGACATTCTGTTTTCCGCAAGAACACATACTGGAAAGGGAAGCAAGTCAATAGAAGTTGCAATCCTTGCACAACACCATTTGCGCATAGCAAAGGAACGAAACTTGTGCAGATAGCAAAAAAGGAGAGGCTAGAAGGCAAAGTGAAAAAAATGGGGAACAATTGTGCCCCCTTACAAGTTGCGCACAAAGAAATGTTTTGGACAAAATTAAATGGCTGTGACACACCTGCATTTTTACTCCTCCCCATGTCGCAGGCCGCCATCCCCTCAAAAATCATGTCATGGGAGATGTGACAGTGACACAGTAATCTCTTCCTTCCCTAACAACCAAGTTCTGCAAATCCGCATTTCTGCAAATCCACATTTCCCCACCGTAAGTATGTAATTGTGCAACCATTTCCCTTTCCTAATGGGTAGTAGGAATGTGCAAAAGTGAACTTTAATAATGATAGTGTTGGTAAGTGTTTGGGTGGCATGCTTTTTTTCCTGAAATGACATTCACACTCAGCTGCACACAGTCTTCCTTGCAATGCCTGCAACTAAGCAAAAGAGAAGTGTCCTACGGAATACCCACAAACACAATGTATGCATCCGTACGACAGCAGCAGGCTCCGCATGGCCACATGTTGTCCACCACATAGCAATGCATGTGGGAACGGACATTTGTGCGTACTGCAAGTACAGACATATGTACATGTGCCTCCGTGTCCTGGTAACATCAGCACTCTGCAGTGTATGCGAAGGAACGTTAATGTGGTTGGGGTGTTCTCCCACTTCCTACAGATACATATGCAAATAAGCATCCCACCTGGTGCACCCTATAAGTAACCAGCAACTTCCCAAAATGGTCGGCACATGTGTTGCGCACTATTAGTCCATAGAAAATTGGCAACAGTATGCATAGTACATCCACGTACATGCCACAACGCAGTGTGCCCAAAACGCATCCTGCGGTCAATCGTCCAAAAGCATAGATGCCAACATTTTTCAACTTCACCCAATGAAATGGCAGGACATAACATCACACACAATTATTTCACAGTAACTTTGACCTTATAACATCACAGGAAATTACCTCAATAGGCACATGGCCTTCAAGACGTCACAGGAGCAGAGTGCTCCATCCCATATCCTCTCACACATCATGATAAAGAGAAGTACCAAATCAGTAACGTGTACATAGTGTGACCAGTTTCTTCCTCACCAGAACACAATTTCCTCTTGAAACATATCAATAACAACAATGTAATTCACCATTCACTTTGCATTTTTAGAACTGGATGAAACCCAGTGAACAATGTATAAAATCGCGACACATCTATTACTTTTGAACTAATTAACCATTTTAATAGGTCTTGGTAAAACAACCAACATGTCAGTGAGTAAAGATGAGCAAGTAAAGAAAGTGGTAATAGTGTACTCAGTAGGTAAATGCAGTAACTTTTTAAATAGCAAAGAGTATGTTGACATCAAACAGATTTTGTTTTTTAGAGGCCAAACAAAGCCTACACTTTTTAACAAAAATCAAGTGTTGTTGGTGTCACGAATTGCAATGTTATATTAAAATAAGTAAGCATTAGAAAAATGGGGCCAAAATATGAGCAAACATACAATACAGGGTGCCATAAGCAGGGCAGCAGAGAGCAATGTAGATGCTACTTGTAGCAAATAAGGGCCTGCCTAGCTTAACACTCAATAGTTAGCAGGAGCTACATGTGACTTCCACACCAACTATTACCAAACAAGCACAACTATGCCAAATTGGGACAATCTGTAATGAAACATTATGACACATCTACATCAAAATGATTCCAGAAAAGAATCCTTAGTTATTCAAGAAAAAGTCCTCTACACGTGTTTCACTACAAAGTGTGGATCTTCAGTAGGCGAAAAATACTCTTATGTTGATTTATCCTATTTATATTTTGCCAGTTTGTTTTATAATTTCATCAGACAATTTGTCAAAGCTTTTTGTACTGGTTGAATGGAATGGGTTTCATAATCCAATGTTTCTTTGATGGAGAGGAAGAAGGAGATACTTATTTCCTTGGTGGCTGTGAGCAGGCGTTTCTTTGTTAGGACAGGTTATGCGTTAAATTTGCTTTTCCTTTGTACATTGATTGTATTATTGTGTATTCGGATTTGTTAAAGCATTGCATTGTGTATAAGGTCTTTATAAAATTATATCACTGTAACTAAGAACCAAGTATCCCTCTCTAAATAAGACAAGTTCATGTAACTAAGACAATGGGCCTCATTACGACCCAGGCGGAGGAACATGGTGCTGTTAGCACCATGGTCCATGCCGGTGTCCGCCATTGCGGAATGGGGAATTACCACTCCATTCCGAGATTGGTGGGGCGGTAATTCCCCATGCCGCCATGGCCCTTCCCCATTCCCATTTTTGCCCCATAGGGCTCAATGGGAATGGGGAAGGCGCTAATAACGGTACCGCAAATGGTACCGTTATTAGCACAAAAGTCCCTTTGCGGGTCCCTACTTTAACGGCTGGAAAAACCAGCTGTTAAGGTCGGGTCCCGCAAAGAGACCTCGTAATCAGGCGTTAAGGGTTTAACGGCGCTGACACCTTTTACGGCGCCGTTAAACTCTTAACGCCAGGGTCGTAATGAGGCCCAATGTCACGCAAGAGAGCCTCAATGCCCTTATCTTTGCTAGTGGACTTTACAAATCCAAATAAATAAATAAAAAAGTAAATTAAACATAATATATCACTCAGTTTCCTACGCAGGCAATGTGATCTCACAAGGAACAGATACAGTATTGGGGGATTGTGAGACTCAAAGAACACATCACTGACTTTTTTACACAGTCACTCAGACCTCACAAGGTACACATACACTGGCTGGGCTCTGTGCAAAGTGCATTACCGACCTTCATAAGATATCACTCAGTTTCCTACACAATCAGTCAGACCGCACACGGTACACAAACACTGTGGGGGGCCTCTGAATGTTCTTGAGCAGTATGTCACAAATGTATGTGACATGCCTGGGTATGCTGGGGTAAAAGAGTGTGTTTTGACTCCATTTCTAGAAGAAACTGGGGTGTATGTCAGTTTTCACAATGCTGGAATAGTTAAAAGGGGTGTCCTACAGTGCGTCTGCAAATACCAGCAACCATTTCACTCTGACTGAATACGCACAGCAGTGTAGAGAATTATGAACGTCCCTTCGATGCACCCACACCTGCAGCAGCGACAGTCCCCATTGTCCCAATGTCATAGGCAGCTTGCAGAAAAAGGGAGTATGCGCACGTGTGTTTACCCAATACGGTGACAGCCTTCTCCGGATGAAGCCGAAACATTACTTCTTCCCTTTGCAGTGTCTTCTTTGTATCACACGTTGCCACCAATGACATTGAAGAGCTCTACATGTCACTGTATTTGTTGTTTACAACAGCCCTCTGCATACACACTGCGGCCACAAACATAGTTGCGCGATCCCTGTGGCTGTACAGTTCCATTTCAATAGCCACCTTCCTTAAAGACCCCGGATGTGCCTTTCAAGCTGCGTGATGACAGCAGTGACAACTTGACCAGCCGACCACACCGACAGTGCGCGGTGCCCTCATTTCGGGGACAGGAGGTGGACTCTCCAACAGCGGCAAAGCATAGGGTGGAGCAATGTACACAGTATTTCTTGGAAAGGGCAGGATTACAAACACATTGCTATGTCCCAATGCACATGCATGATGGTTTGCAAACAATGTATGGCTGCTTTCTGGGTGAAAAATGTCCACAACAATCCACCCAAAAGGCACACCGTAGAAGTGCTGTATAAAGTGTTTGTGCCTTTTCTGAGCAGCAGAGTACGGCACATAGGTTTGGCCTGCAAGTAATGGTGCACCACATCGGCTCACCTACAGTGCGCCTGCCAGCCATGTCACTGTGCCTAGGTACGCAGACTAGTGGTGACAATTATGAATGGGCCTTGGTGGCAGCCACACCCCCAGCAGCGATAGTCCCCATTGTCGCAATGTCATTGGTAACTTCCAGAAAAAGGGAGTGTACACATGTGCATGTACCCAAGGATGGCGACGGCCTTATCCAAATGAAGCAGAAACATTCCTTCTTCCATTTCCAGTTTGTTCTTTGCAGGACGCCGTCATTGCGTACTGTTGAAAAGTTCCACACACTTCAACCAATGCCATTGAACAACTCTCCATGTTACAGTATCAGTTTTGTACATCAGTCCTCTGCGTACGCAGCCTGCCCAGAAGTGTTATTGCGCAATCCATGTGGCACCAAAGTCCCATTTCCCTCGCTGCCATCCTGAAAATCCCCGGATGTGGCTTTCATGCTGTGTGCGAGCGTGGGGGCATAACGTGCAACCAGGGTAAGGGATGTTTGTTATAAGGAGTGGCTCTTAAAAGCGCTTTATTATTTTTTGTATTTTAGATGCTTATAGAGGAACACCTTCTTTTCATTTTTGTTTTATATCTGTTTTCTTGTTCAGACATTGTTACAGTAAACTCTTCACCGCATCTTGTAGACGGGCAAACAAAACAGCATTACCACTGGGAGACAAAGAAATTCCATCTGGTTGGAAAAATTCTGCATTTCCACAACTAATGAGGTCATTGTTTCAGAAGAACATCCCAGCAGCGAACAAAAAAGTATACATACTTCTGTTGATGAGACACCTTCCTGCGTCTAGCTCAGAACAACATCCATGAGCAGTGGACTAAACACTTTGTGGTATTATCGATGAGGACAGCGCCTTGACAGTGGGGAAAAAGCCTCTTCACTAGCTTTAGCAACCTCTTTAGTCGATGGAACAAGCCTAAACAAGACAATGAACCCATGTGCAAATCGCCGTAGTGGATGACGATAACCTCGCCTCTACCGAAACTTGCCAGGTCTTTGCAAAGTGCATCCATGTCAGTGAACCTTCTCTCGTACACACCGTTCCACAATGTTACCACTCCTTCCAACTCAAAATTACCATCAAAGTTTCTTTACAGGGCATACGTGTGCAGATCTAGTAGAAAGGCATCACCTATAGGCAACACAATGGGTTTCGCCATGTCAGGCAGTCTCACTATGCAGAAAATAATGTACAGTTGTTTCAACGCCCCTTCATCTGAACCACACCCTCATTACCTTATTGGATACTCCTGAAAGTCCCATGTTCATTGGACAACCACGTAAAAAGTGCAGATTGTGGCATGTGCGGTTCCCAAAGTACGGCGGGGGCCGCACCCCAGCAAAGCAGTTACAGTCCTTCTTCCCTTTCTACTACCTTTTGTTCAGCACCAACTCTTTGGGTACGGTTAAATGGGCAAACACGATTCCACCAATGCCATCCAAGACGTTACCATCTAACACTGTCTGCGCTGAACAACACTTCATAGGTACCGTTAGAAAATCAGCCTGCTACTTTACTGTTACTTGGCAGCATCCACTACAAATTTCGGTAATAGATTGCAAAATGTCTGCATCCACAATCATCCACTTGCACACCCACTACCACAAATTTAAGGTACGAAAAATGTTTCTGCAGTATGCGTATTACTGTGCTATCAGTGTCTCTGCGCATGGTATCTGCCATTGAGTGGCCATTGTGGTCTTTAAAAGCATACTGTTTTTTCCCTATACACTACCATGAAGTGGCACGTTAGTGATATGTGCTTGCAACATTCTCATTGACCCATATCATACAGTGTAATATCACCACAGGAACTCCCTGATTTGCTTCCGACAATGCTACCAAATGTTTTCCCCACTAACTCACCTCCTACCTAAATTGCACAAAAATGACATCAATAGCAGCATTCAATGTATCGTACCACAGATCATTGTCTGCACAGCTGTACTTCTAGGTAGGCTTCACTATCGCAGCAGGCTCTATTTAAATCTGCCCCCTTCTACTCTCCGCCCTCTGCAACACATCCAGAAGAGGAGTGTGCGACTTGGTATGGTATCTCTCCTGCACTGAAATGTTGCCAATAGCTCCCAGTGGCTGCGATGAATGAAGTGAGAAGACTCTGCACTATGCAGAAGGCCTTCTCGGCCCGGGCACCACAATAACTTCAAATGTAACTCTCTATATATCTGCATACGCACGCTCTTCCCTCATCCATCTCCAACTCCCTCAGGGTCACGCGCCTCTGCAAAAAAACAGTTGTTGGTAGATGGGGCCTCCCTCTGCAACAAGCTCCCTGCCTCCTTGAAACTTGAGGGGAACCATCGCCGGTTCTGGAAGAACCTCAAAGTCTTTGTTTTTGTGTCTACTGTTTCTGCTCATCTCCCTCGCTAACTGCATGTCGTAAACTTAATCTGCACTACTTACCTGATGAGACTGTGATGTTGGACCCATGTCACATCCCCCTGCCAGGCAAACCCCTACACTGGCTTTCTAGCAAACCCCGCAGTTGAGGACTGTTTACAGTATGCCTAACAGTGCATCCACCACCTTGTGTGTGCATTTATCGGTACACTTGGCACAATTGGCTTGTATTTTTAGTTATTGTCATTTGTTCTTCCAATGTACTGTACCTTGCCCTCCCTTCACCCATGCACTTGACGATCTAAGTCACACCTGGCCTAGTAAATTCTTTGACTCTGTCTCCCCTCTGTTTGCCTTCCGTTGCCTTGTTGTGCTTTGCTAGACGTGTGTGTATGCGCACTAGGAGTAAATGTAAAACAGTATAAGGAGTTGGGTCTGTGGTACTGTCTCAGAAAAGATTCTTTTTTTTCCTGTTTCTGTTATGTACATGCTTGCTTACAATTTATTTAGTTTTTTATCTCTTTAAATGCATTTCTGTTCCCTTCTCCTCCTCACATATGTACGTAATGAACGCTTCTCTTACAGTTCTACAGAATTGTATGAAATCCTGCATGCAGAGTGGCAAACAAAACAACAATGCCAATGGAGGGCCAAAAATTCCATTTCCTTGGACCCACTGCAAATCTTGCTCCTTAATGGTGTCATAGTCGGTACTGTACATCCCAGCACTGCACATAAAAGCACACATGCTTCTGTTTATAAAACACTTCCCAAACTCTTGATGTGGACAAATTACAGCCTAATGTGCAACACATACAAATATGTACGCCATGTGCTTCAAATGCATAGCACCTCACTTTGATTGTTCCACCAAGTGTAAAATGCTCTCCGCAACCATTATGCAAAGGTCACCATCCTCGGACAGAAACAGAGGCAAATCTACATGGCTGCAGTATGGTATGCTGGCTGTCGTCAAGGGATAGACTCTTGGGTGCATAACTAACGGCCTACGGCCCTTGGCCATGTACCCAATACTGCAGGCCTTACCTACACCCAGCACAACATAATGGACTCATAAAAGACAACATTTCCCACATACCACAATCCAGAAACGTAACATATGATGGGTGGTGCAAAGGGCAAGTCAACCACAAGTAGCGCCATGTGGCTCCCTGATGTCCAAGGTGGCGGCATAATGGGTACCATATGGTACGGGATGCATATCACCTCACTTGTGCTGTTCAGCCACATCGCCAAGGTCCTGCAGAACCATTTTTTCAACGTCACCACCATTGGAGACATGCATAATTAAAACTGCATGTCTGCATTGTAGTGATGTGCTATTGAGCAGGCCTAGCCTCTTCGCTGACTGGCCTACGGGCTACAGGCTTTTTGCCATACATCCAACTGTTTAGCCCTTGGCCACACCCAGCTCAACATAACAAACTTATGCAGGTGAACAAATAGCCAGGTACATGCAGGTCACACCTAGCCACTTCCAAGCATCCACTACTTCAGCTGTTGTCCCACAGGACACACTGGAGGAGTCGTCACTCCATCAGCTCCATGCATATACTACACTGTGTAAGAATTGTAAGCAATCCCCACAACCATACAAGCAACATTTTATGCAATAATCACAAACTGCACATCGAAGGCAACATTGTAAAGCCTACTGCACCCCACAGCACGTTTTTGCCAATGCAAGGTGGGCACACATTCATGGAAAGGCCTACAGGCTTAGCACATGCAACACACCATACTGCAGTGTACGTTGCAAGTTTCATATGTTCTCCATTGTTCTCCGCTCCTGCCATTCCTCTACCATCACTGACCGCTGGACCTCACTGCACACTGCACACCCTAGTGCAACCTATCTTTGAATTCTCATGTCATGTGTAATGCAGTCCCCATCTGCAAATGCCCCTGCCAACTTTCACCCAGGCCACATCTGTACATACATCGCTCAATTACATTGCGTTGCCTGTGCATACCAGTATGTGAGTGGCTGTGTACATTGTGCATATTGCAACTTTCTGATGCTGATGACTTCCTTTCATGTCGCAATGTGGTAAAACACTTCCTAAATCAAGGTTCTTTTAAGTGCCTGCCCATAGTAAACGCAGATGGTGACATGTGGCTCCCTATTGTGCAACAGGGGCAATGATGTACACCATATGGTAATGTTCGCATAGCAGCTCACTTCTGCTGTTCCGCCAACTGCACCCTATCCTCCCCAACCATTGTGTGCTACTCACCAACTGCAAATGCATGCACAGTAACAACTGCATTGCTGCATTATATTGTGAAGGCTATGATGATGGCCTAGGTTGTTGGGTGCATGCCATGCACCCAACAATTGAGGCCCATGCCACACTCATCACAACATAACAGAGCCATGCAGGTGACCAGGTATGCATGTGCCACAAATAACAGAGGCAACATATGCAACAGCACTTCCACCCAACCGCCAGACCAATAATCAGGGATGCAAGGACATGTGTTCCACTTACTGTAATGCAGAAGCATACCACTGTGTTTGGGACCACTACCCATTTCCAATCAGAAAGCATTATAAGCATGCCAACCAAACAAGACCATATTCAGCACATTCAGCCTGCTCCCACCACTCTAGTATATACATAGAACCAATGTTGCATACTGCGCATCAGCACTTACTAATCAGCGCAATGGACAATACGCAAGCACATACAAAAAACATGTGCATCAGCAACTCTTCGATATGTACACTATTCTGTTAATACACCCAGTGGACACACTGCAGAGCTAGTCACTGCACCATCTCCACCCATACACCGACAACAGTTGGTTATTCTAACAATCACCACACACATGCAACCAACATTGTGTGCACTGCAGCCAAATCGCACACAATAAGCAACAATGCGGCAGCTACTTTCAACCAGTGGACATACCTTTTCAACCAGTGGACATAATTGTCTGTGCTAGTGCTGCGGCAATGCATGCAAGATGGTAGGGACTTACCTCACACAACACACCATAGTACACGCTATGTTGACATCCTCATGTGTCGTGCAATGCACTCCCATTCTGCGAATGTGCCTGCCACCACTCAAGAAAGAAAGACATTGTCGCTTTAGCTCTCATGCCATAACTAAGACTGACTACAATCACCACACAATATAGCTGCCTGTTGAGGTGTCCGCGCATTGGCCAAGCATGCACGGATAGCGCTATCACACCACCGTCTTCTTGTACAATTATATATATCACGTGAAGCTCTCCTCACTCCTGCACCCTTTCTCTTCCTTCTTCCCACCACCAGATGCCGTACAATATGTTTTTCAGATGCTTTTGGTGCTGCATTGTCCTCCGATACAACATACCGCCGGCATGGAACACTTTTCACACATCCCGTCACTGCACACTGCAGTGCAATTAAAGGTTTCACTGCGCTGCAAACAGAGCAATAGGATGGTGGAGCGGAGCCAGATAGGACTATTTTTAGTATGCACATTGCTACGTACAAGAGGCCCAGTTATGCACACAGTAGCATAGATCCTTGCCACACACACCACAACACTGTCCTCCAACACACCATGGCAGCGTTTCCCAAAACCTTTCACGCATAGCACGCTTCCCTCCAGCCAACCACCGGCCCCCTTCAATGTTCGCCGACAGCACAGGGTACCACAAGACAATGAGACTTCGGTCCGCAGAGCGAACAGGGAAATATGTCCTCAGAGCGGACCCAGATATCACTCATTTTTTGGGATGTACATTTCAGTATTTTGCAACAAAATTACCAGTTCGGTTTTCACCAAACACACAAAAGCATCTTTCTCGGCCAAGCCCCCGCTCCTGCAGCAAATTTGGTGAAAACCCGTCCAGCCGTTCACGCCTTAGCCATGCACAAAGTTTTTCCCCATTCAGTATACGGAAAAAAACATTTTTGGGACCCCCTAAAAATCCCCCACGCCCCCCTGCATGAAACCTCACCCAACTTGGCAAAACAATTCAGAGCTGGCCATATACCTTTTCTGCAAAGTTTGGTGAGGATTTATCCTGGGGGGGAAAGTTATAAGCTGCCAAAAAAGGGCTTTTCCTATGAGTCCAGCAACTTAACCACAACTACACGCACGCTACCGCAGGCCATGTAATATATATATATATGTTCAATGAAAACACTTTTTTAAAGGGATGTTATGGTTAAGTTGCACTAATGAAAACCTATGAAATTTTATGAAATAACGTTGTTAAAGGGACGTTATGGATACAAGTAAAACTGAAAAACCTCAGACATTTGCCAGTTATGGTAAACCAAGCAAAGTCTATATACTAGTTGACTTAGTGCACTCCTATTTGAATTCAAGAGTTAAATATTTAATTGATTTTAATTGATTTTAATACTCGTGATCGGGTTGTTATTAGTTGGAATTTCTTTGAAAGCTAGTTGACCAACTTTACATCTTTATGTTTTTGATTTTTGAAGGAAGTATTTTTTAGCCCACTTAAGAAATTGTTCCCCCTAACAGGAAGGTACACAGGTAATTATGAAATTAAGAATCATGACAGAGAAAACTGTTCTATTTAAGATGAATGTAATCCAGGATAATAATAACTGAAATCATGATTACTCACTATAGATTGAAAATCTGAAATTGAGAAGAGAGTAGACAACTCCTGAAGAAGGGGCTAAGTATACCACGAAACGCACAGAGATACAAGTCACGGATTGGACATTCTATAAGACATTGCACTGTAGAGTCATTATCAAATGTAACATCACACAGTCTTGAAATTGTCTATTCAATCTATTCAATTGTGAAAAGACATATATGTTGAGTGAGATGAAATGTTGTGTTCGAGATTTATTACACAATCAATGATCATGTATCTGAAAACAGTAACAGATTGACGAACGTATTGATGAACATTTGATAAGGTATTAATAAATACATGATCACCTTTTTATTTAAAAAACCTGTTCACAAGATAACCTTTGTATGAATACCATTTTTCAACTTTGAATTCACCAATTTAAGTAATTAACATTCGATTGTTTATACAATAGAAATTGGGTGTGCCGGGGACGAGAGAGATCCACACGGTTGTGGACATCTGCAGTTTTAGGTATGGTAAGATAAGCAACCATAACTCACTCCACCAAAATGCACTGCTAAGGCTAACACCCAAGACATCAAAGATGACATCACAAATGTCATTGATAATATCACTTATGACATCACATGTGAAATTAATGTTGATGAAAAGTCCCTACAAGGGATTGTGTTTATAATGTTGGTTACATAATGTCACAGGTGATTGTGTAATGTTAAACATGTAATAACTAGCTAACAATTCAAGACTTACTACACACTTGTGCTAGTACAAACAATACATATGAAGACCCACAATGCATACAAATCAAAGGCACATAAAGGGAAACTAAACTAAGGAAGAAACAACCAGCATCACCAGAAAGCCCTATAAGAACATATACAAGGTTAATGTCTTGATATACAGCACCTTTTGAATTTTTATATTCTGACTGTCAGTGAAGAAAACCACCTGGCCTAGATATTTCAGTGAACAAATAAGTGGGCCAGATATGTGATTTCATCAGTGATGTCATCAATAACATTTGTGATGTCATCTTTGATGTCCTGGGTGTTAGTCTTAGTAGTGCATGATGGTGGCGTGAGTTATGGTTGCTTAGCTCACCATAACTGGGGAATTTCTGAGGTTTTCCCGTTTCACTTGTAACAATAACGTCCCTTTAACAATGTTTTTTTCATTGAATTTCATAGGTTTTTATTAGTGCAACTTAATCATAACGTCTCTTTAACAAACTTTTTATGTTGAACGTCATTGGTCTTTGTTAGTGCAACTTAACCACAATGTCCATTTAACAATGTTTTTTCATAGAATTTCATATGTTTTTATTAGTGCAACATAACCATAACGTTAGTTTAACAATGTTTTTTCATTGAATTTCAAAGGTTTTTATTAGTGCAACTTAGCCATAACATCTCTTTAACAACGTTTTTCAGAGAATTCCATTGGGTTTTTACCATTGCATGATATTTTCCTACAACTTAATAATGTCATACTTACCACAATATAGCAACATTTTTGTCCAATGTAAGTTTCACCTTAAAACTCTGCCATGTCTCACCTTCTAGCATCATTTTTAACAATTCTATACTTTTTCCACTGCTTTTTGCTTCTGTCGACATCTGTGAGCATCTGACATCATTGTGGAACTTCTGGACAGTGGCACATGACCATGCACTTCCGCACGGTATGATGGCATGTCCATGAACGCGTATGTACTTCGCGTTCGGGTCCTTGCTTTGAGGACAGTTCCGAACTGCATTTTCTACTGATCTAGGAACTTTCAAATTCAAAATGTACCCTTGCACAGCTCCTACACCTATTCTTACTCATTATCCATTAACAAGCTTGCACAAAGCACATACTTGGAAGAATAGTAGCAAAACTGCTATTTATCTTATAAATGGCATCAGCTATTGCCATGCCTCCTCCCAAGAGCCACCACCTCCACCAGCTGGAGGACCCACACAACAAAAAAAGCACAGTATTTCCAAAGACAATGAAGAGGGCCAAGAAGATGAGGTAGAGGACGTGCCTACCTCTAGCACAAAGAGAGAATCAAGGGTGTGGCAGTTCTTTACCACTGTTGGGAATGTCCCAAAAGTTAGAGCTACAAAAGTGAAATGCACTGAGTGCAACTTTGTACTCAGACATGGACTACCTGGACATTACGTCTACAGGTCCACCTCCATGCGCCGCCACACCAAATCCAACTACTGCAATGCTCTCAGAAAGATTATTAATTTCTTGGCCTGTAGTAGGCTGTCTTCCTCCACATCATCTTCCTCAACCAATACTGTAACCACACAGCCTACTTCTGTGGGGCACAAAATCCCACTAGACATCTTGCAAGCAATAAAAGAGGCTGTTAATCCATATCTTTGGAAGACAACAGTCCTCTGTATATAATTCAACACACCACTCTGCAGGGGGAAGCAATTACGACGTGCGTTTGAAGATGTAATCAAGAAGCATGAGAAACACTTGGTGCCTCTTGGTGCCTCTTCCCTCATTTGCCGCCTCACCTTACGTTGTAACTTCTCCTGCAAACATTTATTTTTTTAAAACAACAAAAGAAAGGTTCCTTTAGGAACCCCCTTTCACAGTTGAAAAATAGAACTAAAAGGAAATGTTATAGACTCCATCTATTTTACATTTATCAGTAAAACACATAGACTCAATGCGTTTTTTTTCAACATTTCCATTAGCATTTTGTGTTATGCTAATGGGAATAATGTGACGTTCATTCCCGTTGCATGGACCGAAATGAGGGATAACGGTCCCGCCGTCCAGGTTATCGGCCCAAGCTAAGTTTGTCTGTGTGCGCCCTGATTCCTGCGGGCTTCGGCGCATTATTAATAAATAAATATATAAATAACGAGGGCTCCAGATCATTGTACTCCATTGCAGCCCCTGTAATGCAGGATAAAGGCCATTACACCTCTGGTTCCCAAAGCGGGAACACAGGTTGCTAAAGAATAGATTTTTCTTCCTACAGCGGGAAGGAAAATCCTTTTCCAAGATGGACACCATGGAACGCAAAGGTGGGGCTCTGTACAGAGCCCCTCTTCCATTTCCATGGCAGCCTGCAGAAGGCGAGGACAGAATCCTATGACCATATAACAATGAGCAATGTTTTGTTCCCTTTCAAATGTATCCCACTTTCAAATAACTTTACCACATAGCCGGTCCAAGGTGGATATGGCCCCTTTAACCCCATTTATCCCGAACTGCCAACAACTCTTGTTCTGTAACGGTGTAAGTTTGTTCATAACTTGTCAATTTTCTTGAATGGTAAGCCACTGGATGGAGAGGATTGGCGTCTTTACAATGCTGGCACAAAATAGCCCCTAAAGCGAGATCCAAGGCAGCTGCTTCTACGAAAAATAGTTGTGATGGATCAGGGTTTTGTAACACCGGAGCAGTGGTGAAAGCCCCTTTGAGGTCCGTGAAGGCCCTGTCGGCCTCCTGATTCCAGAGAAAAGGTTTCTTGTTACTGCTGAGCTTAGTCAGAGGGGCGACTATGTCTGAAAAAGACCACACAAAACGCCTATAAAAATTGGCGAAGCCAAGGAAAGACTGCAGTGCCTTCAAACAAATAGGCACTGGCCAGTCTAATTCAGCACATATTTAGAGGTACTCATCTGAATACATCTATTGGAGATCTCATAACCCAACAACTCAACACTTTGGACGTGAAAATGTATTTTCCAGCTTAGCATATAGTGAATGTTCACGAAGACGTTGCAACACTTGAGTGAGGTGTTGAACATGTGCCGCAAAAGTTTGAGAGTATGTCAGAATATCATCAAGATACACTACTACAATCTATCCATCATGTCACAAAATACATCATTTATGAAATGCTGGAAGGTGGCAGGAGGCCAAAAGGCATCACGCAATATTCGTATAATACGTATTTGGATTTGAACGCTGTCTTCCACTCATCTCCTTGGCAAATACTGACCAAATTGTATGCCCCTCTGATATCCAATTTTGTGAAAATCACGGATTAACTTAACTGGTCTAGAAGAACAGATATTAAGAGTAGAGGATATTCATTCCTTATAGTGACGGCATCCAAAGCACGGTAATCAATGCACGGACGAAGGTCCCCTTCTTTCTTTGGTACAAAGAACAAAGGGGCTGCCGTAGGTGAGCGTAATGTACACATAAAGTCTGTTTTCAGTGATTTGTCAAGATATTCCTTGAGAATCCGATCCTCCTTCTGTGTTAAGGAGTAGATTATACTTGATGGAAGTTTAGCCCCTTAAACTAAATCTATGGGGAAATCGTAGGTCTATGTGGGGGTTACAAATCGACTCCCTTGACGTCAAACACGTCTCATAGAGTTTCATACTCTTTTGGTAAGTGAGTGGACGTGAGTGCCCCTATTTTGTGAGTGTGGGGTAATAATGGCCAGCATGGATTGTTGACTGTGGTAAGAGATCCCAGACAACTATTCTCACATTACTCAGAAACAAACTCCACTTTCCAAGCCTGCCATTCGATGACCGGGTTGTGCAGTACCAACCAAGGTAGGCCCAAAATCAAATGATATTGTGGTGCTGCATTCAAATCAAACCAGATGCTCTCTGTGTGACCATCCCATATGGTGAACGTAAGATCCACTGTTTGTCTGTTACAAGCCCAGAAAGCAATGTGGTCCCATCAACAGCATTCACTAACTCTGGATGTGGTTTAGGAATGATGGGAATACCCAGGTCCCTAGCAAAGGTATCATCTATATAATTACCAGTGGTACCAAAAACAAGCACTGCATCAATGGCCCAATCAGAACCTGTGAGAGTTGAATACTGGGTGGAGACAGTAAATGGAGCTTACCTAATGGAGTCTGTATGTTCAGTGCTCAGTAGTCCGACTCCATCTCCTGCCGAGCTCTGGCATTTCCCTGCTTCTTGGGCTTCTTGTTACATGATCACAAGAGATGTTCAGAGGAGCCACAAGAAAAGCAAAGTTTGTTTTTCTTTCTTAGTTCTCTCTCTTCTGGAGATAAAGGACCCTGCAGCATACGATTTGCATAGATTCACCCTTCCTTGTGGTAGGGCTGGCAGTAGTCATAGCCAGTGGAACCATTGGTCTTCGTTTGCCCTTTCATTCCTCCTTCCTGCATCGATCTGTAATATTAAATCGAGAAGCTCGGAAAAGGCTGTGGGAACCACAGGGACAGTTGCTAGAGTGTCCTTCAAAGGATCGACAAACCTTTGTAGAAAAGGGATGCCTTCTTGTCATTTGGCCAAGCCGTCTCGGCTACCAGCTGGTTAAAATGGGCCAAATCGGATAACAGGTATGAGTCGCCTTGTTGCAACCCCAAAAGCTCCAGTTCCGTGGCCTTGGTCTTATACCTAGTATCAAAGACTCGACCCATGGCTTCTATAAATGCATCACAGACAAACAACAATGGACACCCTGACTCCAATAAAGGATTAGCCCATGAGGCAGCTCTGCCACCCAAGTGTGACAACAGAAAAGCCTCTTTGGTTGTTGAGTCAGGGAAGGATTTAGGCCGGCACAAAAAATGCAGGCGGTATTGATTTAGGAATGTTCAATACGACTCGGGGTCCCCATTAAACCTCTCTGGAGGTGCTAAACGGAACTGGGCTGTCATATAGACAGGGCCTGTTTCTTGTTGAGGCAAAGGAATACCAGAACTTGATGCTACAGCAGGTATGGGTGCGGGAGGTACTGTAGGCTGTAATCCAGCCTGTAGTTTGTCTATGCAACGTTGCGTCGCAGCCTAAACTGGCACCATATTGTTCCATAATTCGGCGACTGCTTGCATAATTTGAGCCAAGGTTTCATTGGTATCCATTAGTATAGGCTTCTGAATATGTCAGAATCTGTCTCTACCTACACTTGTAGTGTAGCTGATGGATTCTTCCTAGCAATATAACCAACTGTCTGTAAAGAAAACAAGAAAGTATGATCTATTCCTTGAAAGAATGGAACCAACAAACACCAGGCTACCTAAGGAGAAAAGAGATAACTGGTTAAGTCTACTCTCTATGATGATTGACAACAGTCTCAAAGAAGCCCCGACTATCCACTGTAAAAAGGATGAAGTCTGCTGAGGATGTCACAGACTGCTGGAAGAAGAGGTAACTTCTACTGGTTTGTCCTTTCCAAAAGTATACCTTCATAATCTGCAATACATTTACCCTAGTGTTAAAAGGGTGTGGAATAGGATAACCAATGTGTGGGAAATGCAACACTGTGGGTGGATGTCTAACCATGGTTTCCAGAATATTCACCCAGGATGACGACTTCTTTCTAGAATATTTGCCCAGGATGACGACTTCAAGGTAAGAAGCAGCAAAAGGCACTGAGTGATATGGAGCAACCCCCGAGGACCTGACTCCGACGGGATGAGGACGCCTGATCTGATCGGATGAAAGTCTCTAGTCCCATGGCCTGAACCGATGAAACGTGATGCCTAGGGAGGAGCCGCAAACATACACAGGAAGTCTCAAGTCTGTGTGAAGTGGGAAAGACCGAAGTAACAAGGGTGCTCCAAATCTACTCAGTGAGGGATTCCATGTAGACAAACTGGGTCAGAAATAATGCAGAACAAACAGGGAACGTGGACCAGAACAATGCAATGCAATCCAAAAGATTTCCAGGTTGAGAAGGTTCAAGGCAACAGAATTTCCAGGCAACCATAACAAATAAGGAGTAGGCAAAGCAATCCAGTGGACAGGCAGGATAACAATCCAAAAACCAGGTAATCCAAGAGGCACAAACAACATGGTCAAATCCAATACGTATGTCTGCAAATTCAGAAGCACTGCGGTTATGGGAGGAGGTGCTTAAATGTCATAGGTTATCATCACGTGACTGGTAGTTGCAACGTGAGCCGGAGACTGGAAGCGAATCAACGCAAGGACGCAACAATCATCATGGCAACCTCCAGTTTCAGCTGTAACATCCCCTGTTGCGGGAGCGTATTCGTCTCTGGGTATTGTAGTAAAGGGACAGCAGTGGAGGACAGAAACATATATTTCTATGTATGGAGTGCAAAAGTGGGCAAGAATGGAACTTGTGAGTGTGTGTTCTTATGGTGTGGATGACCCCTTGTTACCCATAGGAGGGAGGCGTGGCTCAGAACCAGTGTAGGAATGCACAATCCTGACAGTCCCATAACTGTACAGCCCAGGTTTGCAGCGACTGAGTACCATCCTGCACTCATTGCAGCAAACCTTGGCTGCACTAGCCTTGGGCTTATCTCCAATTGTGGTAAAGAGCCTCCACACCCTAGACTCACGTTGACAGCAGGTAGCGGGGAATTCCACTACTTCATTCTCGTCTTCCTCTTCTTCCTCCTCTGCATCGTCACACCTGATCCCCTCTCCAGGCCCTTGGGGAGTTGTTGGTGGTGTTGGAGGTGGTGGGGATGATGTTAAGGCAGAGGCAGCAGTAGGAGTGTCAGCCATGGATGCCATTGCCCAATCCAGCAATCTAGCAATGAGGCAATGTGGAGATTAGTCCAGCAATGTGGATCCGTCTCTGTCCTGGAAATCCAAAAACCAGAATGAGCAGCAGAACTGGGGTGTGGCCTTTTATAGGGGTGCTGGGGCATGCTGTGCGGACAGTCATGTGCTCCGTGGACATTTCGTACCCCAAACTTGGATCAAAGCGTTTCAAAAAGTCTCTAGATGGTGTGGGAGGTCTGCAAGGGTGAAGTTTCACAGTAAAATCCCTTGGAATGCTCAAAAAAGAACTTTTTTGGTATCCGGGGGCCGGGACCCTGTCCGCAAATAAGGTCCGATGCTCAGTCAGTGGGTGCGGTCACATCGTGATCTCGTGGATGTTCAAAAATAGGATGGCAGTCCACAGGACACCAATTGCATGGGGTCCATTTTGCGCATGTGCATAGATGTCCTACGGACAGGATTGGTGTCCCTGAACTAATTAAATGTGCAACACATGTGCGGCAGACACTTCCAAACAGGTGCAGTGTTCATAGGACCCGGGGGATATGATGCGTATGTGCGTAGGTGTCCAGCGGACATGCCTGGGTCTCCATACTTATTAAAATTATGTCATAACTTTGCAAACATGCCCAACCGGCTCATTGCCCATAGCACAGGAGAATGGGATGCACATGCATCCAAGTGTCCGCCAGACATGACTGGGATCCTCAAATTAATTAAAGTACATCACTGATTTGCGGACATGCCAGACTGGTCGGATGCTCGAGGGCTCGGGAGGAGAGATGCGCATGCGCCCAAGTGTCCGCCGGACAGGGTTGGGGTCTACAAACTAATTAAAGGTATGTCACGACTTTTCGGATATGCGAAAGGAGCGGAGTCTCACGTACACCTTTAACAACTTTTTTTTACCGAATTTCATAGGTTTTTATTAGTGCAACTTAACCATAACGTCCCTTTAACAACCTTTTTTCAGTGAATGTCATGGGTTTTTACCAGTGCCTGCTATTTTCCTACAACTTACTAATATCATACTTACCAAATATAACAATATTTGTGTCCAATTTACAGTGTCACCTTAAAACTCTGAAATGTCCCACCTTCTAGAATCATTTTTAACACTTCTATACACTTTTTGCAACTAGTTTTGCATCCATAGACATCTCCGAACATCTGACTTCATTGCAGACCTTCCGGACAGTGCTATATGACCATACGCTGGTGCGCGGCATGATGACGTGTCCAAGAACCCGTCCGCACTTCACGATAAGATCCGTCTTTCGCGGACAGTTCGGAACTGCATTTTCTGCTGATCTATGAACTTTCAACTTCAAAATTTCCCTTGCACACCCCCTACACCTTTTCGTACTCATTATCCATTACCAATCTAGTACACAGTACATACTTGGAAGAATTTGATCAAAACTGCTATTTATCTTAATAATGGCATCAGCTATTGCCATCCCTCCTCCCCAAGAGCCACCACCACCAGCTGGAAGACCTTCACAACAGAAAAAGCGCAGTACTTTAAAAGACAATGAAGAGGACCAAGAAGATGAGGTAGAGGAAGTGCCTACTTCTAGCACCAAGATCGAATCATGGGTGAGACAGTTCTTTGCTACTGTTGGGAGTGTACCAAAGGCTAAAGCTACCAAAGTGAAATGCACTGAGTGCAATTTTGTACTCAGTCGCAGATTACCTGGACAGTCCTCCTACGGGACCACCTCCATGCGCCGCCACAACAAATCCAATGACCGGAATGCTCTCAGAAAGGTTATTCCTTTCTCAGTAAGTAGTAAGCTGTCTTCCTCCACCTCATCTTCCTAAACAAATACTGAAACCACACAGCCTGATGTCTGCGGGCATTGGTGTGTTATAAATAAATATATAAATAAATAAGGAGGGCTACGGACCATTATCGTCCATTGCAGCCCCTGAAACGGGGGATAAAGGCCATTTGCACCCCTGGTTCCCAAACCGGGAACCCATGGTGCTAAAACATAGATTTGTCGTTCCCACTGTAAGAAGGAAGGAAAATCCTTTTCCAAGACAGCCAACATGGAAAGAGAAGGCGGAGCTCCGTACACAGCCCCTCTTCCCTTGCCATGGCAGCCTGCAAAACCCTATGAACATATTACCACAAGCACTTTTTTCCATTTCAAACCTATCATACGTTCGAATAACTTTACCACATAGCCGGTCCCAGGTAGACATAGCCACTTTAACACCATTTTTCGTCCCTAGTGGTCATGGCCAGTAGCCAGATTGTCTGTGTTGTAACCTTATGCCATGACACAGACAATCTGGCTACTGCCCATGTCCACAGGCTATATACCTCAGTCACCAAAGGTACATGACTATTTTTTGTACCTACATTATTACACTTGTCAAAAAATAAAACACAGGCACATTTGCAAAACCATGCTTTAATGTCCTTGCCAATGCTCCTCACGTGTTTACTCGAAATCCGCCCATGTTTTATTTTTTAAAACGTGTCACAATGTATGTACATACAATAGTCATATAACTTAACCCGCAATTGACAAAATCCATTCAGTCTTTACACAAACATTGAAGGTTGGGTCTATAATCTTTCTCAAAACTTTTGTCCACATTCGTCAAATAGCAACAAAGTTATAAGCCATCAAAAAATGTTAAGACCTCCCCTCTAATCGCGCCCCCTCTTGAGAAAATCCCACCAAACATTAGAAAACCATTTATATCTCCATCCAAAATCGTTTTGCCAAATGTTTTGCAGATTCATCAAATGACACCACATTTATATGCCTTTGCAATATTTTGGGACCCCCCTCTAATTTTGCCTCCTCTAGCCAGAATCCCAAAACATTTTGCAAAACCATTCAGGATTAGTTCTAGAATACAATTGCTAAACTACATGCAGTTTCATTGAGTGGCACAAAAGTTATAAGCCATTCAAAAACTGCTTTTCCCCAACCCTGTAATGCAGAAGTTGGTACAGATGTCCTAGGACATCTGAAGTGTCTGCGAACACCACAGGACTGCCCCAGAACATTCGGAGTGTTGACGAACATTCGGGGGATGAAACAACCTGTTTTTTGGCTTCTTATGGCCATATCCTATCCAATCCTCACCCCCCACATTCCCAGAGATTGTTTGTTGAGTTTGAAAAGTGCAATGCTGCTTTTAAAAAAAATATATTCGCTGCGCTGTCTGCGGACTACAAAAAAGTCAGCGAATCCAAGATGGTGGGCGTTGTAGAGAAACTGATGCATTTCACGTTTTCTCATCATCCAATCAGTGGCTGCGTCCCGATGTCCGCGGACCACGCAAAAGTCCGGGAATTCTCACGGCCAATCAGAGGCAAGTCCGCGGAAAGTGCAGCCAATCAGAAGCCACTACGTGGACCGAACAGGGAAGTGAGTCCTACTTGACAGATGTACACCAAATTAACAAAAGCACGCTTTTGGGACCAAGCCGCCACTCCTGCCACAAATTTGGTGAAAATCCATCCAGCGGTTTGGGCTGTAGGCGTGAGCAAAGTTTTTTCCCATTATTCCCATTTTTCCCATTATGTCAATGGGAAAAAAAGAAATGTTGGGACGCCCCCTATAACTTTGTCCCCCCTGGACCAAACCTCACCAAACTTTGCAAAAATATTCAGAGTGGGCCATATACCTTTTTTGCAAAGTTTAGTAAGAATTCGTGCATTCGTGCAGGGGGTGCCATAACCATGGGGAGCTATATATATATATATATATATATATATATATATATATATATATATATATATATATATATATATATATATATATATATATATATATATATATATATAATGCATGGCCTGCAGTTGCGGCCATGTAGTTATGGTTAATGTGCTAATCCCATAGGAAGAGCACTTTTTGGGCGGCTTATAATTTCACTCCCCTTGGAAGAATCCTCACCAAGCTTTGCAAAAAAAAGTATATGGCCCACTCTCAATTATTTTGCAAAGTTTGGTGTAAAACTACCAATACGTAAGGAGAAAAAAAATAGTGATATCTGTGTCCGCTCTGCGGACACACTTGCCTGTTCGCTCCGCGGACAGGCCATAGACTACACCTCAATCACCAAAGATAAATCACTATTTTTTGTCCCTGCATTATGAGGCTTGCCAAAAAACAAAATCCATTCAGACTATATGAAAACATGTATATCTAGATCGATAATCTTTTTGCAGACCTTGTGTGGATTTGTCAAATGGCACCACATTTATAAACCTTTACAATATTTTGGGACCCCCCTCTAATTTTGCCCCCTCTTGGCAAAATCCCACCAAACTTTGCAAAAACATTTATATCTAGATCTATTATCAGTTTGCCAAAATAAGTGTAGATTCGTCAAATTGCACCTCATTTATAAACCTTTACATTATACTGGAACCCCCGCTCTAATTTTGCCCTCTCCTTGACAAAATCCCACCAAACTTCGCAAAAACATTAATATCTAGTTCTATTATCAGTTTGCCAAATTAAGTGTACATTCGTCAAATGGCACCTCATTTATAAGCCTTTACATTATTTTGAGCCCCCCGCCTCTAATTTTGCAACGTCTTGACAGAATCCCACCAAACTTTGCAACACATTCGGATTCAGAACTGAAATATAATTTCAAAATTTCATGCGGTTTCATTGAGTCGTGCCAAAGTTATATGCCGTCCAAAAACTGCCCTCAAACATCTAAAGTGTCCCCGAACTTCTCTGGACTTCGCGAACATCCAAACTGTTTGCAGCCTTTCGCTGCAAAAAACACCCTAGTTTTTGCTTCTTGTAGCCATATTCCATCCTCATCACCCTTCACCTCCCCAGAAGATTATTTGATAAGTTTGACAAGTGCAATGTTTTGTTTTTTAATCTGTTATTACAGCGATGTCCGCGGACATCGGCCGATGTCTGTAAATCCAAGATGGCGGGTGTTTCCAAAAATCTGACGCACCTCACGCATCACACCAACTTATCAGCGAACACATTGTGTGTCTGCAGGCATGATGCAAGCCGATTAACCAATCGGTGTCCTGTCTGCGGAGCAAACAGGGAAATGTGTCTGTGGAGCGGACATAGATATCACTCATTTGTTTGCTTTACATTTTTGGCGTTTAAAATAAAATTACTGGACGGATTTACACCAAATTAATAAAAGTACGCTTTCGGGAACAAGCCGCCACTCCTGCCACCAATTTGGTGGCAATCCATCCACCGGTTTGGGCTGTAGGCATTATGTCTATGGGAAAAAAGATATGTTGGGACCCCCCCTATAACTTTGCCCCCCCTGAGCCCCCTGCACTTTTTGGGCAACTCATAACTTCACCAAACATTGCAAAAAAATTCAGAGTGGGCCATATACTTTTTTTTTGCAAAGTTTGGTGAGGATTTGTCCAGGGGGAGCGAAGTTATAAGCGCCCAAAAAGTGCTCTTCCTGTGAGATGAGCAACTTAACCATAACTACATGGCCGCTACCGCTATATGAGCAGCACATCAAAATGAGAATTATTTACACCCTCTGTGGTTATCCTGAAAACCTGGTGTAGATGGATGATCTTTCAGAACTTGCTTCGAAACACATCAACTTCTGATGAATTGGAAGTCATTTCTGTTAGGAAGTTATTTCATTCAGATCATCACAAAAAAAATATAAAAACGTACAGACGGCATATAGTTATATCCCTTATGCAGTGTAACAAACGGATGTATTGCTGGCAGTTTACACACACCATACGGCAAATTATCAAAACCAAAGCAAATGAAGAAAGCACAGAGGATGCATTCCTTTGCATCACTTTTAGGTGAGTTGCACAAGATGCAATGGCCTGCCTCATTGCATACATTAGGGACGGGAGCACTCTCGTGACACCATAATATGACTGGCAGCCAGCACCCGGACTGTATTTTACTGTGACATACCCTAAAAGGGCCACCGTGAAAGACTAAAAATAGAAAAAAAACATCTTTTATCTTTGTTTGAAGGATAGATGTGCAAGTAAGACAGAAGTGGTTAATGCAGCCACTTTTACACTTTTAAAAAAGCATGAAAGGACGGAAAGGAGCCTTTCAAGCAATGGGCATCCCTACTACCCACTCAAAAAGGCACTGGGGAATGTCTTTTATTTTCTCTGCATTTAGATGTGCATCGCATTTTTTTTTAATATGGGTCCATTTTAAAATGCACACAAACACCCACTTATTTGCAAAAATGTGCAAGGTGGTTTCAAAGAGGGCATTTGAATGTGGCCTTTTTGAATATAGTGCTTCTTTTCTGGCACAAACAATGAGAAGTAATAGAGCATATTATCATTTGCGTAAAAAAAAATTAACGTTCGAAGAATGTATCCTCGTGCATCGGATCTCTGCATTCCATAGACGAGGTAACACAATAACCATGTACAGTGGGCAGACCTTCCTCTGTCTCTGGTGGGAAATCGCTTACAATTCAGGGCTGGAAGGAAGCCCATTCAGAACCCAGCGGCTTCCACTTATCAGATCTTCTTTCACTGAACAAATCTGAAGTGAACTAGAAAGCAGCAATGCCTTCACCGTGATCACGCCACCACCAGGAGACTGAACTCTTAAATGAATTTCAAAGTTTGACAGGGAAGAGTTTGTGCTCAAGAAGGAAGATTGATTGCGCCACATTTATATGCAAATCGTCAAATCATACTTTCGCAGAGGCCACCGCCGGTCACTGGGTAATTTGTACTGGCAAACAAAGAGCTTTATTAACCATGCCAACCTTCTTCAGATCCTCTGCTTGCAAATGGGGGAGTAAAATGCATGCCAGTGTCACACCTGCTTGTTCGAACAGAAGATCAATGAAAACAGTGCTCGCTCTGACCCAGACCCAATACTCACTAAACATCTAAGCACACGGAATGCTTAAATCAGAGCCCTCTCTCTGGTCAGTCCGCAAAGAACTCAAAACATGGCTCTTCAATCAAGGGAATTAGATACCTAGCTTTACCGCCCAACTTCACAGTGCACCTGCCCAGACACCACACTTCTCCTGTACACCTGAAGCTACAATTTACTTATGATATCCCCTGTAAATCTATATATGAATGTAACATTAAGTAACTTTTGCAACAATAATGTACATTGAGATATACTTTGTAAATACCTTGAACGTATGTATTTATCTGTAAACACCATTTTGTAACCAGTGCCTAGATGCCCACAGTTTGACAAATGTCAAAATAGATAAAACAATATAATAAAATGGGAAAGCAACTTCTGTCTTTAACAGAGAGAGCAGAAGTAATACCAGTGGGCACTGCCATTCAAAACCACAAGGATGTTAGACAGTCTCACGGCTTACATAATTTCAAAAAATCATATGATTTGAAGAAGTGAAAACACATTCACATTGACTATATTACTGACATCACAAGATGTTACATCACAAGACCCATGCCCCTAATCAATTCAATAAGGACATTATATTGTGCACGACCCTGATGAATCCAAAGAAAGTGCATATACATGTCTAACGGTCAAAAGTGAACGTATACCTACATTCAATGGGCCTCATTACGAGTCAGCCGGTCCGGAAATAACAGTGGCAGTAAACCCTCCGCCACTGTTGTTTCCGGACCGGCTGATCTCGAGTTCTGCAGGTGGGAGGTGTCACTCCCGCCAGGTCTGACCTGGCGGGTTTAACACCACCTGCCTGCAGGCAGATGTGGAAACCCCGGCACCATTACAGCATGGTGCCGGTGTTTCCACTTCCCCATTCCCATGGAGTCCTATAGGACTCTAGTAATAATTTGAACATGTATCCAAAACCTCAGCTTCCCACTGGGTCACCCAGGCACACCTTTATGGGCACAAATATGAACATTTACAAAACTCATTTAAAAATAGGGTCCAGAGACCATATCACTTAGAGGCAGATAATCTGATCAGCTAAAAGGAATGCTTGTTAATCAGTGCCCTGGTAGGGAGGGTCCCTAAAGCAGGTGGATTGGAACACTCAAAAACTGTATATATACCAATAGTATCCAATATGCTAAAGAACATGTTTTTTTTTTAAAAAAAGGGTTTTAACCTTTTTTTATTTTAATGTTTACCTGATGTGTATCCAAATGCAGATATCACAATTATTTTAAGCCTCTATAGATGCTGAAAACAATCTTTTTTGTTAAATAAATTTTAATAGAAAATTTTTAATTGCAAAAATAAAATTTGATTAACATGTTTGAGTTCAAAAATGACATTGTTAGATAACAAAAGAAAACATCATTGGGAAAAAAGTTTTTTTGTTGAAGACAAATGTGGAATCACAAAAATAGAACATAATAGAACAGAAGCCTTAGTTAAGTCTTGAAATAAACACAGAGGAAAGGTACAAAGTCAAACAAAATTTAGAAAATAAGACAGAAGGTGAGCAATGAATGCATCAGAGTTTGGTCATAGACATTAGAATGAAAGAAAAATGCTGCGGCTGCTGTTAGTATTCAGAATTCGGCAGTCCTATATATGCAGGTTTGCCCAACATTTTATTTCACCAATCATCAATTTTCTAAGACATGCCTTAAACCAGCCAGTGAGAATTTCTGGTTGAATCCTCTACTGTGTTTGACAAGTCAGACCCAGGGATGGCATGCTTTCCATTTTTAGCATTACTATTTCTGTTTATGGCTCTCCAAATCAAATGAAACCCATTAGCGTGTTGTATGCTACTTGGCAGACACTGGGACAACATGATGGTGCAACCTAGGGCCAACAAGAGGATCACACAGCATTCCCTTATTGGGAAATTCAATAGGGTTTGGATGAACTGATGCACCACTGCACCCTTTCAGATTGTATCTCAATTTATCCTCCACTGATTAAATAATATCCTGTAGTATAGCATTCTGCAAAGGAGAACGTTTATTAAAACAAGCAATGTCGTCTGAGATCTCCACAATAACGTTAGTGCCTCCATGTGTCCCTAAATCCACACTGAGGGCTTCCTCGGAGTTGTCAAGGCTCCTCGCTTTAGTTTCTTCAGCACTGGTCGCTCAGAAGGATCACAAGGAGTTTCTAGAGCACTGCAGCTGTCACTGTGGATCAGACTGAATAAAACTACTAAAAATAAGGGCTGACCAGATAACAACTGTTGGCATCTTTCTTAAAAATATAGTTCTCTGTCAATGAACAAGACCTCTGCCTGGAGCTTGATGTAACATGTCAGCTTGTTAGCTAATCTGCACATGTGTGGTTAAATGAAGACGTGAAGGTTGCATTGACACTCATCATCATCATCATCATTATGTTTATTTTCAGAGATGCGATTTACATTCCATAAAAACAGTAAACAATACAAATACAGTACAAATATATTACTATAAAGACCATTTCCGTAAAAAGACTACAAAATCCACAAATCACGTCATACTTTTTAACATACATTTCCTCAAATAAAGTGCAGTTTTTAGGTATGTGAGCAAGGGCCATCCCACATGAGGTGTGTCGGCCAACAGCAGGTATGTTAAAGTGGGCCGATATTGCACAAATCCCTTTTCAATCAGAAAGGGGTGTAGTACAGAGCCTCTCACTTTTGCACAGACAGGGCAGAAAAATATCAAGTGTGCAAGGTCCTCACATGGCACATCACATTGAGGGCAGGACCGAATATCACCGCCCCCCGTCCCCGCCCAGACCAAGCCGCCACCACCGCCCCTAATGGGACACAGTTAAACTGTGCCCTAGTAATAGGAATGCAGTATGTCGGGTATACTGCCCACAGCAAATATTTCTGCACATCTGGGGACATAATAATCATTAGCCTTCTATTATTGGGTTTCAGCAGCTCCCCACTTTCTCTATTATCGCTCACATGCTCATAGAAATGGGCAGTCCACCATTTTACCTCACCTCACCTCAGGATAGCACATTACAGGGTGGAAACAGATTTGTGATATTAATTGCCTTCAATTGTATCATAACATGGAACAGTCATGGGATCTTGCCACCAGGGTCAATTATAGAGGTGATCAGCTTGTGAGTAAGAAAATATCTTCCATTGCCCCATAGCCTAAGCAAGTGCAGGGCAGGCTACAAAGAAAACACATCCCCAACTGTCCTACAACCCAATTCCATATATGCTCCAAAATCTGGAGTCGACAATGGCAGGCCCAACAATTTCATGAAAAAGTAGTTCTCCACTATTTGTACACTGTCAACATTCACATAACCCCACATCTCCATACTAAATCTAGCCACCGAGGCAGCCTTGCCTTTGTACAGATTGAGCAATAAATAAATTGGTCATGCTTTAAACATGCTCATTGCCCTGAAGACCCCACACAGGGCCTGCTTAAATCACACAACCTGTTTTGATATGGGCAGTGGCACAAACGCTGGCGGGAAATCTGATCCCCAGGTTGTCCAAATGATCAACCCTGGGGATCACACTACTCTTACAGTGTATGGCCTTGAATTTAACCATACGCCTTCCCTTCCAGCATACCATTATGGAAAAATTTGCTGCATTCACTACTAGGTCTAGCCCATCCATGAAAACAGCGTAGTCAGAGACAAGGGACTGCAGGGCTCTCGCGGTACTTTACCAGAACCGAGAGGGACTGAGCACCTATCCAGGGTACATCGGGAGAGGAGTTTAAAAGGTATTTGTAGAGGCCGTTAATATACATACAGAAAAGGAGAGGCACCAGGGCACTGCTCTGGGGCACCCCCAGTTCAACTGCAAAATTATCTGTACAATGCCCATTGATGCCACTCCTTACACTCACCTGTGTAGATTCCTGCAGTCTGGCCAAGAGACTCACCAAAGCTGAAGGGCAATTCAGGGACCGGAGCACGTCCCACAACTTGACAAAATTCACTTTGTCAAAAGCCATTGTCGGATACTCTAACATAAGTTTGATGTTCAAAAGCTACACATCTCTCACCAAAATGTTAATTGTTCTTTTTTTGTTTTTTAAAGCAATGAAGATGGAGGTGACCCACATTCAATTCCCAACAGCAAATGACAGGATATGCTATTTACAGCAACAGCTGTCACTGCAAACCGATGAGCTTGTACAAAGGTTGTTGGCAATCAATGTGTTACTACCTTCTATTTGATCTCAGATTATTAGTTAATTCCCATAATCAAACATGACAAGGGAAAGATGGTATTTTTAACCCCTGGGGACTTGTACTAGTTCAAGGTTTCGGGGCCACATCATATGGATTGAAGAATGCACCACCCACTGTACAGAAGTTGGTTAACCATGCCCTCAATGAATTAGAGGGCCTGTGTGTTGCCTATCCTGAAAACATATTTTAATTAAGACACAGCTGGGAAGAGTATCACAACTACCTCCTAATGGTGTTACAGAGACATCAGAAAACCAACGTGACCATGCGGGCGTCTAAGTGCAAGGCTGGTCAGAACCCTGTGATATAACTCAGGTGCAAGGCTAGTGGAGGAAACACTCAGCTTCTTCTGGGCAAAGTACAAGTGTTATTAAATGAGGACCACCCACTTAACAGACAGAGTCAAGATTCTGTCTTGGATTTACTAAGTTTTAATTGGAATTTCATTGCCATTGATGGCACCCTTGTGGTCCCTCTGACTGTAATCCCTTCGAAAACAGTCCCTAAGACACGTGCCAATACATGTCGTCAGGTATTCTGAGGGAAGAAAAACACCCTATCCAAAGCTCCAATGCTGCTGGCACTAGACTGCACCCAGCCATACATTTCCCAGATGAATGCATTAGACAGAGCTAGCCACAGTCTTGTGACTTATGGGTGCATATGGGCATTCATCAGCCACCTTGTCAAGGAAAGAGGGCATTGATGAGTAGTTTTTGAAAACGAAAACATTGCTTGGTGCTCCTTTGGCCTACTAGGTATAGAAGTCACTGTTATGTTATGTTATATTATGTTGTGTTTTCTTATGTTATGTTATGTTAGTAGGTTTTATACCACACACTGCTGCTATTTGCATTTTCATCAGGTTAAAGAGGGACAATGCAAGAAGGATTTGCTGTTGTATTGATGCATACAGACTGGTACAGAGGGGAGCCTGTAGTGCAAGAACGCATTGATTGGGAATGTGATGTAAGTTGGCTGGATAGGTGATGTTTGATATCTATTTGAAGGGGTATTCAATTGCTATGTGTGGGTAGCTTAATTGGTAAGCATATTGTGTGATGGGATGTACTATATGAGCAATTTAATGTGGGGAGCAGCCAGTGGAGACTGCAGTGTGGGTGTTTTCGCAGTAATGTGGGGGCTTGAAATATGTCATGTTTTTATTAACGTTCTCCTGTTGCGACATAGAGTAACCCCAATGTGTGTAATATGGTGGGTGTGGTGTGATATCTATTGTCCTGTAAGGATATTTGGCGTGTTACAGCACAGAGTACAGCACTACTGCACAGGTAGCATTTTTTTTGATGCAGCACCACCACATGGGTGTGGTGCATTGCTATATGTGTTGCCAGAGTAACATGGACATATAAGTAAAGACAGGCTATTCAGTCAAAAACGATTTTTACATATAAGATGCAAATCTATTTTTACAGTTAAAAGCACACATGTGCACATTCAAAATGCACACTATTTTTCACCTGAAATGCCTATGTTGCAAGAGACACATTTGAAAATTAATAACTAACCTTATTAATAACTAACCTGACTAATAAAACTTCATTTAACATAACCCACTAATAAAAATGTGTCTCCACTGCAGAATTAGGCCTACTCTGAAAGTGAACTTTTAAACGCACATTCATTTTTTTTTCTCTGCTGCTCTGTCCACATAACTACAGAAAGCAAAGAGCTTGAAGGAACAGGAAATCAGTTTGTTACTATTGCCACTGTAGAAGTGAGCCATTGTGTAGTGAGGGAGGAGATGACATGATTTATTCTGATTGGAGCAGCGTCATAGCAAGTATCATGCTAGAGGCTGTGATTATAACTTTGCTGGAGAAGCTTGAGGGGAGGGAGAGAACAATCGAGATCTTGCAGAGCTGGGAGAAGGTTCTGTTTCCTGGATGGGGATTCCTGCTGCAAAAGCTGAGAGTTCCAGGCAATAACCCCGGTTTGAGAACGGCAGACGCTTGTTCTCACTGGGGTTGATTTTCAAGGGAGCCAAATTCAGAAAGAGAATAGCCAGAGAAAACTCATGCTGAACAGATAAGGTAATTATAGAAGCGAGTGGGAGCTGTGCGAAAGTGTGCGAAACTGTTCAGTCAGTGTATTCGAGGGAGTCTCAGTCTCTTATCAGCATATTTAATGTTACCAATTGAATATATTCTCGCAGCTCTCTGTTCATTTTATCACAAATAATGTTGTACCATTTCATTTATTTCTGTAAAAAAAAGTTAAACTGTGTTTAAAAGAAATTTCTATAATACAAAAATATTTGAAAACATAGCTAGTGTGTATTATTTCTCTCTTTCATTTTGCATGGGGAAAGGTTTAAACGTGGGTAGATTTTTAAACAGTGCAATTGGCATTTTAAAACAGATGTGTGCATGATTCTATTCAGTATGGACAATTGTGAGTGACTGTTTGTAGCATAGCCTGTTGGGGGTACATGAGTCAACGGGAAGAGAGACTCTCTGGACATAGTTCCCTACCGTATATAAGGTAGTGAAAATTACCACAAAAATACCACAATAGCACATGGTGGCACACAACACTAACACTGAAAATGTGGTATCCCTAAAATGTAGGCCTGAGGTCTCTCTAGTGATCAAGAACAATCTAGATAAAAAACAAGGGATGTTGGATATTGGGGCCACAAATAAATCAACCACTATACCAACCAACCACGCAAACTACCGCGCACATCATCTAAATAGGTCTGAATTCTGAAATAATGCAATGTATTATTGTCATGTGTGACCCAATATGAATACAGAGAGTGATTATTGCTAAAGGTATTTTGGCGGTAAGAAAATACTGCAAAGCCCCAAATATCCACAAAATACCCAACAGTCCCAAGCTGCACCTCATGTCTGACATACGTGCATGTATTACTCTGTGCCTGCCTGGTAAACCGACCTTTGCCTGTTGAGTCCATATTATAGGCCTCATCAAGGATGCACTTCTGAATATGGACACAATGTTAGACTCATCTACTTGGTACTGGAATTACAGAGGGGTTTCCTGTTAGAAGGACACTCCCCAGATATAGAGGGTGCTAGACCGAACAGCGACATAGACAAAAAGAGCTGCCTCCAAACAGTGGAGCCCCCACAGTCATCTGTGTGTGGCGACTGACACAGTGGACAGGGTATCCTTTGGTATTCCTTGGCCTGTGAGGTTACACACCATGCAGGGGCACATTCTGAGTGGTGCTCTACTGACATCTTTAGTGAAGAGAAACCCAGATTTGTCAAGAAAATAGTAATAAAAAGAGGAGCTTTAAGTCATGTGTAGAGCACAGGACTATCTACCTCACACTTTCTTTACAAATCTCCTCATTGACATTCTGGAGAGAATGTGTTTGCTTCATTAGGGCCTTTGGTTGATCCGCTGTTCCTTCTGTAAGGTTGTAGCATGTTATCCAACTAATTATCTTATGAAATAGTCTCTCTGGACGAGTAGTGCTCACTAAGTAACAGGTATCACTACCGCGGGTAGGCGAAGATCAAGATGTTGCATACTCTGAAATCCTGGATATCATTTAAGGGTTACCGAGTTTGACAATTGCCAATGCCATGATTTTCCAACCCTCTCCTTCTTAGAATTCTACCATTACACAGAGCCATCTCATGAGTCGCAAACACATGAGCAAAAACGGGTGCTTCCATATACCATCCCTTTCCCACAGAATCCGGCAGTACACGTATGACCAGGCATTCTGTGGTACACCATCTGAGTTTCAGTTGTCATACCTGGGACACTCACTTTTGCTTATATCCGGGTCAGTAAGTTATTGGGCCTCATTATGAGTCCGGTGGTAACCGAGCCGGAAAAACCAGCAGGTTACCACCAGACTCGTATTACCATTCTGCCTCCGTGATTCCCGGAATCACCGGGGCATTACAACCCCGGTGACCCAGTAATTCTGGAGGCGGAATTCGGTAAATCCCCATTCCCATGGAGTCCTATAGGACTCCATACTGCATCACCACGTTTACAAGGTATAAATGCTGTACTTCTAAATAAACTTTCCATACTCATCATTACTGTTCATTACAGACCACATACTCCATCAATGGGGGGTGGGACTTTATTGCAAATGAATGACACGCCTGTAATGAACAGTATAGATACACTAGTGTATCATTTAGATTTCATTGGGAGATTAAAATCTAATTTTAATGCTTCACTTCCTTGTCTGCGATCTTTGAGCAAGAGGAATTTGCCTGGATCATTCCTGATCTGTAAAGCTAATCACCAAAGTATCAACACCATACTGCCATTTCTTTGGTCTTTTCCTTTGGTGTGTCAGGGTTGAGAGCCTGCAGTAGTAGGATTCTGGGTTTTTCTCTAGCAAAACCTATGGGCCTCATTACAAGTAATATGGTCTGGATAAAAAATGCTGGTAAAACGGCCAGTACTACTGGCGACAGAATATTTTCCGGACCGGATTACGAGAGTCTGCCAGTAAGGGCAGTGAACAACTCAAAGGCCTGTACTGCCGGTAGTTCAGGCCCTTACCGGCAGATAAATCACTGAAGCAGCGGCACCGTTAATAACAGTTTCAGTGCTTCAGTGTTCCCATTCCCATGGAGTCCCTAGAGGACTCCATGGGAATGAGAATTTACCATTCTGTCGCTGCCTGTAATATCCCAGTAATACCAGGATATTGGGCAGTGGAAACAGTAAGCTGTGGTTGCTGATAAGCCGCCGGTACTACCGACAGGCTACCAGCAACCTCATAATGACCCCCATGTTTCATCATCCCAATTATATGATGCTGGAATTAGCCTGGTGGGAGTTTATCTGGCATTGAGTGGTATGGACAAGCCTGGAGTGTGAACCACTAATTCTTTATACAACCATCATTTGGTTAGAGGAAGCAAATGGAGGGTGCAACCGTGCAAAAATGTGTATATTTGTGGCTTGAATAACAGAAGATGGGTTCAGTGGTCTTGTTTGGATCCCAAATAAATGACCCCAACTCTATATGTTTGGTCAAAAATAAATAAACTTGTGTGGTACAACAAGATTTGTGAATATGCCAAGGCTAATTTGTTGATTATCTTAAAATGACATGTGGGCAGAGATGGTGCCCATCTTTATGAATTGCAGAATTAATTGAAGGCACTCATCAAATCCAAGAAACAAGCAGAAGAGTATGTGAGGTGGGATACTTAGTGCTTCACCATAGAAACAAAAAAAATGAACACTATGTTTAGTGAATTGTAACTCAGGGTTCAACTGCATTTGTGGAAGGAAATGGCTTTTTCATTAACAGCAAGAACAGTCTGTATGTCACACTCCCTCCAACAATCCCCTAAAACTTACATTGTACCTGTTTGGGGAAAGAATTGAACATTTTCCCACGTTTGATTATTTCTGTGTGCACTTAAGAAATTGTGGTTCTTGAAGTGGCCAAGTCAAAATCTGTAAACTGATACTGAATGAGTGAGGAGAGAGACACTAGGCTTTGACCAATAATATGGTGAGTTAGATATCTCCTCCACCTTAGAAGTTGGTAGGACCCAAATGAGCACAGTAACTTTACTCCCTGGGCAGTGAACGAAACAAATTGCTTTTGAAAATATGCGGATACTCAAAAGCACACCAAACATGTTATTTGGTATTGAGTTATGGAAGGCGATCATATAATATGAAACCTTTGGGGCAATGGCCAGCATCCCATGAAATGGCTGCCTAATCCTGCCACTGTTCTCATGTGCCCCTTAATAGTTATAGTGTATTTATTATTGTGCATGCTTCTACCATAATAAGAGAAATGAGTGTGACATTTCCACATGAGGAAGATGACAGCCTTCCTTGATCTCTGTTTACTCCTATCACTACAATCAGCAGTGTTGCTGAATCAGATGTTAGGTGAAGGGACCGTACCAGGTGAGATCTAGGGAGATCTAGGGACTGGTGGCAGATGAGGATGTATCTTCGAATTAGCGGATTGGTGATGGCTGACTAGACCTCCTGTTCCTGGTAGCTTATATCCAGCATGCTGAGATGCCATGGGGTCTCTACACAGTCAGATTGGCTCTGTAGAGGACAATACATACATACATACATACATACATACATACATACATACATACATACATGGTGTGCAGAGAGTGGTTACTGATTTGATTCGGCTTCATCATACCACCAAGTCAGTAATGGTCAGATGGCCTCAACAGTGGCTCCTGAGGCTTTATGAATTAATACAATCAATCAATTGTGCACATACTTTCTATCTGGAGTTGAAGGCCTGCAACACTATATACATTGCATGTGTCAGGACAAGTGCCTTCAGCAGCAACATGATTTCTGCACTCCAGGTATTCCATCTGTACTGCCACAGACAGCTCTTGAGTCTGCTCACCTCTCAAAGTCTCAGTCACTGTGCTTAGGTGCATATGCAGCCTCTGTTCTATTAATAGATCCTCCTGTTTCTAGGCAAAACCTGGTAAAATGTGCCCAAATTCCTTACATCACTAGGGTCATAAGGGAATGCATGGACAACCCAATCACTGGGCAAATTGATCTAACTGAATGAATGGACACAAAGGAGATTGGTACTGCCTCTGAGAAAGATCACGCTATAACCATACAAGCGGGAAGAGAGGTACAACCCGATGATGTGCCATTCAACCCCAGAACAGTCTATTAGTGGATGATTAGACACAGTTATGGGAGATCCAGATACTATTTTACAATGTTGTTTTAACTCGGGTGAGCAGAGCGGATTTCCCTGTACCAATTTAAACATGGTTTGAGTCAGGATTGAGCCAAAGCCAGTTAGTGGAGTGGCTAGTGCAGCCAAACTCTTCACTTGTCGAGATAAGTAGCGAACTACGGTTAATTCAAGAACAACGAGCAGGAGACATCTCACGGCTAAACAAATGTCTGGCCATTACTATTAATCTGACTGACATGAAAACACTTAAGGATGACTGCAAGAGAGAGAGAGGGATAGGTGCATCTAGGAGGGATGCGTCCACACAAATATTTTTTAAGACCAATACTGAGGCAAAAAACGTGGCTGCAGTGTCCCACACAAATAAAAGCTGCTCTCCTCGATAGCAGAAACTATATATCACCCTGACCTAGGCATTAAAGATCTAGAAACTAGAATAAATGAAGATCCTGGTCTGAAAGTTGGTGAAAAATCCTTGGGGTAAACGTTGGCAACATGGCAGATAATTGATACTAAAAGACCCGACTTACAACAAACGGGAGCGATGGCTGGGATCAGGATGTCACATTTTCCACTTGTCCAGTCGAAGGAAAAACATCATGGGAAAAAGAAAGTCACAAACAATATCTTGGAAGGATGGAGGGACCAGAATATTGTCTGCTGCTTTAAAGTCCGTACACATGGAGATAGGAATTCCTATAAAAGAGCATTAATTAGCTGAAACACTAATGAGTTCAGGTTCTTTTAATATTTTCACTGTTCCCTGGATTTTGTCAAACTGCATGTTTTGTGGAGGCGCCAACGTTAGGCTTGGGGTGCTTAGCCCTCTTTTTAGGGCTTGTGTAATCAACTGCAGTGAAGCATTGTCACATACGGCCATTGAGGTGTACAACATCATAATGCATAATGTATGTCATTTGCATCCTTAGACCCTATGTGGATTTGTCAGGCTGAAGGACACGCTGATGGTATGCAATCTAAAACCAAAGCTCTCTCAATTTCTTATACTAATAATTGCATTATTATGGATCAGTCTAAGGCTGAATTAGAAATCACCTTGAGACAAATGTACACCTCTGCTTCTATACTATTTCAAGATAGAATTTCAGTGCAGGCCCATCAGTCAGTGCACAGTTATATTACACATACAACCCCAAATTACCCATACTAAGCTCTTAATCACCAGACATGACAACTATTCCTTGGTACCAAAAATGTGTATTACTTTAATCAGTTGGAACGTGGCTAGAGTTCAAAATAGGGGATCAAGATTGGGTACCATGGCTTAAAGAACATGACATAATTTGTATGCAAGAAACATGGCTGACTAACGAGAGCTGTCTATTCAAATATTTTAACGAGTTTCAAGTGTTCTCAGTTGCTGCAAGACAACTAGGGCCAGGTCGACTCCGTGCAGGTCTGGCTACTCGGACACGTAAGAGCCTTGGTTACAAAGTAGAAAGATATGAGTGGGAAAGTAAATAATGCATCATCCTTTCTCTAGACATTGAGCGAAGCCTAGGTGAGAAAATGTGTATTATAAACATCTACATTCATACCAAATTGACTACTGGGAATATCTTTAAAGCTGGTGGGATTCTTAGTAATTGCTTGTCTCATGATAAAAATTGCATTTGCCTGATATTGGGAGATGTGTATGCACAACCTGGAGAAAGGGACGAACTGGATGAGGACCAGGACAGTCTAGCAAAGGTGTGTGGCATTCCAAGCCATAGCCTATCTCTCCCAGCATAGGACACTAGAAGGCATTTGATTAATGACTTTATGTAAGATATTTGGCTGGTGAAGTTAAACGGGAGATGCCCCGGAGATAGTTCTCTGTAAACCACATTTAGATCAGGGTGTAGACTTCGGTGATAGACTATGGTCTGGTAAACTACTTTGCATATAAACATATTCTGGATTGCAAGGTGATTGAGTGGCTTATTCTAGCTGATGATCCAGAGGTTGAAAAGGACATGAACCAGGTAAACTAAAAAAAATATTTTAAACAGGGGCTGAATAGAAACTATGTTAAATAATATTAATATTGATTCTGTAAATGCAGCTATTCTCAATCCTAATGAAGTGGAATTTAAGGTCATTGGTATGTTTGAGTTCCTAGTCAAAAATGTAATGGAGGCACTACGAAGGAGGCAAAGTAGTGCATTAAGCGTTATGAGTAGAAGACAAGCTGATGCTCCATGGTTTGACCCAGAGTGTAGGGAAGGAAAATGGAGATTGTATGAGGAAACCATGGCCAGGGCATTGAAGGCAGGAGAATTATATGCCCTAAAGATGAGATATAAAAGTTTATGTGAGAAAAAAAGGCTTTCTATTAAAAAAAACAATGGGATACCGTAGAAAGAATGGTGCAAAATAATAATATTCAGGGTTTCTGGAGGCTGTTAGCTAAACGGACAACATCTAGGGACACTAATGAAACGTTTATAATCAAGCCTGAAGTGTGGAGTTCCCACTTCATAGATATTATATTTAATTCATCATTGGCTGGGGTTCCAATGATACACCCAGGATTCCCCAAACTGACAGTATACCATTCTCAGAAGAAGAGGTTGTTGCTTCACTGACAGCAGCCGGGGGCAGGGAATCTCTAGGCCGAGATGGCATCAATGTTGATCTCAGAGACTTGCAGTGTCATGGAAAAGGAGTTTAATCATCCCTATTTTTAGAAAGGGATTAACAGTGATCCACATTGTTACCGGCCTAGTTCTCTGCTTGAAAGCACAAGTACAATTTTTACAAATAGTTATTTGAGAAGGTTAGAGGAATGGGCTGAGATTAACAATATCCTTCCTGAAACTCAAGCAGGGTGTAGGAAAGGATTTTCCACGTTAGATCATTGCTTTTTGTTGAATCCTATCATAGACAAATACGCCAAGATCAAGAAGGGGTCCATATTTGTTGCTTTCCTTTATTTAACAAAAGTTTTTGAGTCCTTAGACAGGGCAATCTTGTGGAATAAAATGAATAAATTGGGAGTACCAGAGGGATTACTTCTTTTAATGCAATTTATATATACAGAAACCTCAGCTGTTGTAAGATGTTCTGGTGCTGTGAGGTATTCACAGGAGTTTACCAACAATAAAGGGGTAAGACAAAGCTGCCCCCTTCCCCCATTATTATTTATTTTATTTGTATCAGATTTTTGATCGGTATAATTCATCAGCTCGGACAAATCCTCCTGTTATTAACAGGGAAAAATGTGGAGCATTAATGTTTGATTATGATACAGCTCTCATTGATCTAACACATTTTATGAGTAAAACCTGGAATTGAAACAGGAACAAAAAATAAAAGTTCATATGAAGCAAAGACACGTGAAACTTGAAATTACTAATTTGGAGCTTGAAGATAGAAATAGAAGCGGTAATGCAAAATTCTATAATTGTAGAACTAATGAAGGACAGAATCCTGTCCCTTTCCTTGAGAAGTGGCTTCCACAATTCTTGTGGATTCGTTTATACCTCCCTTACACATTCAGCATGCTCACAGGATCAAGCCACACATTTCCCAGAGACGCTTTGCATCCAGACCTTTGATTACTTGTTTCCTGCTTCATAAACACAGCAGTCAGATTCTACTGCATGCTAAAAAATGAAATCTCATCTATTATACGATGCCAATAAAATGTATTTTGCACCTAATTTGTCTTAAGAGACTAAGGCAAAAAGAGAAGATTTCTGGCTCTCAGACCATCATTACACAGCTTGGGTTTTAGATATCGTATTTTTCGATCTGCACACAATGATTGTCACAGTGTCACAAATATCAGATATATCAAAGTCGCTCCCTACTTCTGTCACCTCCCCCTCCTCCTCAACTGAGGAAATGCCTTTGGAGAGCTTCCTTCTTCTTTCTTTTGTGGTGGATTTCTTTTTTAGGAGATATGGTCTACCACGGAACGATGCCACAATGGTTGCCGGAGTTTCCAGGAACCAGTGGCCCCGGATCTGTAATATCCAGAGGGGAAAAAGCCTGAAAGGCAAAAAAAAACCCTGGAGGACTCGCCAAGAGATGATTCCAGCAGACTACGATGTCCGGTGAGTAATAAATCCTCGGAAGTTGGCGAGGGTATAAGATACGAGGGGCGAAGAGTACTGGCAGAAGACAACAGAGGCGCAGCAGGCAAAACGGGACGCCAAAGAAGAGACACTGCACTAAGGGAGAAGCCACAGGGGAGAGGACAAAATCCTCTAGCAGGTAAGGAGAAGGCAGGGGAAACCAGACTGAGAGGAGGCGCCGAGGGGATAGCCCCGCGGGCCGGGTAGGCGGAAAAAGAAAGAAACAAAGAGAGGAGGGCGAGGGGCCCTAAGGACAGGAGGGGGCTCAGCAGAGCCAAGAGGAGCACTGAGCGCAACAACCAAAGGAAGCGAAGAGCGAAAGTTGAACACGCGGCGAGCCGGCAGCAACTGGATGCCAATATGCTGGAGGCGGCCATATTGGAAAAAAACTAGACCGCTTTCGGAATGCGTCTAATAACGTGATGGGACATTCCATGGCGACCGAGCCTCCATCGGTGCCAATGACCGACAAAAAAGGGTCGCATGACAGTATGCCCCCCTCCAGAGCAGAAGAACCCTGGTTTACCGGGATGCATCCGATAGAACCTTCTCACCAGACGGGGGGCACAAACATTGGAGCTGGGCTCCCAAGAGTCTTCGGATGATGGGTAACCTTTCCAGGAGAGCAAGAATTCCAATCTTCCCCGATGATAGCGGGAATCCTTAATGTTCGCCACTTCGTATTCCCCCTCCTCTAGTCTTTGCTCATTGGCCAAGCGAACCAAGGATGCAGCAGGAAGGTCGGCAGGGGCCGGCCGTAACTGGGATGCATGGAACACAGGATGGATTCTCTTCATGCAGCGAGGCAGCCGAAGGCGAAAGGCCACGGGATTGATCGTAGAAGTCACAGTATAAGGTCCTATAAATCTGGGTGACAGCTTAGACGGGTGAATCCACCTGGGAAGAATCCGGGTGGACAGCCAGACCCTTGAGCCTTCTTCTATGAGAGGAGTATTAACCCATTTCCTATCTGCCAAGCGCTTGTATCGGTCACGGGCTTGAGCCAGGGCAATCTTGGCGGCTCGGTGTGCCTCCACAATCTTATGCAGCCGGTCATCAACCGTGGGACATACTGAGGTGGTACCGGTTGTTGGCAAGATACCCCTCGGATGTCTACCAAAGGTAACAAAAAAGGGCTGAGACCCGTGGCAGAATGAGTACAATTATTATAGGCAAACTCAGCTGTGGGTAACAGGTCATACCAGTTGTCTTGTGCATGGTTAGTATAACATCGAAGGTATTGCTCCAATGTCCCATTCAGCCTCTCAGTCTGCCCATTGGTTTGTGGATGGAAGCCAGAGGACAATGCCCGCTCGATACCAAGTTTCCGACACAGAGCAGTTCAAAACTTGAAGGTGAATTGGCTTCCCCAGTCCGAGATTATCTTGTTGGGCAATCCATGCAAACGTAAAAAGTCCCTCACGAACACCTCGGCCATCTGAGAGGCCGAGGGTAAGCTTGGGAATGGGGAAAAATGCGCCAACTTGGTAAGTGAATCAACGGTAACCATAATACACGTGTGGCCTCGAGATTCTGGAAGGTCCACCACAAAGTCCGTAGATATCTGCTCCCAGGGGTTACAAGGCAGGGGAATCTGTTCTAGCAGACCTATGGGTTTTTTGTAACAATTTTTGCTACGAGCACAGTGGGCACATGCTTGAACATACTTCCTAATGTCTGAGGTCATTCCATGCCAAAATAAAGATCTTTGGACCAGATCTACGGTGTTCAGTATGCCCCTATGTCCAGCTGTGTGATGGTCATGACACCAGGATATGACCTTTTGTTGTAGATCGGCCGTGGGCACAAACAATCTTTTATCCACAAAACACAAACCTTCCTTCATGTTAATCTGAGTTTGGGGGGAAGGAGGAGCCGGGGACGGCACTTTAGTGGTAGCTGATCTTACTTGAGAGAGAAAGGATGTGACCGAGGCAATAAACGCTCGGTTGGGAAATAATTTCTCCTTAAGGCTCTGAGAAGGACCTTCTGGAGTGTATCGGCGAGAGAGGGCATCTGCTATCAAGTTCTGACTTCCTGGCACATAAGTGATCTCAAAGTCGAACTGGGCAAAAAAATGTGCCCATCTGGCTTGACGCGAATTGGCACACTCCATGTTCTGCAGAGTTCTGAGGTTCTTATGATCCGTTCTAATAAGGAAGGGATGTCCCCTTCCTTGTAAGAGATGCCTCCACTCCTTGCAGGCCATCTTAATAGCTAATAGTTCTCGTTCGATCACAGAATAACTCCTTTGGCTGGCCGTAAGGGTTTTCGAGAGATAAACGATGGGATGTTCTGCGCCAGCCTCTTCTTGCAGGAGAACCGCCCCAACCGCATAGGCCGAGGCGTCAGCTTCCACAATAAATCTTTTGGCTTGGTTGGGCTGGATAAGAATAGGGGCAGAGCAAAATCTTTGTTTCAGGGCAAGGAAAGCTTCTTCTGCCGCAGAGGACCAAACAAAGGGTTGGTTTTCCTTTTTCAAAAGGGAGGTAATGGGGGCCACAGTAGCAGAAAAATTTGGAATGAACTTGCAATAGAAATTGGTAAACCCCAGGAATTTCTGTACTTCCTTGGTGGTCTTCGGGGAAGGCCATTCCATAATTGCTGCGACCTTCTTAGTGTCCATTTTTATTCCCTCCTGGGACAGGACGAACCCCAAATACTGACCGAAGAGACCTGGAATTCGCATTTACTGCGTTTTACTAGAAGGCGATTTTCTTGAAGGCGGTGGAAAACCTCATGAAGATGAATGGAGTGTTCTTGAGGGGTCCTAGAAAATACCAGGATGTCATCTAGGTAAATAATAACAGAGCGGAACAATATATCCGAAAATGTGCGATCCATGAATCGTTGAAAGATCGCTGGGGCATTTACCAGGCCGAAAGGCATTACCCTGTACTCGTACAGCCCGTAGGGTGTTCTAAACGCAGTTTTCCATTCATCTCCTGCCCTAATGCGCAGGAGATGATATGCATTTCTGAGATCCAAATTAGAGAAAATGGTAGCGCCCCTCACAGCTTCAAGTATGTCAGAGATCAGGGGCATCGGGTATCTATCCCGGATAGTAACCTTATTAAGCCCGCGGTAGTCAATACAGGGTCTAAGTTTCGTGGTATCTCTTTTGGCAATAAAAAACAGAGGAGCCCCTGCGGGAGATCTCGAAGGTTGGATGAGGCCATTCTTTAAATTTGCGTCCAAATATTCTTTGAGTACTTCCTTCTGTTTGACGGAAAGGGAGAACATTCTGCCGAAGGGAACCAAGGCATTGGGTGCTAAGTCTATGGCACAGTCCTCCGGGCGATGTGGGGGTAGATCGTGTTCAGCCTTTTCCACAAAGACCTGATGATAGACCTGAAACTGCGGAGCGATCAGATGAATACTTCTGGGTTGAGTCTCCAAGGCCTGTATAACAGCTGGCTGATAGCCCGAGGATTGCAAACAGAATTGATGGCAATGGGATGAGTGGAAACTGAGGGTATTCTTAGCCCAGTCAAACGTAGGGCTGTGTTGGCGGAGCCAGGCTATACCCAGTATAATATGAAAATGGGCAGCCCGGATAATTTTGAATGAAATGTCCTCTCGGTATTGTTGAATGGTAAGGCCGAGGAGTTCAGTAGAATGGGTAATGGGACCGGAACAAAGAGGGGTTCTGTCAACTTCCTCTACTTTAAGATCTTCCTGGTTTTGGACTCGACGGATTCCCATCTTCTCGGCCCATAAGGTGTCTACAAAATTGCCAGCGGCACTACAATCTATTAGGGCTAATTTTTCCACTGCTTGCTCTCTCCATGTCAACTGTTTGGTAACCACCATCAAGCGGGTGTCTTCCGGTTGTGAAGATGGAGTGATGGATAATGATACATAGGGACCTTCCATAATACCTCGAACCATAGTCCCCCCTAGGTTCGAGGCGCACCGTTTCCCGACCGTCTTGGAGGGACTTCTGGACAATTCCGTAATAGATGTGAGGGAGAACCGCAATACATACAGAGACCTGCGTCTCGGCGTCTCTTCCGTTCTTCTGGAGTAAGTGGAGACCTCATAGACCCAATCTGCATAGGTTATTCTTTGCTGGGTGAGTTTGAGGATGGGGAGGGAGACAGAATAGGCCCCGGGAGAACGGTTGTACCCTTAACCTTCTTTCTTTCTTGTCTGCGCTCATTGATCCTATGTTCGATCTGTAGAACCACTGACAAAAGTTCTGAGAAAGAAGCCGGACGGGGAACTCGGGCCAACTCATCTTTCAGTTCCTCCTTGAGACCAAGCCGGAATATTGTAAACTGCGCTTGTTATGACCAGGCAGATTCCGAGGCGAGTCTTTTGATCTTCGTGATGTAAGTCAAAAGGTCCATCTGACCTTGGTGGACCTCCAACAATTCCTCGCATGCCATATATGTAATTTCTGGCCTTTCAAAGGTCTGTTTTAACTTGGTAAGAAATGCTTCCCAATCTTGTAGGACTGGAGCATTACCAGTAACTAGTGGATTGGCCCAGGCCAAGGCATTTCCGATCCGTAATATCCGGAGGGGAAAAAGCCTGAAAGGCAAGAAAAACCCTGGAGGACTCGCCAAGAGATGATTCCAGCAGACTACGATGTCCGGTGAGTAATAAATCCCCGGAAGTTGGCGAGGATATAAGATACGAGGGGCGAAGAGTACTGGCAGAAGACAACAGAGGAGCAGCAGGCAAAACGGGACGCCAAAGAAGAGACACTGCACTAAGGGAGAAGCCACAGGCAAGAGGACAAAATCCTCTAGCAGGTAAGGAGAAGGCAGAGGAAAACAGACTGAGAGGAGGCGCCGAGGGGATAGCCCCGCAGGCCGGGTAGGCGGAAAAAGAAAGAAACAAAGAGAGGAGGGCGAGGGGCCCTAAGGACAGGAGGGGGCTCAGCAGAGCCAAGAGGAGCACTGAGCGCAACAACCAAAGTAAGCGAAGAGCGAAAGTTGCAACACGGCGAGCCGGCAGCAACTGGACGCCAATATGCTGGAGGCGGCCATATTGGAAAAAAACTAGACCGCTCTCGGAATGCGTCTCAAAACGTGGCGGGACATTCCATGGCGACCGAGCCTCCATTGGTGCCAATGACCGACAAAAAAGGGTCGCATGACACACAGATCCTAATGGTTCTACCCATGGATTTCTAAATCTGGTTGAGCTATACTTTCTATCCAATCTGTGGATGCTGCTTTTATGAGCGCTACTCCTCCAATTTCAGCTTCATCTGGGCCCTCATTGAATACATTGCTCTTATTGCCTTCACATAATATAAATAGAAACTTGAAACCACATTCTAGCAAGTTAAGTATTCCTAGAAGTAGATCTGAATCTTCGCCTCAACCTACTATGGGAGATTCTCAAGAGAAGATAGAGTTTGTCTGCTTATTTAAATGGTTATAACTTTATTATGATATTCAACTCTCAATTTTTACCCTTTTCTTTCTTCCTACCTAAGGTTATTCTTTCTTAACACACTTATGTGTTTTATTGTGAGATGATATTTTACCTTTTTTTGTGCCACAGATGGCTCAGGAATCACTCCAACTCCGATGGGGTCCATGGGTTCTTATTGATTCTTCAATGTGCCCAAGAACTGTCCCTCTCTCTCTCGTTTTCGTATTGAAACACACCTCCTCCTTAACCCTGCCCTCTCTGGTCCCGGTTTAACAGATACTGAATGTTAACCTCTACTGTCTAAAGTCTGCCTTAAAATGTGGATGAGCACTTAAAGTCTGCTCATTTTCCCTAACTAGAATCCCTCAGGGACATTCTAGCGTTCCCTACTCTATCCAGTTGTTAGTGTTCTGCAGGGGTATAGGGAATTGTGCCTTACAGATACCCAGTTGGATTCAACCCCCTTTTTAATACGCTGACTGACATTCCTACATTACCTTCTCTTTAACCCCTTTTTACTGATTCCTCTCTTCTGTTCCACTGATGTATTCCACTCCTGCTAGGCCTTTCCTCTACTATATATTACCTGTTCCTCTGCTACAATTCAATGCTCTCCAACAGTCCACTATTACTACTCGCCCTACTATCACCCTCACATTCACATCACTACTCCCTCGTTCCACTGCTACTCCCCCTTCCAATCCACTACTCCCTTTTCCCACTACCAGTCCATCCTATACTTCAATGCTTCACTACTCCTTCCTCCTTCTAGTACACCCACCTCCTACTACTACTCCCTTCTCCACTCATCCATCTTCCCACTACTATTCTGTTTCCCTCTCCCATTACTACTCCCTCCTCCCACTACTACGTCCATATCGACTCCACTACTGCCTCCTATACTCCACTAATCCACCAATCTTCTTCCTAGACATCTTCCTATCACTTACTGCCACAACCTTCACAGGCAATTCTTACTCTATTTACTCTAAACACACTTGCCACACTAAAATGCACACTCACACTGCAGTACAATGTGCTATCCCTATCCAATACCTCACGTTTTCCAGAATTTGACTCCAAAATCTGTGTTTGTTCCCTTGGTCCTATTGGCCCCTTGATCCACCACCTCCACCTCCTCTGACCTCACCTGTACAACCCACATGCCTTGCTTCCTGAACTAGACCCCCAACCTTCTTTGGATTGGGCATCTGTACCTGGCCAATCTGGCCTGGCCTTACCCTCCCTGTGCAGGCCAGAAAAATGACATTTTACAGTGCAGGGGTTACGACCCGCCTACTTTCTCTATGTAAATATGCCATGGAACTACAGTGCCGGCCCAGAGGGGCAATTGCCCAAGATCATGTTATGAGGCTTTGGTACACTGCAAGTAAGTACTGATGTGGGGAGAGTCAGAGTCCACTTTGAATGTCCCTTGTAGTGTAGGCTGCCAAGGATGCTTGGTCGTTTTTCAGTGCCACCTGGGAAAGTGCTGCATGCCACGCTTGCCTGCCATGGGATGTCAATACTGCTGGCTCTTCCTCTTCCAGTGTGGTACTCAGGAAGGCTGGTTCACCAGGTGGGCTCTTTCATGGAGGTATTTGCTGGTGTTCCAGGAGCACATAGTGAGTGCCCTTCTTGGTTCCTTTTCCCTTTTGTGAATTTATGTTACAAACTGAGAAAATCTGGTGAGCATTTGTTGTCTGAGGCATGATCTAAGGCACTTGTGGACTGCACAAATACAGACAGGCAGAAGGGGGGGGGGGTTTGGGGATTGGGGTCCATCTCAATTTCTACCAACCCCCTCAGAGTTAGGACTTGTGCTGGATTTCCCACCCCCACGCTGAGAGGGGAACCCATCACCTCTTACAAGGCCAGGTTACAAATGTTGAAACCCAAACATTAAGGATGAGTTAAGTTCCTAGATTTGTGTATGAACTTTAAGAAGTGGAATGCTTCAATGCCTGTTTGGCATAAAAAGCCATCTTTCCTTGATTATACCGTTTCATTTGTGTGATTTTCTTCTTATGACTTCTGGGTCCAATATTACAAAGTTTCCATTGCTGCACTTTTGTAAAGTGGTTTGAGAATGTTTTCTTAATCAAGCAATAATTATATGCTGGCCCTGTGGCATTACCTGAAGTGGTAATGCCCCAACAGCGAAAGGCTTATTGCTATTAGCATCCTCGCCTGCTGGACCAGGGTACTAATAGTTGTTTTCTTGTAGGTTAACCAGCTGAAAATAAATGTAAAAAAAGATGGTCTCAATAATTACATGCCAGTGAGTCGCCGAGCAGGACACACAGGGACAGGAGCTATCCCTGTGCAGGAGAATGAAAAAGAAGTTAAGGGGAACGAGGGTGGTAGTGTAGAGGAGCTGCAGCATGGCCCTGCAGGAAGTCCTGATCCACTACCCCCATATGTCTGAGATATGTGATCGAGCCGTGTTTGACACCAGCAGTTGTGCCAATACCGCAATGTGTGTTTGAAAAAAGATACCCATTGAGACAACCCTACCAAATGCATCCTCAAAGTGATGACAACCTAAGGGAGGAACTCCCTGAAATAATGTGACATCAAAAGAGAAATGTACGATGTCCTGAGATACTGGCTGAAGATGGTGTAGGGAGCCTATAGAAGCTATGATGACGTAAAGAATCAAGTGAACTTTAAATATGAAAAATATGATTACACGTGCACAAAGTGCTGCAGAGAATCAACTGTTCACTAATTGTACAGAAGCTGAAACACAAGTAGACTAAGTCATCATAGAAGCTGGCTATACATAGTGAATACAATGCAGGCGAAGCCGCCATTGTATAGAATCTGGACATCATTATCAGGAAGCCAAGACCCATGAAGCAGGAAAGGAAACTATGTTGCAGAAAGAATAAGCTGAATCATGGAGCTGCATGGAAAGGTTGTCTGGCCTGGAGGCAAGGCTGAAGCAGCTAAGGTTGTATAGCTATTCTGGAAAGGAGCAAACACGCAAAGGATACATACTCCCATGTTAAGGTGCAAGGAAAGAACACCAAGAGTGCCCAGTTTTATCTATTTAAGACATTTAAAACCTGCAAAATGGATGAAATCATGGTCTCCTGTCATGTGAGCCAACCATGAAAATAGTTTTTGTGCTTGGAGTTCCAGAAGATGATAGTGAGTGCCTGAACTCTGTTGTATTTTGAAGACAAGGATACTTTTGTAAGGCTAACCTCAAAGACAATCTTCATGGCATAAGGCTTGGGTGATGAGGGATGCTGGGCTAATTGGGTGGGTAGGTAGTGTCATCTCCTTGCAACTGGGTCTGGGCTTACATGCTGCTAAATTAACCAAATGTTCCAGACATGGCACTTGGGTGACAGCGATTGTAGTAGTCCATATAACGAAGGACCTTATAGTTTGAAAACCAATGAGAAACTGGGTATCTAATGTTTTGAAGATGACATGTTTTAGAGGTAGGCATATGTTGTTCACCTGACAGTGGGAAGCCAATTACAATCCTACTTCCTATAGTTAATATATTTAGATGTTCCTCTTAAGCCAATACGGATCCCTAGTAGGTTTTTCTTTATTTGCCATGTAGTATGAAGTCACCTCTAATGTATTTTTGATATATAATCTTTGTTTTGTGAAAAGATTGCTGGGATCAATTGAGTGTACGTCTGTTGATATTCGTTGTAACTCCCTGTTTTAGATAATTGTTAATAAAACAGTACTTTTCCATCTTCCTGAGTTGGTTTGGATATTTGGACTCAGATTTATTCTATGTGATCCCATCCATTGCATGCAGATTCCTAAAGTGCCCTAAACTCACATTGTAGCAGTGCAGATGGTTCAAAAGATCCATATTAGTTCAGTTCCAGATTTTCAGACGATTGGGCTTCCTCAGCCATTAGCTGGAAGATCACTAAGTTTCCTGTGGAGAGCGGCTGAATAGAAATAATCATGAAAGAAGAACCGAGATGGTGGGCAGGTCCCCCTTTGAAGAAATCCCTGCTCTGTTTCCACGGGAGCTCTGCAAACAAAAGGCAAAGTGGTTGTTTTGGAGGAGGAGTCGATACCAAAGGCATCAAGTTGATTACTGAATGGTGAGTAGACTAAGGGGAATAGCAAAAAAAGGACAGGATTGTAATAATTTTGAATAACAGGAAATAATTGTTGAAATGAGAGAGACCGCCTAAACATTGCTAATTCAAGGGAATTAGAAGAAGACATTTCAAACTCCAGTGGGAGTAGGGTGAAATATAAAATGCATAGTCAGGACTGTGTAAGGTAATGTCTCAAATTTACAGAAAAGAATAGCCATTTTAAAGCTCTGGAAGATGTATCAAGCGGAAAGAGAAGACCCACCACCTGAGGAGTGGATGTTTAACCAGCACAATTGGAAGGTGTCAAGCCCTCAGCTCCACTTACCTTGCCTGAAGCAAAAGGTGTTGCTATGGAAGAAAAGATAGGAGTCCTATAAAGGAATTAAAAGCAGCAACGGGGTACAGTAATCTTATATATGGGAAAAGTATTGAGGAGGTTAGCCAAAGAGAAGATAAGGACAAACAAGAAAGGAAGCATAAGGAACGAGAGAAAAGATTGAAACAGGATGAGCAGAAAAGGAAAAGTAGGGAGCGACGAGAGCAGAAATATCAAGAGGACCGAGAGAAAATTGAAGAACGTAGAACAAAATATGACAATAGACAATGAGCAATAGAAGAAAGGGGCATAAAGGAAAGAAAGAGAGAGAAAGAAGAAGCACAAAGCCCAAGGGTCAAAAGATTACAGAGACAAAGAGAATAAGAGGAAAGAAGGGAAGGGGTAAGGAGAGGGGAAGAACGAAGGCAAGAAGAAGAAAGAATTAGAAGAGATGCAAGAAAGCGAAGGGAAGTAGATGAAGAAATAGAACAAAAAAGGAAACACTGAGGTTTTGATGGCAGTCTCATCTGAAAAGAACAAATGAGGCAGAGCACAGAAAATGATGAAACAGAGTGGAAGAGATTCTTCCGATAAATGAAGTAACTCCAGCAGATCTAGAGTGCTAGAAGAAGTAAGATTTGATGTGGAAAGCATTGGAGAAAGGATTGATAAGGTCTAGCAACAGATAAGACGAGGTAGATAGTATGGAACTCGAGGCAATGGTAATCAATCCCCAGTACTTCAATCACAAAGTAAGACGGGAAATCCTGTTCACTGATAAACATTGTGCATTGTCGTTGAGCAGAATGAACTTAGACAAGGGTGAGGGCAATGGTTGTCACACTATTTTGGGGCTAGTTGTGTCCGATGAGGAAAGAGAGTCCAGTCTTGGGGCAGAAGGAGGGAATGCGTGTGTCCCTGAAGGAAGCCTACAAATGGATAAGGAAGTGAGATGGTCGGATCGGGAACAACCTAAAGATAGAAAGCCAGATCCAATAGCATATCCTGAGTGTCCCCAAGGTTGATCACATAGTGAATATGTAAGCAGGGTAAGGTTGTTGCTGACAAGGAGACAGACAGGGACGATCATCCTTGCAATGGATATATTAATAGTGGGATCCGACTGTGGGATGGTGTTCACACAATTCCCCTTATTAGAGAAAGGAGGAGCAAGACTGCAATACATTTCATGGCCGCAAATGGACAAGGATAACTTAAGATGCAAGCTTCCTAGTTTGACTTCGGGGCTGGGAAATGGGTATACAAATAAGAAAGAATGATAGGAGGAAATACACTGGTCATAGGGGACATACAAGGTCTTCTGGCAGCTATCCTTGGAGAGAGGGCTGATGCCATATGGAGAAGAGAGGGATATTCAAGTGTGTCTACACAAAACACAGTACATGCTTGAGCACTGTTCAATAATTGTAGAGCAGATGTTTGGAGGGCTCTCAGGGCACAATATCCTGACACATCAGATACGGGTGCAATTATGACACGTAAAATGAAGGAAGATGAAGATCCTATTGCATACATTCAGGATACTCAGGAGAAATGGCAACTTGAATCTAACAAGCAGTGGTAAAAGACAGTGGTACTATTTTACCATATGTTATGTCAGGGGTTGCCTGAGACCTTACATAGGCAGATGAAAAACAAGTAGGATGGAAGCGAAGCCATGGGCTGAGATACAGTTGACAATAGCACACCACTGTTGTTTATTACAAGAGAAAAACAAGAAGAAGGATGAGAATAGGAAGATCGAGGATGCCAAGTTAGTTCAGAAAAAGTAGTCTGAATTTGCCATAGAAGGGCTGGTACTGATAAGCGGAGAAGAATTGGGAATGCAGGAAACAATAGGTACATCACAGGCAAATAATTTGCGCCCGATGACCAAGGTGGGTATGGGTTTACACTACAAGGCAACGGTATGGGTTGTAGAGGAAGAGGAGGCGAATTTCAGAATAAGCAAAGTGGGTAGCAAAATCAACAGAAGGAGAATTAGAGTGCTCAGGGAGGGTACAACCAAGGAGGGATTAACAGAAGGGCTCATCCAGTATGTTGGAATAGTGGAATGACAGGACATATTGCGTGCATATGTGGGTGTAAAGGGAATGTACAAAATGGCCAATTTTCCAGTGGGGGAACAGCTTACCCTCCACCATACAGCAAAAAGATCAGAGTAGGATTTGCCCAAGATCACACATCTTATCAGGGACAAGCACTGCAAATATAGCAGATGCAACAGTAGGGACAAGTACACATGAATCCGCCACAAGGGCAGTCACAACAAGCCCCCATGCAGACACACAGTATGCAAATACAGGACAAGCATTAGCACTTAGAATAGGAGGTGTCACTGTGGTAGGAGGATATCCTTTCACAGGGAATGGGGATGAGCTTGTATCCACAATAGGATACCTCACAGGATGACTTGATGTGTTCAGTACTATCTGTGACACCAGACCCCCCAAGAGGAACCAAGGGTTGATGTGACAATAGGAGGAAAATCCTTTTCTTTTATTGTAGACACTGGAGCAACTTGTTCATTTATACACGAGGGAATATATCCAATGTCAGGTATTGCCATGAATCCTGAAGGGTTCTCTGTATGTTAAACTCACCTGATATCCTCTCGGGCGTCTGGAAGGCTCTGAGATCTGGAACCCTGGATGCGTAGTTGCTCAGTGCTGAATAATGAATCTGCAATTACAGAAGGGAGGATTTGTGATAACTGTCTCTAATGGATGAATCTCCCACCTCCCTCTGACCGATTCCCTTCCCACTGGGTTCTTTACTCACCTTAGTTATTCGTAGGGTGAGCTATCTGTCCTGCATTTCTTGTGCAGGGTGCTTGACATTTGTTGGCGAGCTGCCCGAGTTGCTTCACTGGTGCAGTACGCCTTCCTTGGGCCCAGGTCTGCAGTGACCCCGAATCTGCTGGTAGGCAGGTAGGTTTGTTACTTGCAAGTCTTTGTTCTGTTTATGGTGGGAATTTGTTAATGTCTTTAGCTCCTTCTTTTCAGGTGCAAAGGTCTTGATGCTGGCGAGCCGGATGGAGAGGCATGTTTCTAGGTAAGAGAAAGCACGAAGCGCAGCGCATTTACTGTCTTTTAAAGCTAACCTGTGTTTTCTTCTTCTTCTCCTGGAATCCGTTAAGGTAAGTACAGCACTGTGTGGTTGTTTAATATTGAAAGCAAACCTAAATATGTCTCTTTTCCTTTGCAGATGTTGTTGAGGTGCTCCGGATGGAAGCCTGGCATAGCGCGATGGAATTCAGGTAAGACTAATGAACTTCGATGTTTTAGAAGCGCGCGTTCTAATATTGTTGTTCCCTTTCTCGTTATTGCAGGTTGCAATGTTTGAACAGCAGCTGTGGTAGCGGTTCGCCGGAAGTCCTTAAGCTAGTACTCACAGGTGAGTGATGTTTCTTCAGTCTCTCGGTTTCCACAGATTGCAGCCCAGTTGAGATGATGAGTGCTCGATGGTGTTTTCTCAGGTAAAACAGAAAAATCTTGTTCTTGTTCTTGCAGGATTACAGGAAGATGCTGAAGACCAGGAGCTGGACACGGTGAGTGTCATGCTGCTGGTTGCAGAATAACATGAAGCGTGTTCTGCAGTCAGGGTGTGGTTTATATAGCCCAGGTAAAGTAGTACCAGGGAAAGTAGTTCCAGGCCTTCCACACCCAAAACACTAGACTGCATGGCTTGGTTCTTAGAACTAGACTGTGTGGGTGCTTCCATGTTGGATATAAAGGCCCACATACATAAATGGGACCTAGTTTGAACAGCCCTTCCTTCCTACATATGAGCCTGGTGCCAAAGGCGCCAGGACTGGCTCCAGGAGCCTTTTTGCAGTGGTGTTAAGGCCCTCAGGGTTCTGGTTGGAGCCTGCTTGTGGCACAACGTGTGCCCCCTCACAGTGGTCATGACACTGTAGCTATGAGTCAATTTCCTTTTACTGATAAATTACCAGTCTCCATAGGAGACAGGCAGGTAGGTTTTTTAATTGTAAGTCTTTGTTCTGTTTATGGTGGGAATTTGTTAATATCTTTATCTCCTTCTTTTCAGGTGCAATGGTCTTGATGTTGGCATGCCGTATGGAGAGGCACGTTTCTAGGTAAGAGAAAGAGCGCAGCGCCTTTATTGTCTTTTAAAGCTAACCTGTGTTTACTTCTCTTCTCCTCAAAGGCCACTGTGGTGCTGCGAGTGTTATGTTATGATATTTTGCAGTTATATAGCGCCTTATATACCATTGGTATGGTCTGAAGGCGCTGGTAGGTTGAACGCCCTTGGGAACCGAAGTTCGGGTCAGTAGAGAGAGTAGAGAGAGTCCAAAAAGTGCGTGTGCGCACCAGGTATGTGTGCAGCTGGTGCGGAATTCAAGTGGTAGCTGCTTCTTAGCGGTAGGTGTGGTGGTTGAGAGATCAGGAGTATGTGTTCGCTCTGGCCGGCTTTATCCAGATCGAGTGTGGCTGCGTTAGGCCTGAGGAGAACGCCTGGCTGAGGGGTGCGAAACCAGCAATGTTTACTTAGAGTGATGGGGAGTGAGCGGGAGATGTTGATATGGGAACAGTTATACCGAATGGTGTCATAGTATCGCTGTGTTCTAGTTGAGTGGTGTAAGGGAGAGAGTAAGCGTGGGTTGTGGTATGATGTATTCCCTGCATTCCAAAGCATATTATCTATGTCGCGCAATTCCGTGCGGGCAGGTCCGTTCTATGCATTTTTGTTCATTTCAGGCGTTCAAGATTGTCCTACACATTCATGTCTGCTCGACATATTCACGGACTCTGGTTCACCTTGCGTGCTCTAGTCTATTCTTCATTCTCCAGTGTGCCTCACGCATGCTCTCATGTGTTCCATACGTATGCACTCCTGTCCTTCTTGCGCATGCACTCCAGTCTACCCTGCGCACGTACTTCTGTCTGCCTACGCACTCATACGCTCTGTATACTCATCTGCTCTGCATACCCATCCGTTCAGTACGCTCATTTGATCTACACACTCATCTGGTCTGGATGAGAGCGCGATGAAAAATAGGCCCCCAGAATCTGTTAAGGTAAGTACAGCTCTGTGCGGTTGTTTAATATTGAATATGTCTCTTTTCCTTTGCAGATGTTGCTGAGGTGCTCCGGATGGAAGTGTGGCGTAGTGCGATTGAATTCAGGCAAGACTGATGGAGTTCGATGTTTTGGAAGCGCGTGTTCTAATATTGGTTTTGTATTGCCTGCCACGCCCAAAACACTAGACTGCATGGCTACCTGGCCTGTTAGGAAAGATTATGAGGATACCCGATGAGCTTTTGTTTAGACCACAAATACCTATGGTTGAGGAGGGTGGACAGACTATTCCTATAGAGTTGGAAGCAGCTATAGTACGAAAAGAAATGGCAATGCTCGAAGGAGTAGATGATGAGAGTAGACCATGGAGAAGAGTGATATCTCTTGAGGAGGGGTACAGATTGACTGACATAACTGATGATGATATGTTCAGAGAGGACCGAAGCGATGACAAAGTAGTGTTCTTCATGAGCATTACATACTGGATAAGGATAGAGAAAAGGGAAGTTACACAAAGTATGGCGATAATGTGACAGCAATCAGTATTCTTTCAGGAGGATCTTGAAAAAGTGCAGAGTGCTCTATGGACCACAGGCCCTTATCACGTAGGTTTATTGAAGTGGGTAGGGGAGGTTAAAATAAAACTTAATCCAGGAGAAATTTTAAAGCGAGCAAAACAATACCCCATGTTTCGAGAAGCTTATGAAGGTATATTTCAGACTATGTCAGCACTGATGAATCACAGGATTTTGGTGCCATCAGAGTCATTGTGTAATACTGCGGTGTATCTGATAAAACATTCTAAAGGAGGGTTGTGGAGATTTATCCAAGATTTGAGACCTTTTAACCAGACTGTAGATGCTGAGTTTCCTTCAGTTCTTAATCCAGCAACAATATTGTGTATTATACCAGTAAGCTCAATACTCAACAGTGATCGATTTGAAAAATGTGTTCTTCTCGATCCTGTTGCATAAGGAATTGACTTCATTTAAGTTTCACCAAAAAAGACTAAAACATACTTGTTTGCCTAGAGGGTACTCTGAGTCCCCATCAATCTTTAACAGACTACTACAGATGCATCCAGGCAATATTGATCTCACAACATTGGTGATACAATGCATAGATGACCTATTGATTTGCAGTAAAACAGAAGATGAGTGCAGGCAGGACTCTATTTGATTAATGACTATTCTAGCAGACAAGGGATATAAGGTGGACACAGAGAAGTTACAGTACTGTTAAGAAGAGCTGTAATACATGGATCAGTTGATTTCACACTAAGGAACGAAAGTGACACCTGAGAGAGCTGAGGCAATCATCAAAACATCAAAACAGAACAGAGTGAGACAGATGGAACAGTTTCTGGGTTTATGCAATTACCTTATAGCCTGGGTGTTTGATTATAGTACATATACAAGGCCACTTCTGCAAGCATTGAAGAAAGCACAAGTTGGTAAAACAAAACTAGAATGGACCAAAGAAATGGAGGAAGGAGTTGAAGAATTGAAAAAAGCAATTTGTACTGCCCCAGTTTTAGGAATTCCCAATTGCGGTGAGGAATTGTACCTGTTTTCACACACAGATGCATCAGCAATGACAGCAGTGCTTACAGAAAGAACCACATTAGGGTATAAACCTTTGGTGTATTACAGTGGGGTTTTAGAACCAGTTATGAGAGGACACTTTCCTTGTGAAAAATCCTTGGCAGCCACCAGATTTGCAATTGAGAAATCCACAAGCATTGTCATGGGCTGCCCTATCACCCTCTTCATGGAGCATGCACTATGTGCCATTCTAGAGAAACCCAAGGGCACATTGACATCCCAAAGAGCTTCAGCTTATGAGGTAATGATTTCCAACCCGATGATCAAAATTGGAAGATGTAAAATAGTGAACCCAGCCACATTCATAGCTGAAACAGTAGAAGAAGGTGATCATGAGCATGCCTGTGCCAATTATGCTGAATTCTATTATGATATATACCGTGTAAAGGAGAATGCTTTAGTGGGAGGGGAGATTATTTTTATTGATGGTTCTTCAAAAATGTATCAGGCTAGTGGGGAAAGGAATTCAGGCCCTGCAGTAGTAAGGCACCGACTAAATGGAGGATTCGAAGTAGAAGCAAGTGCTACCATCTAATTTTTCAGCACAAGCGGCAGATTTAGTACTGCTTATTGTCGCACTTGAGAAACATGAAGGGCAGGAAGTGAGAGTGTACAGTGACTCAGCCTATGCTTCGTCAACCGTACATGCAGGGCCTGCACTACAACTCAGTAGCCATAGCAGTGGTTAAATTTGCAGCGCATAATAAGCAAACATATTTGTTCTCTTGCAGGAACGAAGCTACAGATGTAGATGCCGAAAGAGTTGCATATTCTCCAGAAATGTCAAGTTTTGATTCTGAGAGTATTAAAGAAAATTCAGTTGCAACTATGTTAGTGCAAGAGGGGTTTAATACATTGTCAATAACCCAATTATTGGAAATACAGGGAAGCGCAGCACAGGAAGAGTAAGAACTATGGAAGTGAATGGCATGTTCCTTATCCCCCACAGAAGCATTATGGCGACAGGACATCACTGGAAAGCCAGTGATGCCAGTAAATGTATTAAAGGTCATGCATGAACAGCTGCATTACCCTGCGCATGTAACCAGAAAAGGTCTTGCTGCTAATATTGCAGATAACTGGTTAATTCCTAATTTGTTGGAACATGTTGCATTATTTATGGTGAATTGCATTGTGTGTCAAATGTTTACTCCTGGGCATACACTGAGAATGATTAGAGGAGTAATACCTCAATCGAATGGTCTGTTTCAGCATTCACATATCGACTATGTGATATGCTGCAGACATGTAATGGATATGGGTATCTATTAGTGATGGTGTGTCCTTTTTCTAGGTGGATCGAGGCAGGTCTGTGCACACATCCTGATGCCACTTGAGCAGCAAAGCTTTTATTGTGCAAAGTATTCCCGAGGTGAGGTGTGTGAAGTGTTAAGATTGATAATGGCCCACATTTTGTCAATGAATTATTTGAAGAAATAGGGTTTTTTATTAAGTATAAAGCAAAGGTTATCTTTTGTGTATCACCTGGAAGCGAACAGGTTATGTGAGAGACTCAACAGCCTCCTCAAAGATTAAATTGACTTTGAAAAAGGGATGGCTGTATTGCCTATCCCAGGCCCTATATGCCCTTCCGAATCAGCCAGGATCAGACCACCTGTGAGATGTATTGACCCACTCCAATATGCTATGCAGCATCACCCTGCCAGTTACGGGGAAAGAAACAGCAACAATGGCGGCAAAACCCTTGTGCGTGCCAAAAACCCACACAAACCTACACAAACTGTGTGTTTCAGCACACAAAAAGAGGGATGTACAACCTGCCACCCATGGTGCATGTGCAGTGGAATAGAGCACACCCTGCAGAAATGTGCCAGTGGGTACCATGACCAGCAAACAGAGTGCAGAGAGAAGCAGCACTTTGCAAATAAAACCCAAACATGTGGCTACAAATGACATTTGCATTTTTGCCAAAAACTCCAAAATGCCTACAACACAACACTTTCAACATTCACAATCTTGCCTGGTGCTAAAATTCATGTATCAACATTGAACATGAAACATTGTGAAACATACAAGGTCTGAAAACTGAAAGGGCCTCATTCTGAGGTGGGCGCAAAGGGATACCGGGCACTGGTAATTACACTGTTGCCGGTAATCCCTTTGCACCCTATTGCGAGGTCCATTCGCGGGTCCCTCCCTCAACGCCTGGTTTTACTAGGCGTTATGGACGGGACCCATTAAGGGATACTGGGGTCAATAACGGTACCGCAATTTGGGGTCTCAAAAGGGAATGGGGAATGGGTTTTACAATGGGGATTTACAGTTCCCGCCAAGGTCGGACTGGACCAGTAAGTCCCCATTGAACGAGGGCGGACATGGTCCCGTTATTGGTGCTAGTCATGGTGCTAATAGCGCCATGATTAGCACCAACCTCGTAATAAGGCCCACAGCCTCTATGCCAACATCTGGGTGCAGTACCCGAGGCTGCCTGAATGACAGCTGTCACAGGAGTACTGAGGAAGCTTTAAAATGACATAACACTACCAAGTCTGCTGAATTAGCAAACATAAACAGGATTGTTGCCAAAAAGGAATACAGATTTTAGTTGTGTTTTTGATTCCACAGATTTTAACGCCAAGAAAGAAATTTATTTGTGTGTGATGCAACAGATTTGGGTTTTGCTAAGTTTAAAAGTTAATGAGCTTGGCGGAAGCTGCAAAAAAACTGGAAAAGCAGGTTTTTTCCCCAGAAGGAGGGCCTTCCTCTCAGCAGAAACTCACAGGGAGGTGTTGATTGCATGTTAGAGCAGAATCTTGTCTACGGAAGGCAAAGGAATAATGACAAGGCTGAGGCCCAGGAAATTTGAAGTGTGAAAATGGGTCGTAAATGGCCTCTGGAAGGAACAAGTCAGGAGGGGGTATGCCTTGGACTAACAAAGAACATAAACAAAGAACACTTTTTCAAAGACTCATAACTTGCTATTCAAAATGGTGAAAAATATAAAACTGACAGAGTTGTTAATTTAATTTCTGGCTGCCTGAGTGAAGAGGCGGCAGAACTGTGTGGCATGTTCTGGACAAGAATGGCAAGATATGTGGTTTTATTCAAAATGTATTACTGTTAGAATTGTGAAAATGTACACGCATGTCCCTATATTAAACACACATTTTTTTGGAAACTGGCATAAAAATTGAAAAGTGTGTTCATAGCGAAAAGTGCAAAATTTGGTAGAAAGGTGAGACAAGATCCCACCACTGCATGGTTTTGAGGAATAGCTGCTATGAAAAATATGGAATCTTTGTGTGTGATTTGTATAAAGGTGCCCAATGCAGAAATGTACATTTAATATAAAATCAGATTTTGAGACCAGTGGATAAAGGGAGGTCTCAGAGGATTGTAAAGCAATACATAAAACGTGACATCACCCAGCCTTGATCCAATCACTCAAATTGCAAGGCGGAGATGAAGTTTGGCCCAATCCCAGCTCACAGAGGCAAGCTTAGCTAAGCCGGCACACACGCCCCCTTTGTGATGTTATTCTAGAGCATAAATAGAGACAGCTGACAACACATAAGGACTCACAGATCCAGCCACTTTCCTGATTCCAGCGAAGCACTCTGATCCAGCATCCTACATCCAGCTTTAAATATTCTTCCAGATGCAGATGCCAAATCTATTGCCATCAATAGAGACTATTCATTTCCAGCAAGGCCCCACATCCTCAATTTTATTCTCTCCACTCTGTAAAGCACTGTGTGGTGTGAGAAGGCCTTTTGAACCAGTATCCAGGAATTCTCTGGCTTGCCGCCAGTAGGCTTGCCTGAGGAACTCGCCATCCAGCTGATCCAAATACACACAGACTAGGAGAGCAGATCCTGTGCCAATCCGGTGACCGGCCTAGAGGATCCAGTCCCGTGCCTGGTGTGCTGTATTTCCTAGACCAGACCCAATCGTGACCAGATATGACTGTTCCATTAAAACAATTATCCAGTGAGTATAAATAGGAAGAAATGTGTCCCGTAGCATATGTACTTTGCATAGTCTTATCCATATCTCAGACCCATCCTATCTTTCATTCAGAACCAATTATTGTTAGGAATATCTATGCCTTCTCTCATCCCTATCCAACCCTTCCTATCCTTCCTTCAGAACCTGTATTGTTAGAACTATCTTTGTGCTGACCCTTTTCTCATCTGAAGACGTTGATTTTCCTTATCGGTTGGGTCACCCTGATCCAGTGACTGTAAGATTCCTGTGTGGTATTCGCTTCTTCATAGTCAAACCCCTAGTGTAAGAAAACCCACTTGTCATTTTTAAAAGTGCATTCTGTTTTCCACTCTCGCGCCTATTTTACAAAAACGACCTTCACTAAAACCTCTATAACTCCCTCAGTTTTGGTGATAGGTGTACTCCTACTTGAACCCAACATCCATTGCTATCCAGAGAACCGCACTGCAAATCAATGTGATTCTCCTTTTATCCTGATTATCGCGCAATGAAAAGTTTGCCACAATTTTAAAAATCTGAAAGATTTACACGTGTAAAATAGCACTAAATTGCTTCCAACTTGGACCTTAAGATTTCAATTGTTTTCTGCTGACCAAATCATTGCTTGTGTTTGTGTGCAACTGTTCAAAGTGGTTCCCATAGGAAAATATAACAATTTCAGTACTTTTGACCATAATTGGTGTTTTGTCTAGTCCATTCTTCAGATAATTTGAAAGCCAGACTGACAGATGAAAAGTCAATTCCGTTTTTCTCTTGTGTTTTCTGGGGAAAAGTGTGACTAATATTCTGTTTGATTGGTGCTATTCCTGAATACCTGCTCTCTCCTCCTATCTCTTTAGATTGCTTATTGGAGGTTCAGGGGTGTTGCAGGGGGAACTGCTAACCATAGTGCTATCTGATTTGAAACCAACATAAAAGTATTATTTTCTTTGCTGCATTTGTTTTCCTCATTACTTACTCCTCATGTATTAAATATATTACTCGGTGTTCTGTCAAACCCTTGGTTTATTGTTGTTTATCTATTAAAACATATTGTGATAACATTTTAAATTCATAAATATATATTTACCTTTGCAAACCAGCCTGATTCCTGGTTCAGTGGGGTGGGGGGGTTTCCAGGAGAAGGGTGTGATATGAGTGGTATATTGTTCAGAATATTGAACTTTTAGACGAAAATAAATAAGGATTTCAGTTGTGCACTACATGACGGCCTTTAACTTGGGTGTGTGCCGGATTGAATTCACTTACAACACCTCACCCCGCATGAACCAGTGGCAGAACGTCGAATGAGAATGCCCCTTACACCTCTGTCTTGGATTAGAAGTAATGCCCAGAGTGTGCTGAGATGCATGATTATTTGAAATGTATGACTAGCAGTATTTGCTTCATTTCAGATCAAGTCATGCATCAGGGGGTCGGCCTAAGAACACAGAAGAAGATAATTTGACAACCAATCCAAGTGAACTATTACCACCACCTAAGTTATATGTTGGGGACCTACTCCTGGTAAAGAATTTTACCAGAAAGTGTCATGAGCCATATTTCCATGGCTGGTTCTGTTTTGAAGAAGTGTCCCTGCAGTTAAGGTACAAGGAAGAAGAGCTTGGTTGCACCTAAGCGACTTGAACATGGTAAGACCTTTCCTCCCACTGTTGCTGATCCGGAAGCAAGACAAGAAGAAATATTTCTGTGGGTGCTTATCTTATTGATGACTAAGAAGAAGGACGATAAAGCAACAAGTGATTGACACATACTTTATTTGGACTGGAATTCAATAGACACTCCTTATATATTTTTAACAGATAGTGCAAGGACTTGCAGAGGATTCCATGATGTTTTAACAGAACTATTAGAAATATTGAAGCAGAGAATAATGCATCTGAGTTATGCCCAAACGTCAGTCCTTGATGAGAAACTGCAAAAGGGATCAGTACCCAGATTCATTTTGTGGAGAATATTTGTTTTAAGTGATACAAACACATGGTACCTGCTGACAGTCATGTTAATTGGCTTATGATTGCTGTCTTTGTTTTCATTTTTCAATCGTACCCTACTCTTGTCTTAAAAGGGTCATAAACACGGTCCTGTGATAACAAGACTCCTTATTGCTATAATTGAACAAATTATAAAATTGCAGACATACAAAGAAATGTGTTGATAGTATTAAAAATGATGAATGAAGAGGATGGCATGATCATAGAGAGTGAACAAATTCAGCATGCAATAGGATAGCGTGAGAAATGCTTTCCTAGATGTGTTTGCACTATATATATTTGCATGATTGTTCTCGTTGTCTTTCTCTTCCTCATTATGGTTCTCCCCACTATGAACATGAATAATGACAAATGTCTTGATCTCTATAGGTATACTGGGAGACATAAAATAGATGCAGTTGTAGACAATGAAGGGATACATACATATTTAGATAATGCAGCTCATCTGGGGAATAACATGTGGTACCAACACATGAAAAAAGTAGGCGAAAGAGCATCTGTTGAGAGTTGCTATGTCTGCTCTATCATCCCCTATGCCAAGAATACAGTAAGGACTTTTTCATTTTGAAGGAGGTTTCAGAACACAATGCAAATTGCCTCAGCCATCTTGCAGCATGTACCACTCGAGGAGAATTTCAAGGAAGTTGGGCAACCTTGCGATGGAGATCAAAATGGTTGTTTCCATACCACGGTGACTATATCAAGACCACACAAATGGAAAAGGAGCCTGGATGGAAGAGCACGATGTGTATATATTCTGCAGCAGGGCAGGATGAGGTAATCATTGAAGAAATGAAGAGAATAAAATGCCCTGGTGTGATAGAAATAGCAGGATCACTTCGATGTTGGAAACAAACTCACATGTTCATCTATGGACGAGTGCACACCAAGAAGGAATGGGAAGAAGGAATGGTATTCTGTCTAGCTCGTCTTCTGAAGACGGACTACATGCACAAACTTGACGAATCAGACCCTGTAGTTGTAATCCCAATGGTTAAAGTGACTCTATGCTTTCGAAAACATGGAAAAAACCATGTGGGAGATAACAAAGGGTGCAAGACCAGAATTGATGTGCCCAGGATGGGAGAAGGGGCAGAAGTCCTTATGGATCGATATTGAGCTTGTGGATCTAGAGCCTATACGTTGCCCAAGGATTGGGGCGAGAATGTTCCCTGGTGATCATCCATGTTCCAGCATTAGTAATTCCTCAGAGCGATCTGAACATTGGTGAATGCCTATTTGAGTAAAAGAAGATTGTTTGAACTTGTCTGACGGACAAAAACAGAAAATAATTTCTCAACCAAATCTATAACTAGGGGTGTACCGAACAGTAGTTTTATGTATTCGGCCGAATGCTGAATAGTTGGAGAAGTATTCGGCCAGAGCCGAATACAGAACCGAATAGTTGCCTTTTCAATAAATAAAGTTATGTGGACAAGAAAAAAACACTTTGTAAATTAAAACACAGACTTTAAAATATGTATATCCATTCTTTATTGCATTTATTTTCTTTGTCTACAGAAGATGCAAGTCACTTTCAGTGCACAGAGGCATTACTGTTTTAGTCTGTGATAATCTTTTGTTACTTATACAGCTCTTACACCAAGGAGCTGTACATAGCATATATTCACTTTCAAGTAACATCCCAACTGTTGTCGGTACACATGTATCAACCTCAGAAAATTAAAAGGCTCAGTTGTCCTTGTCAGGATCTGAAACCTGCGACCTGCAGATCCCATGCACATCTCAACCCACTGAGCTATCTAACCTCTTTAAGCAAGCTCCACTATAAACTCCAGCACATAAAATGCCTACATGAAGCCTTGTCAGGGCTTCCCACCTGGGATTAAAAGTAACTCTTATATTGTGTCTGGTGAAGTAGGGTAGCATGGAAGGCAATGAAGAGCACAGGCATAGGGTAATGCTATCATACACCTCCGTGTAGCAGGTGGCTCTGATGTGAGGGAGCCCTAGTCCCAGCAAGCTTTTCCGGTCCTCTGCATGCCAATGTCATGCCAAGGGGAAGGTCACAGAGTTCAATCTCCCACTGATCTCTCCTGGTGGCCCCACTCATAGCCCTGCACTCCAAATGGGTCAGGATCAATACCACTCAGGGAGTCACTTTCGGGTGTCTAAGTTGGCCCCTACGGTGCAGACAGATCTGTGGTCTAGGGGGAGGGACGGACAATATTGAGAGGAGGAGGGGTTTGTCATGACCTCCCAGGCACCAGAGGCATCTCATCTACCATATAGAGCAGGTGAGCAAGGCCCATTTACTCACCACCATCCAGTTTTTGTGCACCAACTGCTATATCATATTATAAAGCAGTGCTCACATCTTCCAATGGGAACAAATAGAGGGACACACAATAAGGGAAAGTAACTAAACGGTCACACACAGAAACTCTGACACAGTTCCCAGCAAAAACAGCAAAGCGCCCTAAATCCATAAGAGCACACAAGCAATATCTGTGGCACTGCAGTCCAACTGCATGCAATTGTTCAGCCTGCGCCCGGACTGTCCACATGTCAGCCTTACACATCTTTGTGGAAGCAATGAAAAACACTTGCCACTCGAGAGTAACAACTGAAGTTTCAAAATTGGTAGCCAGCCCTCTAAGATCAAGAAGTAAATTGGGTCTCTTTTTCTGTCCAGTTAATGAGGATGAAACTTTTAATTATATTGGGATTTCAGCAAGGGAAGTGTCAAAAGCTGAAACATGCACTGAAAGGACAGTTAGTGAAAAGTCAAGTTTGAGGAAAGCGGTCAGAGGAAATCGCACTACACAGGGACATTAGTGCTTTAGTCTGTGCTAATTATTTGTTACTTATATAGCCCTCACACCCCAGTGCTTGGTTAACACAGTTGCCTCCATACATAGTGAAACAAATCACTCCGCTGCCCCCGCTGCTTCTGTTAAGTGTTTATAGTTCCTTACAGCTGAATGTCACGCATTAGCATAAGGCGCGTTGACGCCCTGGCGTCCTGGAAATCATGTATCACACACCATCTGGAGTCTCACTCTCAAGACACACTTTTTCTCTCACGATGCAGAGGCCCATTGTTTTGCTTTGTATGGGTCTTGTTGCTGTTTGCAAGGCTGCAGGTAGGCGAGGATTGAACCTGAGAAGGGCAGCCCTGTTGACTTTAAAGTCCCCTTTTTCTGATGCTGGCTGCGGGTAGGCGAGGCTTGAACCGGAGACGTGCAGCCTTGTCGATTTTAATGTCTTTTCTCTGATGTTAATGGCTGCAAATAGGCAAGGCTGCTTTGAGATCAATCAGCACAGGCTTGGATGTGTTACAGGAATGGCCTGCTAATGTCTCTACAGAAACCCACTCTCCGACTACCTGTCATTGCTGGGAAAGAATGATAATGGACCGCCTCTTTCAGGCTCTGCTTGTTTTGCTCATGCCATCAGGAGACAACGGCACAGCTAGTAGGCTGATGAAGTCATGGACAGAGTCAACAACACAGGCACTCTGACTCACCTTTGCTGACAATCCAGCTTACCATAAACATGATGCAGGTCGGAAAACTTGATGCTGAATTCCTCTTGTTGAGCAAGTGGCACGGAAGAAAAATGCAACCAGCAACCTGACCCAATTTTGGTAGGGCATGTTCAGAACTTCGACTTCAAGTAAGTATTAGGCAAGATTTTAGCCAAAGCCGAATACTTGGTTTTAAGCCGAATTTCGGCCAAATACTTCCTTGAAGCTGGAATTCGGTACACCCCCATCTATAACGGCGTATGATACCATTCCTGAGGAGCACAGTTTGTTCAGCAGAACTGCTATGATGATGACTACTATATTCATGCTTGGAATTCAGAGAGTAGCGAATGCCAAATGGTTACAAATCACCAGATGGGAGCTTTTGCAGACACGCAATACTACCATAAACAAATTCAATGCCATTAAACCAGAGCTGAGAGCCATACGACTGATGACCCTCCAAAATCGATATGCCCTTGATATGATCACAGTGATGAAAGGAGGAGTTTGCACCAAAATCAAGCCCTCATGTTGCACAGTTATACCTTCTCAGGATGACCAGAATGGAACCTTGACAGAGTCCATTACGTTGTTTACATACCTGCATGCCAAGATGGAAGATGAGACAGATGACTTTAAAGATGACAACTGGTTTGCCTCTTTGTTTTTGCGGATTCCACAGTGGTTGGCAAATATATTTAAGGTTCTTGGAGTAATACTGGTGTTAGTAATGTTTGGATTCTGTGTAGGCAGGGTGGTGATTGCCCATTGCAAGAAAATGACAAAAAGGTGGTAGGGATGAAGATCATGACTGATGTCAAACCTGAACCAAATACCAAGGTGCTAACTGACAAAGCTCTCAGGAAATACATGGAAACCAGTATTGGAGCACCTGAATGAACAAAGTTCCTATATCCACAGAATCATAAGAAGTACATGGGACAATGGGTCTATTGTACCCTGAATGTAAAATGCAACTACATGACCTGGAGTATAGATGAAGATATCAAATCACTAAGCACCCTCAGGGGGTGATGAAGATATGGACACCAAAGAAACATGACTTTAAGAGAAAATACCAGGAAGTGGAAACAGTTGAGGAAGTGGTCAAGGACACAACCAGAGGGGGAAATGTAGAGGAGCAGCTGCATGACTCTGCAGGCAACCCTGCCCCTTAAACCGATATGTTGGAGACCTGAGATTGTGCCATGTTTGACACCAGCAGTTGTGCCAATATCAAAATGTGTGTTCGAAAAAAAGATACTCTTTGAGATAAGCCTACAAATGATATCCCCGAAGTGATGACAACGTAAAGGAGGAACTCCCTGAAGGAATATGAAAAGAAGCTATTGACATCACAAGAGAGATGTACAACGTCCCTAGATACTGGCTGAACATGATGTATGAGTCCTATAGAAACTAATGCCGAAGTAAAGAATCAAGTGAACTTTTAAATACGAAAAAGAAGATTACATGTGCACAAAGTGCTGCAGAGAATCAACCATTCAATAATTATACAGATGTTGAAACACAAGTAGACTAAGTCAGCATAGAAGCTGGCTATATTTAGTGAATAGAATGCAGGCAAAGCCACCATTGTATAGAAGTTGGACATCGGTATCATGAAAGGGGGGTGTGGGAAAGTGGGTGCACCTACCAGGAAAACAGGCAGGGAAGATGGCAGCTTCCCACACTGAGGATAGCTTGGAGTGGCAGGATTACTGTATGGTAATGCCCCCACTCCATGCTTCCTCATTGGCTGCGTAGCTGCCTCACCCCCCTCGCAAGGTATCAATTGATTTAATTGTTTTTATATTATTTTATGTAATTGGAGATGCCCTGGAAAATGATCAATTGTGACCTGGTGGAAATGTGTCAGCTCGGAACACAGAATTTAGAATTGTTATGTTAAATCCTGTGATGATTAACAATTTTATTTATCATAAATGGAATATTTTTGTTACATTCGTTTACTGTACTTTTCTTATTGGCATATTCATTCAAACCACTGAGTTTAGGAATGTCCCCATACCTCCTTGAGCTATATGTGTTAAAAGAAAATGTGTTCTTTCCCCTTCGTCACCTATTTTTTTCTGTCATTTTAGAACCCCTTAGTTTGTGAACAAATGATGTTTTTTTTTTTTTTACATCTAATGCTCTTCTTATAAATGTAGCAATCTATTGTTCTATCCTGATTGACTAATATTACTTGTATTGTTATTTAATGAAATGTGTTAATGATTTCTTTTTTGCTAATATAAATACAAATATTTAACTTTATAAAAAAGATTACGAAGCCAATTTCAAGGCCAACATTTTACTGGTTAAGGGGAGGGAAGATGGGCACGGGCAAGTGGAGCACTTACCTTATTATGTAAAACCCTGCTTCTTGTTAAGTAAAAATACGCCTTGTTAGATGTTTTAGGTACTCCTGAAGTGATTTCTTTCTCTTGGGTTATAAACATCAAATATGAACATTTGTTTATAGTTTTTTTAACAATTTATATATTGATTTTACAATGATAACATCCTAATAACAGAGGAGTCCAGAGCAAGCAGTGACCCACAATAATCATGAGGCATGGCTTGTAGACATTGTAAAAACAAAGAGAGGCAGTAAACATTCAATTATAACTCAAATTAGTCATCAACATTAAGGAAGAATTGTACATATGGTGCTCATATATCTGGTGGACATGCGTCCATTGGCATAGTTTGGATGAATGCTGTTTCCATGTCATAACAGTATGCCATGTCTTACAGCCAAGTTGGGTGGGAGGCTTCCACCTTGACATAGCCAACCTTTCATGGTCTAACACCAAATGAAGGCCAGTTAGGCTCCAGGTTGCGCGAGGTTGGTGCCTCGTGCCTCCCAATGGAGACACCATATGATCCACATCAAGTAGTTCATCGACAATAAGTGAAATCCTGGATATCACTTACCCCCAGTATCGGGATATATGCGGACAGTTCCAGGCCACGTGCATATATTTGGCTGGATTGTAACCACGTCTGGTGCATGTGTATGGGGAATCGTGAAAGTGTTTATGGCGTTTTTCTGGGGCGTGGTAAACCTGATGCACACAATTAAAATGAATCAATATAAACTTATAATTCAGAGAGACCTTTTGGGTTTGAGTCATCACATATTCCTTGTCATCATCTTCAATTTCTCTACTGAGAGCCCAGCCCAGCACTACTAAGACACATCACCCTCCAAAGGGATATCAGACATAAGACTGTAATACAATCGGGAGACCAAATGGCCTTCCCCCGTGACAGTATCAATCCGGGTAGTAACAGCCATGTAGTTGGCTGCTTCAGAAACAAGGGTAATGGGGCCTTTACAACATTTCATACTCAAAAGTACATAAATAGGTCTAATTAACTAGTCCCACCCCTGTCTTTTGCTTGTAGGAAAGCCACAATTCCATGATGGATTTCTTGACGGGTCACTGTGTCTGCTAGGCCATCAGACTTGAAACGCCAGGATTTCATACCCCCATGACAATTACCCAGAGCAAACTCCCCCCCACCCCTGTTGCGGGACACCAGTAAATAATTTGCCTATACTGGTCGGGCTCTTTAGCATCATATAATCAAACACGAACCTTGTTTTACTGTGACAATGGACATATCCTACTTCAAAAGGCACATATTCTACTTTGGAGGATAAACTGTGAGGCCGATTCATGGAATAATTAGCGCGGCGCAAGTGGGCAAAAACGTGCGAATCGCAGTAGAATAGCGAAAATCGCAGTGCAAGTGCGAAAATCGCACGAAAAGCAGTGCACATCGATTCATGGAAGTCCGTGCGCGAGAAAACCAGCGGATGTGCGATAAAAAAGTGTGCGGCGCACGTTGGCACACAGGCCATCTAACAGCGTGCGCCAGGTCACAGTGAAAATCGCACAGGCCACAGCGAAATTCGCACATAGCGCGGCGCACGCAACAAAAGTAGGCGGAACACGGGCGTAACACTCGGAATGGGGAACAACTTGCCAAAACGTGGGCGTCATGGGGGAAAGTACAGGGCACAAGTGCGCGGAACGCCCACACGCTCGCCTACAACACGTATTCATGGAATAGAATAGGGGAAAAAAGCGCACGCTCAAACAAGCGCACAGGCACAAACACGACCGCCACAAGAAAGCAGGCGGTAGCGTCTCTGCGGCTGTAAGAAATGTGCGCCAACAAATAGCACCTATATACTGCCATGATGAATGTCCTATACTGTGGCCCTCCAGGACAAATGACGTGCAAAGGGGTACCCACAAACACGGACACCCGCTGACAAAAAATACATGTGCGTGTATACCGGGGTGCGCGGGAAGTCTCACACGCGATTTCAGCAGGGTACGTGTATTTCAGGGGTGCGCGGGAAGTTCCACACGCAATTTCATCAGGGTACGTGTATTTCAGGGGTTTGCGTGAAGTTTTTCACGCGATCGGGCCTGGGGGAGCGGGCTACGTGTATTACAGGGGTTCGCGTGAAGTTTTTCACGCGATCGGGCCTGGGGGAGCGGGCTACGTGTATTTCAGGGGTTCGCGTGAACTTTCTCACGCGATCGGGCCTGGGGGAGCGGGCTACGTGTATTTCAGGGGTTCGCGTGAAGTTTTTCACGCGATCGGGCCTGGGGGAGCGTGCTACGTGTATAACAGGGGTTCGCGTGAAGTTTTTCACGCGATCGGGCCTGGGGGAGCGGGCTACGTGTATTTCAGGGGTTCGCGTGAAGTTTTTCACGCGATCGGGCCTGGGGGAGCGGGCTACGTGTATTACAGGGGTTCGCGTGAAGTTTTTCACGCGATCGGGCCTGGGGGAGCGGGCTACGTGTATTACAGGGGTTCGCGTGAACTTTCTCACGCGATCGGGCCTGGGGGAGCGGGCTACGTGTATTACAGGGGTTCGCGTGAACTTTCTCACGCGATCGGGCCTGGGGAGCGGGCTACGTGTATTTCAGGGGTTCACGTGAACTTTCTCACGCGATCGGGCCTGGGGAGCGGGCTACGTGTATTTCAGGGGTTCGCGTGAAGTTTCTCACGCGATTGGCCCAGTGCAAGCAGGGTACGTGTATTCCAGGGGTGCGCGGGAATTTCCACACGCGTTTTCAGCACGGTACGTGTATTTCAGGGGTTCGCGTGAAGTTTCTCACGCGATCGGGCCTGGGGGAGCGTGCTACGTGTATTACAGGGGTTCGCGTAAACTTTCTCACGCGATCGGGCCTGGGGCAGCGGGGTACCACTCACCGTCTGCCTTGCGTGTAGAAGAACGCGTAGCCAACACCCGCTGTGAAGTAATAGCGTGTGAACCCCAACAGATGGAAAACACACGCACCGCACGAAAAGCACGTACAGAACATAAAGGCACGCGGGATCACCAAGCCCTGCCAGGGCAACGCCCGTGCGCAAAACGTCACAGACGCGCTTACGCTGTAAGGGCCTTTGGTCCAATGAAATCGCGTACGCGTGCTGATGCGCTTACGCGCTAAGGGCCTTTCCTCGATTTTCACGCTGACGTGCAGGATTTTCACGTGCCAAATCACTCCGTATCAAGCTGGCCACGCGAAAACACACGGAAGACCACGCTCCTGCCCAGAAGGCCGAATTACTGCCCCCCAGTGCCCCGAGCAGCCTCCCACGTGCCATCTGCTGCTGCCTGCCTGCCTGCTGCCACCGTGCCCTGCCATTTGGTGCCTGCACATCAGCCATCTGCAGGTGTCCAGTTGCTGTGTCCACCCCTGCTGGAACAGAAGACTCCTGACTCGGATAACATCGCTCCACAGCCCAGCCCCAGGACCCAGTTGCCCACCCACTCCTGCCCCTGGGGTGGCCATGTCGGGCACATCAACATCTGGCACCAGTGGCAACCCCCGGCCAGAGGGGCAGAGGGGCACCAGCTTCACTGCCACCGAAGTTGGTGTCCTGGTGGAGCAAGTCCTGGGGCAATATGATGCCCTCTTCGGATCGTCCCGCGCCAACAAGGAAGGACAGGAGAGGATCTGGGCCGACTGTGTGGTTGCCATCAACGCGGAGGGGGTGGCAACCCGCACCATCCAGAAGGTCAAAAAGCGCTGGGAAGACTTGAGGTCCAGGACCCTCATGAAGGCCCGGCGCCTCGTGGAGGGGGGCCGGGGCCGCATGAGTTCCATCCAGTTGAGGGTCCTGGAACGCGCACACCCAGCGCTCCACGCCCAGGTCCTTGAGAGGGAGACCCGTCTGGAGTTGAGCGGTAAGTGGCCAAGCATTGCTGTGTGAGACAGGGCATATTGCAGTGTGCTGGTTGTCTGATACTTGCCTGCATGTGTGACAAAGGCCAAGTACGCATGTATGTGTGCAGGGACATCATGGGAATGCATGTGCGACCTGTAATGTGTGAACCGCACGGTTGTTGCATGTGTTTGAATGCGACATGGGGAGCCCTGTGCAGATTGCACACATGAGAGCATGGCAGTCTCTGTTCCTGGACATGGGTGGGGGCGAGGGATGGGTGCTGATGCCAGATACATATTTGGTATCCATGTCTGTGAGCCTGACCTGCGTGTCTGTGACTTGTGAGTGCCATGGATGCATGACACATGTCTGTGACAATGTACAGATTCACTGATGCAGCCTAGTCATCCTTGTATGCACTGTGATTGGGGTGTACGGGGCCAGATGGATGTGACTGAGGTGAAGTGTGTGCATGTGATAGGCATGACCCATGATGCATGTGAGTCCCATTACATTGTATGATTCGAGAGTCCATTGGACATGCATTGAAATGTCCATGGCACGCACCATGACTGTCACTGTGTGTGTTTTGCCTGGACTGACACATGTGTTGTGGTGTGACATGATGGAAGTGTACTTTGACAGTGGCACTCATCTGCTATTGCTTCCTGTCTAGGGGACCATTGTACAGTACCCTGATGCTTGTGTTCTATGTCTCCCTCTACGCAGCGGCTAGTGAAGGAGAGGGCGGAGACGGCGCTGTGGAGCAAGGCGGCGGGGATGCCCCCATGGCTGCAGTGGAAGGGGTGGGTGAGCCCCCACAGGGGCCTGCTACGGCGGTAGACGGCGAGGAGCCATCCAGGTTGGTGGTTTCCACAGAGGAGGAGGAGGCCGCCACTGAGGCGCACATGGGGCCTGGTGGGGGCATCCATGCTGGTGCAAGTGGTGCAGTCCAGGGGCAGGGGCAGGAGGCAGCACAGGTCACCGTGGAGGGGCCTGTGCATGTCGCTGTCCCTGAACCTGTGGGTGCACCACCTTGCACCAGCAGGGATGCCCCGTCCCAGGCCCGTCCGCAGGTAGAGGGGATGTCCATGTCATCTGACTCACCTCCACCTGCGGACGAGGGGACCCCTGGCCGTGTGGAGAAGGTCCTGATTGGGGTGCGATGCGCACGGCTGTGATTCGTGATGCCGTGCGTGCTTCCCAGGAGGAGCACGCACGTCATCAAGAAGAGCACCGTGCCGACGTGGCCCAATTGGGATCGGCCATGTTCGGTGGTTTCCTGCATGTGTCGGCCAATCTGGCGGCCCTCTCCTCCTCTGTGGAGACTATACGCCAGTCGTTCTCCTTGCCGTCTTCCGGCCCAGATGCCACCAGGGCCCTCTGTGGACCTGCCCTGACCAATGCAGCCAGCTCGGTGGGGATCCCATCCCTGCCACAGTCAGGAGTCAGAGGTCCAGCAGGGGTGGACAACACAGCAACTGGACCCCAGCAGATGGAGGGTGTGACGGCATCATCGGGCAGGGCACGTGCACGACGGCGTCGGTGGTTTCCATCATCCTGGATGCCGTCATGCTGGCAGAGGCAGTGGCGTCGGAGGCAGCAGCAGGCTCGACGTGGGAGGCATCATGGCTCGGGGCCATCAAGATCAGAGGGGCAGGCATCGGCCGGAGGGCAGGAGAACCCTGGGATGGTAGTGTCTTCCGTGTGGGAGCAGTTGGTCCAGCGGATAGGTGCGGAGCGGCAGCGGGCGGAAGAGGAGCGGCTCACCATGGTCAGGGCGGAGTTCTCCATGCGTCGGGCGTTGAGGCGGGCTGAGTGCCTCGAGGAAGCTCGCAGGGAGTTTGAGGTGAACATGGGGTTATCCCTGCGAGACCTCGGGGCCAGGACAGAGTCCCGCCTCCAGGACATCGACATGGAGTTCGATGATGCCCTGGCCGGCAACATCACAGAGTGAGCCGCAGGACTTGCCCGCTGCCATTGTATATAGTTCTTTAGTTAGTTAGTGTTAGGTTTCCTTTATTTTTTGAGATTTTTTTGGACCGCTCGGACAATGGCCACTTTTCTGTATATAGTTTTTTTATTAGGTAGTAGTAGGTTTCATTTATAGTGTTGGGCTCATGGACCCTGGAATATTCTTGTGTATAGTTGGATTTTTTAATATACATTTTTTTGATTTATATTTGTGTTCACCATGAGGCAATGGTTTTTCCTTATTTTTTTTCACCATGATTTTGCTTTGGACAACATTAGTTTTTGGATTCCTTTGTTTTTTTGATTTTTACATTACTTATCGGACTTGGACAATTTATTTTGTTATCCCCATTGTTGTATGTTTGATTAGTTTACTTCATTTTCTTCGAGAATACATGTTTTTATAACTTTCTTTTGTGGTATTTTCTCATTGGTTTCATGCATGTCATGATATGGGTTTTGACATTCACTTGCACCCATTGTGTATGTGTGTGTGACGGACATGTGTTCATTTACATACTTGCCATTGGGGTTGTATCATGTAATTGCATTTGCTATGTGGGTGGATGCAATCCTTGGCTGGGTGTTTGTGCTGGGTATGCTGCCCATTACTGCCATGATTGTGTATCGTCAGGACCTGGGGGCAGGGGACATGGGTGGGGGCCTGCTGGCAGGTGCCCCACAGTGCTGGGGGGTGGGGGTGGTGGGGAACATGAGTTGGACATGGGTGGGGGCCTGCTGGCAGGTGCCCCACAGTGCTGGGGGGTGGGGGTGGTGGGGAACATGAGTTGGACATGGGTGGGGGCCTGCTGGCAGGTGCCCCACAGTGCTGGGGGGTGGGGGTGGTGAGGAACATGAGTTGGACATGGGTGGGGGCCTGCTGGCAGGTGCCCCACAGTGCTGGGGGGTGGGGGTGCAGGGGGACATGAGTGGGGGCCTGGTGGGGGCTGCCCATGGTGGCTGGGGGGTGGGGGTGGGTGGGAGCCCTGATTGGGGGCCTGGTGGGGGCTGCCCATGGTGGCTGGGGGGTGGGGGTGGGTGGGAGACATGAGTGGGGGCCTGGTGGAGGGTGCCCATGCACTGCTGGGGGGTGGGGGTGCAGGGGGACATGAGTGGGGGCCTGGTGGAGGGTGCCCCTGGTGGCTGGGGGGTGGGGGTGGTGGGAGACATGAGTGGGGGCCTGGTGGAGGGTGCCCCTGGTGGCTGGGTGGTGGGGGTGGTGGGAGACATGAGTGGGGGCCTGGTGGAGGGTGCCCCTGGTGGCTGGGTGGTGGGGGTGGTGGGAGACATGAGTGGGGGCCTGGTGGAGGGTGCCCCTGGTGGCTGGGGGGTGGGGGTGGTGGGAGACATGAGTGGGGGCCTGGTGGAGGGTGCCCCTGGTGGCTGGGGGTTGGGGGTGGTGGGAGACATGAGTGGGGGCCTGGTGGAGGGTGCCCCTGGTGGCTGGGGGGTGGGGGTGGTGGGAGACATGAGTGGGGGCCTGGTGGAGGGTGCCCCTGGTGGCTGGGGGGTGGGGGTGGTGGGAGACATGAGTGGGGGCCTGGTGGAGGGTGCCCCTGCACTGCTGGGGGGTGGGGGTGGTGGGAGACATGCATTGTTGATCAGTAGTGCAAGGTGACATGTGGGTTGGCTGGGGGGCATGCCCATGGTGGATGGGCTGCCTGCGGGACATGAGCAGGGGTGCAGGGTAGTCCCCCGTGGTGTGGGCTGCCTGCAGGGGCCGTGGAGGTTGTGGAGCGTACACCTGGGAGGACCCACACGGCCAATTCACGTGTAGTACTCCCCAGAACCCCTGAAATACACATACCCTGCTGAAATCACGTGTGGAACTTCCCGCGGAATACACGTACCCTGCTCGCACTGGGCCAATTGCGTGTGGAACTTCCCGCGCACCCCTGAAATACACGTACCCTGCTTGCACGGGGCCAATCGCGTGTGGAACTTCCCGCGCACCCCTGAAATACACGTACCCTGCTTGCACGGGGCCAATCGCGTGTGGAACTTCCCGCGCACCCCTGAAATACACGTACCCTGCTGGAATCGCGTGTGGAACTTCCCGCGCACCCCTGGGATACACATACCCTGCTGAAATCGCGTGTGGAACTTCCCGCGCACCCCTGGAATGCACGTACCCTGCTGAAATCGCGTGTGAAACTTCCCGCGCACCCCTGGAATACACGTACCCTGCTGAAATCGCGTGTGGAACTTCCCGCGCACCCCTGGAATACACGTACCCTGCTGAAATCGCATGTGGAACTTCCCACGCACCCCTGGAATACACGTACCCTGCTGAAATCGCGTGTGGAACTTCCCGCGCACCCCTGGAATACACGTACCCTGCTTGCACGGGGCCAATCGCGTGAGAAACTTCATGCGAACCCCTGAAATACACGCAGCCCGCTCCCCCAGGCCCGATCGCGTGAGAAAGTTCACGCGAACCCCTGTAATACACGTAGCCCGCTCCCCCAGGCCCGATCGCGTGAGAAAGTTCACGCGAACCCCTGTAATACACGTAGCCCGCTCCCCCAGGCCCGATCGCGTGAGAAACTTCACACAAACCCCTGTAATACACGTAGCCCGCTCCCCCAGGCCAGATCGCGTGAAAAACTTCACGCGAACCCCTGTAATACACGTAGCCCGCTCCCCCAGGCCCGATCGCGTGAGAAAGTTCACGCGAACCCCTGAAATACACGTAGCCCGCTCCCCCAGGCCCGATCGCGTGAGAAACTTCACGCGAACCCCTGTAATACACGTAGCCCGCTTCCCCAGGCCCGATTGCGTGAAAAACTTCACGCGAACCCCTATAATACACGTAGCACGCTCCCCCAGGCCCGATCGCGTGAGAAAGTTCACGCGAACCCCTGAAATACACGTAGCCCGCTCCCCCAGGCCCGATCGCGTGAGAAAGTTCACGCGAACCCCTGAAATACACGTAGCCCGCTCCCCCAGGCCCGATCGCGTGAGAAAGTTCACGCGAACCCCTGTAATACACGTAGCCCGCTCCCCCATGCCCGATCGCGTGAGAACTTCCCGCGCACCCCTGAAATACACATACCTTGCTCGCACTGGGCCAATCGCGTGTGGAACTTCCCGCGCACCCCTGAAATACACGTTCCCCGCTTGGCGTTTGCTGTTTGCCAGCCCGGTGAACTGGTCCAGGGTTAGCGCAGCCCTTTGCGATGATTTAGCGATTTTGATGGCTTTTCCTTGCGCGAGGGCGTTCTTGGGGGCGTTACTGGCGCTGCTGCAGGGTCGCTGCGATTCTCTGCGCCACGGCTGGTTTGGGAGCCTAAAATCCATGAATACGCTGTGCGCGGAAATCGGTTTTAGCGCACGTGCCTGGCGCAGACAATCGCACGCGGATACTCTGCGCCAGCCATTTGCGACACTTTTCTGCGAAATTCTATGAATTACCCTGTGTGTTTTTTAATTGGGTCCAAAGGGTATGATGGACAAATTATGTAAGAGTATCTTAGACCATGGCTATTTTTATCCTAACTCCTGCAATAGTTTGGAATGCTGTTTTGATGAAATAGAGCCTTTTTTTTAAAGCTTTGAACCTATTTACAAGTAGGGATGTATTAGTATTGCCAATTCCTCCAAATAGAATTATGGCTATCACTATGGGTAACTGTGGAATTATGAGTTGTGGTAAGTCCCATTCTGAAAGCACTTCAACTTTGTTGGAAAATGGAGGTCATTCCAGTGGAGGACATTCATATTTTAATTTGTTGTGGGTTTATGTAAAGCAGATTCATTTACTGAGTAGGCATCATGCTATTATAGAGAGGATACACAAAGAACACTTGGTGAAAGACCAGATATTCTAAGTAAAAGCTCTCATGATTTGCGCAAGAAAATACAAGAGTTTCATATTTTCTTAAACCTATGGAGCGTTGCTTCACATTACAATTATGATTAAAACATTTTTAGATTTTTCCTAAGAGAGGAATGACTTTCATACTTTCTTAAAACTAGTAGGAGGCTGATCCAGAGTTTGAAGCCAAGAACACAGAAAACTTAAGCTGTCTTATTTGTATTATGAATGTGTATTTTTGAATGAGCAAGAGAGACAGGAGCTGAGTTGTCTTGTCAGGTGGTTGTAATGATGTTTCTGGCATGGCTAGTAATTTGGCAATTGGACACGATAGTGCAGAAGGTTGCCCAGGGCAGTAGCAGTGGTTCAAATGTATTAAAATCCTTTCACTCATCACTTTTTTGTTTATAGTTTGCATCCGTGTGTGAGAGAGATTATGTCCCGACGTGGGTCCCTTTGATTGCTATGCCCAAGGGAACTAAGGTTCACCTCACTGATGATGTCCAACAAGGCTGAAACCTGTCAGGCGTAGCTTGTGTTTCCATGCTGATGGGACCTGGCCTAGCAGTTTGGGCTGGACTGCTCCCATTGGTGGAATTGCCTGACTGATTTGCATATGGCTGGGCCTCTTTTGCAAGGGCACAGACATGCTAAAAACAGTGGTGTGGAAGGTTTCCCAGAGCTGTGCCTTTGATTTAGGTTTATTCAAAACCTTCCACCCATTACTTTTTTGGTTATAGTTTCGGTCATTTCCCATCAACATAAACCTCTGTGAACACCACCAATCGCGATTACCATTGCTGCGTGCAGAATTCATACAAAAACAGGAAAGGTCTGTAGGATTCTGATCTACGGCGGTCCTTCAGTTATTCCCCATTTTGGAGTACCAGAGGACAGCAATGGAAAATGCCATGTAACCATGTGTGGGTTTAGAACATGCCTTAATAATGCACACAGTGACACTTTTGTGTAGAGGAGATTTCCTTCATACAAAAATATGGCAAAATAAAGAATTTGTGTAATGATGTGCGTATGTTGGTGGAACCGTAAAACATGTATTATTATTCAGAAATGCTCCATGTTTACTACTACCACCCAAGAAGATTTAAAGAGGGTCTGCTGCTTCATAGATTTACAGAGTAGTGAAGTGGACCTGGAAAAATATGGTCACATTTCTTTCATTTAAGCTGTGGTCCAGTCTCTATGCTCTGCACCCTTTACAACTTGTTCCATATATTATAGGGGAGACCCAAGTAAATGCTGGTGCCAACTCGGGGTGTACCGAACTTCGGCTTCGAGTAAGTATTCACCGAATCCGGCTGAAAAAAAGCTATTCAGCTCCGGCCAAATAGTTTCTTGCTATTCGGCTCTTGCCAAATACTATGAAATTCTCATTTGAATACAATGCAACATGAGCTCAGAAAGTCAAATACAGATATCAGGTTGGAAAACTGAGTAGAATTAGACCAGACAAATTGCTATCACACAGCTGAAAAATATCTTACATTGTAATCTGCTCTCTAGGGCATGTTTTGTTACAGATACTTAGACAAAAAAAAGTGCTCATCTTTTATACTTAGCCTGCAACAATACAGGAACATCTTTTCTTTTGGCGAATGTTTATATGCAATGTGCACTTTTTTCAGTTGGAACAAACAAACTGAATGAAATGTGCATAGATACTTTCAGTTCCTGTCATGTCACTTCCCATTGCGTACGTCCTAGTCCCCCCTTTTCTTTTTTTAAGGCCTTGAGTCCTGAGTTTAACATTATCTGATATTTTATCAGGAAGTTATAAGTTGCATATGTTTGTGTATTGGCGAGAAAGAGTGGCTACGATAAGTGAAAATTGAGCAGCATTTGTTTGGGTGGGGTGAATAGTTTTGAGATGGAGTTCACGCATTTCAGATTTCCTCTTTTCTTTTGTCCTGCATGAGACAACATGAACCATTTTATACATTTCTATGTGAGCTGCAAGGAAGTTTCAAAAGTCGCCCACATCAACTTTGCAACTGGATAGAGAATGCAATGCATCTGATTCACAAAGGCAGACCTTTTGCATTTGTGAAGCCTCCTACTTTAACTAAATTTATAGGGGGGTCCTGGGAGTCCCTCTGCCAGACATTAGTCCTGGTTACGAGAGACTTACCCAGAATCTTTAGCTCACTATCTTTCTGAGAAGAAATATCCCAAACATATCAGTCTTTGTCCTGCCCTGGGGCAGTCCAGCACCGAAATGCAAGGCAATTCTCCTCTGAACAAGAGTACCAAAGGAAACCCCAGACACGTGTTTTGGTCTTGTTGGACCTTATCAGTAGGGTGGATCTGTGCCTCTCTAAGAATAGTGAGCAAGGGGTCCACGTGTGGATTCCCCTAGTAACTTAGGGTGAGACCCAAAGTTACTTAAATATGCAAATTAACTTTAACTGGCACTGAATATGCAACAATCTTCTGCACATGTGGTCCCTTCATTTTGGTTAAATCTGATTTATTTCTGGCTTTTATACTGTACATAAAGGTGATACATTAATTACAATGAAGAGAAATAAAAGTATAGAATGCATTTAAAATAGTGCTTTATTTGTTTTTTTAATAAATGTGTATTTTTAAGTTTGGAACATGATGTATTAAATAAAGCAAATATTTGGCTTCATATTCGGCTTCGGCCGAATAGCTAAAAAACTATTCGGTATTCGGCCGAATACTAAATATGCTATTCGGTACAGCCGTAGTTACAACATCAAGACGCAATGAAACAGAAGCATTCCTGATTCAAATCTTGTGACGAAAAGAAATAAGGGGGAGAACTTGCTTGAACTTCATCAATTAGACCATTGAAGATGTTATTTTTGAGAGCCTTATTGCGGCTTAGGAGGTATTAGCAGTACTAATTCTTTCAAACGAAATTCAAGTTACAACTACCATGCGCGGGAGGTAGCACCTCCTGTTCATTTTGCAATTCAAAGGTCCTCATTAGAAGCATTTCAGAATCGCATTTGATAATTCAACAACATTTGATACTGTTGCCACCAAAATAATGCCTTGTTATTGGAGGTAAATCGTCAATATTGTGAGGTCCTGCTATTCTGCATTATGGAATCCCACACAACTTCATTGAGTTTTCGAGGAAATTCAGGTGGTTGTAATTTCACTGGAGGTAATTCCTCCATATTCTGGAGATTATGTGGAGGAGGTACCTTCCACCCAGTGCATGAGGTATCACCTGTGCTTTGCCTACACACACATAACATGAGGATACAAAATAGCTTACTACCAGTAAACAGTAAACATATCCCAATAGTTCTAAAGTTATTTTGTATGGGTCTTTTTTCCCAAAGATGGACATAAAGCCGAGTTTAGTTGTCAGTCATATTCAGCACAAACATTATTTGAGAGTGATGTTATCATTTTGACTTAATCAAGCACAGTTTTTATTTTTACAGTTTTTCAAAAAGGGTAAAAGGCTTAACTTATAAATCACATATATCCTCACATCATTATCTCATTATTTACAATGTGAATTAAGGAAAATAGTTCCCATAGAGGGGCATAACATTGTTTGTGAAGAGAAACGGGAAAAAGTGACAAACAAATGAAATCTAATGACAATAGGTGGACTAACTACAGTATGTTATTGAAGGTGAAAAAAAAACACTATACATTGTGGAATGGTCAACACATGGACACAAAACTGTGCTTCTGTGGATTTGGGAACACTGCCTTCCTCAGGACAAGGTACCCAGTGTTTCCAGGATTCCCCTCGACCGAGTTTGAGTGGTAGATACTATGAATGGTGCCAGCTGGTATTCTTGTGAATAAAGGTTTCTACATGTAATTTCATGAAGAGATTATGAGCCACTCTTCATTAAGGTGATTAATCTGTAGATAAGTATGGAGATGCTGCATTAAATCAGAAGCATGTAGGTGTCACGAGAAAATATTTATAGGTGAAGGACGGAGGTGCCGCATCCGTCGACATTGCCTGAAAAGGTAACTGCCTTTTCCTTTAGGAGAAATGGACAAGATCAAGAGGGTCCATTTTGGCCTGTTTGTATATTGGCCTCTTAATTGTCCAAAATCAGGAGGACAGAAATAACTGGAGGTAATTCTGTTACCTGCTGTATTATCAGTTACAGGGATATTTGGTGATGCATGTGGTTGTGAAAAAGACAGCTGTAACTGTGACGACAAGCACTGATGAGTTAATTTCTTACACGTGCATTGCATTGACTATGGTGCAAGTGCTGTTTTTGAACTCTGATAAAAAACCTGTCAAAAGATGTTATGTTCCTTCACATGGTTCAACCTCCCTCTAAGGTTTGAGGGCTCTTTTATAGGCCTAAGCCAATCACTAAGCCTCAGTTTCTCAAAAAGTGCTTAAGTTTGCCTGTTATTTTCACCCAATAAGGCTTGCCTTGCAGCTTTAGAAAATACCCACCTCCGCACTAAAATCTGTCTCCGATGCCTGAACACTTGTGGTGTAAATCAGATTAGCATTTCATTAACAACTCACACAAGTGCCGATGGACAGATTGACCATTTGCTATGTGAATATTATACTTCGTCACCATCCTTACCACAGGTGAAGTGTCCAGTAGATAGGGGTTTCTGCAGGTGATGGTCAACTGACTGTTCCTGCTGATGACCTATCTGTGTTCAAAAGGCCCAGATCACCCAGGTGGCTGACCTAAAGCATCTCCTAGCTGAAGGCTGTGACTGCACTGCTCAAAAACAAATCCAATGGGCCTCATTACGAGTTTGGAGGTAGCCATGGTGTTATTAGCACCATGGCTTCCCCCTTACCGCATTCCGGGTCCGGGTTCTCGAAATAGGGTCTTACCGAGTCATTCCAACCTTGGAGGACCCGGTAAGACCCCATTCTGAGAACCAATCCCTATTCCCATTCGAGCTCCCATAGGGCTCAATGGGAATGGGGATGGAGCTAATAACGGGCCCGCTAATAGCGGGCCCGTTATTAGCTCCCTGGTCCCTTAGCGGCTCCTGCTAAGGGCGCCTGGTAAAACCTTACCTCCAACCTCGTAATGAGGCCCAATGTGTAATTGATGTAATGCTTGTTTATTCTGTCACCCTTGAGCTAGACATTCTCGGTATAGTTGGCTCAATTGGTGCTCAGTAAATCTCTTCCTGTTACCTCATTCATTCTCCAATGCATGCCGCAGTAACTACCAGTAACTCATCCTTTCACCTATGCACCTCTTTGTAATGACTGCTGCGAGTCCTGTCCTTAAAACATGGGCATTAAAAATGGCAATTTTTGCCTTAAAACATGGATCCATAAACAAAGCCAGCAGGAACTCAAAGTTGCCTATCAATCAAACATGTGAACAAAAACACACACAGAGATTGTCTAAGTTTCTGGGTATCCCCCAATCACCATTTTTTTGGTGTACATACACTGTGGATACATTTACCACACTCTAGGAGGTATTTAAGACTTAAACATACTAAGCACCCCAGGTGGATCGGGGTTGCCCTTTTTAAAGTCTAATGATAAGACTTAAAAACTTTAAAAATACATCAGTAACAGTGTGTCTTTAGCCCATAGGATTCATCATTGTTGAGGAACTGACAGAAAGAAAGTGATAGGAAAGAAGAATTATCACTATAAATACGCAAGCAATGGTACCCCTGATGAATGTCCTACATTTGTCCGTGTTTTAAGGACAGAAACGTGTACAAGTTGGGTTTGAGAAAAATATACCAATTGCACTTTAGAATTTGAAAAACTACTCCAGTGTGAAATTTCATACGGAGAAACGTTGCAATCACTACAACAATTAACCCACAGTATGTGTTTTCCTTGTGTCTTGTAAAGTGTATGTTTTACATGTTTTATACATCGTTTTTAATATTGTATTTTATGTAATCTGATCATTTTAGGAGTGTTTTACTCTACAGTTTTAAACAATAAAAACACATTTTAACGTGATTTTTTGACTTATTATTGGTTTTTCCTGTCCTGTCTGCTGGTGTAGACACCTGTTAAATACATCTTCTTTTTGAATATCATAGATCTTATCCATGTGGTAAGAAGTGTGTGATCCCCAAAGCAAGGCATATGTCGATTGAGAATGATGCAGGATCCCCTTCAGAGGGGGGTAGCAGAAAGAAAGAAAACCACTTTAAAAATCTGATCAGGTTGGTTTATAGATGTCTCCACTTGTCTGGAGTAGAAGACACCTTTGGCTTCTCTGATGGCTTTATGGTAAAGGCCAGTACTAAGTGAAAAAGTGAGTCTGGCTTCTCAGCGATTCCCTCTCCCTAGACACACCTGCTGGCACTTGCACTGTTCAGCCACTTCAAATAACTGAATGTGTTTTACAGCATAAAGAAGCACTACCCGAAATTCAACCCTCTGAGTATACATTAATTCACTACCTCTCTGTGCTCAACTAATCTAGATCCACTCCATTATATTCAAATAAACTTACAATTACCTTCATTTCCTAAGCCTGCCTACAGCTACAACCCCGGCCTCACTGACAGGTGCCTAAGTCTGAAAACAAATTCTAACGATGTGTGTCCCTTTACATCCCACTGGGTCCAATTTCCTAAACAATGTGTCATAATTTCGACTTGATTGAGCCCTCCCTCCCCCCGAAATCGAGTGATTTGGGGTTCTACCCAAAACTTTTATCCAGGCCTAGCCGTGAATAGGAAGAACATATTTTTCCAACATCTTTTTTTCTACCTGTGGTGTCCCCCAGAGATCCAATCTCTCTCCCTGGCTGTTCAACCAATACCTGGCACTCCTTTCCCACCGCATCGCTGCTCTCTGTCCCAAATTTCACTGCTATGCGGATGATACCCAGCTCATTTTCAGGCTACCCTTGGCATCCTCCTCGTCTCCTTCCCTCATCTCTGACTGTCTGTCTGCCATCCAGGTTATAAATACCATACCATATCATATCATATCAGGAATGGTGTGCCGCCAACGACCTCTGCCTTAATGCCAGTAAGACTGGGATTCTACTCATCGGCACACCCACTCCCTCCATCCCTGCAACTCTCTGGCCGGCCTCTATTGGCCCTCCTCCCACTCACACCTGCAAGGCTAAAAACCTTGGGGTCATCTTCGACCCTGCACTCTCCTTCTCACCTCCTTAGAGGTATTCTTCCTTTCTTCTCCTTCCCCCAGAAGCTCACTGTCTCCAGAGCCCTGGTCCTCTCTAAGCTGGACTATTGTAACAGCCTCTATCTAAATCTGCCTGCCTCTACTCTCCGCCCTCTGCAACTTATCCAGAACAGGACTACGAGACGTGTCCTTGGCCTCAAGCCCAGGGATCGTATCTCTCCAGGACTGAAATCTCTACACTGGCTCCCAGTGGCTGCGAGGATTAAGTTCAAAACCCTCTGCATTGTAGACAAGGCCTTCTCGGGCCGCATTACCTTCAACTCTCTCTTCCTAAATATCTTCCTTCTCGAGCTCTTCGCTCATCCAAACTCCCTCAGGGTTAGTCGCTTCTCCAAGCAACGAGTTGGTGGCAGATAACTCTCTTCAGCAGGGGCCTCTCTCTGGAACAGCCTTCCTGCCTCCCTGAAACTCGAGGAGAACCATCTCCAGTTCCGGAAGCACCTCAAAACCTTCCTCATTGCTTCTGCTTTCTCTCCTTCCCTCCCCAGCTGAATTCCTGACTGAAATTGCACTGGTTACCTGGCCACCCTTTCTGATCTCTTGCCCAGGCCCTGTCAATTTCCCACCTTCACTGCCTCCCTGGCAACCCCTGCACCTGGGGACCGTTTTCTGTATCCCTACAGTCCCCCTACCAGCGCTTATGTCTGCACTTAGTTGCACTTGCCACTAGCTGACTATTTTTATTTGTTTTATTTATCTTATTTATTCCACTTTCCCATGTATTGCACTTTCCCCTCTCCCTTCCACCCGCTCACTTTTCCTCTCCCTGACCAGTGATGGGTGGAAGGTTTCGAATGAATCTAAACCACTGGCAATTGCTCTGGGCAACCTTCCACACCTCCGTTTTTTAGCCAGTCTGCGCCATTGCAGAAGGGGACCAGCCATGTGCAAATCAGTCAGCAGCTGCCGCCACCGAAGGTAGCAGCCCAGCCCGAGCTGCTAGGCCAGGTCCCCTCTGCACAGAAAACCAAGCAACCCCAGACATGTTTCGACCTTGTTGGACCTCCTCAGTGAGGTACAGCCTGGTTCCCTGTGGCGCAGCGAGCAAGGGACCCATGTCTGGGCATACCCTCTCTCCCCCTTCCCATGCACTTGTGCGATCTGAATGACACCTGGCCTAGTAGGATTGTTGTCTGTCCTCCCTTTGTTTCCCCCCCTTGCCTCGTCGCACCTTGAAACTAATCATATCATATCATATGGAGCCTCCGTTGTCTTATTGAACGTCCCCATTTTAAACATGTGGAGGAACAAAGGCTGTTTATGAAGTAAAATATGTTTTTGGTTTAATATGATTTATTTACATTTAATGGTGATACCGTATTGATCATCTCACTCAAGAACTAACACTTTTTCACCCAAAATGGTGACTTGTAGATTTCTTTAGACCATAAACATGTGTGACATACCTTTGCTCAATTGAACACATGCATCAAATTCTAAAAGATACATGGACATTAACACTAAAAGGAGGTAGACATTTACAATACACTCTCTTTTAATGATAACCCATTCCCAGAAGTATCCTTACACTACTGATTCAATTGCCTTGTATATGATGTATTCCAGGTTCCCCATCTAGATGGTGTATCCCCTGAACAAGGTTCACGCCTCAAAATGACTGAAACATGCTGGGTTAGACAAGGATCTGGACCGTGACAGATTGTGAAATGAGAATGAAAATAATTGTCCATGGTTCCTTTTCAGACAACTGCTTTTAACTTGTTCAACAGTAAAACCACACCTTAATGACAAAATAAAGCATAGACAGTATATTTGAAGATATGAAATATTGGAGAAAGCCATTACATTCTTTTGGGGCCGGTAATTTCAAAATCGAATTACAAATGAGTGTAGGAAGCTGCTGGAGGTGGACCTTTTTCCCAAATGGATAGTAGGGCTCAGCCTTTTTCATTGGCATATCATGGTCACATTTCAAGAGAACACACCCCCCCCTCCCGTACCACCATCTCAATGAACCCTGGCTAGCTGCCAGTCCCAGTAAAGAGGCCAATAATCACTGTGGAACTGCTCTGTGCCTCCTCTAACGAACATATGATTTTTTTTTTATCTTAATAGAAGGCACGTTTGACCCATGTGCATACAAACTAGTATTCACCATTCCATTCAGAAGGCGGTGTAGAGTCCTGTGATTTCCTTTGAATCCTGGAACGTTTAGTGCAGGATTCATATTGGTAAATGCTGGGCTACAAATCCTAAAAGGCAAAGAAAACACATACCGAACAATCACCCCCCAAATGAAAAGAGACTTGTTGCATATATGCAACCGAGAAAGCTACATTCTACATACTTGCCAACCCTACTAATTTAGGGAGTAGGCTACTACTTTTTAAGTACTCCTACTGCCTACAGATGTAAGTGTGTCCAAGCCTACCACTGTTTATAATGGCAGTTTTATGGCTCCACATGTTGTGGCTTTTGCATTTGGCCTCAGGACAGCTGCTGATATGCAGCGAGAGAGAAGTCAGTCTGTGGCTGTGCTCTAGTACTTTATTTTTATGGATGAAGTTGGTGCTCACCTCTCTGACTGACCTGACACATCAGTTCATCAGAACATGTGTGTGTCGTGCTTTACAGTCAGTGTGCGCCACAAACATGAACAACATATTTTTGTTTGCAGTTTTACAGTGACCAAAGGAACTGAACAAATATGCACTTGATTTTTCAACTTTCTTGTACTAATAGAGTAGGAGGTGCTGAGTGACAGGAGCAGAGTCAAATCCTCTTCTGTCACCCAACAACCTGTGTGTGACAAAGGTCCTCCCGGTCGAGGATCATGGATGGTGTTTGTGGTTGGTGTTGGGGTGCTGAAGGTGCAAGCAGGAGGTAAATGAAATGTAAAGGTGTACGTGTATGTTATGCAATGTGTTTCTATGCATGCATGTGTGAATGTTTGTTTTTATGTATGCATGTATGCAAGGAGTTGTCTGAGTGCTGTTTACATGCACCATTGTATGAGAGTGCATGTTGGGTGAATTAGAGTGTATGTTGTATATGGGAGCTTGCTTTTGCCTGTCCTGCCACACTGATTGTTTGAAGAAGGAGGGAACATCTAATCTTGGGATTTGGCCTGCATGAACGGATACATTAAACATGATGAGTGCTATTACTTAGCTAGACTGGCATACTTGGGTGCATCCAGTCCAGCTATACTTTCTTACTTTGGCATTGTAGATTACATAGCTTGAATGGCATTGTTGGCTACAGCTAGCCTAGCTATATTTTCTTACTTCTGTGTTGTATTTATTTTACTGGACATCAAAGGTAAGAAAACATGATGGGTACTCTTACTTAGCAAGACTGGCCTTCATTGTTGCAGCCAGTTTCAATACACTCTTTCTGTGGCATGGCTACTGTGCATCAAGGTAAAACAAACAAGTACTATTGCATTGCTAAACTGGCCTCCATTGATGGTGCTAGTTTGGCCATGTATTCTTACTGTGGCATTCCATTTTGATATTGTAACGCTCACCTGATTCTCGCAGAGGCGCCGGTCTTGACTGGGCGACTACCGTATCTTCAAAGGTGATGTGTAGCACCCGGTTGGCTCTTTGGGATGGACCTCTGTGCACTGTATGCCTGACGTGTAGAGTAAGATGTCTGCAGATAGAAAATATGGGGTTAATGAACTGGGGTTATTGGGGTGTCCCTATCTCTTTCCTCTTCTCCTCTCCTGTAGACCCCCAAAGGTTAACGCTCTCACCTTAGGTAAGTGAATGCCGAGCTCTCCATCTGCCTCGGGGCAGGGTGCTGTAACCAGTTTCTTCACTGGATAGGTAGCGCAGGCCTCTTGACTTCAGAGGACTGCTGTCCGTCGTTTACTGCACGAACGGTAAGTTTCGAGTCATTCAAATGTCTTTAAAGTCTTTAGTAATGATGTCTCTTGTTTTGCAGGGTTCCGGCGATGGCGGATGACGGGCTGAAGTGAGTTGAAGATGGAGCCCGTGTGATGAATAGAAGCGCCTGGAAGCACGTAAGTAAGCGCTTGTTGCCTGCTTCACTATGCGCTCTAACTGTCTTTTTATTTTGCAGGTACGAGTTCGGAGCGGCTGCAGGGTGCCGGAATACCCACTGGATTAGATGTGGAAAGGAGTAATGGCACGTGAGTATTAAAGTTCCCCAATGTCTTTAAACGCACCTTGTTTTGTCTTTCAGATGCGGGATGCAGCGCCGAAGGCCTCCGGAGCGTGCGAAGAGATGGTAAACTTTTGTCTTTCAGATGCCGGAATGCAGTGTGAAGACCTCCGGAGCGCACGAAGAGTAGGTAAGCCTTTGCCTTTCAGATGCCGGAATGCTAACCTGTTCTTTCTTGTCTTTATAGGTGTTGCTGAAGACTGGATTCAGGATGGTAAGCCTTTGCCTTTCAGATGCCGGAATGCTAACCTGTTCTTTCTTGTCTTTATAGGTGTTGCTGAAGACTGGATTCAGGATGGTAAGCCTTTTTCCTTAGGCCCAGGACCGGATGCAGAAGACACGATGAGCGTTCTGCTGCAGAGGTTGCAGAATAACGCAAAGCAAGATTCATCCACCGGGTGTGGTTTAAATAGCCTCCTGTAGTGCTTAGGTGTCTCCTTCCACAGCCACGCCTAAGTAAGAAAAGAGTTCCTGGTAAGAAAAGAGTTCCTGCCTTCCAGAAGAGTTCCAGTGTTCTGAATCTAGGGAGTGGCTCCAGCCCCACCCAACAGGAAAAGTAGTTCCAAACAGAAGAGGATCAGAGGCTCAACTGGTAGGCAAGTAAGCAGCATGGTCTGCTGAAGGTAAGTCCACCCAAGCATTATGAGCCCGGCGCTTCCAGCGCTGGGACTGGGCATATTTATGAGCCTGGTGCCACTGGCGCCAGGACTGGGTCCAAAAGGTCCCAATTGGGACTGGTTGGCACTCGGAACCTGGGTTATGGATCTGCTTCCAAGGGAGTTGGGAAAACCCTGACCTTTTGGAAGCAGAGATCATGACAGTTATTGGGCATCGAGGGTAAAGCAAACATCATACTTTTTATTACATGGCTAGACTGGCATACATTAGTGCAGCTAGTCTGAGCATGTTTTCTTACTGTGCATCAAGGTAAAACAAACAAGTACTATTGCATTGCTAAACTGGCCTCCATTGATGGTGCTAGTTTGGCCATTTATTCTTACTGTGGCATTCCATTTTGTTATTGGGCATCGAGGGAAAAGCACACATCATACTTTTTATTACATGGCTAGACTGGCATACATTTGTGCAGCTATTCTGAGCATGTTGTCTTACTGTTACCTGGCTTTTATTACTGGCAAATCCAACAGGAGTAAGTGGTAATTATGGCATATATGTAATTTATTTATTTATTCATTGTGCATTTGTAAGGCACTCATACATCAGGAAAATGTGGTTCAAAGCGCCCACAGGTCAAAGGGGAGGCTACATGGGAAATAAGCAAAGCAAAACAAACTGATGAGCACGAAGGGGCAGTCCTACTAGGCCTTGTGTGAATTCAGAACATGCAAGGACAGGGAGAAAGAGAATGTACAGGGAAGGGGGTTAGTGCTAGTAGTTCCACATAGGGAAATTTCAAGGAGTCAGTTGCGTGCAAAAATAAGTGCCTTGCAGAGATTCCTTGGTGCAGAGTGATCACCTGCCAATAGTAAGTACAGGCCAATGAGAACACAAGCCAGTGGGTGCCTGAAGGCAAGTGCTGGGATGGGGTGGCAGGCTGAGAGCGATTGGGTGGAAGGCTGGGACCGAAAAGGACAGCTAAAATCCCAGCCCACCAAACTGAGCAACTCTGGGGTATTAGCACAGGAGTGAAAAGGGGAAGGAGGAGGTGAAGAGGAACGTCTTGAGGAGCTTCCAGAATTTGAGGAGATAAGGCTCAAGATGCAGACGAAGGGGGAGTCTGTACCGGAAGACAAAGCCAGCCGAGGAGAAAGATCTGCCACCAGGGGTATATTCGTGCATGGAAAATTATTTTTATACTGCTATATATTTTCGACAAAGGCATCATGAAATTGTGCTGGGAATTTGTGACAATTGGATTTGTTCATGTGCACCGATTGCAAACTGTCTGACTTGTTACCCAATTGCTCACAAAAGTCTGCTAGAAAAGGCACCATTTGTATCCCATTATTTAAAACATTTTCTCACGATTAAGGCCCTTAGTTCGGGCTCTGTCGCTATACTCCCTTGCAGGTAAAAAATTAACTGGCCACCACTGCACCTAACAGTCAAAACTCACAGGTAGCTCACTTGTTTATGTGATTTCTCAAGATGGGTCTAGAAATCTGAGTAAGGCAAACATGTCTTGTGCAGTAATTTCCTTTGATGTCATCATTCTGCGGATTACTATTTTTGAAACTTGAAAAATCCTTTTGCTGGGCACAGAATGTTGTCAAGTATGATTATGTGCACTGTGGGTGTGACTAACTTCACTTTACAGATTTTAACCAATGTCCATGATTCACTTCTTTGTTTTGCTGTGTTCATGTTACTGGATTCTCGTTTAGCTTTACTGCATAATTGTGCAACTTTGGTAATGGGAGGGTGAGGCCAATCATTTTACTTAAATATAAATGTGACTTGCTTCCACTTGCCCTGAAGAAAGTGGCTAGCCTCTTGAAACCGGATGCACGCCCGAGGGCTGCTCTGTTGTAAGCGGATACAGAATTGTCAACGCGAAGCTCCCTCCATTTCCGTTTTCTCTTCCTGTAAACTGACAGTGACGCGTTCTTTCCCACTGCAACCAGAGCTGCCGCTAAAAGCTTTCGAGTGTAGCGCGGTAACCTGAGAAAATCCCTTCCTGCTGTCTCTGCTCGGCACGATTTCTATTATCTGCTCAGCTCTGCAAATATCGATTCCTCTGCTCTGTGCGACAGAAGCTCTGTGATAAAAAGGCTGCTGTGTTCTGTGACACACGACTTGGTTCCTTTCCCAATCAGGTAGAATCTATTGCGAGAAAACATAAGGAAATGTCTTTACTTCAGTTACGCATTGTACCGTAGTTTGAATTTTATGGTGAGTTAAAGAAAAACATGTTACAAAATGAACAGTAGAAATTAAGCCTTTCTTATAATTACTCAAATGCCACTCACCGTAATAAGGTAACTCGTTGGGATTTTACCGATTCCCCAGGATTTGGTGTTCTTTTCCAGGACTCCACGGAGAGGGTGAAAACAAACGGGGCCTCCTTATGTATATTAGCTGTACGATTCTGGCAGTAATTCCACTGGAGAGCACGCATCACTGTGCCAAATCTGGACGGCCAGACTCCACCACTATTCCCAAGTGACCCTGGGCGTCCTCATAGCACAGGACAATGCACCGCCTTCATTGCGCCTGTTTTTGGGTACAACGGGCGCAATGGAAAAATCCCGGCAGCACTTTCCTTAAATAACGACATCATTGTTATTTTACGAAAGTGCTGCTGAGAACCCTTCAAATTCAACACGCAAAGTAGCAGTTAATGTTTGCAAATGGGTATGTCTCCATAAGGATATTGATTACATTTACAAGCGCATTGAACCCTGTATCCACCTGCAAACTAGTACTATCTCATACACTGCACTTTAAAAAAGAAATAATGCTAAAATACAGCACAAAGGTAGTGCTAGCATCCAGGTGAGTGACAGGATTCAATGCAACCAGTGTCCCACCCATCCCACCCCCAAACACTAATGTTTGGCCACACACCTGCACTGGGACCGGCTTCCTGTGGTACTCCTCCACAATACCAGCACCAAAATGGTACCGTATATATGCGCCACTTTGACACACATTTAAAAGTGGAGGTGTGCCGCAATAATACCGTTCTTAAATGACAGGTAACAAATGGGGTGCATTATTCCGAAAGTGGGGCATTCATACCGACTTCTGAAGAATGCGCCACCTTCAGAATAGGTCTTAAGTACCGAAAAGGTTGTGAACGCTTTTTACGACCTTTTCAGTACTTAACACCCACATGAGAATCGGGCCTTCAGTCTGGCAGAGTTATGTCTAGATTATGAGTATGGTAACATCATGTCAGTCACCATTTTTGAAGTCGATGGGAATTTTGGAGGATTTAACAAGAGCCGTAATTCCTCCATGCTACATCCTCCAATATTTGGAGGAAAAGTGCCGGATTTACTGTCAGCATCATGCTGGAGGTCAATCCTCCTTTTGCCTCCAAAGTCAGAATGTGGTGATGTCCTAAAACTGCCATTCATTTTGTTAAAAAGTGGTGGTAATGGAATTACCAGAGAAACTTTACCGGACTGCAAACTCGTAACAAGGCCCATGGATTCAGAGGCGGTTGAACAGCACCACCCATTTCAATGCGATTGGTCAACACTGTTTATCAAAGGCCAATTCATGGTAGAGTGGGGCATTGGTGCATCAACGTTCCTGCCCCTTCCAGGCTGCACCGTGATGCTCGGCAGAATACCCCGTCATCTATGCTCACTCTGGGCTCTTGGGAATCCACAAGTCATCTCGTAGCAAGATATGGTGATGATTATGATTGCACTTCACAATATGTCTCTCGTATATTTTTTTGGAGCCATGCATCAGGTGCTCTTAGAGGTGAGTGGGGGGGTCGCCCTTTCTAAGTGCTTATCAAGGTCTTGTACGCATGCAATTCATTACAAACTGGGAATTCCTTCTGTAGGCTGTGTGCTTCCCGAATCTCTACAAGGGTGATCCTATTTCTTCATGTATGGAGTCCAGTTATACTGCACAATCCCATAAATGATCAGACAGTTCTAATGAAAATGTTTACTAATTGCAGCTGTTTTAAAGTGTTTTTTCAGTTGGTACTGTATGAAAGTGCAACACTCAATGCACTTTTCATTCGTTACTGAAGGACAGCCACAACGTCCTATACGCTGCTGGCCACTGTAATGCCACTGAAACAATGTCATTTAGAATTATATTGTCCATACATGCCATAGCATGACATGCCAACATGCCCAATATCATTTTTGAGATTCTCAGCCAGTTCTGCTTTTTCTTTGTATCCTGCGACTTGTAATTCTTATCTTACCACCATAAAACAAGGACCGCAATTCCCAGAATGCAAAGAAAAATGGTCCTTGCTGAGTATCTCTGATTGAGCTGCGTATTAGCCTGAATGGTTCTCTTTCCAAAGCACACCATACAGCCAGCATTTAAAAGCAAATGTTATCGGAGACTACCCGCAATCAGTGACATTGCTAATAATGTTTTATTGAGAGGAAGGGATCATTCAGCAGGGGTTGAGTTTAATGCTTATGGATGGAATGTTGTACATGCATTAGTGTCCCACGGGCCACAGGCCTCTGTGGTGTTTTGATTTTCAAATGTATGCAGCTCTGCACCGATTACATTGTGTTCCTTAATTCAAAGTGCTCACCCTCTATAAGGACACAAACATAAGGCAATTAAATGTGTTAATAATGACGTCATATCGGCATTCCTACTATCAGTGTCTTGACATTCATGGATGCTTTTTGTCCATTCCTTAATCTTGTCATGAGCTTGGTTGACAATGTTGTATAACATCGAATGTGAAAGCCTGCCAATCCCAGTGCAACACGATCCGATGTGTTACTTATCTTAAATGTATTGTAATCTTTATTAATGAACGCTAGACATCATGAACAAGGGTTTTTCATAATTATTTCCAGTAGAATCAGGGTCTTCAATTCAAACATTTTCATATTTAGGGTTGTGACAACTTTAGGCCCAAATGATAATCTGCTGCTGCAAAAAAAAAAAAAAATTACAACGGAAATGTCTTTTGGAGTGAGAGAGTGGACATTCACAAAATCCTGCTTCCTTTTGGACTGCGTGTCTTACTGGCTGGCATGTTGAAAATGGTGCCTCAATAAACTGCGGGAAGCAAATAACTCATTGTGGAGGGCTAGGCCTGATTGATATGGCTTGATCTTGTTGTAAGAGGGGAGATGGGGAAGAGGGCTAATCTGGGGCAACCAGGGTGGGCATTTAGGAATGTCACTCTTAATTGTTGAATTTTATAAAACATAAACAAGGAGAATATGTAAGAGGGTAGAATAAAGGAATTGATTTCCCTCATTAATACTCCATTTTGTGTGAACGGACCCATATATAATAACTGTCTAGTTTCCCTACAGAAAAAAAAAAATACGTTTTCCTAGTTCAGATGGAAGACAATTCCTTAGGTAGCAGTGATGTGCCGCTAATCTAAAAGGGGAAGGCAGAAGAAACTACAATACCTTCCCTCTCTACCAAAACTCAATTTGAGTAACATTTGGTGATAATAAATGTCAACTGCGGTATGAAAATGGGCGTGTGCAGGCCCTCGTTGTCCATACAAAATCAGAACTAATACAAAGGTTTACAACATGTAGAGAGTATCACTCTCAATAGGTTTACAACATACTCCTAGCATATGTATTCTCAGTAAACATCTGTTTACAACATGTTGTATTTTCCATAATACATATATCACTGTATGATCTGATATGTAATACATTAGTTTTTCCCCAGTGCATAGGTTAATGTACACCTTTATTATCATCTGTACATCAGTGTTGATCTTGTGCCAACATGTGTTTCGACTGTGCTCTAGGTCTTTATCAAGGCTGGTCCAATAGCCATGTGTGTCATAGAATATGCATTTACCATCAATGATAATGAGCTTGAAACAATCCCATATATAAGGTAAGTGATGATATCTCTCATAGACTGGTCGGTCTAAATGCTAATGCTCTGTGGAGGCTTATAGCGCTATCTCCTCCTCCATTTATGGTTTGGTTTAATCATCAATCCCATATAGGGCATTCTGCAATATATCATTCTTCTTAGGTTAGGTGATTGTAGTCATAGTAATATCCATAAGGGTATTGTTGATAGCTTCTGCACATGACACTTGATTCAACCCTTTACAAGCCCCACCTAAGGACTGCACAATGGTTACATTTCTCAGAAATATGTGAATGAAGCATTCTCCTTTTGTGCCTGCTTTAAGTTTGTTGATGTTTTCATTCTTGAACACATACCCGGAGAGTCCTCTCGAATTAGGCTCTTGCTTCCTCTGAGCTTTATTGGAACCTGATCTTTACAAGCAGTGGAGATTACATTACATTATTCGTCTGATCTATATTATCAACAGTAAACTATACAAAGTCTCCATCCGCATTAATTGCGGAAGCAGTGGGGACTTGTACTCCTGATTCTTCAGATATCAGAATTGGGGTAGCGTTAAGCACGCTCAGATTTGAACCAACCATAGAAGGGAGAATGGGCATTGATAAGAAGTAGATTTAAATTGCTTATGTTTTTCCAAACCTTCTAATTTGATATTCATTGCAGCGAGAATTAGAGTGTGTGCCTTGACTTCATCCCAGATGCTGTCATAAAGATTAACAAAAGAGCTTAGGACCATGATAAGTGCTGACATCGTAGGTGAGGTAAGGCAGATTTGATTGTGGGATGTTTTTACCCATGCAGCCAAGCCCAACCATAAAACTGTTCAGTACTGGCATGGAAAACATCATGATGGCCAGAACTCCCCAGAGAGTGCACAGGGAAAACATGAAGAATAGGCTGCCACCCATTTTTGCCTATGTTGTGAGCACAGGAGGGCACTGCCTAAAACCACCATTGGGCTACACACACAGTAGCCTGAAACCATTGGGAATGGCAATGCTGATTGCCAAAAGCAACCCAGAACTGTGGGGAATTCATTTTCTTAATGTCAAAAATGGATGCAGTACTGGTGCTCATCACTATCAGAAAGCCGGCATTTTAAAACCACCAGACTTTTGTGTAAAACTGAACAAATGAACCGAAACCAGGCCAAGGAAAGACTTGCTAAGAGGTGGATACAATGTAAAACTATATTCTGAAATGACTTGAAGGAAGTAATTATTAATGTATATATAAAAAATAGCTGCTTGTAAGTTGGATTTGAATGTAGAAAACTGGGAACTAAAGTGACATTTAGTTGAATTCTGCCTGACAACTACCCCCGACAGGAGAAACCTGCTCAGCCACTCTTCCCAGGCCGGGCTGCATCCTGCTGCCCCCACCAAAAGGAGATGACACCTCTCTGATTGGGTTAGGGGAGGAGCACCTGGGGACTGCAGGAAGTTGAACAAAGCCTTCTCCTGGACTCAGGCAAATGTTATATTGGGGGGGCCGTAAAATGGCTTCCTCTTGGGAGAAACTGGGAGGGGCAGTGCTTCTGCTAGCAAACTGAGCTTGGGGGAAGTGGATAAACCAGTTATTCCACCATGTGATGTGGGAAGCCACACCCCTTTTTGACCAGGGAATAATTTTAAAAAGATAGATAACTCATAGTGCGGACTGGTCAAAATTATATACGTAATATCATTATTCTTGTGATTTTTCTGTGCACGTTTTAAGAGGTGTTAGGACCCTGTGGTGTATTCTGGGGGTTGCTAGCAGAAAATAGGGTCTTACTCCAAATGTCTGCATGTTAAAAATCTGATACTTCATCAATTAATGTCCATACTCCTTGCGCATATTTGTGTAATTTTTGGTAAATGTCCGATATTGGTAAACCGACCAAAAAGTGCAAAATGATGTCATTTCTGAATCCCAGCTCGGAGGAACATGGGGCTTGAACAGAGACCTGTCTTAATTCATCTGTAATATGTACATGTAATGTCAACCACTTGTGTATCTGGGAAATGTGTGTTTGGATCAAATATAGATTTGTGTGCAATTTGACAGGGGAAGGATCCTCGGACCATAAAACCTACAGCATCACTCTGACTCACATTTCCTTCCCCCAATCAAGGGAGAGAGGAGGAATTGGCCAATGATAAGTGAGAGGGGCAGGTTTAGTTATGACCAACGCACACACCCACTTTCTAAAGACATAAAAAGGACCACTGAAAGACAGGCAGGACATTCACTTTCCACTTTCTTGCAGGACGCTTTGCCGGGAGACTTCAGACTTCACATCCAGAGATCCAGACCTCAAATCCATCAATCTCTAGAACCTGTAGCAGAAATTAACTCCAGAATTGGTAGCAGAGAGGCCTGAATCCACAAGCTGAATCCTCTGCATCAGGCCTCAAAACCAACCAAACTATTCAACAGCCAGGCAAGCTGTTTGAATTCTTTGCCAAGACCATTTGCAAGAACCTGTAGCAGTATCCAGAAAGCAGTGCTGTATTCGGAACCAGAGAGAACCACATACCAGACCGTTGTGAGCAGAACCGGTGCTTGACAGACCCAGAGAGCAGAGCTGACCCAGATAGCCGGGACTTCAGAACCACCCGCCGGAAGTCCCGTCCAACCTGACCAGACCTTGACGGCTTATTTCAAAAATATAGTGTGAGTACTCACTGTGCCAAAACCAATCTCTTAGTTTAAAATAATCTGATCCAAACTATTTTAGCCTATTAGAACTGCCTCCTAGAATCGTGTCATTCTGTCCTTTTTAAAACTGAAAACTGTCATCTATCATTCTGAGCTTTAAAATTTTAAATCCGAAAAACTACCTTGACTAAATCGGCCGTATCTCCGGAACCGTTTGTGCTAGGAGCGAAATTTAACTTTTATCTTAAAGCTAAGATTCTAGGCTTTCCAACGAACCTAGAACCGACTTATAGGGCCTCCGTAATTACGCTCGACGCACACGATTAAATTTGCAGCAATTTGACATTTTGCACAATTTCAGCCACGTGTAAAAATAAGCAGCTCCTTGCTTTCCTTTGCTAAAATTCGTTTTAACCTGCTAGTTACTCATAGAGAATTGCTAAAGTGACCCTGAACTAATATAAACTAGATATCACCCACCCTGAACCCCCTATAGGGAATTAAAAGCCTTTTTAGCACATTTCTCACTTCATTGTCATCACATTCAAAGCATTTTGGGCCTGTGTTTTAAAATCATACCTGTTTTTCTCTAAGCTTGCTAGGGGGGAACTGCGTTTCATATTGCATTTTGTTGGGATTCTTGAAGACTGTGTGCTCTCCTTCCATTTCTTACATTGCATAGGAGGTGGGGTGAATTACCAGAGAAAAAGTGATTATATTATCTTTTGCTAAAATCATATCAAGTTTATTTTCTGTACTGCATTTTCATTCATAATTGCATTGTCCTTGAAGCCATAAAAGCACTCTCAGCTACTTTATCATCTCTATATCAACTCCTAAGCCATTAAACAGAGTGTACCACTGTAACATTATCCATTGTTGATAACTATCATCTTCACAAGTGTGCTATCAAACATTAATTTATTATAAAAGTTTGATATACATATATATATATATATATCTTGTTTAATTTTCTAAAAAATAAAACTTTTAAATTTGCAAAACAAGCCTACTTCTTGGCTCAGTGGGGTCAAGGGGGATTCTAAGAGAGGGATGTTATACAAGGGTTCATCATCCAGATTATAACTTGCCATAAAAATATATAAATAAGGGCTTCCCTTGGGCATCCCAGACAAGGCACTGACTTAGTGGGATTGCTTGATTGGAGTCACTTACATGATCATCGGCCTCCCTCAAATTATGATGAATCCCACCTTCCTCTTGGAGGTCTTCTCCTTCCCCAAGCCTAGACAGGGAGTCTACAATCGAGCACTGATCAATTAAATTGGTTAGTTCAGTTGGAGAACCAACACAGGACTCATCACAGGTTTATTGCACTATATTTTAAATATTACATTCCTCATTAACAACTAAAACAGAGTCTTCATATTCAATTATACCTACGTCATTCACAATATTCACGTTAATCATTTGAGAGTGGTCAAGCATAGCTGTTCCTCTAGTCTTTGCTACAGTTCTGGTTCCTGTGCTTGTGTCTGTAGTTTTAAAGTCAGTTATCTTCTGACCCTCAATTGATGACATTATAGGATGCGCTGAATGATTGCCAGCTGAAAATGTCATGCCAGTAGAGACTTTCCTGCCCCCTTTGAAACTCACAATAAAGGGTTGGTCCAGCGGTACCATTACAGATTCATCCAGTAAGTTCGATATGTCCACAGGACTGGTTAAGGTTCATCAATTGTCTCCTAAATTATGCATTAAAGCAGCAACAATTTCAGCTTCTTGTTCAATAGTGTAACTGATTTTGGGACTGCAATTGGCAATTGAGAAAGCCTTCCTTTGTGTTGTTGAGCACGATTGGCCTCGTAGTCCGAGGCCATGATTTGCCCCAATGAATCTAAGGTGAAGGACTTCTTCTTGCATCAAACCATCTTCTCTTAGACGGGTAGAGGTTTGTTTCCCACCGGAAAAAGTAGTGGTTGCGTGAGGAATTTTTCATTTGTGGTTAGGATGATAACTTCCTCACTGTTCTTCAACCTCTCCCCCAGTGCCTGAAGTTGACGAGAAATAAAAGACGCACTAACCATCAAAGAAGCCACCAATTCATACATCTCATTACCAAACACATCAGAATTTGCATTTGCATCTGTCAATGCTCTAGTGGGAGGAGCCAAGGGTAGTCACATGCGTTGTCCTGTTACCACCTCATCAGGCATTAAATGATGCTCAGACCCGGGTTGAATGCGCAATGCAAACAGAGCTAAGGGGAAAGAATGCAGCCATCCCTTTTCTAAAGCGGATTTTATCTTTGCTATCTTTTATTTGAGAAGGCCATTGAGGCGCTCATACAACCGTTCACTTGCAGGTGATAGGCACAGGAGAATGTGTGCTGTATCCCCAGTAGGGTTGTGATATCCTCAAAAGTCTCATTCACAAAATTAGGTCCATTGTTCAACCACAGGACCTCGCACACACCCCTCATCATGGGAACACCTCTCTAACAAGGAATTGTGCAGCGCTGAGGGCATCAGCGTGTGAAAAGGGACACATTTCGATCCATCATGAGAATGGCCACACAACCAGTATCATGTAGCTGTAGCCATGGCACACCTGGATCATATTGACGTAGTCGATGTGGAGATATTGGAAAGGCACAATGGCTGAGGAATGACTTCCCTCACTACACTCAACGTATGTCTTGCAGTACATTTTTTACAGGTGACAGAATTTTCCAGGAACGTAGTTATATGCTCTGCCATGTTAGGACATAACCAATCTTCCCCAATGTGAGCAGCAAGCACTTCTATAACCATGATAATGCAGTTGCTTTCTTGTCACCACAGAGCATCCGTGGGAGATGTTGACCACCCCCTTCTTACCAATAGGTCCTTCTCTTCTTTTGGATCCCTTCCAGAAACTTCATTATCTTCATGGCTGGTAACGTATTATACCCTTCCCTTATAATCATTTTGCGTACACAAATATGTGTGCTTAATGAGGTCTAGAAATCTGTTATTCCTGGCAAATATGCTGCACGCTTTGCTTCCATGTCTGCTGCTTTGTTGGCCTGGGTGACTATGTCCTCACCCCTTGTGTGGATCTGGCACTTTACGACCGCTCTTGCTGCTGGAAGTTTGGGTGCATCTATGTTCTGACCCATTAGAGGTGTGTGCTGCTCCAATGTGCCGTCAGTATGTCTAAAGCCCCTTCTCTGCCATCGTAACAGCCACAGTGTATTGTAGATGTCACACAGGCTGAATCTGAATACTCTGTCATTTGTTGCTCTCTGCACACTTCAGATGCCCTTATGAGAGCCACTAATTCTGCTGATTGTGCCAAAAAATGTGAAGGCTATCTCACACTGGAAATTACTTCTGCTATACCTTGTGCTTTGAGTCTCACCACTGCCGTCCCTCTGTGTCTTCCCCCTGTTGTCTGGTCTATTGATGATGTCCCGTCAATATAAAGCACTCCTCCCCCTCAAGTGGCCTTCCCCCCACCTTGGGAAGGTCATCATAATGTTCTGTGTATGTAGTACAGTTGTGTACAATGTCTACCTCTTCTTCTGGCTCAGCTAAAATGTCACTGGATTGACAGTTCTGCACCTCACTACTGTGATCCCTGGGGTCAAGATGATTACCTCATATCCAGAAGCTTGCTGTGTGATTAACATATTCGTGGGTCTTTTGGGAATTGCAAAGAGGGCATGCTCCACATAAAGTGTGGTGCTGTACCCCATGGTAATACTCGCTGACATCTCTATCACAAATGCGGCAGCATCCAGAGCTTGCTCACTAGGGTAATGTCTGTACATTACTGGGTCTAAACGTCAGCTATAATAAACAAATAGCTCCAGCCCTAGGACAGTCTTCTCTGTGAGTACCACAGTCCTCACTACTCCATTGAAGTATGAGAACAAATAGAATTTGTTGTGATAGTCTGCGATCCCTAGTACTGGAGCTGTGCATATTGCTTTCTCAGCTCTTTGAATACTTCAATCATTTCATATATCTATACCAATTTACCATTCCCTCTCTGTGCCTCCCTACGCCCACTCAGCAAGGGTCTCGCGTTTGTGCTATAATCAAACACCCAAGCTGTGCAATAAATTCAAAGGCCCAGAAACCACAGCATTTCTCTCACTGTCTTTGACGTCAGCATTCTACTGATCACCTCAGCTCGTTCTGGAGTCACTTTTCACCTTTCTTGTAATATCACCTGTCCTACATATAGCACTTCCCTTAGGCAATATTGTAATTTTGCATTGTCCGCCTTGTAACGTTTCTCTGTCAATACGGTCAACAAATACATTGAGTCATTTTGACACTGTTTTTCTGATTAACTATAGATTAAAATGTCATCCACGTATTGTATGACTGTTCTCACTATTTGTATGTTGCCTAAATCCATCTGAAGGACCCTATTAAATATGGAAGGTGACTCACAGTACCCTTTTGGGAGTCTCGTGTGTTTCCACTTCTGGTTTCTATATAGGCAGAAAATTAAGTCCTGGGGCTCTTCATGAAGTGGTATAGAAAAGAAGGTCTTCTTCAAATGTATTACCGTGAAGTGCAAAGCTTCCATTGGGATTCTGCACAAGATTGTTGCTGGATCAGAACTAAAAGAAATTCTTCTTCAACAATTTGTTTCAAAGGGAGCAAATCCTGAATGAAATGCCATGATCCCCCCATTGGCTTCTTCACCGGATACACTGTGGCGTTGCACTGTGATTCTGAAGGCAACAGAATGCCTGCTTCACTAATATGTCAATAATTTCATAGATGCCCTCATCTGCTTCCCTCGATAAGGGATACCATGTGGCCCTTGATAAAATATCTCCTTGTGTAAGCTTTATCTTCACTGCTCCTATCCCTTTTAGCAGACCCATGTCATAGGGACTATTAGACCATAAATCACTGGGTACCTGCCCTAGGTCTTCCTCAAGGAATGGTGGTGGTGTTTTTTTCCGTAACACAGCCATTCTCTGCGGCACTTCCCCATAATGTATTTCCACCCAATGTGTAATGCTTATGTCAAACACTACCTTGTTAACTGATCGGTCATCTTGGAATTACTCCTCATCTGTCATGTCAGTCAAACTGTATCCTTCCCCCATTGCAACTACAGTTCTCCATGATCGTCCTGTATCGTCAGTTCCATGCAGTACTATCCTCTCGTCCCTTATTATAGCTGCCTCAAGTTTTATTGGGATCACTTTTCTTTTTTTCTCATCTAAAGGTACCTCTTATCTGAATAGGAATTAATTTGGTATGCATAACAGTCCACCCCGTATCCCTGGAAGCCATGCGATTAATACTTCTACCCCATATGAAAACAGTTCAACGTCTACTGGGACCCCCTTTTGAAGCATTAGGCTGAAGAAATCTTGGATGAGATCCCTCACATTTATTTAATGGATCCCTGGTGTTGAGCACACTATCCCTTGGCCTGTGAATGAAATGATAATATTAAGTCAGTTTATCATGTCTCTACCCATTATATTTACCGGTGTCTGCCAAGAATATAACAGTGGCATCATCAGGTTGTGTTCTCTCAGTGAAAGTGGCAATTCGTCAGTAAAAGGAACCAAATCTGTAGCCCCAGAGAATCCATGCACATTCATGGCAATACCTGACATTGTGTATCTCCCCTCTTGTATGCAAGACCTAGTCACCCATATCTGGGAGAAAGGAAAATGCATTGCCCTCTGCAACAGTAGCCCCTCCCAGCTTTCACATGGGAGCCGACATTGTGAAGCCTGCATGTGTCGTGGTTATCATGTTCTGCTGAACTGGTGCCTATTGTACTGATTGAAATTGCTGCATGGGTCCCTGCATCTGTCATGCATATGTCATGGGCTGATATGGCTGCACTTGTGTGTCTTGCATATGCATCTGTTGTGGTGTGTAAATCTGTGCTTGCGTGTGATCTTGGGAATAATAGTCAGTCTGCTCTGTCTAGTATGTGGGCTGTTGCTGTATCCCCCCATTCTGAGATATTCTGTTCTTGTATCTACAAAGTCACGAGATATGGCCCATTTGTCCACACAGTCAGCATTGTGCGGGGCTCCCATCTGTCTTTAATGTCTCCCAGGAAAACCTCCAGCATTCTGCTGCATTGGGTATCTGAACCCTCTTCCCCGAGATATCCCTCTTCATCCTCTCATATTCATATTCCCTCATCCCGCAAAACCTCCCCCTGCCATCTGTGGTTGGTTATGCACTTGTTGAGCAACTACTCCTTCCCTGCTCATCAACATCGTCCCTTCCATTCTATACTTAGATGATTTCTTCTGCACTACTTTGCTTCTTCTTGTTTCTCTCCTCCTGCTTCTTTCTCACATTCTTTTGCATTAGCCTGCATTATTGCACTATGGTTAGCTAGATTTCTAACCAAGGCTGAGCCTCCACTCCCACTTGTTTCTTGAGATGCTTATGCACTTTTTCAGGTAACCCCTGATAAAATGTGTGATAAAATAACCCCAATGATTTGTCCCACAGTTCTCTCGTCTCAAGACCTCATCTCTCATGAATCTGATGAATGCATTGAAGTGGGTCTTCATCCTCACGCATTTTGTGTGCCATGATCATGCTTATGTCCAACGTTTCTGGGTATTGCACCCTTAGAGCCTGTAATATGGCCGCTCAGCAGTTATTGAATGGCCCACCATCGTGTGCCTTTTTTGGTGCAGTTACTCTGGGATACCCTGCCATTTTCCATTCATCATCAGCTACCTCCCAAAAATGGCTGAGTGTAAACTCTTCATGTCCCTTACCAGTGTTGTTCCTGCTGTTAGTCTTTGATCCCATAAATCCACTTTCAAGCCCCCACAGTTAATGAAGGCAGCTGACATTATAGCTTGTCCTTGTCCATCTGCTGCCATGGTATGCACTGTGGTCGCCCCCCACCCTTTTCCAGCAATGGGAATTGTGCCATTATTATCCCTCCATACTGTCCTCCCATGCCTTTAGTGGTGGTGAACGCACTTGCCATCTCTGTCCTTGTCCATCCTGGCCGGGCCTTGAGCCTTTGTGCATATGGAGTGATATTGTTTACGCTCTGTAATCCACTCTCGGAATGTGGTATTGCCTTGCAATGTCTTCCCCTCTCCTGCCTGTATTTTCTTTGTCTCCCGATATTGTGTCTTTGTCTGGGCTTACTTCTCGGGAGCACTGAGAGTGTCTTCTCTCCTGCTCTTCTTCGCTCCCCTATGAATCCATGTCTGACCCGATGGTCCCAATGCTACTGTCACTGTACCCTTCTCTGTCTTCATCAAAGCTAGGTCTCCTTAATGTTGTGCCTGCCCGCTGTTTTCTCCGGGTTTGGTCTGCAACTTTTGTCTACCACCTTACAGAGGGTTCAGCACTACTGTCTGCCTGTGGGCCAACCGTACTGCTTCTCCTGCTCCTATAGAGTTTTCCGACCCTTCATAATATACCTTCCCCATCCTCATTATCTAGATGTGGCAAGTCCATCTTAATTTCTACCTCTTTCAAAGAGTGCTCTTCTCTGCTCTTGTTTCTATCTCACTCGCTTCTGCACTCCTCTCTGTCTGTCCGTCTGCATTCTTTAATTAGCTGCTTGACTTCTAATCTCATTTTCTCCTTCTTTATTTGCATTTTCTTTTCCCACTCTTCTTCTGCTTTTCTCCTTGCGATATCTTCTAGCTATCTCTGTCTTCTTTTCTCCCTCTCCTCCTTTCCTTGTGTAGTCTCTCACTTTCTTCCTTCTCTTCTCTTTCCTTTCTTTGTACTTCCTCCATTATCTCTGCCTATTATTTAGCTGCTTCCTCCGCATCTTTGTTACTCAGCAATTCCTTCCCTGCATGTGCTGTCTCACTGTTTTTCCGTCCAGTTTAAGCAATATCTGTCTGCCTATCCACTCATTTGATGCTATAAATTCTTGGCCTTCATAAGCCCTTTTTTCGCCAAGTCATTCTCTTTTAGCTTTGCTTCCATCTCGCTTTACTCCCTATATTCACTGCTATTGTCTCGTGCTGGTTTTCTCGCTTGCGTTACGCCAACCGGTGTGCTCTCGCCACTATACGCTGAAGGTGCGATAGTGGGATTGGTGTATCACGCCTCTGCTTTTAATTCCTTCATGGGGTTAAAATCTCTTGCTTCCTGATGTTGTCCCTATATTAGCTGTTTGAAGGGGAGAGTGGAGCCGAGGGTTGCTCGTCCTCCATGTCATGTTGGCTCAGTATCCCATGCCACTGAACTCAGTCCCCTTCCTTGGCCTGAAGCCTTTTGCATAATTCTAATATAGCGAATGTCGTACTCAATTTATTCTCCTTATAGGCTGCTTGCAGATAAGTGACCATTTGTTGCTGCACACATTTGGAAAACGTACGTCCTTTTGCCATGGTTTTGCCAACTTGTCCTCTGTGTTGCAAGTTCATTAGGTGCTATCCTTGCATATTTTGTCTTGATACCGTCGGAGGGACATGCACATATGCTGAAGAGGTGCAGCCCTTATTTTTGAAACCTGTATATAACACTTTATTAATACTTACTTGACATTGAATTCGGATTTTGACACATCCTTTGCAATGAATACAATATAACAGACATTTTCTAGCTGCTCCGGCTCACCATCAAAAGCTAAAATACAGGCTTGCTCCGTGCACCACCCCTCTTGCAGCTTCCTCCACCCTAAAGGCTCAAAATACAACTGTACTTGTACGTTTTTCATGCTGTGCCCAAATTGCACAACACTACATTTCAATTCACAATCAACAAACTACCCCTCAAGTTCCACCTCGTCCTATACACTTTAAGTCCTATTGAGCAACCTCACTGGTGTCGTCACCAATACCATAGAGGAAAGAAGTTTCAAAACTCAAGCTTTCAGCAGATGTGTCCACTTATGCCCTGCCCCAAACACAATTACAAACAAAACATAACATGGATATGGCCGCCTTCCTGTCTCTTAACAGGGAAATCCAATAAATCTTGTGGTGCCTTTATTATAGTGTTTCCTTATAGAAATGCACCTCCGTGAGGTAAACAGGAAACTCCCTTGCGCGATATAAGGTAGCTTCTTCCACTAACCAATATACCCAGGCAAACTCACAGGGAAAACATTATACCTTTTTATATATAATTTCACAGTTGTTATTTTTTTCTCCGCTGTAAGCTGAGCTGACTGTTTAAGCTGACTGCCTAATAAACAGATGTCTTTACTTCAAACAAAGTGTTCAATAAAAACACCAAAAGGACATTCCTTCCCCCAATTTGCCATATAGCTGAGTCCCTGCTTACACTCTGTGTTCCGCTGAGTTTTCTCGGACACCGACTCTCCCAAAACCTGCCACTCTGCCATCCAGTCTGATAGGCCTCCAACGAGAAGCAGACAGGAAGTTCTCTTCAAAGGTGGCTCCTGTCGGCCTCTTCTTTAGACACGTGTAATTGTAGGGATCAATTAACGCGGGTCGCCATGCAGCCCCTCGCTTTGTTGCGAAAAAAGCCTAGCGACCGTCCTCTGCTACCACTTTGTAAAGGTGGACGGGGTTCTCGATCACTCACCCCAATTATCATCAGAGAACACTTGGCCCATCATAAAACTCCCCACCAAGAAAACGGGAGACTCAGCCATTGGGCAATGTTATTTGTTATTAAATAATTGTATTTATTATTAGGGATCACACCAGAAAACCTAATATTCTCCACAGCTCTCGTCTTCTTAGCATGCGTCACCCAGTTTTATTCTGATGTGACATCACAAATTCTGGTTCCACCCCAAAAACATATCAGCCCATTACGTCGGTCAGTTTGGTTAGGCTCATTTAGAGAATATATAGGTTAGTTCTATGATTGGATAGCCATGTCTAGGACTCTCTCCTAAAACCACCCCTACTAATATCAGTCCACAATGTTGCAGGGTCGCAGAGAGATCCTTGGCCCTTGCAACAAATTATCCCCATTTGAAAGGTGAATCTGGATTCGTTGGAATGTGTCCTCCCATCCCTGGGTCCCTGGATGGTTACCAGGCTGGGTGTACATTTTCAAGGCAATGGGAATGAACATGTAAGTGCGCAATCTTCACTAATGATGTCATTCTCCGATCACCAAATCTTGTGAGAGTGCATTCAGTTGATTGTTTAGATGCAACACTTGTAGCTTCTTCTCCCTTGGTTCAACGGGAACGTCTTTCTTCATCTACTTTGGTTGAATGGGCATCGTCCTGTCCAGCTGGGTCACGTGTACTGAGAACACAAAATGAAAAGCCTCTCATCTGTAATCATGAGGAGTTTAGTCTGACTTTCTGCAGGTGGCTTATTGTCTTAGTAACTGGAACTTTTCTGTCTCCACTCGTCCTTGCTCACCTCTAGCTGCGGTGATCTTATCAGCTCTTCCATGTGTTCAAAGACCATCTCTCAGTTGCCATCCATTTCAGAGACCTGTAACTTCTATATCATTCCCTCTGGCTTCTCGATGTCAATAGCAGTCAAGCATGTGAAAGCGAAGTATATGAATTATTTGCACCTTGCAGCTTCAGTTTTGATGAAAGATATGAACACAACAATATGCACGTGTATCTGTCCTCTACATACACGATTCATAGGCATGTGCTTTGTACCTATTTGCAAAAAACGAATGCAGGTTCATGCAACTTCATCAATGGATGAACGTGTACTTCATGTAAAATGCTGCTACGTCATGATGTCATTGATGGTGTCATTGATTTCTAGCCTTGCAGTCAGTCGACTTGCTCGATCAATGCCATTTCCATATTGTCCAAGTCTTCTATTGGGTAGGGTCTGAACGGTTGTCTGAGCAAATAGTGTTTCCCACACCTGCGATACATTGACGTTCGTAGTGATGGGCCTAGAAGTGAGGCACATCTGTCATTTATTCGCCTTTGTCCTGAGGGTCGTGTGGGGGGCAAGAGGTTTAGATTTGGCCCCCCCATCTACAGGGCTATTAGATGGCACTTGCAACACCTGTAAACAGAAACTATTTCATTTTAGTACAGATAGGTAGAAATGGCATATGCGGAGGGACAAAAAGCATGTAGGTATTTGGCTATTTTCCCACCGATTGACTGCCCATGGCCATGCTAAACCCTATGGCCATTACCACCCAGTTTCTGCCCAATCCCGCCCAAAACACCTCCTCACGGGAACTCTTTGATCTCACTTTAATCAAGCCTTAACATCAAACCTTGCACTCAAAGTCCCTACTCGTGTTTTTCAAAGCAGTTTTCTTAGAGTAAATGACTTAATTGTAGCTGTAAATATGCTACTGGTGTAATAGAAAGGTATTAACCAGGTCTGCCTTGAGCCACTTGATATAAAAGCACTAGGTGTGTCCTTCACTGAAATCCTGTTAAAAACAAGCATTGCAAAGCCAACAGTTTTGGCTTGTGTATTAGTATTAGGCATTTACCAGGCAGTGCTATTAGATGCCCAGGTGATTGCACCATTTTGCACCACTATTATAAATGGCCAGTTAAAACCACTATGGCAGTGCCTGACAAGAACCTTTACCATGTCTACACAGCAGAGAAGCCCAAATGATTGGCATTGCCAATGCTTGTTTTCAAATTGTAAACATACAAACAGGCTAATGCTTAAATGCGTTTTTTCAGGTAATATTTTACAAGGCCAGGTTTCTCTAATTGTTACGTCTGAAATGGATTGTTCAATTCAGTTCTGAATTGTGTTTTGCATTTAGGGACTCAGGGGGTCATTACGAGTTTGGGTCCGGTCTGACAGAATGGGGATTTACCGGGTGATTCCCACCTTGGAGGACTGTAGACCATTCCCCATTCATATTTGAGCCCGCATAGGGCTCAATGGGAATGGGGAAGGCGCTAATTATGGGCTAGCAAATAGCGGGCCCGTTATAAGCACCCTGGTCCCTTAACGGGACCCGCAAAGGACGTGTGGTCAGATCACACGTCCTTTGCGGGTCCCGCTAAGGGACCTCGGAATTGGGCAGTAAGGGTTTACCGGCACCGGCATCATTACCGGTGACCGTTAACCCTTACCGCCCAACTCGGAATGAGGCCCATAGTTCTTCTTTTATAATTGTCGCAGGGTTACAAAGAGATAAGCAGGAATGGGTGGGATACCCAAACTTGATGTGGAGCAGCTAGGGAGCTCTACACGTTAGTTATTTCTATGTAATTGATTTAGGAATTCATTGATCTAATTTGTTTTCAAAATAATAAAGCTGCATACTGCATATTCACATTTGCTTCTGAGAAAATGATTACCTAATAATGCTTCATACTTTAAATTCCATGTTTAAATGGGTAAAGTAAATATTAATGCCATTTTTACTTGTGGGTAGTTCAAATACCTTTATCTATCAAGGAGAAAATGCTGATTGTTCGGCAAGATGTTGAGGTAGACTTAGGCTGCTTTTCTGGCCCACTCTGACTATGAATGGGTTTCCATTTCTTGCATCCCTATAGGTAATTGCACTGTATTTTTAAAGTGGTGACAGTGATGGCTAAAACATATAATTAATATGAAGATCTGTTTTATATTTGTGCCCAAAAAATACACAGCATTGCAGGTGTTGTGTAATGACCTTCCCTTTATTTCTTTGCTTGTGTAATCTCCCTTCCAAGCACCCAGTTTTCCACGCCTGCTACACTACTTCCTGTTTACCTCTGTCATCTTTTGTTAACACTGTCCTTATCCAAATAACGATGTGGATAAAGTGTCAGAGCCAAGATTTGTTGCAAGGGAAAGGTGCTCTCCCTTTCCCCCTCCTCTCCATCCTGTTGTGCACTCTCTGCCCTCCTCATGAGCTTCGTTTCAAAATTATAAAGTGCAAACACTGCATAGAAATCTAGGTGGACCAGTGTTTCACTCATTGTTTTTACTTCATAATGAAAATAATCATGAATTCGTCCTGCAGTGCGGGCATTTAACATGGACTACTATCAAATCTGCAGCTTATTGCACATTTGCTCATGTTTATATGAGCCGTAATGTAAATGGATGGCGTAAAAGTCTTGACTTTGCTTCTAAAACCTTACATTCACACCACAGCTCATTTTCAGTCATTTGTATGGAGGAGAGGTCGGACGGAATGCACCTGGTTTTTCTGCTGCCTCCCTTCCTCTCCACCATACAACTGCTTCAGCATTTGCACTGGTTTGCATCTCGTGCATGGTTTAATTATAAGTGAATTGTGAATACTGCTTACCATGCATACATGTTAGGCAGTGTTCACAATTTAAATTATACCCTGTCCGATATGCGAGGATGACAGGCTTTAATTAGCCCAGCAGTATTTACTCACTTTGCACAGTGGAGTTCAAAAGTGCAGGGCAAAATGTGGCGTGCACATGTGTATGCTGTCTTTTGCCCTGCACTTTTGCACTCCGCTGTGCAAATTATGAACATTTGGCTCCGGGGAGCTGCTTAGTTGTATGTCAACACCCAATGGCTCTCCATTGCCACAATTCAGTTTTTAATACAATGAGCGCCTTTGCGTCTACAGGAATCCAAAGCTTTGTCCCCTGCATGATAATCATAATCTGGCATGAGTTCATTTGTTTTTGGCAGGTGATGCAGATGGGGGAAAAAGAAAATTTAATTTTGCTCTGTGCCCTTGCTCTGACTGACAAAAAGATGAAAACATCCCTTTAGTGCTAAATCAGGTGTTCAAGTTGCGTAAACAGTTTTGTAAGTTTTTTGCACATGCTTTAACACTAAAGGAACCTCAAAAAAGATGCCACAAGAATTCTCAATGTATGCTCGTACAACCCTATTTTTTTCATTCGAGAACTTCCTTGCAAAGCTTTCAATTTTACGATTACAGTGAATGATACATCGATTTTGCAGTCTGGTAGATAACTCGAATGCCTTCCAAATGGCATTTTTCAATTTAATGGTGTAATTGAATACATTACGAAAGATTTTGTCCCCGTTCTGTTCAACATTAATGTTTGCTGGATACTACAGGCCTACTAGTATGACACACATTACTCTGCACCACTCTAAATTATAAATTCCAGCTGTCATCACAAAGATAAATGACTCAGGTGTTGTGATGAGATGTAGGGAATAATTCACAGAACTGTTTTATAATGGCAAAACCCCATTGGAAAATGCTATGTGAATAAGGGTCTTAGTGTCAAAACCCATATATTTGTACCAATACAGAAATAATTGTGCATGGTAATGGATTATAATCAATCATTTGAATGGTCAAAGCTTAGGCTTAGTGTTAATTCAACCTAAAATAATTAGGAAATGGGAAATATGGGCCAAATACAATGCTATATCATCTGAATACCTAAATGTTAACAGGGAACGCTAATGGAATATGTTGTAGACTGTGAATCCATAGAAGACACTGACAAGTTCGTTTTATTGAGCTCCGAAAATATGTGGAAGCGTTCAAGTAAGCACAGACAAGCTCTCCTCTTCTTTCAGTGCTTCTGTGCTATTTTGTAGGGATTTCCTGCATAGAGTGGGGCACACATTGGGAAATCCCCCCTACATTTGCCTGCTCTGCACTTTGATGCTGGTTCTATGGCTGTATTATTTAGAAAAAGAAAGAGAAGGTCATAGGGATCCCAATTCATTCGGCATGATGAAGTATATGACGGAGTCCCAGAAAATGCCTGGAATTCATTGCCTTATAGGCAGTATCCTGCCTGAACCTTGGAAGAAGTCAGAGACGGCTCCTTCTGATGGATTTACTGTAATGTAGAAAATTAGAGCTTAAATGGAGATTAAAGCATCCACATAAGACATTTGTTTTCTATCCCTAACACTAACTTTCACTTTTATAACGAGTTGGTCAATGCCTGTCTGGATACCCTTCATCATTTCTCTAACAACATTCTCTCACCTGATGCCTTTAGAATGTCCCAACTTACAAATCACTCAACTTTGCGACCTCTAATATTTACTCAGCACTTAAAACCAGTTATATACCACAATCCGTTTGTCAGCTATGGCAAAGGGAGTTTGGTTTAGCCCTTGATGAATACTCATGGTCCTCAATCTTCTCTAAAGTCAAACACATTTCAGTTGCTGCCGACATCACACAACACTTTTTCTTTTTCATTCACAGGGCCTTCCTTACTCGTGTCAAATTCACCAAATCTAATATTGGTCTAAAGGATAATTGTTGGTTGGACCTGTGGTTTTGCACCAACCTCGTATGAACATATGTTTTTCAGTTGTCCTTTTGTTTTTTTTCATTTTGACAAGACATCTGGAAATATATTAAACTTATCTTCAAGACTGATGTTCTACTTTCTTTTATGAATATTGTTTTAGGTACCCTTGCTATTTACTGTTATGACACACAATCTTCGAACGATAAAACTCTATGATCTTTTTATAAGCATTGCTTTAAAATGTATCACTACTAATTGGAAGAACTCTCGTTCCCTAAGCTGCAGCGGTTGGTGAAATAATATTTGTCATAAACAGAGAATGGAACATTGTATGGCTAAAGTGCAAGACTCTATTCCCAAGTACAATGCTAAATGGGCTTTTTTCAGTCAATATTTAACAGTTTCACTGCTTCTACGCATGGTTCATGAACTTCATGAACTTATTGATGTATATTCCACACATCATCCTCTTCTTATTAGAGATCATGATATTGTTGACAAGATCTTTAGTTGTGGATTATCCCCTCCCTCTTACCCATTATTGTATTCTTTGTCCTCTGTGTCTATGTGTCCCCTGTACTTGTTTTTCTAAAATGTCCTACTCCTACTTAGCAGGTTAGAGTCAATTAGCTATGAACTTCCTCATGACTCGGTTTTATTCACAGGCTAATTATCTATGTAAGGACTGTTCACTATTGTTCAGCTGTTTTATCAGCTGTTATTTTATGATGTTATTATTCTAATAAAAACTGTTAAACAAAAAAAAGCATCCTCATACAATAAGCACCTGAAGAAAATTCGACTTCACCCACAATCATTGGAATGTGGAAAGGAATGGACAACTATATTGGGCAGATGCACACTGTAACTATACTTCACTCCAGATATTTAAATCAGTCATCTCTACGAGACATTCATTTTCAGTCCATATATCAGTGAATAATACACTGATACTGTAATTAGTGCTAAAAAAAGTGGCACTGCCATATTTTATGTTCTTTATGGATGCTTGTTGATTCCTTCTCTGTCATTCAGTCTTCTTTTAATTAAACATATCCCTTGTTAAAAATACAATTAAACCGTGATTGGCCATGGCAAAGAAAGTGTGCTTTAAAACATGAGTATTCATCTGACTAAATGCTTCCCCTGTAACTTGTTACTAACCTGTTATGATAATGATGGTATTTGTTGTTCATGTTTTGCCTCTATAAGACAAATCAAAAATTGACATGGCTTCATTGTAGAAAACGCCCCACCTGTGCAGTGGCCCCCTTTTCCATCACAGAAGGGGTCACATTTCCCTTCTGCTATACTGAAATCATGCCCGTTTTTTAAAGAACACGGATCCATGAGAGAGCATGCACTCGTTTGCATGTGGTCACGCCCCATGAACATGAGGAAAACATATTTAGCATGGCTTAGATAAACACATTATACCTATGGTCAATTTGGCTATGTGAGCTTGCCCCACTCCGGTAGTGGTTTGTCTCATACTACTCCACTCTGTGACAGGAGGGTTTTGCAGAGCCTCTGTGGGACACCTGTGAGGGAAAGGGGTGCAGTTGGGCACTGGCTAACTGAAAGCGGGCCCAGGCTTGACCCTCACAAAGCTGTCAGTGCAGCAGAGCAGAACAAATCCATGCTGACATGTTTGAGTGTGTCACATCTGCAGCAAGCATCATCAGGAATCGTGTGTGCTACTTCTGAGGACTGTTGATGCACTCTTCAGATGCACTTGTGCCTGCTCCTGTGCTCCTGTTGTTTCTGGTGCATCCCGGGACTTTGTTAATCCAGCCATTAAATTATTACTTTATGAGGTCTACAAATGGAGACAGTCCCAGGCACACTTACAAGGATAGGTAAATGTCTTCAAAGTAAATAGCCCTATTGTAGAATCTTTTGTAAGGCGGCTGTGCCCCTAGAATGCTATGCATCGTTCCTTTTGTCACGGAGGAATGTCATGTTTTTGTCAGGACGGATTTTTCGCTACTAATTCAAGCCTATTGATTCTAACCATACTCTTCGAGACCAGTGTAAGGCAAACCAATTCCAGTATTTTAAATGTGTTATCAGAAAGCAGTTAATGGTAATTTGGTGAATAATGATTTGCACCTGCATTTGCAGTGGATTCCTATGAAATCTGCCTGTGTTTTACATGTCCCAAAAGGTGAGTGGATTCCATAATAATCCAATGGTTTTCGGCCAGCATGGAAACACTTTTCCATGTCAACACTCAGAGTGTTACAACAAAGAAAAAACTTGAAGAGCAAAAAAGAAGTGTTTGACTAAGCGTAACACGTATATACCTGATTTAAGCACTTCTATTTTCTCTTCTCTGGATTGGGAAGTGATCCCACAAGAAAGGAAACACTTTAAGAGACATTTGTAGTAAGAACATCACAGCTGACGAGGAGGGGGAGAAGGCACAATCACGCTCAAGCGGTTTTCTGATGCTTGCCAATTACATCACAATCAAAATTCCCCAAAACACTCCTTTCTTTGTATTATTGTCTGTCCCTCCACTCATGTTTCCCTTTTTCCCAAAATCACACTTAATTCCTTGGTATGTAGACAATGAAAATGTTTTATGTTTGCACTCTTTCAAACCAATATCCTCTTCATTGTTTGTATGTCACATGTGTCTATGCTCAGAAGGACTTTTAGACTATTAGCATGTGTCTGTTCACTACACTGGGGCAGTGAGGGGACAGACATTCCCGAAGATAGGGGACAGACATCCTGAGATTAAGGTTCCAGTCAAAAGTGGACAATACGTTTAGGAAAGTATAATCTTCAGTTCCTATTGGATACAACAACAATGTTTAAACTAGGGCTGACACCAGATGGCAAATGATAGCAATGATAATCTTGTGACACCTCAAAGGCAACTATCATGCAGATATGCAGATGCTGTATATCTGCTCAAAGATGGACCAATTCTAGATGGAGGTTTTGAGATGATAACCAGGTACCAACTCAAGGAGTCACACAACTTAATTGTCCTAGGCATGGTTGAACAAATGGCATATCTATAATGTTGAGAGATAGTATGATACTGAGAATTTTCCTGGTGGGTAAGAAAGTAATATGGAGGTTGCTGAAGAGTGGAGTATGGTGATGACTAATATATGGGTAATATATGGGTAGCAGATATGTGTTGACTGGCCTCGCTGGAAAACAAATTGGTTCAGGAGATGGGAGTGTGAAGTTTGAGAAGATATGTAATGTTGTTTTTATTTTTGTATTATTTCTTTTAAGTGCTATTCTTGAAGGTCCGGGTTCTCAGTTTGGTGAGATATATTTTCTTTCATGTTCTAATTGTGCCCCCCTTTAACCCTGTTCTGCCACCTTTACCATTACCTTGTTCCTAACGTTCTGCCTTACCTTCCCCTTTCTTTATACCACAAATTACCACCAATGGTCCTACTGTTGGTGGTCATTACGGCTCGATTAGAAAGGTAATACAATTTACACGGCCATAGAAAATTCACTTTTTGCACTCAGACACTTTCGCTTGTAATCATTATATTTGCAAAGCTGTAGGAGCCCATCAACCAAGGATGAGCATGGTTCAAATTATCTGTTCTATTGGGTGTACCCTCCTCAGGGGGGTCTGCAACCATGTTTCCACTCACTGCACTTTTCACAGAGGAGATGTATCCATTTGCATATCAGTCTGGTCATACCTGCAAGGGCAGTTCAGTACCGAAATGCTAGGCAATTTTTAACTGTTGGGCCTTATCAGTGAGGTGAAGCTGAGTCAATGAGAGCCTATAACTGCATCTCCCCTTTGTTTTCTATTTCAAGCAGTGGAAATAGAAGATATGTGTAACATGTCCTGCTGCCGTGCAGCGCCTCCATGCCTCAATATGGCAGTGGAGCATGCTTTGAAGCTGTGTGTGAGATTCTGGGACACTAATTATTTTTTTTTGGGACTTCCCTGATGGAACCAAAGCACATAACAAGTGGGCCCAGTGAATTCCGAAGTTCCACAAGTGATTCATGAGGAAATCTAAGCACATGTGATGAGTTAAAATACCTGTTTCAACCAAACTAAATAGGTGTGATGTCCTTGCATTACCTCTTCCTTGTCTGACACTGAGCGGTGGGTTTCTGCTCTGGGACCCCCCTGTCAGATTTCCTTAAGGTACTCGGATTGAGAGAGCAACACCAAAGATCTGTACTTCTACTGTTTGTAACTTTTACGAGCTGCCTGTTGACTGTTGCAAGATTGTGGCATGTGAGTCTAAAGGCACTAAGCCCATCTCTTCTGTTAGCATTTGCATATGTATTTATTAGAATAACAGGGATGTTCTTTTTAAACAGAAATGACTTACAATAACAAATTATCAGTTGGTGAAGGCACTCCCACGAACTGTGCCTGTACAATAGCTCAACAATGAGAACAAAACAACCAGAACAATATTGCAAAGGTAAGATTAAGCTAAGGAGGCAGGTGTTTCCAACTAAAGAGGAGTACTATTTAAATATTACTTTATTAAGCATCACTGGAGGCAGTCATAGGATCAGGTAGGGAGGATACCTGAATTTAGGACAATTTACTTAGGACAATTGGGCAGAGGTATCAGATTGTTTATGGACAAAACATCACCATGACGGAGGGTTGTTAAAGAGTGTGGTGGCAGTACTCATTACCCTTAAACCAGGAGCAACATTACCGAGAGTGAAGCAGTACCCCATTTCTAAAGAGACAGATGAGGGAATATTTAACATAATCACTGCTTTACTACACCAGGACATTATAGTGCCCTTGGAATCCCTGTGTAATACAGCTATATAATCTGTGAAGAAATTAAAGGGGTCCAGTTGGAGGATGACTCAGGATTTACACCCTCTGAACAGCATTATGCAAGACGAGTTTCCGGTTCCCGCAAACCCTGTCACTATGCTATGTAACACGACTACCACAGCAACCCAATTTATTGTCATTGATTTAAAGGCTGGATTTTTTTATATTCCATTGCACCCGATTCCCATTACGTCACCACGTTCACCTATTGCGGAAAACTATTCCAGCACTCTAGGCTCCCCCTAGGGTACTCTGAGTCCCCTAGCATCTTCAATATAGTACTTCATGTTCACTTAGGAAACATACAAGTATACTGCATAATAATACAATATGTGGACAATTTATTGGTATGCAGTGCAAGTGAGAATCAGTGCAGGGAAGACTCTATTACATTTTTGAAATAGCTAGAAGACAAAGGGTACGAAGTGGACAGAGCAAAGTTGTAATATTGTCAACAGGGAGTGTTATACGTAGGACAGCTCATTTTCATTGATGGCAAACAAGTTACTACTCAGCCTGTAGCTGCAGTGTCTAGCACCTCACAGCTAGTCACTGTTAAACACATGCAACAATTCCTAGAGTTGTGTAAATATTGCAGAGCATGAATATTTAATTATATCACATACACAAGGCCACTATTACAAGGGCTAAAAGGATCACAGAAAGCAAGGAGCCCCATCACATGGATCAAAGAAATGGCCACCTGTTTCCAAGAAATCTCAGATGCTATTTGTACTGCCCCAGTTTTAGCATCCCCCCTATCACACACAGGAATTCTATCTATTTTCTCATTCAGATAGACAAATGATGATTGCAGTATTGACACAGAAAAGCACTATGGGCCGCAAGCCTATGCCTGATCACAGTGGGATGCTAGACTCAGTGATACAGGGCCAGTTCCCATGTGAACAAGGATTGGAAGCAGCTGCATTTGCCATTGAGGAATCAGCCACAATCATTATTGGACGCACAGGGACATTATATGTGGAGCACGCAATCTTTGCAATTCTCGAGAGGTCAAGATCCACACTGACTACACAAAGACATCAGGCTGAAAAATAATTGTATCTAGCCAAACCATTCACATTGTGAGCTGTAAGACAGTCTACCCAGTCATGTTTCTTATGGAACTGATCACTGAAGGTGATGAAATGCATGACTGTGTTACTTATGAGGGCCCCGAGGATGATATACATAAAGCGAGGAACTATGCTCTCGAGGATGGTGAAGTATACTTCATTGATGGTTAAGCAACCATTGACCAGGAGACGGACAAGAAGCACATGGGCCCAGCAGTCATACATCTAGTGGGTGGAGAATACGAGGTGTGTGTCCAAAAGAGATTGACCAACCATGCATTGCTCTTCCCTCACTGCAGAACTCATTGCCCTCATTTTAGCAGTCGCAGTATGCCAAGGAGGCCCAGTGACAATATATTCTGATTCAGCATGTGCCACCACCACCATGCATTCAGGTTTATTCCGATGGAAAAAGAGGGTTTCCGAGGGCAGATTAGTTCTGAGTACAACATGCTGCTAGACAGATTGATTTATGCTCTCTCGCGGCCTACACTTGTCACAGTCATCAAGTATGCCGCATATCCTAACAACACAGACCCAATTTCTCTTAGTATTGTGGCTTCAGGTGAAGCAGCCAAAATACGGCATACCCTGAAATAGCAAGTGTGCCGGTACAATTCGAAGTTCCATATACTGCAGTGCCAACCACCACACGGATTATAGAATTGCAAGGAGAGGCAACTGTCATGATCACTGCTTCCAAGGAGCCAGGACCAGCCCAACGTCCTTGGAAGCAGGCCCCTAATCCTAAGCCTAGGCACCAGCCGGTCCCTACTGGGACCTTTTGGACCTTGTCCTGGAAGCGCCGGGCTCATAATATGTGTGAAGATGCTTGGGTGGACTTACCTGCAGCAGACCATGCTGCTTACTTACCAGCTACATAGGAATCCTCTGTAAGCCTGAACTATTTTCTTACCTGGGTGGGGCAAGCTCCACGCCCTGGATACAACACTGGAACTCTTCTGGAACAGGAACTCTTTTCTTACCTAGGCGGGCCGTGGAGGAAGACGCCTCATCACTCCTAAGCTATTTAAACCACACCCGATTGATGAAGCGTGCTTCGCGTTATCCTGCATCTGCAGCAGTACGCTCACCGAGTCTGTTCCAGCTTTTCTTCCGATCCTGTACCTGCAAGAACAATACTTACCATTCCAGTATCCAGTCTTCAGCAGCGCCTGTAAAAGACAAGAAACAACAGGTTAGCACAACGACTTCACATGCAACGCATTCCTTACCTGGTCCATCGGCAGCGACCATTTCTTCACGCTGCACCTCCGCCTGTGGAGGCAAGAGCATAGTTATTTCTTACCGGCAATCCGCGAATTCCGGATGTTTTCAACACTGCAACCCAGCATCTGAAAGACAAAAGAAGAGACATTAGACAGGTATTTACTTACGCCCATCGCGCTCTCCGCAATAGAGCGCCTGCAACTACTCCGGCGTTTTCCATCACCTCTTCAGCACGAACTCATAGGTGTGAAGGAAAGAGACAGTTAAAGCGCTTGCATATACTCACGCATTTCCAAGCGCTTCTTTCCAAGGCTCTGGCTCCAGCTTTGGCTCTCTTCATACCATCTTCTAACGCTAGCGCCCTGCAAAACAAATAGAACAAAGCATTATTCCGAGCCCTGTTCAATACTTACGTGTCCACGCACCTAAAGACTATATGGACTAAAAGGTGTCCGGAAACTCACCGCTCGTGCTGTTAACGGCGGTTGCGATCCTCTGATGTTAAGAGGCCTACGTTTCACCCAGTGAAGGAACTGGCAACAGCACCCTGCACCAGACGCAGATGGAGAGCCCAGCATTCACCTATCTAAGGTGAGCACGTTACCCTGGGGGCTCTACGGAGAAGCTTAGACGAGAGAGAGAGAGAGAGAGAGAGAGAGAGAAGGACACTCAATTGCCCAGATCTTTAACCCCATATATTCTTTCATCTGCAGAAATCTCACCCTTCGAGTTCGACACACAGTGCGAAGAGGCTCAGCCCCAGAAGCCAATCGAATCCTGCACATCACTTTTCGAGTCACAGACTCCTTCCTGCCTAGACCAGCGCCTCCGTGGGAATCAGGTGAGCATTACAGAACGCGAAGCCCACCACAAAACTCCTACCCAGGCGCAATGGAAACCTCGGACACAGACCAACTGGCCCGGTTGCTTGGGGAACTAAGAGCAGAGGTTCATGCAGCTCATCAGGAAACAAACTCTTTGAGAAGAGAGCTGATAATATCCAAGGAGCGAACGGAGGACCTCGCTAGGCAATTACTACAAACACAGGCAGGACAGACTCCTTTGCCCGCTCCAGGAGTAAGTTACCCTTCAGCATCCTCAAATCCAGTGCAAATCAATCTACCCGGTAATGTGCCTTTGGCTCCACCCGAACGCTTTTCTGGTGACCCAAAGAAATTTGCAGTGTTTATCAACCAGTGCCGCCTACACTTCTTATGTCGCCCAGCTGCCTTTCCAACAGACCAGACCAAGGTGGCTTTCGTGCTTTCTTATCTCAGTGGCAGTGCCGCATATTGGTCGATCCCTTTGGTCACTCAGGATGATCCGGTCCTTCACGATTTTCAGGCCTTCCAGTCCAGCATGGAGAAACTGTTCGCAAGACATGCCAAGGGGCAGGCCTTGGACAATGAACTCCTTTCGTTACGACAGGGTAATCAAGACCTCCTGACTTATATTGCCTCATTCAATAGACTTATAGTGGAAACTCAATGGCCGGAGGATAAAAGAATAACGCTTTTCTACAGAGGCCTGCGTGGAGAGCTCAAGGACGTGTTAGCTCAAATTGTGAATCCTCCACAAGAATGCTCAGACTATATTGACTTAGTTGTCCAATTAGACCACCGATTACAGAACAGGAAGGCTGATCGTTCCAAATTTGATACCCGAGTATTTTCTAAACCACAGACCTCTACTAGGGGAGCCGACACCATGGACCCCATGCAATTAGGGGGCATGAAAGGACCTTTAACTCAAAAGGAGCGGGAAAGAAGAAGACAGCTGCAATTATGCCTCTATTGCGGAAACTCGGGGCACTTTCTTCGAGACTGCCCAGTGAAACCAGCTAAGAAGGCTGCAGGAGCCGCAGATACCTGTACCCAAAATTCTGAGCAGGGAAACGACCTAGCCCGACAAGTGTAGAGGTCCTCTTGCCGAGCGTTAAAATCTGTCCCGTGACCTCGCATTTCGTGGTGCCTATGGTCCTCATTAGCCCAGAACGTCCGGATCGTTTGCATGCAATTGAAGCTTACATCGACAGCGGAGCAATCGGTAATTATGTGGACCGTGAAATGGTATCAAGGATGAATCTACCTCTTGTCCCTAAGGCAGTAAAAGACGTCATTACTACAGTGGATGGCACGGAGATAGCCTCCGGACCAGTAACGCATGCCACCCAAGAAGTGACGTTAGTGAGCCAAGATGGACACCGAGAGAAAATCGTGTTCGATGTGATCAAGGCCCCTCAGTTCCAGATCATTCTGGGAATTCCTTGGTTAGAGAAGCACAATCCTCAGATCGATTGGCGAGCAAAGACGGTTCAATTTCCAGAATGTTTTACCACTTGTTATCCTCGGCCTGATGTTTCACTGGCAGCGATCTCTTCCGAGGTTCCCAAATTACCTCCCGAATACCAGGAATTCCAAGATGTCTTTTGGAAGGACCAAGCTAACACCCTGCCTCCTCATAGGTCCTACGACTGTCAAATAGACCTGATACCCGGAACAACTCCTCCTTGTAGTAGGATTTATGCTCTCACTGAGCCAGAGAATCTTCACCTCAGACAATATCTGGACCAATACCTAGCTAACGGGTTTATCCGTCCTTCAAAATCTCCAGCTTCCTCGGCTTTGTTCTTCGTTCCGAAAAAGGAAGGAGACCTTAGGACTTGCATAGATTACCGCGCCCTGAATCAAATCACAGTTAAAAACAGATACCTGTTACCTTTGATCCCTGAACTCCTGGACCAAGTCAAAGACGCATGTATTTATACAAAGTTGGATCTCAGAGGAGCCTACCACTTGGTACGAATAAAAGAGGGCGATGAATGGAAGACGGCATTCCGCACCAAGTATGGGCTGTTCGAATATCAAGTGATGCCCTTTGGACTTTGTAACGCCCCTGCCGCTTTTCAGTATTTTATGAACGATGTCCTTAGAGAACTCATAGATGTGTGTGTTGTTGTCTACATTGATGACATCCTCGTCTATTCATCATCTGAAGAGGAACACCAGAGTCACGTCAAAGAGGTTCTTGAGAGATTGCGTCAACATAACCTTTTTGCTAAGCTTGAAAAATGCGTTTTCAACGTAACTGAAGTTGAGTTCCTGGGATTCATATTGTCACCTGACGGAGTCCATATGGATTCAAAGAAAGTCGATGCAATCATAAAGTGGCCATCACCAACCTCTGTAAAAGGAGTTCAAAGCATGTTAGGCTTCGCTAACTTTTACCGCAGATTCATTCCTGAATTCTTTCGGATAGTCCAGCCCATCACCGCTCTGTTAAAGAAGAACAAACGTTTTGAGTGGTCTACTGAAGCAGAACAAGCTTTTCGGGACTTAAAAGCTAAGTTCATTTCTGCACCTGTTCTAAAACATCCTCGCCCAGAACTCCCCTACATCGTGGAAACGGATGCTTCTAGTCTTGCTATGGGGGCAGTTTTATCACAAAGAGATCCGGTCACACACCAATTACATCCTGTAGCCTTTTGGTCCCGCAAATTCTCGGCTCCCGAGATCAACTATTCAATTACAGACAAGGAACTTTTAGCCATCAGATCGGCCTTTAAAGCCTGGCGGCATTATCTTTTGGGAGCCAGACACACAGTCACCGTAATGACTGATCACCGCAATTTACAATATCTGAAGACAGCCAAAGCGCAGTCTTCCAGACAGCTTCGCTGGGCTCTGTTTCTGGCTGAGTTTGACTTTATAATTACTTATCGACCAGGCAGTAAAAACGGAAAAGCAGATGCTCTCTCCCGGATGGGAGTAGATGAACATTTGACCAATCCAGAACCAATACCCATAATCCCAGAACAAAGGATTTTGGGTTTGGTCAGCGCACAATCCTTTGAAGACATCAAGACTACAGTCAAATCACTCCTAAATCCGGCCGATTTGCAGGACTGGCAATTAAAGGGAAAAGAGTTCTCAGTGGATCAAGACCTACCATATTTCCGAGGACGATTGTACTTGCCCTGTGAGAAAATACAAAAACAAGTAATCTCCTGTTATCACGACTCTCTAATGGAGGGTCACCCTGGCATTACCAAAACCATGGAAAAGATCAAAAGACATTTCTGGTGGCCATCATGGAAGAAGGATATTAGAGACTTTGTAATCGCCTGTGGTGTGCGTGCCCAGAATAAAAGTCAGAAGGAGAAACCAGCCGGCCTATTACACCCATTAGACATCCCTCCCTGTCCATGGCATACCCTGTCCATGGATTTCATCACGGACTTACCTCCATGCTCAGGGTATAATACCATTTTAGTAGTCGTGGATCTATTCTCCAAGATGGCTCACTTTATTCCCCTGAAGGGCCTACCTTCAGCTTCAGTATTGGCCCGAGAATTCTTAGAAAACATCGTTCGGTTACACGGTTTTCCCTCGGTTTTGGTCTCCGATAGGGGAAGTCAATTCATCTCCCACTTTTGGCGAAGTTGCTGTCGTCTAGCCCAAATTGATGTAAGACTTTCAACCAGTCACCATCCGCAAACTGACGGACAAACTGAGAGGACAAATCAGACTTTAGAGCAATATCTACTTTGCATGCTCCAACAAACTGAAAACCCTTGGAAGGATATTCTTTGGATTGCTGAATACGCTTACAACAATTCGACTCATTCTGGAACCGGGAAGACACCCTTCTTCCTATTATACGGACACCATCCTAGAACCTCTAACCTGGATCCTCCCTAAGAATTCGAAACACCTGCTGTGGATTACTTGCAGTTGGAGATCACTCGTGCTTTTAAGGAAGCCACTGCCCATCTGCAAAGAGCTAAAGCTCAATTCAAAAAAGGAGCAGATCGACACCGTAAAGAGGCCCCTCACTACGCAGTAGGAGACCAGGTCTGGTTATCCACTAAGCACCTGCCTCTAAAAGGACCCCGCACCTTCATCCCAAGATACCTTGGACCCTATCTCATCTCTGCCATAGTTAATCCGGTGGCTGTCAAATTGGAATTACCTGCGCATATGAAAATACATCCAGTCTTTCATGTCTCCTTATTAAAACCAGTACAACCAGAAACCCGATTGACTAAACTCCCAGAACCTGTTTTGGTAGAAGGAGAACTTGAATTCGAAGTAAAGAACATCCTAGACTCCAAAATCGCCAAATCTAAATTATATTACCTGATTGATTGGAAAGGATACGTCCCCCATGAAAGATCTTGGGAACCATCAGAATATGTCCACGCACCTCGTCTGGTCAAGAAATTCCATCTGAATCACCCCGACAAGCCAAAACCCCCGGAGAAGACACGCTTAGGAGGGGCCTTGAGGGGGGGTACTGTCATGATCACTGCTTCCAAGGAGCCAGGACCAGCCCAACGTCCTTGGAAGCAGGCCCCTAATCCTAAGCCTAGGCACCAGCCGGTCCCTACTGGGACCTTTTGGACCTTGGCCTGGCGCCAGTGGCACCAGGCTCATCAAAGCCATCGGTCCCGGCACTGGAAGCGCCGGGCTCATAATATGTGTGAAGATGCTTGGGTGGACTTACCTGCAGCAGACCATGCTGCTTTTCTTACCAGCTACATAGGAATCCTCTGTAAGCCGGAACTATTTTCTTACCTGGGTGGGGCAAGCTCCACGCCCTGGATACAACACTGGAACTCTTCTGGAACAGGAACTCTTTTCTTACCTAGGCGGGGCCGTGGAGGAAGACGCCTCATCACTCCTAGGCTATTTAAACCACACCCGATTGATGAAGCGTGCTTCGCGTTATTCTGCATCTGCAGCAGTACGCTCACCGAGTCTGTTCCAGCTTTTCTTCCGATCCTGTACCTGCAAGAACAATACTTACCATTCCAGTATCCAGTCTTCAGCAGCGCCTGTAAAAGACAAGAAACAACAGGTTAGCACGACGACTTCACATGCAACGCATTCCTTACCTGGTCCATCGGCAGCGACCATTTCTTCAGGCTGCACCTCCGCCTGTGGAGACAAAAGCATAGTTATTTCTTACCGGCAATCTGCGAATTCCGGATGTTTTCAACACTGCAACCCAGCATCTGAAAGACAAAAGAAGAGACATTAGACAGGTATTTACTTACACCCATCGCGCTCTCCACAATAGAGCGCCTGCTACTACTCCGGCGTTTTCCATCACCTCTTCAGCACGAACTCACAGCTGTGAAGGAAAGAGACAGTTAAAGCGCTTGCATATACTCACGCATTTCCAAGCGCTTCTTTCCAAGGCTCTGGCTCCAGCTTTGGCTCTCTTCATACCATCTTCTAACGCTAGAGCCCTGCAAAACAAATAGAACAAAGCATTATTCCGAGCCCTGTTCAATACTTACGTGTCCACGCACCTAAAGACTATATGGACTAAAAGGTGTCCGGAAACTCACCGCTCGTGCTGTTAACGGCGGTTGCGATCCTCTGATGTTAAGAGGCCTACGTTTCACCCAGTGAAGGAACTGGCAACGGCACCCTGCACCAGACGCAGATGGAGAGCCCAGCATTCACCTATCTAAGGTGAGCACGTTACCCTGGGGGCTCTATGGAGAAGCTTAGACGAGAGAGAGAGAGAGAGAGAGAGAGAGAGAGAGAGAGAGAGAGAGAAGGACACTCAATTGCCCAGATCTTTAACCCCATATATTCTTTCATCTGCAGAAATCTCACCCTTCGAGTTCGACACACAGTGCGAAGAGGCTCAGCCCCAGAAGACAATCGAGTCCTGCACATCACTTTTCGAGTCACAGACTCCTTCCTGCCTAGACCAGCGCCTCCGTGGGAATCAGGTGAGCGTTACAGCACCACCAGAAGATATAGAACTATGGCAGAAATGGGGTTATATGCAATCACACACTGACGTTATTTGTAGACAAGTCAGCACTGGCAAGGTAATAATGCGTCAAAAATTGCTAATGGTTGCTTTTGAGCAATTACATTACCCAGTGCATGTTTTGGAACAGCATATAGCAAGATGTCCAGGAGTATTGGTTTGTTATGAACCTGTAGGAATTATTGAATGTCTTTATGTTGAATTATACCACATGCCACCTTTACACAATGGGACAACCATTAAGGATACTGCGTGGCACATTACCCCACCCAAGTGGACCATTCCAGGAACTGTACATAGATTTTGCAGACATGGGAGAAAGGTGTAACACCTACAGGTGTCTGTTATACAGGTACATTTGTTATTGTGTGCCCGTTCTCCTGATGGGTTGAGGTATGGCCTTGTGCACACCCAGACGCCAAGTCAGCAGCCATATTTCTAGTTAGAGAAGTGTTCCCCCGCTGGGGGGGGGCAAGAGACTAACATATAACAATGGCACTAAGTTATTTAATGAATTGTTAAAAGAAACAGTATTGCTAGGAATTTGCCTCAAGATATGTTCATTCTAACACCTCCAGGCCAATGGTGTTGTTGAGAGGATGAATGTCCTGCTTACGGGGAAATTATTAAAACTATGGGGGTCATTACGACCCAGGCGCTAATTGCGCCAACTTTACCACCATGGTGTAAACTACGTTTACACCATGGTGGATGGCGGATTTACCGCCCCATTCCAAGGTGAGTGGGGCGGTAAATCCCCATTTCCCATTTTCCCTTCCCCATTCCCATTTTTGCCCCATAGGGCATTATGGGAGTGGGGAAGGCGCTAATTACGCCACCGTAAATTACGGTGGCGTAATTAGCATCATGGCAGGTTAGCGCCATGGATTTTAACGGCTGCTAAGTGCAGCCGTTAAAATCAGAATAGGCGTTAAGGGTTAACGACGGCGTTAACCCTTAACGCCTGGGTCGTAATGAGGCCCTATGTGTAACCCTCAAAAAGAACTGGGTCCACTTCTCACCACTGGCCCTGTTCAGTTTGAGACCGCAGCTTTGCAAGGACCATCACCTCTCACCTCACGAGATTGTGACAGGGAGGAGAATGCACATGCCACTTTCACCTACAAACAGTGCATCTGATGTTCACAGAGCTGCACGCATTTTGGGGTAGGAATTTATGAGGTATTTGTGTCAGTTAACCAGATACAGAAAAGTCTTTTCTTGACCGATTGCACCAATAAGAGATGATCCAGGGACTGGTGTGGTGACCAACAAGATAGCATTACCACCACTACATATCATGCCAAGGGACCAGATTTATGTCTGCAACTTCGTGCGACAATGGAACCGCCAAAGATGTAATTGTCCATTCATAGTTGTCTACTCCACACCATTTGCCATGAAGGTAAAGGAGTTGCAGTACTGGGTCCACCTTCTTGATGTTTGGAAGGCACGTCTTGCCACTTCTCCTTTGCCAGACTAACAACCATTTGTAAAATAAAGATACATAATTCCTAGCAATTGGTGATTCTGTAAAAAACATGTTCAATATAAAAAAAATGTGTGTTGCTTTCAGATCAATGATCATTCAATGGCATAATATACTTTGTTTAATGATATAAAATATGAACAAAACTGTGAATACTGCTTGGTTGTCTTGTTCTTCTCACCCACTGAAGATGTCTTGTCACAGGCATTGCCCAATGATGTCTATAGTGTATATGTTATGTTATGTTATGTTATGTGATATTAAGGTACTTATATAGCGCACCGTCACCAACAGAATTGGTCCACAGGCACTCTTGCGGATCTGTAAACAGGAAGAAGAGTGGGAAGGGTTAGTCGGGTGGAGGGGCAGTAGGAGAGTGGGAGAAGTGGTGTGCTGTTGGCAGCTTCAGTTCGGTATACACCGTGCACTGAGCTTTGGAGCAAGTATCGGATCGACCTTGTGTGCTGTGGGTGCTGTTTATGTGTTGTTTGTGTGTTGTTGAAGCAGTGTGGTAAAGTGTGTGTGGGTTGCTGGGTGAGAGATGGTTGTGTGAGTTTTGGGTGGGTTGAGTGTGCAGAGATTTGAAAGTTGGGCTAGTTGGGTCTGTATTCTGGTTCTAATACTTCTTGTTCCGTCTGAGCTGTATTCCTGTGACTGGGGTTGTTGCTGATTCCTTATTGGCCATCTGACTGTAGTGTGTGATGGTGGGGCATGGTCCCAGCTGTATCCTAATGAGCATTGTATGTTGTGATCAGTATTTCTGATTTCTCTCCCTCTGGTGTGGGAGCTGAGGTTGGGTGCTCCCTATTACCTTGCTATCTGTTGTGAAATTGGTCTGTTGGAGCTTTTGTGGTTTAGGGCCAGGGTGCTCTTAATGAAACATCCTAGTACGTTCATCGTGGTCAGCATATTTATATCATCTTTAGTGTCCTCCTATCATGGCTCTCTCTCAGTCGTTCGGTATGTCATGGAGTGTCTTCCTTAAAAGCTATTGTTTGGCAGTTACTGAGTGGGATGGCACTGCACGCTCCCAGCTGTATCCTAATGGGTTTTGTATAATGTGATTGGGTATGTCTATTTCTCACCCTCTGGTTTTGGAGCTGAAGGATGGGTGTTCCCTATTCCTTTGCTATCTATCATGACAAGGGTCTTTTGGAACATGGCTATGGTTTAGGGCCATGGTGTTATTGATGATTTGTCCTGGTGCTTCCTATGTATTTGGTCTTTTGGTTCCTATCATGACTATCTCTCGGTTAGTTGTTCTGTACCTCGTGGAGTATCTTCCTTAGAATCTTTTCCCAGTTGATTGCCTAGTGTGAATCGGGATCTGTCTCTTCATTTCTCATTGTTTTAGTTGTGTGTGTGTCCCTGTGGGCGGTCTTCTAGTTATGAATTGAAGAGCCAGGTTTTGAGTAGTTTCCTGAATACTAGGTGGTTTCTTGTGTTGCGTATGTAATTTGGTAGGACATTCCAGATTTTTGGCGCCTGGTGAGAGAAAGAAGATCCTCAGAGTTTTCTTTTATTGTAGGGTTTTGCTTCCAGGCAGATGTTGTTGCTTGATCTGAGCGTTCTTGTTGGTTGATGTAGCTGTAGTTTATCTCTCAGGAACTCAATGCCTTTTTTGTGTACTGCTCTGTGCGAGATGCACATGGTTTTGAATTTTATTCGTTGTTTTATTGGTAGCTAATGTAGTGTTTTTAGAGCAGGTGTGATGTGTTTGGGGTTTATCGGATGACTTTCAGTTTATGCATTGAGTAGATTTATATGGTTAGGGCATATGAGGGGGGTGTACATGGTGTGCAGGAAAAGATATGCAAAATTACATTTTTCAAAACTAGAATACTTCTCAAAATGATTTAGTTAGCCTAAAAAGAAACATACTGATGGATGAAAACAGTTTATGTTAATTGAATCAACAAAAGATGCATCGAAAAGACAATGCATCGTTACCTATTCATCGAAAATAAATGCATCTAAATTCTACATTTAAAGTACATATCCATCGAAACTAATCCATCAAAAATAGCAATGGACAATTTCCATGGATATGCAATTTTAAATGCAAAAGATAGCATTTCGATGCATGTATTTTCTACTTTAAAACCTTACATTGAGCTGTCAAGTGCTGACATTTCGGCACTGCCCAGCTTCTTGTAACATTTAAAGTTTTTTTGTATACTGGGGGATTCCCCACCAGTCCCTCCATCCCCCACCCCTCTTTAACCCTAACCCTAACTCTAACCCTTAATCTAACCCCTAATCTAACCCTTAATCTAACCCTTAATCTAACCCTAACTCTAACCCTAACCCCAACGCTAAGCCTAACCCTAAATCTAACCCTTAATCTAACCCCTAATCTAACCCTTAATCTAACCCAAACCCTGACCCTAATTCTAACCCTTGCCCTACCCCTTACATTAACTCTAATTCTTTTTTTTTTTCAAGATATTTTTATTGGCATTTTCTTTAAACATAAACATTGGGATTTCAACATCATCCCTTCCCCCCCTCACCCTGCCCCCCTCACTGGTTGTGCAGTCCTTCCATTTCTTCTGCTTCCACTCTTCATATCCTGTCTCATCCTGTAAACATGTCCATTATGCAGATTTTGTGCGGGCACCATTGCAGCATATAGTCGCTTTGTAGGTAGTCTTTCACCTCTCCCCAGTCCGTTATACATTTTTGTCTGTCCCCTTGAATGTTGTATGTGATTCTCTCCATCACCACAAATGTCCAAATTCTCTGTAGCCATTCTAACCCTTGCCCTAACCCTAAATCTATACATAAAAATAGCATCGAAATCCATCAAATTTTATTCAAAGAAAAGGCATTTCGATGGAAATTATTTTCGATAAATTGAATTCGATGAAAAGTCCAGATACCGATAACAGCATGTGGGTGAAAAGGAGATGTACCAAATGGGGAACTGAAGAGGCAAGGGAAAAATGACCAATATAAGGGATTGGTGTTTGATACAATAACCGATGTGCCCCAGTCAGAATGCAGTAATATATGGTATAGTCACATACACTCACTGGGAATCCCTCATGCATCCGGGGCACCAATAATGCTAGTACCCTAAGAAATGCCACCTCTGATAGCCCAATGCTTTGTCCATTTGGCACTGTGTAGGGTACAAAGTTTATTCCAAGGGCATGGAGTGGAAATTGTACGTCATAGTGGTTCCTGACACACACAGTTCAATAGAAAACAAACCCAGAATAGAGCCACCCCCAAGCGCAAGGGAAAATAAACAAATGTTCAATCAGAAGAAGGTACCAGAAATGGTCAAACTCCCTGTCCGAAGATTCCTCCAAACTATTGAAAGCAATTCCAAATAAATACTGCTTAAACAAAAAGACAGAAATGTTCTTCGCCTGGATAAAAAGTGAGCTGCAAGCAATTTGGCTGATGACCCTGCAGAATTAATACGTCTTGGACTTAAAGGTGGCCACAGAAGGGGGTGGGTGGCAGAAAATAGGATTGTCATGTTCCACACACAAATATACCCCCAAATGATGCAGACAATGGTTCATTATTCCACATAATCGGGATCCTATTCAAGTTGAAGGAGGCCATGGAAACAGAAGCAGGAGTGGAAGGTGAGGACTTGTTCGATGTCATGTTCTCCTGGGCACCAACCTGGTTAGGAATAGCAGTGAAGATACTGGTAGCTAATGTGGTGTCGTCCTGCTGATATTTTGTATGTGCAAGATGGTTCTCCAATGTTGCACTAAGGCTCTCCCTAACAGTGGCATGATGATGGGTTTGATAAGGGCAGGAAAAGTGCCCTCTTAGCACAAAAAACGAGTAAACCCAAACAGACAAACCAAACCAACTACGTATGGTGTGAGTCGATCGCGCTATAGTTCACCATGCAACATTAACTGAACCTCCACCAGACAGGTAAACTTGTGTAGAGCACTCGGTCGACTTAGCTGGCACTAGCAATTCTCTTTATCTTACTTGTACCCCAGAAAAATATGCACAAGATGGGGGAAGCTGACATCTTGTATATATGGTGCCCAAAGATGATGATTATAAGGAAGGCTGCAGGGTTAGTTAATGGAGTATTACCTAAAGCGGGGGATGTTGGGATGCATGTACTAATCCCAGGCCCTCCAAAATGTTGCAGGCTCAGAAAAATCTATTAGCGCATGACAAAGTGAAAGCTCACGGCGGTAGGGGGTAGAACAGCACACATAGATACAATAACTGCTTTTGGATTTGAGTAATTACAGCAACGAAGGTAGGCCCAAACATAGGGCATGTGTGATATTATGTAGCAGTAGCGAAATAATGTTCAATGATGAGAAAGTGGACATAGAGACTGGGTGCAGCAAACACTTAAGTATCACCATATTGTAAGTGAGTCCTAGCCTTCTGCATTCTTTGTTAGAAGTGAAGCAGTGTGGCATAATGAAGAGTTTGACAAATTGTCCCCTTCCCAAGCCCCTTAAGTAGAGCTGAGAATAATGCCATTCACACCGACCAGATAAGGGTTTAATTGTATCAAGCTGTAGGACAGCAGAATCAAAATGGAATGTGAACGGCAGAGCAAGGGTATGGCTGCGCCCACCATGAAGGGCACCAGAGTCTCCTGTGATAATGGTTATCCTACTGGAACTGCCAGATGGCTGGTAAAATTGAGCACCTAAATTGTGCACAATTGGGCCAATTAATGTGAGCCTTGAGAGAGAGAAAGGAGGTGCACCACGGGTGGGCAACTGATAAGGGGGGAGTGAGGTGTAGAACATCCTGTGATTTGTCATTCAAGGAGCAAGAGGTGATGCCAATAAATGTAGTCCATAGAGCCGGGGAGGCGCATGGTGGAGGTGCCAGAATGTCTGGTATCGACAGATGCATACTATTATTACAAGGAGCCAATTTGACCTCGGACTTGTCCATTGAGTACAGGTTAATGACCAGGTGCACACCACGTGACTAGGCCGACGGGGCGAGCAGCATTCCATGTAACTCTCCCATCCAACAGCGGGAACCAAGGTGAAGGAGAAGGGGGGGACCACGTTTTGGGGACAGGGGTAGATTAGGATGGGGCAATCGGTCAAGGGACTTTTGGGGACTGGGAGTATGTATATAAGTGGTAGCCAATGAGGGTGGGGGATTAACACTGTATATTGTTTACATCATGGATGACGATTCTTTCCCTTAAATTCCTGTGTTTGCTTTGAACCAACAGAGAGTTCAGTGGCAGTTTGGTTATACAGGACCTCCCATCACCTTTTTCCTTTTTGAATTCAAAATAAAATGTGTCTTCCTTGCGAAGCGGTGTACCACCCTTTTTTTCCTTAGAGGTGTGTTTCTTATTGTCTGGTTGTCTGGAGGTCTGGCCTTTTCAAAAGCTGATAGTGTAGTATAGCCTTGAGGGGAAGTGAAAGTTGTAGGTGATAACAGTTGAAGTGCTCATTGATGTAGGGAGACTTGTTGAATAGGTATTGTGCTTTCAGACGCCAAGTGAAAGAGTGAGAGGAGAATTGCCTCACATTATGGTGCTGGACAGTCCTTGTGGATAAGAACAGACTGATATGTGAATAGATATGTCTACTTTGTAGGGTTCAGTGAGCTAAAACATGGTTGTAGAACATGTTATTTGAACTATGATCATCCTCAGTAGAGGGGCTCCCACACCTTTGTACATTTTATAAAAGCTTGTTTTTTTCCACTACGTTTCTAACGGCAATCCAGACTGGACACCTTGCTCATTTGGCAGGTAGGAGGGTTTTGACAACATTACTACAATCTGTGGTTATGATGATCTGTATTGATTGAAACTTGCTTGTATTTTGTTTATTTCCAGAATGGTTTCCCTTAAGATGGACTTCTAGTCCAAATGGCATTGGACTCATATTTTTACTTTCTGTCTGTGTTTTTGACAGTTGGATCGTGCCAATGTGAATCTGTTCTTTCAATCACCTCATGAAATACACTGGGATTGACTGGAAATGGTTTCCTATTGTATTTATTATAAGATATTGCTATGCTAGACACAAGAGCCTTCCACATGAGTTTTTCATGAGAGGTCCTTCCAAGTTCCTGACTAAGTCATCAGGACCTTTTCTTCACCTTGCTCATTGTGCCTTAGAGAGGATCAGTTTCATCTCAATGAAGAGGTTCAACAAGCCCGAAACACATGTTTGGGGTAGCTGTTGGTACTCTTTTTCAGATGAAAATGTCATAGTCTTTTGGTGCAGGACTGCCCATGAGGGTGGGACAAGACTGATATACAAATTCATATTTCTCTTCTAAAATGTGGTTGTAGAGCTTCCTGAGTGGAATACATCACATAATACAGATTATTTGGACCTTGCTCATCCTCAGTTGAGGGGCATCCACACCTCTGTAAATTATATATGTGAAATGTGTGATTGTGTGAAGATGTAGAAAAAATGCATTTGCAGCACAAATAGAGCTTTAAAGGAACATATTTGAGAGCATATTCCAGGCATCAGGAGCCATGACACCAGATGCACTATGGTTGACCACTGGCTATACATGCAAATACAATATAACAGTAATTAAGTACATTTTATAGGTTTGAAAAAAACCATGAACCACTATTTGAGGTGATTGAGGGAAGCTGCTAAGACAGATGGAACGCCAATGGATATGTTGCCTGTGCGCAAGCAGTGAAGGGCTCAACATGGACCCAGGAATGAATGTGCTTATTTAACTTTTATTTTCTTCATATACATTTCATAATTTGCTTCTAGCACTTTGGATTCAATATATTTGAAATACAATATTATGTTGCCCAACTTTAACAAAATGGGTTTTGGTACCTTATTCTCAATTATTATCGTATTTTTATTTTTTTATTCTTTTAACAAATTCAGTACTACGAGCACTTACTATATCCATAAGCCTGAGAAGTTAATTTTAACAACAAAACATGAATTAATAAAGACGGGGGCCAGTTTTAATGTTATGTTTAATTTAACACTGAAACATTGAGTATCAGGAAGGCACTCACTATCTACTTCATAAGACATCTACACTAGAATGCTTGGTACTGAAAATGAAAGCAATGAAGTATGATGAAGAGTGGTTTCCCTAATTAGGGTGTTGTTTTGATATAGTCTGACATAACTATAGTGCCCTGCTGTGAGATATGAGGGTGCTGCAGTGCTTTATTTGCACTGTCTTTCTGCCCATGTATGCTATACCATAAGGCACATTGCATGGGCACTTTTAGGTCACTGTGGTACAGACTGGAACAGTAAGAAAAGATAGATGTGTGTGTGTGTGTCTACACTTGTCGATTAGATAAGTCTTATAGATATAAGGAGTCTTGCACACATGATTATATAACCCTAGACCTAGATTACACAGTAGCCTAGACATTACAGAATGACTGATCCTATCCACACAAAAGTAATTTTTCTCAAAGTTCATGGACCGGCAAGTTTCTTTTTTGTGTTGCATGTGTGTATGTGTCCATAGACCTCTACACGTGGCAGGGTAGACTAAAGCAGCTCTAATATTATCGTACAACCCTAAACACAATTTGCAGAGTATCCCCGACATTTGAACATGTTCTGATCCTATCCACACAAAGTTGTTTTGCTCAATTTTCAACAAGCTGCAAGCTTATTTTTTGTGTTGACCATACCATGTTTTTAATTTTAAGCTGACATCATGAGACAGAGGCAGGGCAATGTATTATTGCTTTGCTGATGTCAGAGGGCACACACAGCAGCTGCCCAGTTTAGGAGCAAGTGTGGAGTACATCCTGCTGCCTTCTCTGACATCTTCGTAATATATTTTAGCAACTTGGGAACACATTGTAAATGTAAGAGCCCAATTCAGTCAACACCCTACATACTTCAGAGAGACAGCATCTCTCCTCCTTCCTCTCTATAGTGATAGTGTAAATAGCTGTTAATGGATGAAGCAGTACCTTCCCTAGCTCCACGAGACTCCCAGTGGGGAACAGCTCACACCTTGTGCATATGCTAATCCATAACTGCCCCTCCATACCCTTGGAAGGACATCCCTTAAAGTATGGTTGTATTGGCCCTGGTCCATCATTTAGCTGTTTCACAAGTAAAGAAATCTCCCTATGAAACCCTAACATAGTAAGGGGCCAGAAAGACTGCAAACTCGCATTGCAACCTTATAGGAAAGTCCATGCCATTCCCCGGCCACAATACCCTTTCTGTTGATGACAACACACTGCTTTTCACCATGTGTCCTTTTTTTCGGTCAAAGTTCTGCAGATTTGTTTTGATGAAACTACAGTCCACCTTTTCATCCTTTATCCTTCTCATTTCATTGTGAAGAATCCCTGAAGGGTTGCAGCATCACTCTGTTACCAAATGCCTGTTGTATCGAATCCTGGTGGGTTGTGGCTGTTGGAAGTGAGTGAGACAGTTCATTTTGCACTGTGTAGGAACGTTGTGGGGCCTATTGGAGCAGCAGGGTAGATCTCGGGGCAAAATGAGCAGAGACTCAGGCACCTTTCAAGATCAATCACTTGACAAATCACTGACACTTTGCAAAGCCTTGCCAGGCCCTCCCCTCAACAGGAAAATGTCCCAGCAGGCACCTGAGCATGTAAGACTATGGTTTGCCGCATCTCTCAGCCTGTTAAACAACAGACTAATGAAGATGAAACAGGTGACTATGGTCCCCAAATTTTAAGCTACCCTTCCACTGAACCTTAATTTAGGTTATGGTAATGTCTGAGTTTCCACACCACCCCTTTCGCTCATCTGTCTCGGCAGGATAGCTCAGGGGCAACATGCTCGCCTTGGAAGCAAGACGACACAGAGCACCACAGGTTCGATCACCGGGTCCGCGCTTAGAAACCTCTGGGTATTAAGCACGTAATAAATAACCTATGATATCATGTCATCTGCCATCTCTCAAATGCTTGTTTTGATCCTCCTGGGGTACAATATATCTATTTAAGAGACAGAGAGGTGGCATTGGTGGCTAGAGCAATGGGACCTATCTACAAAATGGCCACTGGTTGGAGTGCACGTTTGCAGGTTGTTTTGCCTTCTAACGCTTTCCCCCGACTAACAGAATTTGTGTCTAAGATGTCCTACCACCTTTCACTCCACACGCTAACTCCCACAAAAAGACACCACAAGCCTAGCAGTTAGCATGTCAGCACTTACCAAGACACAACTAACTCTCATCTCTAGCCCTGTCACACCCTCCTACATCAGTAGCTAACAAGACTCAAAGCGTTTCACAGACCTTGGGCTTGTCTCTATGAATAAGATGCTCCCAGGTTTCTTCTCCCAAACCCATAGAAAGTAGATTGACACTCAGGAACCGGGTGCTTCAGACCTGCACCCATCAACAGCACAGGGTTTGCATCTACCTTTCTCACTGACCTACTAATTTATTATCTGTTTAATTTATAATTAGTTTACTAATAAAAATCATAGGAAAAGCCATGTATCTGTGGCACAAAAATGCATACAGAATGTATCATTGATAACAGAGCGGAAAAACATGGGTCCTTTGCAACGGTGTGAGAGAATGTGATTTGAAGATCAGATGTTGCAGGGGAAGGTGGAAACATAAACCGGTGACAAGGACTGGACAGAATGACATAGGAATGGCATTGTTGAGAAATTGCTGAATGAAGGATGGAGGGTGATGGAAACATGTTCTAGGGTTGTCATTGAAGGGTAAGGAGAGAAGAACACGGGGTGATGTCGTAGAGTTCAGCTCCCACACACACCTCTCACCCACCAATGCCTTATTCACGTTCTCCCTTCTAGATTCTCTACCCTCTCATTTGTTTGCTACCACAGCTATCAAATCTACCCCCATGATCTCAAAATGCACTACCACATCTGCTATAGCAGCCCCCCTTTTTGGTACCTCTCACATTTGCACGCAAGCCCCTCCCCACTTTGCAAAGAAAAGTACACCACCACCCCCTTAAAGGTGCACTGCTAAAAGCACACTCTCTCCCCGCAAACGCCTTGGAAATTCACAACCTCCTTACCATTTATGACCTTGACCTACTTGCCATCACGGAAACATGGCTGCACAAGGCATCTGGCCCGGCCATCACATTAGCCCTACCATCTGAATACTCCATCCTCAGACAAGACCACTTCTGAAAGGAGGAGGAGTAACCCTAATGACTAAGGATGCTCTATCCATTAGACTGAATAATCTCCCATGGGATGGCAATGCCAACATTATATCTGCTAAACTATCCATGTCCCCCAACTGCACCATTAACATACAAATTATCTACTGGACCCCTGGCCTACCATTAGACTTCCAAGGACACCTCCTCCACCTACTAGGTGAAAAACTTAAAAGCTTCAATAAAACCTTTTCTCTCGGTGACTTCAATCTATGTCTTAACAATCCCAAAGATAAAGCTGCCTGAGCCCTAGCTAAAGAACTCAAGGATTTAGGATTCACACAGAAAGTCACCAGCTTGACTCACATCAAAGGCTGCACCTTGTACTCAGTGGCCAACCACAACTGTTCCTCCACTGTCAGCTTAAATGTTGCCTAACCGTGGACAGATCACAACTGTATCCAATTCACCATCCCTACTGCCTTAGCCACAAGAGCTCCCACCTATGCTCCTCCATTGCAGGTAAGAAGCTCAAAAAAACTTAATAAGGGAAACCTTTGTGCCCTCCGGGAATTCCCTGAACTTAGGCCGCCCTTCTGTAATGACCCCGGGACCCTAGCAGATATATAGAGTGACACCCTCACCAAAGCTATCAACGCCGTAGCCCTGATCGAATGCAAAAAGAGAAAAAATCCATGCACCTAAATTCATGGTTCACAGAGGAATTACAGGCTCTACGTACCAGCAAACGAGAGGCACTAAATAAATGGCAAGCCAACTCAAGTGACCATGGCAAGATAATCTTCAAAAAGATATCCGCCCAATATAAAGAAGCTATCGCAAAAGTCAAATCAAACTCCTTCAACTCCCGGATCGCTAAGGCCAACTCCCAAACCAAGAAAATATTCACCATCTTTAATTAACTCATCGCCCCTTCCACTCATTAAAGATGAAGCCTGGTGCTTGAGCATACAAGCTCATTGCTCAGCAAAATAGAATTACTCCAAGAAAAAATGCAGGCTCATTACAAAGCCTTACCTCACCAATAGCTGCCTCCCCGGCTAGTCCCAACAGCCATGAACTCCAATGACTTACCATTCTCCTTCCGTGACATCAGAGAACCAGAAGTCATCAACCTCCTCCAACACCTTAAACCATCTATGTGCAAATGAGACATTTGTTCACCTTAAATCATTAAAGAATGTGCCAACTCCTTAGCCCCGCTCCTAACGGCGTTCATTAATGCCTCCTTCAAAACAGGCACTGTCCTGGCAAGCCTCAAAGAAGCATGGGTGTGCCCCCTCTTAAAAAAAACCTACCCTAGACCCTACCTCGCCTTATAACTACTGGCCTATAATCACAGTCCTGTTCTTCCTAAAAATATTGGATGAAGCAGCCCACAACCAGTTTCAACACTTTTTTTAATCAAACTCCATCCTAGGAAAAAGACAATCAGTATTCTGCAAAGGCCATGGCACTGAAAATGCCTTGGTAGATCGTAAAAATCAAATAACAGAAATCATGGACAAAAGCAAGCCAGCCCTCCTCCTACTCCTGGACTTCTCAGCTGCCTTTGATCTTGTGGATCACAAGATCCTCACATTACATCTCATACAGCTTCTCTCACCTCCAAATGCCTGAACAACCTAGCACCTCCTTATTTATTGAAAAAAAATCACTAGGAGAACGGCTACTCGCCCTATGAGATCTGCTAACACATTCATGCTGGAGATTCCCAGGTTCAAACGATCGACAGCGGGTGGAACCAGCTTCCCCGTTAAAGCTGCGCAATGCTGGAATAAGCTACCACTTGACCTCAGATTAGAACAACCTTACCATAAATTTAGACAAAAGGCACTCAAATGGTTGCGCACTAACGACACCTAACCTGATTTACACCACTGCTACCACACACGGCCTTCATCTGACCTTGCATCCGCTGAATCATACTGTACTCTAGGCAACTGTGTACGTGTGCTTACTTATAACGTTATATATGTATGTACTATAGATATATGATGTTGTATATGTGTATATATAGATTCAGTAAAACAATGTTGTTAAAGTGATGTTATGGTTAAGTTGCGCTACTAAAAACCTATGAAATTCAGTAAAAAAAAAACTTTGCTAAAGGGACGTTATGATTCCAAGTAAAACCAAAAAAAACCTGAAATTCACCAGTTATGGTAAGCCAAGCAACCATAACTCGCGCCACCACTGTGCACTGCTAAGACTAACACCTATGACATCAAAGATTATATCACAAATGTCATTGATAACATCACTGATAACATCACATGTCTGACTCGCTTTTTTTTCCATTAGTGATATATCTTAGACAGTAATAGTTAGGAACAAAAAAATCAAAAAGCACTATATTCGTAGACTTGTACTTTAAATATGTTCTTACAATAATTCACTTAGGGTCCACTCACAGCATATAAAACATATACATAGGAAAAATTCACAATCAGCAAGGTTATCAACACTTTCTTATTCTTGTGCTGTTTTTTTTATTACTGTACTTTCTCTGGATGTGCTCATATTTGTGTTTGCATTAGTTTCTTTAGGGTGCAGTCACATCATGTAATATTTGTACATAGGGAAGTAGTAGGTTTGAAACAGAACAACCTATTCTGTGCATAAAGATAATCAGTTAGGTTGTGAACACTTTCTGCTTCTACTGCTGCTTTTTTGCATACTTCACTTTCTCTATGTATACTCCTATTTGTATGTGTTGTTGTGTCTTTGTGTTTTGTATGTAATAATGAAATTATGTAGTAAGTGGTTTTATTAGCTACTTATTACATGTTGCACAGTACAGAAAACTCTAATAAGAAAGCATGTATTATTTCACTATTCAACATGGTAAGATTATGAATATTGCACCTCCATCATGTATGCTGCACACAATGCTTATATTTATACTTGAGTAGCTTAGTATACTGCAAAGAACTTCATAATATAATGCTATTTATATCAATGCATTGCCTAATGCACTACATAGCTCAAGCTATCTATTCCAATTATCCTTGACACTTTTTCTGTCAACATTATAATAAGAATCCCTTGTACAGAGTTTTCATGAAAAGAAAATGCACATGTGATGTTATCAGTGATGTCATCAATGGCATTTGTGATGTCATCTTTGATGTCCTGGGTGTTAGTCTTAGCAGTGCACGGTGGTGGCGCGAGTTATGGTTGCTTAGCTTACCATAACTGGCGAATTTCAGTGGTTTTTCAATTTTACTTGAAACCATAACGTCCCTTTAACAAAGTTTTTTTACTGAATTTCTTAGGTTTTTAGTAGCGCAAGTTAACCATAACTTCCCTTTAACAACGTTTTTTTACTGAATTTCATAGATTTTTAGTAGTACAACTTAACCATAACCACCGTTTATCAAAGTTTTTTTACTGAATATACATTTTCATAGTGTGAATTTGATAGATGTTTACTAGGATTCCCTTACTTTATATACATGTAACATAGAACATACTGAACCCACTGCTAATTATTTTGATGTCCGCGGACTGTGCATATGTCCACGAACGGACGCGGACAACATCAACACTTCCCAAACACTCAGGGGGTATCTTAAATTGTTCTATCATGCCATAAAACACTGCACAAGTTCAAAAAGCAGCACATAAACACATTATATGTAATAATAAATAAGAAGTGGAACCTATATTTCTAACACATCAACCATCCATTTAACTACCATATGTCGTAAAATGGAATATACCAAAACAAAAAAGATAAGCCTCCAACATAATTACCTCACAGAAACTGCAGAGCTAGAAGCAACAGTAGAACTACACAATAGTACGAATACAACTTGCCAGAAACTAGTAAGTAAACTTCATTTTTCTTATATATTTCTAAACTTTTTGTATTAGGTACACAAAAATGTATATATTTTTGTTTTTCACACAGAAATGTGCAGTACTTTGGAATGGCTTGAGGACAATTTTCCACGTGAGGACATGTCTGAAGACAATGATACTAATGGTAGACACTTCTATATATAAGCAAATTAATAATCATTACTTTATGTGTACTTAACATATATATATATTTTTTAAAAGACCATACAAACATTGAAAATAGTACACCAAAAGACACATTGGAAAAGACTCTGCAACGCATGGAGCAGAAAATGGACATGCTCAAGGAAAATTTCAATGTTTTGAAACAGTTTGTGGAGGACCACATAAAAGAAAAAATTAAATACCATTGTCCCACATGTACCTGTTCCCCCTCTCCATGTCCCAGTCAACTATCCCCAAGCCCTCAACACCAAGAAAACCGTTTTGATGAGACTTCCATCCCTTCATCCCTTCCCATCCATCCTCTCCAAACCCCTAATTCCCCTGTATTTGTATCAGTTTCTGCTTGCCCCGCTCTTTCATAAATGGTGTATATGTGTATAATAAAAAAAAATATTATGTTTCTTTTAATGAAATCCTTTATGTCTTATTTTATTTTTTAAAAGCATTTAAGGTGTCTGCGCACAGCGCGCCTGTCCGGAATGTCCGTAATTAACAAAATGGGGATGTCCTAAGGACACTATACCTGTCCGTACCATTCGCAAGCAAAGATGGATCTGTTCTTAGAACACACCCGGGGTCCGGAATGTCCGTAACAGAACAAAATGGAGGAATCCTAAGGACACTATACCTGTCCATACCATCCACAGCCAAGTTGAAACTGTCCTAAGAACACGCACGGTGTCCGGGATGTCCGTAAATGAACAAAATGGAGGTGTCCTAAGGACACTATACCTGTCCGTACAGTCTGCAGAACATCTACGCACATGCGCACCACACCTGTAAGTCCTGCGAACATTGTGCCTGTTCGTAACTGTCCGTCTCACTTGTGTCGCACTTTTAACTTGTTTGAGGAACCGAACACTGTCCGTAGAACACCCGCGCGGATGCGCACGACCGTTCCTGTGCATTTGGTGTCCTGCGGACACCCGTTCCCTTCGCGGATGTGCTCCCAATGTCATCATGTGACCACACCCACGCTGAGGGTGTGTCCTAATTTGCGGACACTGTTCAGTTCCCCAACATTTTAAAATAACTTTTTCAGACAATCCAAATTATTTTACAGTAAGGATACACCATTGCACATGTCCCAGACAATGACCCTGGCTTTCCACATGCTTCTTGGAACTTTTGGAACCTTTTTGGGTGTTCGATCAGTTTGTGAAGCGCACCCCTCCATCCCTATAAAAGGCCACACCCCAGAGCTGATCTTCATTGTACTTCTGGCTATTGCAGATTGACTTTTGCTGCCTTTGCTGCTCTTGCTGAGATTATCTCATCAACCCTGATGGCATCCATGGCTGCTGTTGCTACATCTGCTTCAGCACCACCCCCAAACCCTCCACCACCACCACCTCCCCAGGGGCCTGCAGGGGGGACAGGAGTGAGGATGAACAGTACGAGGATGAAGAGGATGAAGAGAATGAGGTTGAGGAACTCCCTACTACCAGCACTCGCCGGGGGTCTTGGGTGTGACGGTTGTTTACCATTCATGGTAACGTACCAGAAGCATGTGCGAACAAGGTCAGCAGCAAACAGTGCAAAATGGTGCTGAGTCGTGGGAGACGTGGTTCGTACAGCTTTGGTACGACATCTATGAAGCGACACCTAACGTCGTTCCACAGTGGGAACATTCGCAAGGTTGTAACTTATGATAAACGTAGTAGGTTGAGTTCCTCTACAGCATCCTCTGTTTTCGCTCCTCTCACTACAAGAGACACTCTTGTGGGAGAGTGCATCCCTCCAGCTGCTTCACAGGCCATTAATGATGCTGTTGACCCTTACCTTTTGAGGGTCACAATATTGTGTATGTACTGCGACGCAGTATTCTGCAGGGGGGAGAGTCTTCGAAGTGCTTTAGAGACTACGGTCATGAAGCACCAGAAGACCTGCTACCTACCTAAGTAAGGCCCACCCTACATCTTCCTCTCTCCACCTGCCCTTTCTTATCCCCGTGGTTGGTGTCCCTTCCTTCCCCTCCTTTCCCCTCCTCTCCTAGTGTGTCGTGTGTAAGAAACCCTAAAACAAATATAAAAAATAAATAAAAAAAAAGGCTCTTTTCAGAACCGCCTTTCACAGTTTAAAAATAGAAGTGGCAAATAAACAGTGCAGGGCCCTGTGCATTTTTTGGAAGTCCGCAGACAGTCCTAGGACATATCAACTTTTAGGGTGCTGCCCTAGCAAAACCAATGCACTTTTCTCTGGGAGGAAGTGGTGGCTCTGAAAAGAGCCTTTTGGTGGTGTTTTTGTGTGTTTGAAAAACTTGAAATAGTCAACATCTACTGCAAAATAGATGACTGTAATTCAAAAAAAGTTTGCAATGCATTTTGTACATTTCTCAGAAAAATCTGATTGCCAGCATAAGTAAGATGGAACCCATCTCTGTGAAAAATGTATGTGCTACAAAAAATAATATTTTCATTGTGAAAAGAGGACATGCCAATATCTCTTAGAAAGGCACAAACAGCCTTATTGACATTGCACCTCGCTTTCTCCATTTGTGGACCAAATGAAGAAGAACGCAGCCACATTTGTCTTTGCGCAATACGAGAAGAAATTACGTGGGAATTTGGAAACATGTCCATGACCTTCCAAAGTCCTTCTTTCATTGCAAATTGCAAAGAAATTCCAGACACATGTCCTAAACTGTTCTCTCCACAATGAATTATAATTATGTCTGGATGGTGCACAGAGAGGTACCAAGTCCAACCACTTCATTCCACGCACTCCATGCCAGTGCACTTCCACATGAGGGAATCCAAGATCTGCAGCTACTCCACAACGTTCTGTATTCACTTCCAACCAATGTATCCATGAGTCTCCCAAAATCCACATAATCTGTTTTTGTAAACACACAGCCATAGCTATCTGTTCTTCTCAGGAAAAAGACGTTCTGACAAAATCTCTCCTTACACAACACACCCAGTAAATGTTACTGACCAATCCCTAGCTCTGCTCATTCTCATTTGCATTCCTCTCCACCCCAGAATCCCCGTATGTATACGTGCTGCCCGCGGACTACTGCCATGTCCTCGGACATATCATAAATCTGAGCGTGGTGAATGTAAATTTAAATAGTGTGCCCCATTTCCCCTTTGAGGTTGGCTCTGAAAAGAGCCATTTTTTTTTTGGAGATGCCTGACAGACACCTGTTATTTTGTATTTTTTTTTTTTGGGGGGTGGGGGGGGTCTTCTTACTTTACTACTAAAATCTTCACATAACCTTCTCCAAAGCAACCCTTACATTCCAAAACAGCATGGCATTTCCCAACAAAGATAAGGAAATGCCATCTTCTTCAAAATAAAGAGCATTACTCGAATCAATATTGTCATTATTACAGAAAAACATACCAGCTCTAAGCATGAAAGCACACATGCCTCGGTTGATTGCACACTTAGCAATGTTTTGCTGAGGGTAAAAAACAGAACTATTTTCCCATATTGCCCTAGGTAGTAATGCATAAAAAAATACTTTCGCATTTGGAAGGATGTTCATTACTGCTTGAACCAACTGTTCCAAATCTGCCAACAAAATAGGGGCACTGACATAGCCCAAATGGAAAGCACCATAGTGCAAAACTCCTAAATGGGGACTGTTACTCCTGCCCATATCTTCACAAACTTGTAGAATTCACTCTACATTGCAATCAGGCACAGCGTTCCACAACACCTCCACTCCTTTAACATCAAATTGTTTGCCACATGCCTGCATTGAGCATACTGCTGTAAAGCATGCACAAACATATCTCCAAGCACCAACACCCTGACTTTCCCACCTCTGCCATCTTCACTACACGCAGTCTCTTTCTACACAAATCCACAACGTCAACATCTGATTGGCTGATCCCTACAGTCCCTTTCCATACTGGATTTTCTGGAAAACCCCGGATGTGGCACGCCCTTTCCGTGTTCAGCCGCGGTGTCCGCGCTGCACGTAACTCTTAGCCAGCCATTCTACCCTTTCCACATCACTCTCGGTGCCATTCCCTCATTGGATACAGCTAAGCAGTCTCACAACCATCCACCAATCACATCCAAGACCTCTACATCTAACTCCATATCAGAGTTCTGCACTTCAAATGTACTGTTGATCACTCTGAGTAGAAGTCTCATATCATTGGAAAGCACCTACTACAAATACGACTCTACAAGTCTCCAAGATTTCTACTTACAGCTGCATTCATATCCACATGCATGAATACAAATGACAGGTATGCATATTTTATTCACAGTACATGTACAACTCTTATGAATCCATATAAACAGAGTAATCCCACTTAAACCAGCATAACCTATACATACATGCCAACCCTCCCGATTTAGGCGCGAGACTCCTGATTTTTCATTGAAAAATCACACTATTTTTACTGTCTCCCATAAAACCTATACATACATGCCAACCCTCCCGATTTAGGTGCGAGATTCACGATTTTTTATTGAAAATCGCAAAAATGTTTACTGTCTCCTGCCTAAATTAATGCTAATCCCAATTCAATCCTATGGGAAAAATAAATGTTCCCGATTGCTGTGGTGAAATCTCCCTCTCAGGGGCTCCCGATTGTTGGCATATCTACCTATAAAATGAATTTATTGAAATGTTTCCCATCTACTATAATGAACTGTCACTTCCAAATCTGTCTGCTATCTACAACACAGCTTTAAAAAA